>NC_091124.1:67088333-67739166 GCF_040183065.1 Periplaneta americana | reverse complement strand
ATTCCTTTTAAGGGTAACTGTACATTCAGAAGGTTAGGGAGAAATTTCTTCCCTCTTCTATCGTTGAATCTCTGCCATTATATTTTGAAGCCAGCTAATCAGTATTAATGACGAGATACTTGGATTTTGGACTTTTGTATTGCTGAAATATGTAAGAGAACGTGAGATTTTGAGACTCCAAACGAACAAAAATTATATTCAGACCAACATTAATACTGACATATCAATTATTCCTTTGCAAAAAAAAAAAAAAAAAAAAAAAAGTTTTTTGAAGTTTTTACATGCAAGTCTCCGTAATTCTCCCTCCCACATTCTTAGCCAATAGCTTATACAGAGTGAATAAAAAGTAAGGGGACAACTTCAGGAGTGGTTCCTGACAGGAAAAGGAACAAAAGAAGTTCATGTCAACATGTGTCCAGAAATGCATATTTACCATGGTAGATAACACTAATGAACATCACTCTCTCATAGCACGCATCTACTTGGATCATTTGTTTTGCCACAATGTCTTAATGGACAGACATATCTGGAATTCCTGCAGAACACACTGCCTCTTTTGCTGGAGAATGTGCCTTTGGCAATAAGACAGGTAATGTGGCTGATGCATGATGGAGCATCAGCCCACTTCTGCATGACTGTTTGTCAACACCTCAACATCTTCCCCAGAAGATGGATAGGACGAGGAGGCATTTGCGCCTGGCCACCTCGATCACCAGACCTAAACCATCTTGATTTTTTTCTTGTGGGGGCAACTGTAAAGTGTTGTGTAGGCTGAGTCAGTTCCTGATGTGCAGACCCTTGAAGAGAATGTCTGTGTAGCCTGTGATGCTATTCAGTTACAGGCTTGAACATTCGAAAGAGTGAGGCAATCCATGATGTGATGTGTGGACGCTTGCATTGCATCCCATGGAGGCCACTTTGAACATCTGTTGTAACATTGTAACATAGATGAAATTAATACCATGTTACTCTTGTTAACTAGCTCACTACACGAGTTCTAAACCAAGCTCTCCCTTTTTTAGGAGGCCTTAGCCCTTCATGGAACAAAATAGGCTCATTCATTCATTCATTCATGTGTAATGTAATGTAATGTACCAGTACTAATTGCTTTATTGCAGACTCACCGTCCATTTCCGGACACATGTTGATTTGAACTTTTTTGTTACTTTTCCTGTCAGGAATCACCTCCTGAAGTTTGTTCCCTTACTTTTTATTCACTCTGTATATCAAGTGAACATAAAATATTCAATTTGAGAAAAACTAAAATATTACTAAACCCAACATACAAAGGATATGACAGGATGTGGTATCAAAGGAACAGTGCCCTCATTTGCTTTCAGGAAGTTTGTATCATTAGATATTTTAATATAAACAAATTTAAAAGATAAGGAATGTGATATATTGTCTTGACACATATTCAATCTGATTTATTATAATCCATTGACAATAGTTTCTATAAACCTGGGTTGACTTCACATAACATTGAGCAAAACATTGTGCTTTGCAACTGCATTACTAATTAAATGCATGACTGTTAGTGGCATTAACTACTCGTAAACATCTCGTAGCTACAGTCAGTTTTATATACATATATAAAAAGTTACATATAAACAACATGAAAAAGAAATCTGATCACAAACTACGCTAATAAATAGTATTCCCTTTCCCTATTTTTAATCCCAACAATCCCAAAAATAATTTATTCTTCTCAATGACACATCAAATTCTTCTAGCTTAGTCACTTAGTTGGTAAAGTATACAACGAACTTCCTGCATTCTGCACACAGTAATTTATAATTACACAAAATTACATTACATAATACGTACTTTCATTGCTTCCCAAAAGTACACAAAAACATTCATTCATTCTTACACGTTGTTCCCATTTGTTAAAAAACATAACACTATCAACAACGAAAAACTGATTTGCTAAGCCAGTATAGTTACTCAACACGGAAATAACTAGGCTCCTATTAAAGCAATACCGGGGATTTTTTTTTACATCTTATAACAGGAAGTGATATGTCCAATATCAGTCAATCATGAGTAAAATATTATCACTTAATATCTACAAAATACACATTTCTTGAGACAGAATCCAAAGACATATTTTCTTGATTATGACAAAAGCTTTCGCTACAATATATCCCACTGCATGGTGCAACATAGACTAAAGCTACACCACAATGCTTACCAGTTACTGCAAGAAACACGAATAACCATGTTACTGGCAAAAGAAAAAAGGTGCTGTTAACAGTAATCCTAGTCATTTATGCTATTATAGTTGAATTGTTCTAACGTGGTCCATGATATTCGGCACAATTGAGTTACAATAATGGCTTCAATTGAAAATATGCACATAGCACTAAAAAAATATCACTGTTAGCAAATTAACCCTTCATATGTTTCCAATGTTCCTTCTGTTCTATGCAGACATTCACATAACGAGAGCCTTTACTGCTCCTTCTTGGAAATAGGCTGAGTTTCGACAGATTCAGCTGCAGTTGCATTTGAAACATGATTCCGACTGGTGTTGTCTGTATCCATCTAAAACATTAGAATTTTCAATATTAACCTCAGATTGAGGTACTGGCTGATAATTATGTATATCTATTATCAGACAATACATCTCACTTGACGATATGTGTCAGAGGAAGAACAATTGTTTGTATGCATCTGAAGTCTGATTAGTGGAATATGTAGCTAATTGGCTATGTATGCATTGGAAGGGGAAAGGAACTGGCCACCCTACCCCATTATCTTCTGGCCTAGTTGCCTCATGAATGATGCCATATTGGTGTTACTTATGAGGTTCAAACCTGTCTTCAGACAGCTGACTAAACAACAATAGAATAAATAATAATAAAATATCAATATGGTGGTGAGTGATTCGACTACTAAGTTATTCCCCTTTTCAATTGGTCTCAGCTAAATGCTACTCATTTTAAATTACAGTTGTACTATTAACCATCATGGTGGCTCTGTGCTAGTGTCAGCTTTTTCATTGCCTTCTGATGCATCACGGGATGGAATTCATTGAGAGGAAATTGTTTTATGAAGAGCTTTCAGAAGTTTTAGGGCTTGCCAGATATTCTATATTACTGGTGACTAGGGTTGTTTATATGAAGTAACTGCTTCAATGGCAGCAATGGAGTCTACCAATACCACTGCTTTCTGATACGCACGAGGTCGATAGATGAGTTGTTGTAAGACCAAAGAGACTGAAGCTTTTTCTAAATTAATAAATCCTTAATATACGTAGATGTAAATTAAAAACCATCCACTTTTTCAAATAAAAAATATGGTCGACTGTAACCTACAAGTCCTGAATCCAGCCTATTTGCCTTCGTAGGCTCTCTCACATGCAATAAATCTACAACATAGAGGCAACCAACAACTCTGCTTCCACATCTGAGGGGAGGAAGGAGGGAGTATTAAAATGTTCTCATGACTCAATTTGAACGAAAAATGTTAATGTAAGGTTTCTTTAGGGGGTGTGCATTAGTGTCGCGGTTAAGGCATGTTGGAATGTCGCGTGTTCGATTCCGGATGGGGCCATGGATTTTTTATTCATCTAAGCCTTACAGCCCCACTATGACTCCGGGGCTCATTCAGCCTCTAACAGTAATGAGTACAAGGGCATTTCCTTGGTGGGTAAAGGACTGACATCCCTACTGCCATTAAATTCCGATTGTCTGTAAAGGTGGGAGCCTTAACTTCTCACCACCCTCTGGGCTGATTTTGCCTGTCATGAGGTTTACTTTATCATATCATTTCGAATCTTATTCCTTTGGCTGTTATATTACCATCCATCTAATATCTGTGTGTTATGTGTTTGTACTAGTTAGCCATAATTTTTACGTTCACTTTTACTGTCCAGGTTCTGAAAAATAATTAGATGAAACCAAACGTACACAGTAGGAAGTGTTGGACTTCGAATCATGATTACAGTAAATACAAACATTTTATTTTTTTATTTGTAATAACTACTTCTATGCTAGAGTGTTCTTCGTCTTAAGTACCGTAATATATTACAAAAAGACAATTTTACATCATTTGCATATGAGAATTTTATGAGCATCTGAAGCAGATGTTTGGACATTTTTCAGAACATAACAGGCTATAAACATTTACAAATAACAAGCTTCGACAATCGTTTAAACTCTTGAACAAAATAGTCATTTGTTCTTTTCTCATTTATATATTTATTTTGATACTATAACTTAACAGAATATGATATCAACGAAATCTATTCAACAATTCAGATGCAAGTGGGTGACAGTGTGAAAGCATTACTTTTCAATAAAGAAGAGAGAAGAAAATTTATACAAATTGATACTTAATGGGTGGCAAGAATAACTGCATTGTAAAGATATTGTGTATTTTCATTAGTGTTATAGTTAAAACACTAAAGAAATCTTTACCTGTACTGTATTTGGTCGATTCTGAGGAGTTCTTTGTTGTTTACTGCTACTACCCCAAGACAAGTCTAGTCCCATAAACTGATACTTCAGCTTTACATTTTCCTGAAGTTTCTGAGGTATCACCATTGACGTTGTTACAGTGTTTCCAAGGAACAACCCAAAGAACAAAGCAGAGAGGACCGGTACCTAAAAACAAACACACAGTTATGCCATATTTCATACAAACTTAAATGCTTAGCAATTTGGAGTAATGTATAAATACAAAGAAAATCTTAAAAAAAAAATTATTTTCTTTTACTCTTTTTCCTGTTTTTCTTAAGAAAATTAATTTGTGTGAAAAAAATTATACAAGGCGGTTGCACCATTAACCGAATGTCTAGAGTATTAGCTTTCTACATGGTAACCTGGGTTTGAATTCAGGTAGGTTCAACTGAAATTTGTGGTGGACAAGGATGGTGCTTGGTGGTAGGTTTTCATGAGGTAGGCTACTCCCATTCCCACATTCTACTATTGCTCCATTAATCATCATCATCATCATCATCATCATCATCATCATATGTTGCTTGCACCAAAGGTAATGCCTAACAATGGCTAAAAGAACTACAGCTTCAGTCGCCCACAAGAAGAAAAAATTACACATGGGTCATTTTATGAGAATTAATTCTCAAGATATGAAATGGGATATTCATAAAATGCAGCATATGTAAGTAAATTACCACTAAAGAGAGAATACTGGTAATAAACCAGTAATATGGATTGTAAAACTGATCAAGCATTACTGAACTATTAATCTAAATGAGGGAGGAAGACAGCAATGATGAACTGTTTATAAGATACGTAGATTCAACTTTTTCTGTTGCCGGTAACAGAAAAGGAAATAACTTTTCGAAAATTGGCTTTATCTTAGTCTTCAGATGATCAAATAAATGGGGTCAGTAAAGCAGATTTAGCCATTTGTAACAACTGATACCCTTCTAATTTTTTTGATCATCTGAAGAAAAAGGCAGAACCAATCTTCAAAATGCTGTGATTTTCTTTTTCATTATCAGCAGTGGTAATCCAACCAATATCTTTTCTAAATTACTGAACTATATGAAATTATCAGGGAAATCAAGGTCTTTCGTGTGACAATATGTGATCACTCAAAAAGTAAGAATATTGAAATATTTTGAGAATAGAGGCCGAGTTATATTTTTTTAGTTCAAGAAGGAATATAGTGGGATCATATAAATTTAATACAATTTTTTGGAAAAATTGCTGATTGTCTGTGACTATACCCCAGATGTTTGAAATCTACTTTACTAATCAAGCTGTAGAACTTAATGGACTTTATGAAAATATCATGTTTACAAGTCGCTCTCCTCATTAGCCTAATATCACAATAAAAACTGTAATATTTTACATACCTGCCAAGTAGCTTCTGGATGATAGCTAAGTTGGAATAAAGTGTAGGCATTATAAAGCTGGTACATGTAGCCGACATACAGAAATGGAAGAAGGAAGCTGAGACCACGCCACATCCATGAATGAAAGCCTTCAATAGTGATGTCCATGTTGTGTCTTTCTCCAAGAGCTTTCAGACGGTAGAGAACACCTTGCTGGTAACGGAACTGCAAGTACTGTACTATACCTGCCAAACAAATTGTAATAAACATTTCTAGTTACCACTTGATCAATTAAAATATAACGCAGATAACTATGCCAAATAAGTATTTGATACATTACAATAAGACATTTTGCCTCAGTTATAATGTGTTTAATACCAGTAACCTACAGTACAACATATATTGGAGATCTTATCAGGATAAAAAGCATTATCTCGAATCCCAAGAAGTCTTCTTTGAAGAAGTTAAACTTCAAAAGAGATATGATTTAGAACTTCCAAATAAATAACAAAAACTCCCACTTCTGTATCATCCACTATCACATTTTACAGTTAGGTTAAATTTGAATTAACACAAAATATTCCATGTAAACGAGATGCAAACCCAACTGTATTAAAAGCAATAGCTTTGGAGACTTCAAACAAGATACCCGAAACAGAATGGATTCATATTTAAACAGATGGATCACTTGCAGGTAAAAATGGAAATGCAGGTGCTGGAATTTATAGTTATAAAATTCTTTAACAAGGTGGTGATTTTGAGCAACTCTAACCCTACAACCAATTACATCAATTGAACCTACAAATAGCAAAATTAATTAAATTCCTAATACTATCAAAATTCTCCAAAATCTACAAAAATAAGCAACATTTCAATGGATATCTTCCCACTGTGAAATCCAAGGAAATGAGATAGCAGACTCCTTGTCAAAGAAAGGAACAAAAATTAAACAGAGCTCCCTAACAAATGTTCCTTTTCATAATGTAAAATTATGAATCAACTATATATTCCGGACAAAATTCAAAGAAGAATTTCATGATAACAGTAAATGAACCCTGCAACTTCTACTAAATGGCTTGAGCATCATCCCAGATTTACCAGGAAATACATCAGTTCCAGTTTCAACTAACAACTGGCCATGACGGCCTAACTGCTCATTTACATAGAATAAACATATATTCATCACCTCAGCATACTCTTTGAAAGGATTCAAACTCTGTAATGAATAAAAACCATCTAATGAGGTGCACGCTCACAAGGAAATGGAGTAAATTCAAGTCTTGAGCATTGGCAAACATCATATTATGATACATAATATTTAAATAAAATATTTCTAGTAGCTCTTTTCAAACATTCGAGAGTACTAACAATTTTTGTTTTAATTACTATTCTTCATGGAAACTGTAAGCCTATTTAATTAAAACTACAGACGAAAACTGAGTTTCAACAAATCGCTTCCTGTAATTTTGAAAGTTACAGTAAATATATTTATTCGAACATGATTTTTTATCTACAGGAAAAAATGACAAGTGAAACCAACAGGAGGACATATTACATTTTATTACAAAACAGTGTCTTATAATTTGGCACAAAATAAAACCTATAAACTAATATGTTATCTGATAATCATGTGAAATCGTGTTAGATGATGAGCAGATATGATAAATTGAAATAATGAAATGCACTGTCATCAATTGAATCACATTTTATACAGATTGTGAAAAGTACTGGAATAAAACACAATTTACAGGCATCCCAACATAATAATACATTCATTTACGAGACAGTAGAAAATAAATAATATACCCTTACTTTGCCTAGATTTTAATGTTCTAAGATGTTTCACAACCATCTGCCATATACTGCAGAAGACGCAGAAAATCGTTACCAATGTGACCCTGGAGGTATTTTGTACTTTTTTTTCTTCACAGTATGTACTGTATACTGTATCAGCATTACGATGTTAAGGTAAACAGCTTTGAAAAAGTAGTCTTTCCTAAAATCAGTACTGATACGTTTAGTAATCTAAGTTTCCACCAACAGTTACAGCAGCTTATCAGTGGCATTCTCAATTCATGAAGAAGTCACATAACTGATTTTCGTTTCCATATTATATATCGTCTTATGAATAAAAAAATATATATATTATTTCTAAGTGATATAGTATTAAATGTTGTGTAATCAAGATGTATAGTATATATCGTCGTTGATTTTTTGAAACCTCCTATGTGACAGTATAAAGCATAATTTTTTCAAAAGGAAGGAAAAAGTTATTAAATATCAATAGGCCTACATATGAATATTAGATAAATTGGTAGAAAACGTTGGTGAATATGACACCATCAAGGTTCAGTAGAGGCCTATTGATATTTAATTCCTTTATTCTTCCTTCTCAAAAATTATGTTCTGTACTGTCACATAGGAGGTTTCATAAAATCAACAATGATATGTGCCTGTGAGAGTGCATTCATAAATCAATAAATTTACTTCATAATTCTTATTCAATTTAAGTATGATGAACATTGCTTTGGTCTTAGGCTGTAGCGTGTTTAACTACAAATCAGGACAACTGAGTTCGATTCCCGACAGACAAGTGGAAATTTATCTCCCTCCCAATTTGGGATTGAGTTTGTCTTGTATTTGTGTTATGTTATCTTATAGAGTACTGGTCTTGCATGATGATCACATGGTCAGAAGATCCTACTACTAACGAATTTATATATGATGTTGATTCATAATCCTCACAAGAGTTGGGATAGGATTGGTGAAAGGGCTCAATCTATTACAAAAGATGACACTGACGATAACAATGACAATGACGAAATTAAATGATGTAATATATTTTTATAGTCATTTACATCTTTTACATTCAAACACTAACATATCCAATCTCTACTATCATTCTTACTCGACCAAGTTACAGTAGAACCCCGATTATCCGTCACCCTATTAACCAATTGGCGGATTATCCGACTGTGTATATCTTACTCTTTTTTTTTTTCTTCAGAAATAAATAACTTACATGAAGTATTGTTTTGTACATCATATTATATGTTGAATTCTTTGTAAATTCATACATTATGTATGTATACTTTTTGCTGGTTGAGTGGAAGAGAAGGCTTTACGGCCTTAACTCTGCTAGCTAAAATAAATCATCATTATTAGTAGGTTCTACATACGTTTATTGCTAGAGAGTGTTATTATAAGTCTTTATCGTTACACAGCGTTGTCTACTGTTCGAATTGCCGTTCTATAATATAACTTGTATATAAAATATCTTTCACGGATGTTAACAGAAAACGTGTTGTGCTAAGAAGTATCGAAAAAAAATGTAAATAATTGAATGGTTTGAGAAAGAGAAACTGTGGCTCATTTCGTATCAGAATACAAGATTGGAGTTACGACTGCGCGATTTAATAAAAAAAACCAAGGCTAAAGTGTAAAAAAGTATGTAAATCTGTAACATGAGACCTTCTTTATTCCTATCTTTCCTGAGACAGTCATTACATGAGATTTCCATGCCCCTTAAAAAAACCAGTCGTTGACAACCAGACTTAAATTAGTGAACTTCTGATCCACTACCTAATGAGTTAAATACAAAACTATGGAGGAAATTACAAAATCTTTCATGGTACGGATTATCCGATTTTTTCGATTAACCGTTCAGTCCATCCCCTTCATTACCACGGATAATAGAGGTTCTACTGTATATGTCCTTAGAGTATAATTTCATATTTCATTCTCAGATATTAATTCCAGAGAATTTTCAATTAGATATGAAGATGAACTACTAATTACTTCTACTGCTACTCCTCCTCCTTCTCCTTCTAATAATAATAATAATAATAATAATAATAATAATAATAATAATAATAATTGGCGGTATTTCCAGTGATAACTTTCTAGTCAATCCTATTTTCTATTAAAGAGAGAAATGGAATCTATTTCTGTGAATTAAAGATTGCTGAAAATTTGTCTTTCTCTTCCGTTTCTCTATATGACGAAAATGTTCATTTACAGATTGTACAGAGAATTTAGCCAGCTTTCACTCACAATATAAAAGGGAACACTGAGAAGTAAAATTGATGTACTTCAGTTTAAAGATTAACTTAAATTTGTAGCATTACTTTGTTGTAATCAGGAATACTTTTCATTCTCTATGGGTTAATGTATCAAAGCTGATCATTCACCTTAGCAAAGTTCAAACGTAAGATACTGTCTTAAAGTCGCACTTTATCATATTTGGTGGTTACTTATCGTACATCACTTGTTATCCTTAGATAATGACATTAATTTTGACTGATAACGAACAAAAACAATGAACCTTATAAAAGTCTTTTTATCTATTTTATTCGTGTAGTGAACAAACTCAAGTAATTAATCTCACTTAAAACTCAATACAATTTCTCACTGCTTATTCATACCTCAAATGCATGTTATTTACACAGTATTTCATGGAAGTGTTGCAAGCTTATAATAATTGTGTACCATGTTTTTTTTTAATGTATGTACTTCATAGCTATCAGTTTTATATCTGGTCAGACTCAATCATTATTACGAGAACAATTATTTATCATTATACAGTATATGCAGAGAGGCACAAAAAATATATACACACTTTCACAGATATTATATTATATGGACTTTCAAAGTTTAACTGAATTACTGCAGAAACGTGTTGTGTGACTGATAATCTATTAAAAGATCATGCTAGTCACATAAATGCCACAGCCAACAATGCAACTGGCAGGATAATAAAAAGAAATATGACTGCATTTTGTCATTCGAGGAAAAGCTTCAGAAGGGAGAGGAATTTGCGAGCAAAATGATTTGGTCAAACAAAGCACAATTTAAACTGAATGGTAGAGTGAATCACCATTATTGTCTGTACTGGGCTCCAGAAAATTCACACATTCATGTAGACAAGGAGAGAATTTACTGGGAGTCAATGTCTGGTGTGGCCAGGGATGTAATTGGATCATTATTTTTTAAGGAACAGTTACTGGCCTTGTGTACTTCGACATGCTTTTACATTCCATTTATCTGCCATTTATTTATTTCAGCCTACATTATTTCAACTAATACTCTTTGTTACGCAAGACACTGAACATGATGAAAATAGTTACAACCATTTTCGAACAAGTCGCTATTTTGTGCGTGTTTTTTTTAAATAAAATACCTATTAGTAAAAATTAATATATTTCACGTGTATAATTTCAGGGTGAGATGATTCAGAGATGCTGAATAGGAACGACTCCATCTAATAGTCCCAGATCTTACAGAGACAAACAAGTAGACTGCCAAATAATACTTTTTTGGTAACAAGAATCCTAAAAACGAGTATTTGTGCAGAAACCTTAAAATCGATTTTATTTCACACCATAATGTTCTTTTATACGTTGTAGAATGAGAAAGCAGAAATATTGTTTTAAAGCATAAAATAAAAATTTAATTTCAAATGTCAGTAAGTTATAGGCCAACATAAACGCAGTTTTATCCAATAATAAATAGATGAAAATCTAAATGTAATAAGCTAGGAAGATAAAACATCAGTGAACTGTTGAGTGACTTTCTACATAACTGATGAAACTGCTGATGAAAAAATAATTACTTTGCATTTTCTAAAACAAAATTTATTATTGTCCTTTATGCAAGTTCATAAACTGTTAACTCCTATACATTATGGCATCAATACTACTAGACTCTGACATCTTGTTTAGTTCATTCACATGTCAAACCTCTATTTCTAGGTTTCTCTTCTGCTTTTCTAGTATCAGGCCTCTAGGCCTGTCACAGTCTCAATGAATTATTCAACCAACACTTCAAAGGCCGACTCAAAGATTACTTCTTCTCTCGATGGTAGTTCAGCACTGCTTTAGAAAATCTGCTGGTAGTCATCCTTTGAAGCTGGTGTCTCCAGTTTACTTGGTAATGGGAGATGAATCTCAAAATGGATTCAATATTAAATTCCTTCTTAATATCTTAATTTCATTCTACGTAGGACTCTCAGAAGCAATCTCATCACTGATCTTGCTTTTACATGACCACAAATCAACTTAAAATTGCTTGTAAGCCTGTTAATTTCTCTTAATTCAAATACTATCTAACAAATGTCAGATAAACGATAATGCTGATCTTTCACTATCAGTTATGTCATTGATCATTGAGATAATTCACACTGTACCGTATTAATCATTCCATATTAATTTACAGTGATCCAGGAAGTTAAATGAGAACCCATATTGAGTATTGCACCAGACATACTTGCCACATCATCTGACGAAATCCTTTTCATACAACAGAGCACTGTTTCTAATTTTTTTCGATTACAGAACTCTTTTTAACTTGCAGGGAAATCATGAAACCCTTGTATTGCTATTATTATTATACATTTATTGAAGTGAATGAAACTGTAAACTTGAAACTATGTTAAAAATGCAGACATCTAAATTGTCAAAATCTTGCATCTTGAGTTTTATTGAAATTACAGATTTATCATCAGTAACATTTTATTAGAGCTTTAAAAATATATATATTAAAAATCATCTTTATGACATTATATAATTTGTTAAAAATTACATGTTTGTTAATAATTGTTAATAATTAACAAACATATGGAAGCTAGTATCTCAATAATTCTGTTCAGTGGAATGAATGTATTTGTTTCTAGGCATGTAAAATCTTTCTATATGTCTCATTTTATGGCGGAAAGTTACAGCATTGTTTCTGCTTCTGCATGTTTCGGTATTTAGTTATGGTAGAAACATACGCAGGAAATTCAGTGATAAAACTGACAAATGATAAATGTTATTTTTCGTTTTCGATGTTTAATAATAATAAGTCATAATAAAAATTATAATAATAATAATAATAATAATAATAATAATAATGACAATTATTCATATTATTACTGTAATTATTTGTAATGTTTCATGTTATTAATGATTCAGATTTCCATGATTTTTATCTACATTTTATAGTATCATTCATGTATAAAATACAATTTAAAAAAACATTTAGAATTCGCAGAACCACTGGGATTTGCTCGGGGCTCCATAGAACACACTTCGAGATACACTGGAATGAAGTATTCAAAAAATACTTTCTACATTGCGATTTGACATTCTAGTTTAGAACTAATATTAACTTTTCAAACCTCAGATCACAATGGACAATATATGTATTCCTTTTCCAGATAATAAAAATATATTACTCACGACAACATATTAATTATAATATATATCATTTTACAAACATAAATGACACAGGGACAAGACATTTCAAGATTTTATTACAGGTGTGGAGAAAATGGGGAATAATTGCTCAAGGACATGACCTCAGAGCAAAAACTTGTTTACACTAACTGTCACATGTAAGAAGTACTAATAAATAATGGCATTAACAACAATAATAAAAGATTGTAGATATGTAGGCCTATGTACTTCCAAGGACAAAAGATGCTGGAAACTTAGCCATTAATTTAATCTGTAGATTCGTATATTTAATTTTATCAGTTCAAAACATGACCTTCTGGAATTGAACAAAAATTAGAAATGTACTGATTTTTTATAATTTCATTTACATATTCAGTTATGATAAAGACAGCATTTCAAACAAATCTGATGATAGAAGGAAAATTTGCACATTTTTCATGATGCAATTGCATTATCTTCACAACAGCGATTTGTAGCTCATGAATGTATTTTTATATAAAATCAAACATGTATAAGGCAACCCATTATAAATAAACACCTTTGTAATACACAGATAAAAGTAATAATATACTATCATGTGAGTGCATTATTCAAAATGTTGATTTTAGTAATGTAATTATGAAAATAATTGCTCAGAATATGAGTTACGTACAGTGTGACTCTTTTTTCCTATTAAGTATTCTAATGAATATCTGTTCCTTACAGAGTCAATTTAGAAGACAGATTATACAGAACCATTCCCCTTATGGGGAAAGGACTGGAAGTAAAAGTTGCCAAATTAAAAAAAGATAAAAAGTAAAAAACAACAATTTAGATCTACTTGGACCTTGAAAATCATATTCCCTTGAAAGGGTCAAAACCATTTTTTTAAGTGCAGACTTATTCCATATTAAAAAAGAAATCTGCGTGCATGTGAGCCCACATCCACTAGTAAATAATGTATGAAAAATTTATTTTTCTTCTCACATACATAATTGCTCTTTAAATTAGTTAAGTAAATTCATCCATAGTTTTCTGCCCAAGGGCAGTTCTTTCATTGCAAAACCAGCATTCTCCAATTTTTATGTGACCATGATTATAAATTTTTATAATTAGATTGCAAACAATTCTAGATTATATAAGAGTTTATAAATGAAAGCAGCTATTGTAAGGACAGTTTAATGGTACAGCAAGATGGTAGAAACGTAAGTAACTGCACTGTTTACAAGAACAAGTTGCTTAATACATTACCTTCATCACAATTACCATGCACAACCTCTTTTTGTAAAGTGACGTTTTATTCAGAAAGAAAAACACTGTTTACAATTGCAAGTTTTTCACAGTAATAATAGTATATTCCTACTACAAAAAAGAGTAATTAGAATAATAGTAGGTGCCAAATCTAGGGAATCGTGTAGGACCATTTTCAAAAAACTAAAAATAATGCTCATGACTTGTCAGTATATTTTTTCATTAATAAACTTCCTCGTATGCAATTGTGAAAACTTTGTAACTAATTCAACAGTTCATAGCATAAATATGCATAAAAAATTACTTTCATACTCCATCAGCATGTCTATCATGCTATCAAAAGGATTATGTTATATGACGGTACAAATTTTTAATAGCTTCCCTACGGATATAAAAAATCAAACTCAAAACATAAGACTATTTAGGGGAAAATTAAAGAAGCACCTAATTTCTCACGTCTTCTATTCTGTAGGTGAATTTATGAAATTCAACACTTTATGAATACTTCTGTCTTGTATTAAGTATTGATACTAAATCTTTGTGTTGTACTAGTAGACTATATTGTAAAACTCTTCTGTGTATATTTCAACTGGACTGTGACTATAATTAAGACTTTATAGTATTAAGATTTTTTTTTGATATGTTCCATATTCTAGCTGTGAAGTGATGTACGAATACCATGGAATGTAAATAAATCCATAATATTCGAAAATATATATTGATAAGCAATGAAATAGCAGAGATGAGATTACTCTGACCTGTAATAGGATGCACCATATTGAATTGCAAAAGAAGCAAAGACACAAACAAGAAGTCAATAATATAAGATAAAATAGTACAATATAACTTAGAGACAATTGGTTTACACATATGTTTAGGATGGAACCATTTAGAATATTATTACAAATATATAATAATAAATATATTAGAAAATGAAATCTTAGCACACCTAGAATATGCTGGAAAGAATTTTAAAAGCAAACAAAATATTATGAAACTGGAACAAGCCAGGAGGCCTAACCAAGCAGTTTATGATGATGGCAAGTAATGGCTTTAAGGACCTTTTAAAAATTACCTATGCTTATTTTTCTTATTATAGGAGTTGGTAGATAATAATTCTTCTTTTAAATCGTTATTTAACGACGCTGTATCATGTACTAGATTATTATTGTCAATGATATTAGTGATAGCGAAATGGTATCTGGTGAGATGAGGCTGAAGATTCGCCAATAAATTACCTAACATTCGCCTTATGATTGGAAAAAACTCGAGAAAAAACAAAAACACACACGCAAGCGTATATTTATGTTAATATATTCATTCATTCGTAGTGTTCTTCACTGCAAACCCAGCATTCTCCAGCCATGTTACTGATTTTTCAACACTGCACTTATTTGTAAAAGTTGGGAATCAACAATTGTTTGTTCTTCATAAATTATGGCTGGAACTTAAAAGACTAATTTTATTGTAACATCTAAAATTAATTTTCTGAATAAATAATACTTACTGATGTAAACATTGAACCACATAAACTGTTGACGGAATTCATACCATGCCCCGGTGTTTGGCCAAATTAGCAGAACTCCTGACACAACAGTTGAGATAAAATGGTGTAAACGCCACCATCCTTTGATGCGTGATCCATTCACTTTCAAGATGCTTTCACGTATTGTCAAAGTACAATAGTACCACACCAACAAGAACATGAAGCTCAATTCCAACGCTCTAGAAAACAAACAAAAATATTATAGTACAAAAATCAACATTTTTAATATTTAAGAAAAGTTGAAAAAGGTATTTACAACATTCATTGGAATATTTTAATATTTCGGACATATATTGGTAAGTACATCAATTCCTCCCCTCACAAGTTACATTCCTTTTTCAAAAAATGACCTTGACTGCAACCGAAAATTTTATTCATCAGACATACGACAATGCAAAATGTACTTACATTCGAATTTTCATCCCAAATGCAAAAATTCCAACAGCAACAGATAAAATAATAAAGCAGATGGAGAATTGTGTTGCAAACACAACAAAAAATGACACATACTGGCTATTTACGCCATTATAGAACAATACATATGAAAGAAAAAATTTTGAGAATTCCTGAGTAAATAAAGTTTGTTATCCTCAGATTTTTTTTTCACATTTCTCCTATTTATGTAAGTTTAAGTACATTTCTTAATTCAGAATTAAAATTAAAACACACTTTTGTAATTTTTTAAGTCTATATTCGAAGGCAGCCGGGCAGCTCAGTTGGTAGAGTAGCTGGCTACGGACTGGAAGGTCCAGGGTTCGATCCCAGGTGGTGACAGGATTTTTTCTCGTTGCCAAACTTTCAGAACGGCCCCGAGGTTCACTCAGCCTCCTGTAAAATTGAGTACCAGGTCTTTCCCGGGGGTAAAAGTTGGCCAGAGCTTGGTGCCGACCACACCACCTCATTCTAGTGCCGAGGTCATGGAAAGCATGGGGCTCTACCTCTGTGCCCCCCAAATGCCTACATGGCATGTTACAGGGATACCTTTACCTTTTTATAATACTTCGAACATTCATTCATTTAGTGTTCTGCCCAAAGGCAGGTCTTTCACTGCAAACCCAGCTTTCTCTAGTCTTTCCTATTTTCTACCTTCCTCTTTGTTTCCTTATATGATTCATATAGCTTAATGTCGTCTATCATCTGATATCTCCTTCTACCCTGAACTCTTCTCTCGTTCATCATTCCTTCCAGTGCATCCTTCAGAAGGCAGTTTCTTCTCAGCCAATGACTCAACCAATTCCTTTTCCTCTTCTTGATCAGTTTCAGCATCATTCTTTCTTCACTCTTTCCAACATAGCTTCATTTCTTATTCTGTCTGTCCACTTCACATGTTCCATTCTTCTCCATATCCACATTTCAAATACTTCTATTCACTTTACTTCGTCATAATGTCCATGTTTCTGACCCATACAAGCCACATTCCATATAAAGCACTTCACTAGTCTCTTCCTTAGATCTTTTTACAGATGTCCGCAGAAGATGCTCCTTTTTCTATGAAAGAGTACTTTGTCCTACAGTATTCCACACAAGATATACTGATAAAGAATAAACTATAATATGAAGACAGATAAAAAATAAGGCTACATATTATTCACAGGAATGCATAAATACATAATTTAATGACGAAGTAAAAGAGAGGGCACGAAAGATATTTTATGTCTCCATTCATCTATGCACGATGTGTTCGAAAATAAACTGAGATACAACATGTGATTTCAAAATTTGATATGGGGCCAGTGTATAGGATTCAGTGGGAAGACGCTATTATAGTCTATTGTATTCAATTAAAGTCTGGCTGAGTATAAGAGAAGGCGTAAGCTCTGCCAGATTAAATAATAATAATAATAATAATAATAATTATTATTATTATTATTATTATTAGTATTACTACTTCAAAAAGTATAAGCTTATATTGCGAAATGTACTTCGTCAATGGAAATAAAGTTTTACATCGAAATGTCTGAAGTAATATTTCTTAAAACAGTAAAATTGTAGTTTTATTTTTCACGGAGAAGAAAGACGGTGCCAAGAAAATTTGTATCGTAATTTTTTAGCTGTAGCCATAACAAAATACACAGAACTATACTCTTAACATACATACATACTTAACCCTCACATAAGCCTGCCACTGGTCTTAATCTGAGCAAGATTAATCCAGTTCCTACCATCATATCCATTTTAATATTATCCTCCCATCTATGTCTCGGTCTCTGCAAAGGTCTTTTTCCCTCCGGCCTCCCAACTAACACTCTATATGCATTTCTGGATTTGCCCATACGTGCTACATGTCCTGCCCACTTAAACATCTGAATTTAATGTTCCTAATTATGTCAGGTGAAGAATACAATGCGTGCAGTTCTGCGTTGTGTAACTTTCTCCATTCTCCTGTAACTTCATCCCTCTTAGCCCCAAATATTTTCTTAAGCACCTTATTCTCGAACACCCTTAACCTCTGCTCCTCTCATATACCCTTAACATAGCTTCTAATAATGATACAAATATGTCAAACATAGTTCTTTACCAATTGTTACAGAAAAAAAGGCTGTCTCACTAAATGCACATTATGCATAAAATTTAGTCGGTTTTGGTTAAATTTTTAGAATACGTTAACATTTCAACCATGTTTAAATATATAGATTAATACAAATTTAGCAGAACCAGCATCGATTCCTAGCAGAAAAGTGACATTTTATTTCTGTCCTCAAGAGAATGAATATGTGATCTTGTGCCATGCTGACCCCATAATTAAAGGAGTCCAAACATGTTTAAAGTTTAATGTTGAATCAAAATTCCTCACAAGAGCGAAAACAAAATGAGCTAACATCCTTTAAGTACAGTAGATGATGATTATGATGTGCAAAGCAGATGTTATGAAAATACTAATGAACAATTTTTACATAGAGAGAAGTATATAGATGCTTCACTATCCCACAGAAATTTTATTAATATACTGTCTCAACCATAATGATTAAGTGGAAAATTATTTAAAGGTAGTTCAACTCGATTATATTACTTCCAGAGAAAGTTTAAATTTCACTGACATTTCTAAGATTACAATATATTCATAGCAAAAGTGATGAAATATTCAAGGACAACTAAGTAGTAACACATTTAAAAATGTTTGAAAATCTACCACTATTAACTTACCATTACAGACATAATGTATACAGATTTTATATTACTTTCCAGACACCATCAACTCTTCCAAAGAAATGTAAAGTGACTTTTAGTATTGTGGTACCTACATTAGTTAGTTAATACTAGTGTAAGAGAAAGAAACAAATTTTCCTGATTTCATATCATAGACTTACCGGAAATTGGTGAACAGGTTCACAACTGACAGTACAAAACCAATTACACTAAGAATCAGTTTAAACTTCTCATATTCATCCTTATATCGGAACCTTAAGTAAAAGAAAAACAGAATTAATGGTTTACATCTATTAAATAATACAATAAAATTATAAGTGAGGTCACTAGATTGCAATTTGTAGATCTGAGAAATATGAGGAAGGGAGGGACAACTAGAATGATTAGAAAAGACTATGAAAAATGTAGTAACAAAATATCTGATCAGGCACAAAAAATTTAACCATTTCATTATATTTGTTATGCTTTCTCAAAAGAGAGTTTCGTTTATTTTTATCCCTTGGCATCTAAAGACCTCAAGTATAACGAACACTTTATTACCCACATTACCCAAATGCATATTAATTAAAAACAAATTAAGAGGAAAATGAAAGGAATTCATTATTCACCAGTAACTTCATCAAGAAGAAATACTTGTGAAAATTTCACTGAAATCTTAGGGGACCTATGTACTTTTCTTTAACAGTACTCAAAAAAATGTGTAAAAGCCTCTTATACTGAAATGCTTTGTTCCATGACCTGCATTTGTTAATCAGTATGAATTTACCATCTTACAAGTCAACAGATTTTTGTAGGTATGAGGTACCTACATCATTTGCTGAATGATCGATATAATGGCTTTTCATGTCAGAGATACAGATTCAAGTTGCAATTGAAATTTTTTGTGAATAGAGATGGTGTTGGTACAAGTCTTCTTCAGGGGAATTTCATCCTCATTGTTCGAATGGTTACTCATGCTCACAATTATATCACAGGTTCGAGAGTTTAAATCCGAAGTCACTAACAATAGTTATTCCAGCTTTCTTAGGAAGAGAAAACTGTGCCTCACGTGTATAGTTTAACGCACTTAAAAGAATACTGTCCATGAACCGGGGATTCAGAATAAATTTACAGAATGTTACTAGTCAATTTCAAAAATGTTCTACTAGTCAGGCCTATATTCACCCAACATCGGGAGAATGAACTCCACTTTACAGATGTTTCCACATTAAAAACACAATTTCGACTTCACCAAGAAAGCAGTGTCCAGTAAGGTAGAAGTGATATGTGAATGCATCTGATATTATCATTCACAAAATGAAATAGGCCTACTGTATATAATATGGGAACAACAGTAATGTGTTATGAAGTGTCCATAGATATCAATGACAGATACATGGCTTGTTTATTTCTTTATTTCTATCACTGTAGTGGCACAAATATGAAGTGCATTCTTGGATTAAATTCAATGGATTCAGGGATGTCACAAAAAAATTCAACGCTCATAAAAGAATGGAGAATCATTGGATTTCGACAGTGTTCTCTGTAATAATTGTAAACCAATATTATAATCGATTAACTTACCACAGCACGAGAGGTCCAGGAGAAAGTACTATGATAATGGATCATATAGGCTACTTGTTTTCGTACATAGTCTATACGCCTATTATGGTAACAATGAGAACACAATATAGCCTACTGGAATTCATCCTGGACCCCTCGACAAATTGAAAGCCCAAGAAAGAGAAGAGAAAAGGGAAAGTTAATATGGAGAATTATCATTACTAATTACCGTTTAATTTGGGAACAGTTTTCTCTTTCCTGCACGGTCATAAGACAAATCAAAATTCCGTACAAGTTGAATGTTTATGTAAACAGGAGGTAACAATATTTTACTTCATTACATACGTACTTGTCGTTTTTGTTAAGAATGGATACATTCACGTTTCCAAGAATTATCTTGAGGTACAGTCCATTTTCTTTTGGCAATGATTGCTCCATTTCATGTAACTGTGCTCTCCGCCGTAGCAAGTCTTTTTCAAGACCACGGATAGTTTTCTTGGTTTCTTCAGTTGTACTGGCATTTTTGGACAACCTGAGGTAAATAATATAAAAAAATGGAGCGCGCTTCCGTACAGGGGCAGTGGCATTTCTCTAAGGCTAGAGCCCAGTTTAGGTGTGTGTGTATTAATCGAAAAAAAAAATGTCATATAAACATGCATCCTATTCTCAGTATTTTCTAGCCCCTAATTTTCGATTAATACACACACACCTAAACTGGGCTCCAACCTTAGAGGAAATTCCAATACCCTATACGGAAGCGCACCCGTTATATTATTTTTGCTGACTATACACTATAATATCAACTAGCTGGAAAAATGTCAAAATAATTTTACTATCTAAATATTGCAAGTCCAAAGCTTTGAAGAACTGTATGCATTTCTGTACACATTTTCCTTACTTTTTAATCGATCGATTAATAATTCCAAGGCGATATCTTTGATGATTTATTCCTTTTATACATTTTGCTTGCAGATCTCCAACTTCTTCCAACTTACTTATATATTCTCGATTTAAATCCTAAAAATGCAAACAGAACATGCATTTATTACAGGTCATAACAGTTCAAGATCACATCGGCATTTTATCAAGGACAAGCATACGAAAAGAGTACAGTTTCAGTATTATAGGAAAAATCATACAAAAGTTTTGAAATGTCATTCATAACATTGAAGGTTTATTTGATTAATCATGCTATATCATCCACCTTCTCCAAAAACATTCATTGTACACTCACTTCTAAAACCTTATACTCGGCTCCAAGATCCGAAAAATCTTCAACACACGACTCAACATCATTGAACTCCATTCTATGAACCAGCGTTCGTTATTCTTCTCCGCAATATGTGTTTAAACGAATACGCACACATAAATGAAAAGTATGACCTGATACGCAGGTCTACGTCAGGTCAAAATGCGAACCTAACCAACCTATCGAACTCCAATCCTGCCTATAGTGCGAACCTTGCTCCAATCGAATCTTCGTAACACGGCCACTACGATATCACAAGCGCACGAGCGCTCTCTACCTTTGGGCTTCCTATTGCAAGATGATTCAGTGTGCAGTGTTACGCAACTCCTCCCAACTGTACTCTGCACTTCAAAGTGTTTTTGTTCTAAAGGTTGGCTGTATTAATGTATTATCCTTTCAAAATGTATCATCCCATGAATGAATATCCTTTCAGTCGTTAGCAATAACGGAAATTCTACAAAATAACTAGACTAAAGGAGGCACCAGTCCACCGCTGTGGAGTAAAGGCTGGTTCACAATACACCTGGAACGGAAACGACAACAAGAACGAGAACAGAAATATTGTTAAAATAAATGTATTTAAATGTGAGCATTCACAATTAACTATTCTGAATGCTTACATTTAAATACATTTATTTTAACAATATTTCCATTCTCGTTCTCGTTGTCGTTTCCATTCTCAGTTTATTGTGAACCAGCCTTAATGGTTAGCACGTCTGGCCATGAAACGAGTGGGCTCGGGTTCAAATCCTGGTTGGGGTTTTTCCAGCAGAATTGCTCGGACTCATTTGCCATCATCATCATCATTCATACAATAGTCCGGGTTAAGTTCACGGTGTGGCGTGCTGTACTTGTACAAGAACGTGGACGTTCGACTACTCAATCATTCACAGAAAAGAAGTACTAAGCATAATAAGCCTCAGGGTGTAGTGCAAACCTTCGCGTCTCTCCTCGGTATGAGAAAAAAAAAGACACTAGTAAACCAGTTTTCAACACCTGCGTACTACGAATAGTATAGACAGCAGTAGCAAATATTCAGCCCTGTCATTAAAAAAACACACTCTCTGTAATTCAAATTTTATTATTATTATTATTATTTTTTCTTGTTTTATTTTCCGCGAAAATGCAAGATATATATGGTTTACTTAACAACGCTCGCAACTGCCGAGGTTATATCAGCGTCGCATTTAAGCACATTTAAATGCCATCGATCTGGAGTGGGATTGAACCCGCAACCTCGGGCACAGAAAGTCAGCACTATATCAACTGTGCCACCCAGGGTGACCGCAAAAATGTTAAATACTGCTGTACTTAGCTTAAATCTATCAGGTTAGACTGCATGCTCTGTATGTAGCATTGGACAAAAACGCCCTCTGCCTCGGGATGTATTACTGTTCACAGATCTCAGAAAAGTGCCTAGCAGAGAAAGGGTGTGTTAGGGTGAAGTACCGATCAGTCTGTGTGCCATAAAAGCAAAGGTCGGCCTGGATAGCGCAGTTGGTATAGCGCTGGCCTTCTGTGCTCAACGTTGCGGGTTCGATCCCGGCCGAGATTGATGGCATTTAAGTGTGCTTAAATGCGACAGGCTCATGTTAGTAGATTTACTGGCATGTAAAAAAATCTCTTGCGGGACAAAGTTCCGGCACACCGACGACGCTGATATAACCTCGGTAGTTGCGAGCGTCGTTAAATAAACAATGATTAATTTTTTTAAGAGCAAAATGTAACGTTGCATGTGTACAGCAATGGTGGACTACGAACAGTTTTGTGCCAGCTTGCCCGTTTATTTTTGTTATTCCGACAGTGATACTTTTTAACCACAACAGCCAAATCGACACTGTTGTTCAACAGTCGAAGTCTTTCACAATTTAGCTTTGAGTAGGCCCATAGCATGATTTCGTGACATGTGAAGTACTTAAGTTTCATTCAGATCAGTGATAAGATAAAGTTGTATTTTGTAGCATCTTCTGATGCATTTTCAATTTGAAATAAACAATTTGTTGTTTTATTTAATGTGAAAATGGGTGACTGTAACGAGGTGTGTTAGTGTGACGGAAAACTTAAAGCCTTTCCCGATATCTGAGCTTCGAGGAAAAGCAAATTATATTTTCTCGAGACAGACCAGTGCTGTATTTCACATATACGAGTAAATATATTGGTAAGTCCACAGAATTACAAGCTCACTTCCTTTTTTTTACTTGGTTATTTAACGAAGCTGTATCAACTACGAGATTATTTAGCGTCGATGGATTTGGTGATAGCGAGATTATATTTGGCGAGATGAGGCCGAGGATTCGCCATAGATTATCTGACATTTGCCTTACGCTTGGGGAAAACCTCGGAAAAAAACCAGCCAGGTAATCAGCCCAAGCGGGAATCCAACCCGCGCCCGAGCGCAACTCCGGATCGGCAGGCAAGCGCCCTAACCGACCGAGCTACGCTGGTGGCTGCTCATTTCGTTGACAGAAATTAAAGTAATTGCATAGTGATATCTTGGTCTTGACTTCACTCTTCACCATTGACAGAAAGTATTAAGCACATGGTTTTAGTTTTACAATCCGGCACCCAATTCTTTCCAGAGAATAACCCAAAACTCATCTGTCGTACGTGAAAATAAATGGATGTATCGCTGTTATAATGGCACGTGTTAATGAGATATGTAAGTTGGTACCGGTAGTTAAGTTTGCTCGAGAGTCCGAGAGGTCCAGGTGCTAGTTCTTATATAGGCCTACTCGGTTAGTCAGCAAAATAATATGTCAAAATGGGGAAGGGGCATGGCGAAAAGACAATAAATAGGGGACGGATGTTGATGAAAAGTCATCTTCTTATATTTCACATTAGGACGATGCCTATTAATATAGAAATCCTTTCTATATTAATATCAACGTAAAAAAAAACAATTTCTTATATTGCATTTTTTTACGTTTTTGAACCAATAGGTCATTTTTATATATTTTTTTTCGGAATTTTTTGGTCATTTTTAATACTTTGAAGAACTTTTAGATCATTTGGAATGCATTTTACTTTCTTCTTTACCGATATGTCTGTTAAATAATTTTCTATGCAAATAGGTCAGTAGTTTTTTTACTTGGTTATTTAACGACGCTGTATCAACTACGAGATTATTTAGCGTCGATGGGATTGGTGATAGCGAGATGATATTTGGCGAGATGAGGCCGAGGATTCGCCACAGATTACCTGACATTTGCCTTATGGTTGGGGAAAACCTCGGAACCATTTTGGTTGGATGATCATCCACCTCTGCTTCGGCATGTGGACGTGAAGCCAGCAGGTCGGTTTGGGCCTTTAAAGGGCTGTAGCGGCAGGGATTATTTTTATTATTATTAATGTGCACACACGTGCCAGTTGTTCACAGTGGATAATTAATTTAATTTAATCGCTGCTATGGAATCTATTGAAGAAGATAATAAACGTCCCGCAATGCGAAAAGAAATAAATAAATTCTTGATACAGCATGGAGATGCTATATGAAAGTCCAAAACATCAAAACATAGACATACAGCATTTGTTGGGAAAATAAGTGGGACTTCAGGCCGTGGCTGGCCCTGACAAGCAGGTTATATTCAAGGCCCGTTGATTCAATGAGAGCAGATATTTCTGTTATATGCAGTCACATGATAGCAAATAAACACGCAGCCACAGTGAAAAATTCTCTGCCTATCTTAATTTAACATATTTCTCATTTCAACTTGCAGGTCATGTATCATAATAGGCGTACTTCAGATGTTCAGATTTTTTCATTCAAAGGAATGAGCCTACATTCAGTCCAAAAAAATAATTTCTATTAAGAATAGTACATTATGCAACGAGCCTATAATGGTAGTAATTAAGACGCGCTCGTTTCATAATTTTCATACGAGCGTCTTAATTACCATTATAGGCAAGTTTCATACGACTTTTTATGCTCGACCATATCTCTAACTTGAAATTATTCATAAGTATCCATGTTATGGTTATCTAAGTGAAGAGCGGAACTGACCTTGTGCAATATCTCGTAAATTGTGAGATGTGCGCAGACGCGAAAGTATTGATTTTTTCCGAGAAACAGATGTCATTGTCCTTGATATAATCTAGAGAGTAAAATAAACATTAATCTTGATAGAACCTTGAAATTGATTTAGACATTGAAAAACGAGATGACAAATTGAATTTATTTGAATATTATTTACAATTAACGCTAATTATTATAGTAACAGAACATAACCTTCTGCGACAGTATTGGATTTCCAGCCTCCATGACGTTTCGCTAGTTGTCTTTCGATTGCATATCCGAGAATAATCGATACTTGCGCTTTCATATTGCTACAATGGTGTTTTCTGATTGGTGGAACACCTGAACTTTAATGAATAGTTGTACTTTAATGAGGTCCATTAAAGGGCTGCTACCAGGTGTATTTACTACATTTCGGCATTGTCGAGCATAAAATATGTTATTGTTAAATATGTATGTTCATAATTACATTAAATACAACATAAAATGGTTATTCTCATAAATAAGAGAAACAAACTGTCGCACACAGTAAATGTCTGTTTTAGTTAATTTAATTTTTTTTTTCGTACCATGAAATATCACAATTTAGAAGTGTTGGTACTATAATGAGTGACTGACAGGTTGGCATCACTGAACGGTACGATTCTTTTCTGTAGTGCGGATCCATCTAGAGTCCATGTCTAGGGCCGCAAGCTTTGGGGGGAATTGAATTTTAATTGAATTTGATTTGAAGGAATGAGAAAAATAGAAGACTTGAGCTAGTAGCAGGTGTGCCAGTCAGTCCTTTTTGTGAAGCTTATTTTGAGAATTATTTATGCGTCATTTCTGGAGTGCACCTTGTCTGTCCCTGTAACTGGACTTCACTTGGCTTTCACTGTCCCCAATAATTTCATCTATATATGGAGTTAAATCTTTTCAAAAGAATATTGATCAAAATTTTGTATACGACTTCAATAAAAGTGATATTCCTCGAAAGTTACTACAGTTAGTCTTTTCTCCCTTCTTAAAGATAGGCACAATTATTATGGACTCCTATTGTTCTAGTACCATTTCCTTTTCCGAAATATCAAGTAAAAACTTATAGATTTCACTAGACAATGCGTTTCCACATTCTTGTATTACTCGTAATTCTGCTGGAATTTGATCGATGCCTGGAGATTTATACTCTTTCAGCTTTTCTATCTCAATTTCGACTTCAGAAAGTGTGGATTCGGGTATAAATGGTTCAGCAGTTTGTATTTGAATTTCATCCCACTTACTTATATTGTGCCTATGAACAGTTAGTAGTTGCCCAAAATAGTTTTTCCATCTGTTCAGGATTTCAATTTTGCCTGTTTCCTTCTTTCTTGTGTGTCAATCCATCTGGAGAAGTTCACCAGAAGAAATTTGAAATGTCCTTAGCTGACCCTAAATATTACACAATCGCTGGACTAAATCACAGCCAGGGCCGGATTTAGGTATAGTGCCGCACCTAGGCAGTGCTAAAATTTTCCTCCCCCAACGCCCACGAATAATTTATAAGCAGCTATTATACAGGTCAAGTTTAGTTGAAATTTGTCTTAAATGAAATGTTTCAATTCAGAAAACAGTAAATTACTGGAATCAAAATACATGCATCTCACTTGTGTATTATAAGTATTTTCTTCACAGAGAAAGCATTGATGATGTTATCAAAGACTATATGAAGAAGCACATCAGACTCGATGCAAAGAAACGTAATATTATTCTAACTTATTCATTGTTGAAACAAAATTGATTTGTGAAAGGCAGGCTGTAGTTTATTTTTAAGCATTGGTTTTGTTGGTGATATAATTATTCCGAGTATTTCTTACTTCGATGGTAAGTATAAAGTAAATTTAAAAATGAACTCCAACTCTTTGCGAAATAAATTTTTCATATTGAATTACATAGTGGACATGCTAGAAAGTGATTAACAGTATTGTTGACGACAGGTCTGTATTATATTTATGTCCGCCCAGTTAGCTCTGTGATAGCGTGTCTGCCTCCAGTCTAACCGGCCCGAGTTCGACTCCCGGTGGGTTCAGAAATTTTTTTGTAAAATTTCTACCTCGGGACTAGGAGAGTTGGCGGTGCAAACTTCTAATCACTAAATTGTGCACCAATATGCCTGGGTTAAATCCCAAATCTCTCCGCAATGCATATGAAGAGAAGACATAATATGTCACTGTTGATAGTGATTCGTTCGTCGGATGGGGACGATAAGCCTGGCGGCTCCCTTGGTGCTATTCGACAGGAGTAGGCTACGTGCCCGCACCGGGTTTCCCCCTCTTCCTTCCTCACCATCCTCACTCATTTCTTACATTACACTTACACGAACACTTGACATACACTCACCCTAGTACAAGACATAACTCTTCAGACAGGGGAGAGTCGGGTAGTATCGGACATCGGGTAGTATCGGACAGTGCGTTTCTTTCATCTACCACCATATGGTAGTAACTGAATGACATGGTTACGTTTCTCTATGCGACATTACAGAAACGTAACCATGTCAATCAGGTACTATCATCGTGTGGTAGATGAAAGAAACTCACTGTCCGATATTACCCGATTTCCGACACTACCCGACTCTCCCCTACACATGATGCATAACGTGGCTCGCCGAAGTGGTGTGCAATTTGATAATGGGTCACAGTCCTGTCATCTATCCGCAATATGCGGATCCCGAATCACGTAAAGTGAAGTGGGTAGGCATTAGACACATATATTGAAAATATAACTGAGTGTTCTGGTTACTATTCATAACGATAAATAATAAAGATACATCCAATTTGATTTTCAACAATACATTCTTGTTTATACAAACAGTTAACTTTAAGTAATTTCATAGTACAATAACATGATACCGGTATTAGAATATAATTATGCAGCTATACACTTTACTTTTACTCTCGCCGCGACCGCGAAAATGCAATAATAAAACAGTAGGCTATCCGACTTCCACAAGATGTTCAAGGACAAACTTTAGAAAAGATTTACTAACAAGTGTTTTAAAAACCAATTCCACTGAAAAATAGGAAGAGAGAGAGAGAGAGAGAGAGAGAGAGAAAATGCTGATCCCCCTGGAAATTGCTGCCCTATGCAACTGCCTAGATTGCTAGGCCTAAATCCAGCACTGATCACAGCCAGAATTACGGGTCAAATTTATACAACTCCATATTACCAACAAATCCAGACCTTGACAATTTTAATTTTGATAAATTTCAGAATAAAATTAAGCAAATTGTTTAGTATTCATGTCTATTTTTTTTTTTCTTCATACCATATATTTAGTTATTCAAACTTATATTCTGTTCTTGATTTGGTTATCTTAGTAATTCCTGTTTTGTGTTGTGTTACATTTTTAATTACATTAATTTTTGTTATAATGATTATATTACAAAACTGTTATTTGTAGCAACTGCCCCCGAACACGATCTTTCTCAGACCGGTGTACGTTGTGTTTATTCTATGTATTTACATTATATGGAATGCCAACGTCACGTCACGGACCGGTAACGACGAGTCAAATATGGCGTTGCAACGCAAGTGGGCAAGGTCACGGACCGTCAACGGCACGGACCGTCTGGATCTGTGTTTATCGACAAGAATATTTTGACGTGACGTTCCGTGCAGTTTCCTGTCTGTTCTGTCCGAGCTTGTTCAATGTAACCTCCCTGGCAAAAGTGTTTGAAATACCAATGTTATATCGTAATTAAAATCAGTATGAATGATGAAATGTTGATAGAGCAAGTGCGCCAATATGATGAACTCTACAATATGGCCAGCAAGAAATACACTGATAATTTTCATAAAGACAAGATATGGGCACAAATAGGCAGAGAACTAAATACAACAGGTATGCATGATTTTCAACATTATTTTATTACAGATAATATTATAAGCATAGTTCACACAATGGTCTAGTGACTAGAGCTCTAGAGTTATAATTCTGTGACACGGGTTCGATTCCTAGTGTACTCCTGACTTACCGGTACTGGGTGTTCAGTTCAAAGTGTGTCATGGCTCGCTGTATGCCGTCACGTGGCTAGTCGATGAGCCTAGAGAATTCAATCTTCCTACACTTCCACAGAGGCGTATTACTTATCTGCCAGAGAAGTTGTCTAGCAAGTACGGCGTTCATTCTGAAGAGTACTTACCGATACGTACGGTAATGCCAGTAGTGGCAGGAATGTGAACTGTTTCGAAACATGTACTGAGGTGAGTTTTTTCTTACTATCGAGATATGGGGAGAGGGTTAAGACGATTACTTACGTATTTGTTGACATTAACTTCGACGGTCAACATGGACACGGAGCATTTGATTTGTATTGTGGAATGTTGCCTTACCCAACCGATGATAACAAATACCCTGCGTACGACTTGGCCGCGCAAAACACAGTTCGAAAGAGGTTATGGTAGCACACAGACCGTACAGACCGCCACCTGTTGCTACGACGTTCAAGTTATACCGTACACGTTCTCAAGTTCAGATTGAACGCCTTGATTAATAGGCAACTTCTCTGACAACAAAAGCTGAAACTCGCTTCAAATCGCTGACTCATCAACAGTGACGTCATGACACACTTTGAAATGAATATCCAGTATAACTTGTGTAGGGCAAGCCCATGGTGCAGGTAACACAGGGTTTGCCACGGGAGCTCCGATTCCTCTGTGACATTCCAACAAATCTCCATCATCATCTCATCTCATCTCATCTCGGATAGACCAGCTTCCTATAATTTTTTTTATCATACGCCCCCTCCCCCGTTATTTTTTCTTTCTTGACATATATTTTTTCTCCTTTCTCTTTCCCTTCGACCGTCATCTAAAAAGTTTTAATGTTAAGAAAGAAGTAAACAAAATATTTTGCTTTACTTTTTAATTTCGTAAAACAATCTTCATTTAAACACTATCCCGTGAACTCTCACAGTAAACCCACACTTGTCCTGATGAATCCTAGAGCGTGCATCTGCAGCACTTCAGTGTTTTTCAACTATTATTTTATTTAGACTTCTGCAGGGCCGGATTTAGGTGTAGTTTCGTCCTTAGGCAGTGCTAAAATTTGCCCCCCCCCAACTCCCACAAACAGTTTATGAGCAGCTATTATATTTAGTTTAAATTAGTTTAAATGAAATGTTACAATTCAGAAAACAGTAAATTACTGGAATCAAAATATATGCATTACTTGTGAATTATAAAGATTTCGTTCCAACTTTCTTCACAGAGAAAGCATTGATGATGTCATCAAAGTTGCTCTGACTAAGCACATCAGACTCGATACAAAGAAATACAGTAGAACTTGGTTATAGCGACCTCGTTTTGTGCGACACCTCGCCTATAACGTCAAATATTCTGTGGTCCCAACAAATTCCCCATAAGACATATGATTTCCTACCTTGCTTAATACGCCAAACGCATATGTGTCTACCTCGCACATAACGTCATTTTCAACCTCAGTTTGGAATAAGATTTTCTAAGAACCAAAGTATTTTAAGAAATATCTTGTTGAAATCTGATCCTGAATGCCGGCGGATTCCCCAGCCCACTGTAACCTGCCCGAATTCATGCGGTATTAGATCAGTTTCGACAGGAAGTTTTCACTATGTGCACGCATTTTAACGCAGTATGACCACTAAAAGAAGTGAGTGACGCTTTAGAAGTCATTAGAATTATGAACATGTTCTATGAAGCTAGGGAAGGGAGCAGTGAAATTGCAACTGAAATTATGAACATAAAACGTAATTTAGCCCTAGAAAGTGTGTATTGGGCAAGTAGAAGACAACAGAGTAAAATTACTGATTACTTCACTTCTAAGTAAAGTAGTTTGGTGAGTACTGAACGAACTGTTTTAATACAGAATACTGTATTTATAATTGTAGGCCTACGTGTATTTTTTATTTTCTTGGGTTATTTTACGACGCTGTATCAACATCTAGGTTATTTAGCGTAGGTGATAATGCCGGTGAAATGAGTCCGGAGTCCAGCACCTAAAGTTACCCAGCATTTGCTCGTATTGCGTTGAGGGAAAACCCCTCAACCAGGTAACTTGCCCCGACCAGGTATCGAACCCGGGCCACCTGGTTTCGCAGCCAGACGCGCTGACCGTTACTCCACAGGTGTGGACGCCTACGTGTATTTTATTATGTTCATGGTATACTTAAAAGTGAATACATAGATCTAAAATAAGCCTAATTATGTTTATTATTTTTCATTTTCCACCTCACTAGATTTATAATGTGAATCTCGGTTACTACGACACTCGTTCATAACAACATACTTTTTAAGGTCCTTTGGATGTCGTTATAACCAAGTTCTACTGTAATATATTCAGACTTATTCACTGTTGAAACAAATTTCATTTGTGAAAGGCAAGCCGTGGTTTATTTTTAAGCATTGGTTTTGTTGGTGATATAATTATTATTACGAGTAATTCTTACTTCGATAGAAAGTATAAAGTACTGTAAATTGAAAAATAAACTCCAACTCTTTGCGGAATAACTTTTAATGTGGAATTATATAGTGCACATGCAAGAAAATGATTAAATAGTAGACTATTGTTGACGATGTATTATATTGGAAATGTAATTAAGAGTTGTGGTTGCTATTCACAGCAATAAATAATAGACCTAAACACACATCCAACTTGATTTTCAACAATGCATTCTTGTTTATACAAGCTTAAGCTTATGCAGTTTCATAGTATAATAAAGAGATACCGGCATTACAATATAACTATTCAGCTGTTCACTTTTCTTTTACTTTCGCCACGACCGCGACAATGCGATAACAAAACACATCCGATTTCCACAAGGTGTTCAATAACAAACTTCAGAAAATATTTACCAAGAAGTGTTTTAAAAACACATTTCACTGTAAAATAAAAATGAAAAAAAGAAAGAGAAAGAGAGAGATATAGAGATAGATAGATAGATAGATAGATAGATAGATAGATAGATAGATAGATAGATAGATAGATAGATAGATAGATAGATAGATAGAGAGAGAGAGAGAGAGAGAGAGAGAGAGAGAAAATGCCGCATCCCTTAAAATTGCAACTGCCTAGGTTGCCTAGGCCTAAATCCGGCACTGAGCTTCTGATTTCAGCGCTGTAGGAGTGGACCATTTGTGTTTGTGAACATCAAAAAAGATATGTTAAGAACAGCAAGAGATGATCTAAGATCAGTATAGATCTCTGTGTACAAAACTTAGGCACCCATACGCCTTATGGGCAAAATGTTCGCTTCCCCATACGGTTCATTAAAAAACTGTAGGTTCCCATATGCCGTATAACCCCCACTGCACTGTTCCTATGGCATAGCAGTGGCGGTTATTCAAGTGAAGTACATGAAGGCCACCTTCACCCCTTTTTTCGTGCTTTAATAAAATATATTTTATCAAGAAATTAAAATAAAATGAATTCTTCACTAAACCATATTTTGCTCTATTTTTTAATATCTTGTTCGGCGTAATCCGCTCAGTTAACGTTCACTGCAGTACTTCACACGAACCCCTCACCAGTCAGGCCACGTGGCTAGCAGACCAGCTGAAGGTCCGAATGAGGCTTTCCTTTTCGCCTTCAGTAAACACACCCGGTTGCCATGACAACGAGTTGCTTACTATGAATTACTGGTCCCTTTTGCGAGGCTATTATGAGGGTCTGTGGAACAGGCATTCATCTCCTTTCTCTATTCTTGAAAGACAGAATCTCTCTCTCGTCCAAACATTGGGTCAGGGTGGCAAACTGTAATATTTTGCAACTAAATAAGAAAACATAAAATATTCTGTAAAGAAGTTAAATATTGTTTAAATTTAGTATATAAGGTATATATTTTGGTATTTTTTAACGTTAGCACCTCGTGAATATATTATTTTTGTATGGATTTTGAAATAATTTGAGTACACTGTAATAAAGAAAGTTGGCATAACATTTGAAACTACGTTGTACATTTAACCCGCGCTGACCAATGATTTCGCTTTACGTATTCTTTGTTGTGACAAGTGCAGCGAAGTGTGAAGGTGTTACTACGTGTATTAATGCGATGAAAACATGAATCCGTTAAACGATTTAGTGTGTAATCTTTTGGAGACACCGTTCTCTCGTTGGTGTGCAGAAGATAAGCAAGATATTTTAAAATACCGCAGAACAACAAGTCACATTAATATAACTACGAAAAAAGTGAAAAGTGGTGGTCGGTCATACAATATTCAGTTTCAAGATTCGTGGTATGCCGATTGCAACTGGTTATGTGGGAGTCACTATAACGAGAAGTTATATTGTTGGCCTTGTCTTCTTCTGGGGAACAAGAAACCCGCTTGGAATTCAACTGGATTTTGCGATTTCAGAAATGTCAATCGCGGTCTTTACAGCCATGCAGATTCAGCTGAACACATTAAATGTATTTTGCAATTAAAGGCACTGCAGAAGAACATGAACACCATTGCGGATGCACTAAAGGAAAGTTATAGGTTATACGTAAGTCAATTTAATGAAAACGTACGTTTAAATAGACTGGTAATGCACACCACAATCGATACGGTATTGTTTCTAAGCAAGCAGGAGTTGGCTTTTCGCTGTCATGATGAGAGTATTTCGTCACAGAACAGGGGGAATTTCAAAGAATTATTGGCTCTCATTTCATTGGCCCTATGAAAATTAGAAATCACTATGAAAAAATTAGGCCTGTTCTTTCTGGGAAATCTAAAACGATTCAAAATGAAATAATTGATTGTATTTCTGAATGCATCAATGAACTTGTAAGAGATGAAATTACTAGTGCCCCTTTCTTTTCCGTTCAAGTGTAAGTTTTCTGTTCAACAGAATACTGCTTTGATTTAATCGTAGCTGCTTGATTTTACTGGAGAGGTAAGCTTATATTGGAAGTTGCATGTTCCGAAGTTGATTTAAAATATGAATACAGTTTACGATTATGATTGTGATTTTGAATTTTGTTATGGGTCCTATTTCTTGTGTGCTCTTTTAATTTGATGTGTTGTATAAAATGTGTTAGATTTTGTCTTTTTTATGTCATGTGGACTTGTGGTTGTTTTATTATGTTGTGGTATGTATTGTGTGGAAGTTTTGTTGGGACAGTGAATTCTTCGGTATTAAGGGGACGTAGCTTCCGAAAATGTTGAAAATTTGTTTATTTTATATGCTGTGCTTTTCATAAAACTTAAGAAAATGGTGAATATATTACATTAATTCAATATGCCCATCGTATAGGTTACAAAAGCATTCGCGACGTCACGGGTATATAACGATTCCAGGAAATTACCTAGAATTCTATTGACCTTCACCTAATTTATCCGGCACGAGCCTCCACTGTGGCATAGCCTGGGCAAATGACTCTGTCGGTAAATTGGTTTACACAACTGGCCTCATATGAGAGAATGACGAAGTGATACAGGGCTATTCCATATGAAATCGATCAGTAAAAAACCTCGCATTTTTGTAATACTCTAATTTTTTCCCTATTTATACAAGGTGCTGAGGAGAGTGCATTTTCAAAAATATACTATCGAAAGTCAAACGGTTTTCGTACTATTGAGCGACAAATTTAGCGTATTTTAGAAAAACAAGCCTCTTTCAGCGCTCAGAACTCTGGAACCATTTACTGCAGAACATTGAACGGGAGCTCATTTTGAAGCTGACATTTAGTAGGTTATGATAAGAAGTAATACTTGTTTTTATTATATGCAGAGAGACAGATAATCTGATTTTACTTACTTTTAGGCTTTTTGCCCATTTATAAAAATGTAAAAAATATTGAGAAAAAACCTTGCATTATTAAGAGGGATTTGACATTGTTTGCTTAGTGACTCGGCAATAAGTTTCGAGGGTATTAAATAAATCATTTTCACACGCCTAGACTTGAACGGCGCAGTACCCCACACACTGGCCGAGAGCTGAAGATAAGCGAGCATTGGGCATCATATTACTCCTGTGTTTATGAAAACTTCTGATAAAGCTAGCCCAGCCATGACTGCTAGACGACACATAACGTGTTTGTCTCCTGGCCTTGCTTGTCTCGACTACCTACAGTCAGCTGGTTAGTTCACGCGCGTAGTATTTATTTTCTTTATTTGATATTTTCAATACTTTCTTATCAACGGTGCACCAGTAAAAAAAAAATATGTGTTTATTTGTACTTTCAATGCGGAATCTAACCATATATTTTAAAAATATTTTTTCGTGGGCAAAGGCGTCTTAATGAAGAAAAATCTAAATTTCTCCATTTCCATAAAAAGTAAGAAAAACTGTTTACATGTCAATATAAACTATAATTTCTCAGCATCAAAATAAACCATGATTTTGATAATTGGGTGAAAGGGTTTCGTAGTCACAACAGTTTAAAGTTGCTAATTTTATGAAAATACGATAAATTTAAATATTTTAAATTTAAACACTATGAAGTTCTGATGCCTCAAACTTTGCACAAAGCATTGTATCACAGTTGTCAACGGACAGAAAAGTTTCATTTTATTTAAGAATTGCAAGGTCAATTTTCTCTACATTTCGGTCGATTTCAGATGAAATAGTCCGTATATACAGGTGAACCGTAAGTAATGTCATTAATTTCAAGGATTTATTCTTTGAGATATTTCAAACAAAACAGTTTAATACAATTTTGCCCGTTTTTGCTTCCTTTTCGTGATAAAAATTGTTTTATATGAACAATTGAAAGTGTGATTTCGGAGATCCATTGATTTAATTCCCAATCTGCTCTCGCGGTCCAGAGTATTTCCGTGAGCTCGTCGATTTCGTGCTTCGCTGAATGAGAGCCATTAGAAGGGCAGGTGGCTTGTGAACACGATATTGAGATCATACACAGTAAGTCCACATTTTCATTTTCTGCATTGTACTTTTTTACCTCCATTTTACTTCTTTTATTTGAGGAATACGAAGCGTATCTTCCGATTAACAATTTTTTAAAGGATAGGTCAAGCCTAATAATGACCCACAAGAGATGGGTACCAACAGGAGGTAGGTAGTAATTGGCTGCCTGCCTTGAGAATTAGAATCCCGTGTCCCAGAGCTCTCGGCTAGTGGTTCGAGGAGGTAGGCTTTTTGTCTAACTTCATCACAAAGGTTCGAGTCCCAAAACAATTAATTTCCTAGTGTCTAGGCCAGTGATGTCAAAGCAAGCGCATTTTTCTGACCTTGACGCCGTGCGCGGGCAGCAAGCGCTAAGTATGGAAAGAGGAAGGGTTGTGTATATGAATAAGCAACCTGTTGGATTAAGAAAACAGTGGTGCACAAACTTCAAACGGAACGTGAAATTTTATGTCGTTATTTTTATATGGCTTCTTTCTGTTTAATATTATCTATATTGTCTGTAAAACAAAAGTATTAACATTTATTTCTTAATATTGCACTTGTGTTTTAAATCTTAATAACATAATAGAGAGTTAAGAAGGAATTTTCACTTAAATTCCATAGTAGTATAATATTATACTGTATTAAGTGGATGAAACACATCATTCATAAACAAAGTGATATTCCAAAGAAAGAGATTGAGTATGACATGATAATTTGGATTTTATATTGATGGTATCTTTAGCCTTACAACAGTAATCAATAGACCTAAACTAATCAAAACAATATTACAGTACAAAGCAAAAGTTACCTAGGTACTATATCTGTTTTAAGTGTAACTTATATTACATAACAAAACTTTTATCGCATTATGCTTTTAAGGTGATATTTGTGAGCAACTTCCTATCATCAGAATATTAAATTATTTTCTCGAAATCTGCTGAAGCTATAGAGCTGACATTTTTACAACACATGGGCACATATCTTTTGCTTATGATGTAACAGTAGTTGCTTTGTTAATTCATTTCCTTACAAACAATTTCCATGCGAATATTTTCAAAATTTTCAATACACTATCTTCAGTAATACGTATATACGGTATATTAGATTTACGAAAACATTCTGTAATGCTACTAAATAAATAGACCTATACCTGAAAATTTCACTTTTTTATACGAAAAGTTGAGAAAATATTTCTTTTGAATAAAAAAATCAAACTTGTGAAAAATGAGCATTAAAATTAAAACTTACATTCTTATAATGCAGTTATACTTCTCAGGCAAATCTAAAAATGAACATGGATACAGTTTTAATAAGTTCTCTTCCCTTTATCTATTGAATCAGTGCTGGCCATCCCTGAATATAGCTCGTCCAAGCGGCATATACCACCTATTTCGTCTGTCTCTTTCCTTTCCGCTGTAAAGCGTTCAGGCTCTCCTGGGCTCTAAAGCGTACGCTTGCTCCTGTGGGCATCAATTGACATGCCTGGTCTAGGCAATTACGAGTACTGTATATTATAATAAAAAAGTGAACTCATACTTTAATTATTTATTTATTTAAAGTGAATCTACGTGACATATCTTACACTGTTTACTATAATAATAATAATAATAATAATAATAATAATAATAATAATAATAATAATAATAATAATGATAATATCATCATCATCATCATCATCATCATCGATATTGTTGTTAGAGCAAGGCGGTAAAAAACTGCAGCTCTATCCTTCATTGATTGGTCGTAATTAAGCTGTATCCCAGAGCTCTCGGCTATTGGAACTAGACGTAAAGTCTTCCAACTGCGCAGCACGTCTATTCTAATCCCAACATGACGGTCCGAGTCAAATACAACGAACCCAATAGGGTAGCTATTAAAACAAGGTCCGAGTCGGTCCAGAACTATATTATAGAACTGTACAGAACAAAATGAAATATATATATATATATATATATATATATATATATATATATATATATACTCAGGTGGGCGGACAAAAGGGCTTAAATCATTCTATGTAAGATTTACAGAAGGAATTCTCAAAGATTTAAGCAACTGCTGTAAATCCGAAAAGTGACATTTTGGCTATTTCATGATTTTCTTTATTATTGACGTCACTGGTTTTAAGATCTCTTTTATGAAACGGGTTTAATGAAGGAAATCTTGTCACAAAAAATAATGACTTAAGCCCTTTTGCCCGCCCACTGTAGAAATATGTTCTTTCAGATGATATTAAAAACTATAGGGTGTCATTTAAAAATGTTCTCGACGAGTCATAATTCGTACAATAGTCGCAAAAATATTTATTTTGCTTCCAAAAAAGTATCCGTTTCTAAATACAAGATTCGACGTGTCTGAGCTTTTTGTCCCAAAATCTCCTCATTCAATTTTAATTGCAATTATGCCTTACTTTTGAAACACCTTGTAATTCACTGTAGAATGTCCCAAACGATTTGAAACGAGTCACTAGTTGCTAGGAATAGAAAAGAAAAGGAAACCTATTTTAATTGTTTTATTTTAAATGATCATTTTGTAAAACATTTTTATTATTTGCAGGGCCGGCATGTAAGATTAGATGGATTTCACTTCGAGATCAGTTGAGGAAAGCACTGAAAAAGAAAATGACAAGAAGCGGACAAGCAGCCGAAATGAACAGAAAGTGGAAGTATGAGGATTGCATGTCTTTCATTATACCATTCTTCAAGGAGAGGGCAACACATAACAACAGAGCATCTCCTGAAAATATGGATGAAGAGTTGGATAATGAAGGAGAAAAAGCTTTCGAGCAGAACAATGAAGATGTTACCGAGAATCCTACCGAAGAAGTTGAAAATGAGCCACTAATCGCTCCAAAACTTTGCAACATTATTATGCCGTCAAATATACCTGTTCCGCGTTCATCTCACGTTAGGAGAGCAAGCAAAATGGAGACAGCATCATCTACATTAATGGATTATTTAATTGACAGTAACAGATGCGAATCTGTGGCGACCTCTTCTGCATCATCAAATGCTCATCCAATTGATCTATTTTTCAATGGATTGGCCGCTACTGTTAAGACCTTCTCGCCGGAATACCAACATTTGGCAAAATCCAAACTTTTTGCAGTAGTGTCAGAGTTAGAATGGGCACAGTTACAAAAACAAAAACCAAATGATTAAAATCCCCATCCGCTATACATTCTACTTCATATATGGCAACAACCTACAATAAGACATTTCCAGCAATTCCAGCTCCCTCGGCAACACACTACACACGATCATCTTCATTATCACAGAATTCTGGAGTATCATCTACACTTCCTGCACAAGTTTACTGTGAAGGTTTTTCGCAAAATAATGATCAAAGTATGATAGAAGAAATTTCTATGTAAGAGGTGTGACAATAAAAATTTTGTTAAAAAGCAGATTGAATACCGTATACATTTGTAAAAAATATTACAGTAGAACCTAGATTATCCGTCTCCCGATTCGCCGTCTTTCTCGCTTAACCGTCAGGCCAGCCAGTCCCAATTTTTTTTTTTAGCATTTTTCACATAATTTTTATTAGATTGTAATGTAGTAGATTTTTAAAACACGCACTTTTTTTTTTTAATTTAGAAGTTGGGAAAAAGTTATTTTTTTTTGTGAACGTGATGTGTTTAAACAAAAAAATTAACCGATTTTTCAAACAACAGCAATAATATTACATAAGTTACATGTGTTTTTTGTAGTACGTACTGTACTGTACTGTAGATTATATTGCAGTAGAATAAAAAAAAACATAAAATAAAAAAAAGAAGTTTTTTTTTGGGAATAATTTTCTAATTCTCGCTTAACCGTCTTTTCGATTATTCGTGAAGGTTCCGGTCCCGTGATTGACGGTTAATCGAGGTTATACTGTACCTTAAACCAGGTTGGGCACAATTATGCACTCTGTGCTTGCACGGTGTACTACGAGAGAAGTCTGCTTCTAGAGTGCACGAAAACCGGTTTATTCAAGTTGCGGTACGTACTGTATGTTTCAAAAGAAAATTTTATTCTTCCTACCAAACTAAATAAGAACACAAATTAATTAAACACTTCCTTAAACACAAAACAAAACATATCCGTTGCACATTAATCCATATTACTCAATTTCTCAAGATTTGGAGAAACTGTATTAGCACAAGCTAAGCGAAGAACTGCCGTTAAAAGCCCATCATTTCTTGTTTGAGATTTGTTTATTTTCGTAATAGAAAATAACTGTTCACATCTATAAGTGGAACCAAATAAACACAAAACTTTCTCACACAGCTTAATGCAGATAGGGAAAGCGTCCTCTTGGGAATCCGTCATAAAACTGCATAAGATTCGACCTTGAATCATATTTCGCTCGCATCTCTCGACCACATCGCAGGACAATCAATTCACACTATAATGAAGTGGGGACGTTATCAAAAATCAGAATCAGAACATGTAGCAAAAATACGCAAATCCATTTCCAGGCAATCTAAATCGTGGAACCTTGATGTAAATTCCTCTAATAGACCAGATGGAATACATGCGTACATTTCGAAATTTTCATTGATCAAAATTCTATGCGTTTAGATAAGGATGGGAAATGATATATTTCGCCCTTTTGCATTTGACTTATCCATAACAGCAATTTATCCTTAAAAGCTGCAGTTCTATCAGCAAATTGTGTATTAAGAATTTCTTTTCCCTGAAGTCCTAAATTCAGCTCATTTAAAAGCTGTAAGATCTGTTACAGCTGCTGGCACACTACAGCGCGCTGCAGCGCTCGCACTTGGAATATCCCGTGCGCACGGAGGGCAAATGCACTCAAACGCCCATCGCTGCCTTAAACAAACTATTAGCTTTTCCTTAGCACTGATTACCGAAATGTGTTCTCCTTTGAATTTTGCTTAATATGGCATAAAACTGATATTGAGACATTCTAAAATATTTGTAGAAGCACATTAAATTTCTCATCTTCGAATCCTTCAATAATGTGAGGTATTTTCCTACGTCATTTCTTGAAGTAAACATCTTGCGTATCGGTACCTATTTTATTTTCTTTTGGTTGCGGACAGTTTCTTCCTCATCCAAAATCAATGCAATAATTGCTAATTCATTTCTACTTAATTTTGGCATGGTAGAAAACACGTTACCTGCGTTATAACTCATACATATAATGAATATCGATGTGACGCTGGACGTACTATACAGAGTGTAAGGGGTATAAGTGTAGTCCTTTTCACAGTCGTCGGGGACAGTCTACAGCAGGCCTGCACAAACAGCGCTCAACGAGCGCGCGCGCTCCTTCGGAGTGGGAGAGCGGTGTTTACCGCTCGCCGAAACGGAGAGGAAGATACGTCAGAATGACATAGACTTACTATAGGTAGAGGAGAGGGAAACGACCATCAGTTATCTAGTAGAGTGCAGTGTGTAGGCCTATTCTCAGTAACTGTTTCACGTTGCTTACCTACTGCTACAGTACAGTATGGAGGAATCTAAAAGACGGAACATAACATTTAACATTTAACGATTTACAGCTCGAACTTATTGATCTTCAATGTGACCTAAGGGCTAAAGATCGTTTGAATAATACTACTAGCCTGGTTGAGTTTTACAAGACTAAACATTAGCAATAATATCCACGACTACACAGGCTGGCTGTCAAAATGATTGCTATGTTTGGCTCAACATTTATATTTGTGAACAACTGTTTTCTATAATCAACTTTAATAAAGGCAGGCATCGAACATCTATAACTGATGTTTCATTATGATCAGTAGGCTACTGTTCCTTTCAGCTGCCAACAGCATAAAACTTCGTTTTGATGTACTGATAAATAAAAATATAACAAAATGATAGTGTACATTTAAGTAGCTATAGAATTTCTATTACTTCTGTAAAATAAATATTTCTTTATTAATTAATAATAGTCCAAGATAGTTTTGCAAACACTGAACGGGAATTCATTTCATAAGCACTCGTAATAGTACTTCCTTTTATGTACATTTTGTACGAGATCACCCCTTCTTCCAGTCCACCCTATACAGAGCGCAGCTAATATCTGCATTCCGCTCATGAGCTGTGAGCCGGCTCGGACAGCGCAAACCTTGTGCAGGCCTGGTCTACAGCATCAAATATGTCCCTACAAAATAGGGTCAAAACTTGATAGTTTTCCCAGAAAAAAAATTTCTTCTCTTATTTTATTTGCGTTATACTTATATCGTTAGTAAAATTTCGAAAACAATTACATCAGTAGGTATATCTAGCAGAGAGTTAATATTAGTTTAAATAAATATTTGTGTGTTCTATTATGTTTTCGTGAAATTAAATAAAAATACATGCTTAAATTTGTTAATATTCTGGCGTGAGAGACGTGACAACGTGTTCAGCAGGCAGTACTCTGCACAGACGTAAGTATGAGTCAGCTGAGTTCAAGCTCCCTGTCCATAGCTCTACTGCCGAGCGGATGGCAGTTCAGTACAGGGTATTCGATAAACAACTTACAATGTCATTCACAATTTAGAAATATATGTTATTAATTTATGGAGTAAGTCGTCGTAATTAAAGTGAGGCAAGAAGGATGTACCATCAACATTTTCCTCAAAGAAGGTTACCTAATTGGCGAAGTTTTGTAGCAGTTTCTCAGCAATTTTTTTAGAAACTATAAGTCTCTTACCCCATTTCGAAAATCACACAACCAGAAATTTGTTTAAAAATGATACTGCTTTACGGGGAGATTAAAATTTTGCATTAGAAAATAAGTTCGTGTGATTTTATGCAGAAAACCATTGTTTATTTTTTAGACGTACAATAAAAAATGGAGCAATATTGTTACATAAAATGTAAATTTACTATAATGTTCTATTCATGAGATCGAAAGTTTGTATTTGCTGCTCGTTTTAAGTAAACAACAGTATTATCATGGTCCGCCCCAGCATTAGAACAGAACATCTGTTTTGTACCGGTATGTCTGTACCCGCTTGAGCTTTAATGTGTACTTATAAACCCCCTCCTCTCCATTCAGCAACGTTGCAGAACGTCTAATATTGTAAACTTTAATAATTAGTTAAATATTGCAAATATAAAGAAATTGTAAGGATATTTTTTCTTTCTTATGATATGAATAATCATCAGTTAAAATAATAACACTTATATCCTCTATATTTTACCGATAAGTGAAGTATGAATCGATTGCAAAATTCACGTAACGTTGCTGGTTCGTGACGTAACATTCCGTATAATTGAATCAATTTTATACCACAGTCTAGTATATGCAGTCACGAAGCTCAATACGTAGTAAATATGCATCCATACATAACCACTAGGATCGCTAATATCGCCTCCATACAGATAATGCGAAATAGTACCGGCACAGACTATTGTTCCTATCACCCCCACAACTCAAGCTTCGTGACTGTATACACTAGACTGTGTTTATACTAAGTTATGCAATCACGTACAGTATATCGATTATAGATATAATAAATACAATACATACCCTATACACAAAGCGTTCGAGCCAAGATGTCCCTCACCACCATGTCATACCCAGGTGCGTAGGTATAATTATAAATAGGCTACGTGGATACCCCATGAAAAAATCCAATTTATAACTTGTGTTTTTGAAAGATGGAACATGACAGGAGAGTTGCGATCGGAAAAACAACTGAATGTCACATAGCGTGGCAGGCCTGTTGCTATGGTAACGACTGTTGAGTTGCCAAACTTACAGTTCCCACGAGGCGAGTGCTTAATAGCTCTCTTGGCAACATTTACTGTGCACACAATGTGAGCATTGGTGCGTTTCGTCTTTGATTCTCTATCGATTTTTGTATTGTTTTCTTACCTTCGCGTCAATTGTCAATGAATGTTTTAACGTCAGCCATCTTAACGACAATAGGGATATCTTATGCGAAGTTTTACCGCTAGATGGCAGGAGCGTTCCATGCGGCGCAACATGTTGTAGGACTTGTTATGTCATATGCTACAGTCGATTACGTTTTTCCGCTTGTTGGTTTTCTGTGCGTGTCAAAATTATATTTACAATTATTTTTTATATCCTAGTATAATTTAATATAATTCAATATTTTCTTACCTCATAATTTAATTTAATTTAATTTACAATAAATAATAACGTAAACCTGTATAATATTGAGCGATTGCCCAAGATGGGTGGGGAAATCTGCAGTATGCAGAATATAGATACGAGTAAATTGAATGTTCATGAACCTAAACGAGAACTTTGAGAACGAGATGCACGCATAAAAAAATAGGAACTATGTCGAAGGTGAATATTGCCCTCTTTAATCATTAGTATTTAAGAACCGTACGCTAAAAACAGGATATGCAGCCACCAATATGTTTATATATATATATATATATATATATATATATATATATATATATATATATATATATATATATATAGGGAAGGGACTATCGAGATTAAATTCCTTGTATTTTTTTCTGTAGTTGCAGAAAGATCAAATGCAATTTTTAATAGGATGATATAATATGATCGAAGTAGTTTTGTAGGTTAAGGACATGCAGTTTTTAATACTATGTAGGATGATTTTGAAAATTTGAAGTTACAATATGGTTTTAATAATTAGGGTATAGTACATTAAAAACATTATTCACGAAATGGATTTCACTACGGATCTTCCTGGGTAATAAACATCACAGTTTATCGAGAGTTTACTGCAGGCGTAAACTTCGGAGATTGCTACAACTACTGCATATAATCTAAGCTAACATAGCTCGCTGTCGAGATTGCATATGTTTTTATTAATTTTTCTTTTTCCTCTTCCAGAATGAAACTGTAGTCAACAATTCCTTACTTGAAGTAGTTACTTTTAATAGCTAGCACTTTCGAGAAGCAATTTAATTACTTATATTTTTTAAGGTTTAAAGCATATATTCAGAATATTTCGGGACCTGATTGACGACAAAAAGCTTTCCCTGGTTTTTACATATAGGAACATAACAAAAATTTGCCATTTTTTAGTTATTTTTAAGAGTATTTAATATATTAACATACTACGTATATCCTCAATGTTTATATGCCGAAAAACAAATGCACACGCAAAGCGCATCCCTCAAAGTACACGTGCGCTATCTGTTGGTGCTAGTTCAGGATATCCCCACAGTCTAATCACAGTCTAATACTTACAGTCGCGCAACTTCAACACTTTTTTTGCCAACATTCGCGACACTAGCGCCCAAGCGGCAGGCAAGGCACTGGTAATAGGGTTGATACAATCTCGTTCAGCCAGCACGTGCTTTAAAGGGATGCGAGATGTTATAAACGTTTTAATCATGCGTCGGAACAAAGGCAATGTGTACAATGACGAAAATTGCAGTAACAACAAGTTTAAATCTCCGAATTTGTCGTTCTTCAGATTCCCTAAAGACCAAGAGAAAATCATAAATCAGTCATAACCAATAATCCACGTTGTAGGTAGCCTACGTATTGTGTTCTATAAAACATTTATTAGTTATCAGTTACCTATTTGCATGTCAAAGTAGATACCTGTTACAGTATATTATTTTTTTGCAGAGATTATATGTGTAAATGTGTAATCATTCCGATTTTGGATAATGTATCTAGAGTTTTTAATGCAAGTAATTCCATAATTTTTGTATTCGTGTTTATTTCTTTATATTTTTCAGAAGTTGAATGTTATATTGCATTCAAGTAGGGATCATGGTGTTAATTTTTCAAGAATTCATGGAGTATTGTAATCCTTTTGCGAAATATTCACTTCTTGAATAAATCCGGACTGTGTCGATAAAATTTCTGATGTGTTGGTGTAGATTCATGTGGCAGACGTATTAAGTTCTCAAGAAATAAAAGAGCCTTTTTAAATTTAATATAAAAAGCAATCTTTTCTGTAATAATTTGCATGACTGTTATTGGTGTTGATTTTACATTCCCAGTGATTATTTGAGCCGTTCAGAGCAGAAGTGGTGTAAGTCAAAGTGAGGGTTAAAGTAAAAATTCTGTAAAATACAGCGCAAGGTAGCAATTAATATATCCTTCGTGCTATTCACTGACTACTAATAGTTTAAATAAATTCAATATTAACTGCTACTTTGCGCTGTATTTTACATAATGTTTACTTTAACCCTCATTACCCATTTTTGACTTACACCACTTCTGCTCTGAAAATAAAATTAGGCCTACATTTTCAGAGTTAATATTGAAGTTACAATTTTTTCAACAAAATTGTGTGTTCATTTATTTGTTCTCACCTACGTCATATTAACAGTAAGTGCATGTAAATTACGTATTATATAGGCAGGATAAGTTAAAATTAAGCTTATATGTGAAAACTGGAAATGTAATATGTATCAAATATGAATGAGGTCTCGCCCACCTCATTATATTTTGCTCGACTAGTATGACTAGTCAGTTTGTTTTTATACCATTAAGGACGAGAAAAATTCGTACCGGCACCGGGAATCGAACCCAGGATCTCTCAGCTGTGCGCGCTGAGTGCTCTCTAACCAACTGAGCTATGCCGGGACCCGATTCACAGTTTAAAGAAACTGTTGTTGAATATGGCCATAAAGTCATGTAATATGCGCTCCTGTACATATATGACGTGTATCGTCTCAAGTGCAGGCAGTAAGGCCGTAACACGATACTAACGAGAGGAGTTCGGCCGGCGTCGTGAATCGGGTCCCGGCATAGCTCAGTTGGTTAGAGAGCACTCAGCGCGCACAGCTGAGAGATCCTGGGTTCGATTCCCGGTGCCGGTACGAATTTTTCTCGTCCTTAATGGAAATGTAATGTAAAATGCGGTAAACTTGCCATAAAAATTTACACCATAATATCAGCACTATTTGTGACTCAAAATAATAAAGGAAATACCGGTTCTTAAGAAATGGAAAAATAATGAACTTCATAAATCAATGTCATATTAAGGTTTAAATCCGCCCCTTTTTTATTTTCAAGTTTACCTCAGCGGCCGAGTTTACCCCAATTTGTGGTATGGAAAATAGTTAATTTCTCAGGAAATATGGAGAGTTCACCACGCGACGTACTCTACGAGATATGGCCTACAATTTTGAAGCTACTAATTTTAACTCTTCTCACAGAAAATATAGAGTTCCAATGAAGAATAACTATATTTAGGAATGAATTGAATTAACCGTCCACGTACGAACAATTATATTATTTCAAAACATGATACGTGATCAGGGCCAAGATTCAGTTGTAAGGAGCAGAAAGAATTACGTTTATTCCCAGCTTCTGAAACTTTTAGATTAACTGCGTGTGAAATTCTTCTAGGATTCTAAAGTAAAATTAATAAGAACATATACACTTACTGTATAGCATAAAAATATAAAATAAATTACGCAAAACCCGTTTTCTGATGTGTTATCATATGTCGTGTGCACACTGTTAACTTGCCTGCCGCTAGAGGGCTACTGTCGCGCCAGCTGTCAAATGTTGGCATATTTTATACGTATGAGTTGCGTGACTATAGACTGTGGTCTAATACATATGATATCCCTCCATCAGCTGGCAGTGTGGTAGTTCATATTGGCAACATGGCATTGTAGTTTCAAGCTCGGCCGCTTAACTGTCATGTCCCATCTTTCAAAAAAACAAGTATAAGTAATTCTAAACGTTGTTTGGAAACAAATAGAACGAGTTACTGACAAATCAGAATACAGAGTTTCATCAATAATGTTGCCAGCTTTTTATAGTTCTCTCAGTAGAATTAGTATAATAAAGATTCGTGATATTTGAAGTGACTTTTACAAATAATCGAAATAGATGCCTATTGTTTCTTGCATGTTTTGTAATTTTAACATTTTCCTCGAAATAGTAGGCCTAAATAAAATTTTGGGTAACCAGTTTCTCTCCTGGTGCTGTACATTATCCCTCAATTGCCTTTGCTCATCTATTTCATAGGAGACAATCCGTACAAGTATTTTTTATATAAATGATAGGATTGTAGAAAAGTTGCGATATTATAATTATTTAGGTTGCGATATCAGCTGCAAATACGATAAAGATTTAGAAGCAAAATTATAAATATACCACATGATGTGTGGTACAATAAGTTGGGCACTGAAAATCACACCGAAGGATACACAATTTACATTTTACGAAGTAATGACTGTAGGTCTATCAATTCTTCTGTATGAAAGCGAAACATGTATTCAAAACAAAGAAAAGAAAGTCGCATCATAAATAAAATTCCAGTTTTTACAAGATTCATGCAACTAAAACCTCGCTCACAAATAACAGTATGCGATGGAATTATATAAATAAATTAGAAGAAATTGTTCATTTAACTTACATAAATTGCACGAACTTTTTGAAATCAATTCCTGAAAATCTATTGCACAATATCTTTTTGAACATTGCTCATGCCATTAGTATTTCATTTAAATTCAGATTAATTGAAACACATCTCTGATTTCATTTTCTCCATTACCATCTTCGTTTCTGAAGTCCATTTTTTCAAATTTACATTCAAAGTTTGTTGCATTTTTAGAAGTCTAGTAGCAAAATGCGACTGTGGGTTAAACCCTGGCGGGAAGATAATGGCATGCGCTACCACCCAAGAGGAGTAGAAATATATTTCTACTCCTCTTGCTACCACCTAAGGAATTGTGCAGGAGGAAAATCGGACAATGTTGCCAACTTTATTTCGAATAAGCCGCGCACCCGTATTTTTTACTTATACAGAGTAGCGCGCGGGAACGAGAGATTTTGAATCGATTAACTCCTGGCCTAGTTGCCTCATGAGTGGTGCCTTGTTGGTATCACTTGTGGAGTCTGGACTGTCTCCGGACAATTGACTAAACAACAACAATAACGCAGTCATACTTGAAGTTGGTAGATTCTGATACTGCCATAATGTTCCTTATAAAAAAAGACTGTTTTTTTTAAGACGGGACATGAGCATGACAGGAGCGTTGCGATCGAAAAAACAACTGAATGTCACATAGCGTGGTAGACCTGTTGCTATGGTAACAACGGTTGAGTTGCCAAAATTACAGTTCCCACGTGGCGAGTGCTTAATAGCTCTCTTGGCGACATTTATTGTTAGCAGTGGTACGTTTCGTCTTTGATTCTCTGTCGATTTTTGTATTGTTTTCTTACATTTACGCCAATTGTCAATGAATGTTTTAACGTCTGCCATCTTAACGTCAATAGCTGGCTTCCATCAACTGGCAGCGTGCTAGTCCATATTGGCAACATAGCACTGTAGTTCCAAGATCGGCCGCGTAACTGTCATGTCCCATCTTAAAAAAAAAAAAACAGGTTATAAGGCATTGCCATTTTAGTAGCCATGAGACAGTGGACGGAAAAGCATCGTAAATTCGCAGTAAAAACAATTATGGTTTGAAGCTGCACAATGAGAATTTCGGTTGATCAATGCAATATTGTCACAAATCCTAGTCTTTAGTTCATTTAGGGTGCGAGAACGATTAACATACACACGATCCTTTAAAAATCCTTCCAAAAATCTCACACTGAAAGATCAGGCGATAGCGCGGGCTAGTCCATGTTGCCATTCTTCGTCATGAGACACACTCCAAAGAGCTGTCGTAATGCAGCGATGAATATTGATCTTTCTCACATTTTGCTAAAAACCGTTCAGCAAAAGTTACTCTTATGTTGGCATCACCAGCTTGCAATTGTTGGATGGCCTGAAGCTTGTACGAATGCAATTTGAGATCTGAAGGCAATATTCTGGCCACAGTGCTGTGAGGCAAACTTTGGTCCTGGATCCTTCTTGCTCACAGTAGAACCTGTTAATTCAAATCTTTCAACTCATGTCATCACAGCGTGGGTTCTCAGAACTGGATCATGACGCCAAAGTTGAAAATGACGCCGAAATTCTCGTCATGCAGATTCATAATAATCATTGTTTTACTCCGAATTCACGATGTTCTTCGTCCACTGCCTCACAGCAACTGAAATGGCATCCTAAATAACTATGGCGGTATCACAATCTTACTAACTTCAAGTAATAACTCAAAATCTTCCGTTCCCAAGTGCCACTCTGTATACCTATGTTGCAAAAAAAGTATGCGGGGTATTCGAGAAAATACGGTATTTCTGAGATATACGCATACATTATGTTTAAGTACTTAAAAGGCACCTACTTCACACTATATTTGAATTAATCATCTAGGGTAAATATTAGCAGCCACTAGTATTAAAGAAAACATACGGAATTTTTATCTAAAAAAAATTAACCTTTCAACCTTCACTTGTCTTCTTCTCTACAAAGTACATTTCAGAAACATGTATTTTCTTTAAACTCCAAACAACTTGAGAAGTAAAAAATATTCTGCCATCGTGTTAAAAAAAATATTTATGATCAACACTAATTTTAAGAAATTAAAAAAGATAGGCCTATAGTTTAAAATATGCTTCACCTGCAAGTAGATAACTTGCATTAAAAAATCTACCATAAAATGTTGTTACAATTTTATTTAATTCGAATCATATTACACTTTATCTTGCAGAGCAGTTATACTTTAATTGGAAGCTTTCTTCTTACTCGAGGTTGAATGTTTAACATTAGAGGTGACTGAGTTCTGTTTTCGTTTTATAGTCTTTTTGGTGACAGATTTTGATCCTGTAGGTGTTGTTTTAGCTTTTACAGTTTCGGTACTGGTTTCTTGTTTTGAAGTTAATGATTTGTTATTCCTGGTTTCGGTACTAGTTCCTTGTTTTGAAGTTAATGATTTGTTATTCCTTTTTTTCACTTGATTTTTAATATTGTGAGATATATGTTTTTTCTTTGCTATTCTCCCTGCTTCTGACTGTTGTTGACTTTGTTTCTTTGGCTTTGATGATGGTAATGTGGTAGGCAAATTAGTTTCTAACTTTGTAGTGACACTTAAATCTGTAAGAGACATTACAACTGGAGGAACTGGCGGAACTGTTACAAACATAACAGTAGCAACTTGATTGGAGCCGTATTTTGAATCTGTTAGAGGTGAGGGCTCTGCATTTGAAGTCCACGATGTTTGTGGAACTGGAGATATTTTATAATCCACTATGTTAGTGATAGTGTCTGTAGTTTTTGTTCCTTCAAGGAATTTAATTTTAGATGCTTGCTTCTTTTTCAGATCTTTGTTGTCTATTTCTTCTGCTGCTTGAAGTTTTCTACTTGGGTCATGAAACTCGCTAAGTTTGTTTAATGTTTCGTTCAAAGAAAAATCTACAGTAGTTTGACCTTTTGATAATAATTCAGATACAGTCCCAACATCACTTGGATAAGTAATATTAATGTCACTAGTATTTTGTAATTTTTTTATATCTTTATCTTCTGAGCTGGTTACTGTATATTGGTATTGATTATTGTACTTTGACGATGTTGGAAAAGTGATGCCTAATGTTACATCTTTCAATGAATCTGATTCCTGTAAAATTAAAAAAGGAAAGGAACATTATGAAGGTTGTTAGTCATTATTTTAAAGTTTTTTTATAGGGCCTACTTACTAATTTATTCGGAAAGTGACGAATATTACAGTTTTGATATGTTTTGTATCCATTTTCTAAGTTTAAAAGAATAATTTACTGTGTTTAATTAAAACATTTTTCTTTGATGGGCATGGAAAATCTCAGAGAATGTAAGCGGAGCTCATAGAGTATAGAGTAAAATGGTTCTGTTGAAAGCTAAAGCAATAATCTTAATTACAGTGGCGCCAATTTATATGGGCACATGAGGCTGGAGAGCACCTAATAATTGTCGGGTTGTTATTATTATTATTATTATTATTATTATTATTATTATTATTATTATTATTGGCCGTGTAGCTCAGTTGGTAAGCAGCTGGCTACAGACTGGAAGGTCCGGGGTTCGATCCCAGGTGGTGACAGGATTTTTTCTCATTGCCAAACTTTCAGAACGGCCCCGAGTTTCACTCAGCTTCCTATAAAATTGAGTACCGGGTCCTTCCCGGGGGTAAAAGGCGGTCAGAGCGTGGTGTCAACTACACCACCTCATTCTAGTGCCGAGGTCATGGAAAGCATGGGACTCTACCTCCATGCCCCCCAAGTGCCTTCATGGCATGTTATGGGGATACCTTTTACCTTTACCTTTTATGAGATTTATTTATTTTAACTTACCAGTATACCTCAAGTGTTTGAGCCCACCCAAAAGTTGTTGGCGCCACTGATCTCAAAATAATATTTTCACCAACATTTCCTCAAATGGTCTACAGTAGGCCTACAGGATATGTACAGTCTTAGAAAAAAGTTTTGTCTCACAGATACTTTATAAGTCCCATACAACGAAACAAAACTAATTTTATTAACTCAACTAGTCGTTCTCTTGTGAACCAGGTTGTTCATCCTCTGGTCATGGACACTGTCTCCTTTCTGGACTTATAAAGTATCTGTGTGACAAAACTTTTTTCTAAGACTGTACATACACGATGCAATACTTTTTTTTAATTAAGTAGGCTAAACTACATTGTAGTTGTGAATAAAGGAACAGAAACAAATGAAGGAAGTAACTTGACACTTGTTTATGGGTATCCCTAAAGTACTCGTATCACTATGCCGTTTTCTTTTTAGTCTTCTATGAACTGGATCTTGCGGTGGATTAGTGGCAATTACTCGAAGTGGCGGATTCGTTTGGTTTAGGAAAGAATGATACAGGAGCCCTGTCTTAGGACCTCCATCACCCCAGGAATACGGAGGTCGTCGACAATATAAATAATTTTCACACATCATGCATAGCATGACTCACCGAAGTGGTGTGTAGCTTGAAAATGAATTACAGTTCTGCCATCTTTCCGCAATATCCGGAACCCAAATCACGCAAGTGAGGTGAGTAGGCATTAGATACATACATACACATACATTCTGTGATTGGTATGAATATTAGGAGAAAATTTGATGAAAACAACATCATAAAATTCTATTATGTTAACTGTATCTACAGATAGACTAGTATTAGTATTATTAAATTTACTCTTCAAATATTCATTTGGGAAAATGTATCACATACTCTACTTTGCGTCACTGTATTATAATATTGATTCATTACGAAATCATACATTTTGTGAATTCTTTGAAATTAATATCAAATTAAACTTGTAAATCAATTGTGATAATGAAAAAACATTTTTTTTAGTGAATCCTTAAGAGCTTTCAGAGCTTATCATAATGGTGTACCTGCATACCTTTGTAATAATATTAGGGCATTCGAAAAGTAATGGCAACATAGTTATTGTTTCTCACTAAATTTATTTAGGTTGTTTTTGGCATCACATACTTCAAATATAAACCCCCTGCCATGTCAACAGTACGCAACAGTATGTTTTTTCGAAGTTGATTCAATCTTTCTATTCCGAAGTGATGGCGGCCCTACCCCTATCATCACCGCGACTAAAAGTCGTCATGCAAGTTATTGCTGCTAACATACCAAGATGCACCAGACATTAGCCTCAAATAGCAATTTTGCATGACCTGTATTTTTCTTATTTGATATGCAGAAGCTGTACAATTTATTATGGTTAAATTATTTACTTACTGGTACAAGTGTAACATCTCTCATCTTGACTTCTGGATCTTGAGATGCTGCATATAATGTTTCTACACTTCGAATTTCATTGATCTTCATTGTAATTGATACTGGTGTTGAAAGATTTCTCTGTTGTATCAAGAAATCTTTATCAGTGATGATCGGAGTATTATTGGAATGCCTTGATTCTTCTATTGAACGGCGAAGTGCTTCTGTAGTAGGTTTGCTTTCTTTGTCAATCTACAATAAGTGAAAAAGCGGATTCATTGTAAAATTTTACAATATGTATAAGTATGTAATGTCTGTATGTACGAGTAAATAGTACACAAAGTCTTTAAAAAGTAAGAAATATTTTTCTGCCAGTATATAGCTCGTGATTGAAGTCAGTAGTGCAGTTGTGGACATTAAAACTGTCACTTAATGGTAAGGTTATAAATCTGGCGCTCGGTATTTCTTGAATTAAGAGAAGATGATGCCAAATTCTGTAACTATTTTCGAATGTCAGCTGCATTATCATCAATTAAGTTTACAATGACAAAACAGCGAAATGAGGAACTGTATTTAATCCATTGAAAAGCAACCTGTTATTATGGTAAGAAAAACACGAATTAAACTTTAATTTAAGAATTAATCGATAATTTAGTTGAATCAAATATCAAATAAAATTCTATCTCCTCTTCGAATTTAGAAATTGCAGTTGTAGTCAGGAAAAGGTTGGGAATAATTATTTATATCGAATGGACTATTTTAAATATGACACTCGAAATAAAGGATTGAAAATAGTCCAAGACAGTTGTCACTTTGTTTGAGGTAATTCAGTCTCATTAATTTTAAATAGCAACTGTAGACAATGAGTGAATGTCCAACTGAGTGAACACTCGGCTCATGTGAAGACTTGTATTGTCAATATTACGTGACTATTTATCAATTTTTTTGTAGAGTGTATTATTATATGGGTAAGGAAGTGAATGCTCATAAATTAGAAAACAAAAAAATAATCGTTTAGAAGTCGCGGAAATGTGGATGTGATGCAGAATGTTAAAAATCAGATGTTTTAATAATTTATACCTTCAGCCCTTCCTTGCTTACATTAAGTGAAAATCCCCTTTCAAGTTTTCTTAAGAAAAACCAGCATTTAAGGAAAAAATATTATCTTTCACATTCGTTAAAAGAAATATTCAATATAATGAAGTGCAACAACTCTAAAGAATTTAAAAGATTAGCAGAGGAAAGCGAAATCCTTAGAATTAATTAATTGAATTGCTATTTTTACTGCATGAAATTAAATAGAGGGAATTAAATTATTACTGGATTGTTCATAGTAATAACAGCTGTAATATTACGAAACAGTTTTGTAACAAATAGCTTACTAAACTATTAAGTTCTATAAATCCTGAAGGTAAATATAGCAATTAATTACAAATATCCAGTTTTTTCTAACTGTTGTCTGAATGGGAACTATTTTCAATTAATTTTGCACTTCTCTTATTTATTTATTTTTTTATTTATTTATTTATTTATTCTGGTGTAGTTAAGGCCATCAGGCCTTCTCTTCCACAACACCAGGAATACAAATACAATAATATAAATAAACAGAAATAAATACACTATAATATACAAAGTAAAGCTGCTCAAGAAATAAAGAGAGAGAAAAAAAACACTATAAACAAAGTAAAGCCACACAAAAATATACAGGTTGCAGTCACACAAACTTTAAATGAGTTATTAAGTATCATAATTAATTCCATCCTAACTAATTAACTAACATAAACAAGAAACTTGCAATTTTAATCTAGGTTAAAAAGAAAAAAAAAACACAAATCAATACTTCTAGCAATACCTAAAAAACATTAACTAAGACAAAATTTTCCAATTTAATTTTGAATTGTGATAAAGTCCGGCAGTCCCTGACATCATTAGGTAACGAATTCCAGAGGCGAGGTATTTCTACAGTATAGGAAGATGAGTATAAAGACGTTCTATGATGAGGGATAGAAAGAAGTGCTTGATGTCGGTTTCGAAGAGTTGTAAGAAATTGAAAGCGCGATAACAGATATTTCGGAGTAGAAGTATGCATGATTCTAAACAGAAGAGACAGTGAATGTATTGTTCTTCGTTCCTTCAGACGCACCCATGAAAGTAACTGGAGGGAAGGTGTTATATGGTCAAATTTACGAGTATTGCAGATGAATCGTATGCACACATTATGAACACGTTGTAGTCTCTCAGCTAAGCGTGAACTTACATTAGTTAGCAAGGAATCGCAATAATCAAAATGGGGCATTACAAGCGTCTGAATAAGATTCTTTTTTAGACTAAGTGGTAGAAATTCTTTCATATGAAACAAGGAGTGAAGTTGAGAAAATATTTTTTTGCAAATGTGTGTTACTTGAGTATTCCAATTTAGATCGCTATCCATAAAAATGCCAAGATTTTTAACGGTTTCACTGTATTTAACAATAATCCCATTCAATATTATATGTGGTATAGTACTGCTATCAAGAGTGCTTCGTAGACGATTATGCCCCATTACGATTGCTTGCGATTTCTCTGGATTTAACCTTAATCCAAATTTGTGTGCCCACAGTGAAATCGAATTCAAGTCTTCGTTTATTTTGTTTACTGCGTCACTAGTCTCGTCAGGGTGGAAATGCAAATAAATTTGCAAGTCGTCAGCATACATATGGTATTTGCAGTGTTTTATCATATTAGTCACGTCATTAATATAGATCATGAAGAGTAAAGGTCCGAGAACTGATCCTTGTTGAATTCCAGATTTCACGACACACCATTTTGAAGAATAATCGCATGCAATGACACATTGTTGACGGTCGCGAAGGTAGGATTCAAACCAAGTAACAGAACTTTCAGAAAGATTCAGAGGTCTTAATTTACATAATAGAAGGTCCGTGTCAACTGTATCAAATGCCTTACTGAAGTCAAGTAATGTCAGTAATGTTAATTTACGTTCATCCGTGGCTTCACGTATATCCTCATTCACTTTTAGTAGTGCTGTAGTCGTACTATGTCCATTTCTGAACCCGGATTGGTATTCGTCCAGTAAGGCATGTTCGGTTAGATAGTTCATTAGTTGTTTGTGAACAATACGTTCCAGAGCTTTTGATAGGGCAGGTAGGATACTAATTGGACGGAAATCATTTGCACATAATGGGGTTTTGATTTTAGGGATCGGACGGATAAAGGCTTTCTTCCAGAGGTTCGGGTAGGTAGAAGTTATGAGTGAGGCGTTGAATATATGTGTTAATGTCGGCAGTATTATGTCCAATATTTTCTTCAATAATATTATACTAATATTATCCACACCTTCAGCTTTAGAAGTAATACGTTTTATTGTAGCTCTTACTTCAGTTTCTGTGACATAAGTGAAGTAAAATATTTCTCTATCCGGAATTGGAGTCATTTGTAATTCGTTAACTGTCTGCTGTTTGTCGACCGTATCCAAGGTTATTGACTGTACAGTTGCAAAATGGTCATTTAGTTCGTCAAGAGAAACTGGCACACTGTCTACCTGAGTCCTGGGATTTCCTAAACCAATTGTCCGTAGGTTTCTCCACAGATTGGAAGGGTCAGCTCCCCCCTTCAAGATGTTATGAAAATGTCTCAGTTTTGCGTTTCTAATGGCTTGAGTAGTTCTGTTACGTAAGAGTTTATAATAATTATAAGATATTTCTGTCTTGTCATGTTTAAACGTTTTGTATGCAGCGTTTCTGTCCATAATCATACTACGTATGTCAGCAGTCATCCATGGTGCTGGTGTCCTTTTTACGCGTTTAGATTTGATAGGAGCATGCTTGTCATATAAATTTATAATGTATTCATTTAGTTTAACAAGTTTCTCGTCAACAGTATGTAAGGTCCATATTGAGTCCCAGGGAATCTTCATTGCGTCTTCAAGTAGTTGGGTTTCATCAACACGTTTCAAGTCACGGTACCTTATGAGTTTAGGCGTGGGCTTGGGACACTTCAAGGAATATACTAGATAAATAATATCATGGTACGAAATTCCCGAAGCAGCACATTGTCCATGTTTTTGTACTTTGTCTGCATTCTTCGTAATAATTAAGTCTAATAGGGATTCGGAAGATTGGGTATGGTGGGTGGGTTCAAGGGGAAGGACTGCTAGATCAAGAGCCTGGAACATGGTCAATAGATGTCTAGTGTAGTTCGAATCAGAGGCTAACAAATTTGTGTTAAGATCACCCATTATTACTTTTTAGACTTAGTACCACAGTCTAGTATATACAGTCACGAAGCTTGAGTTGATGAGAGTACTAGGAACAATAGACTGTGCCAGATCTGTTTCACATTGTATGAGGTGAGTAGCGGCAGCGGCGGCGGCGGCGGCAGCAGCAGCGGCAGCAGCAGCGGCAGCAGTAGCAGTAGCAGTAGCAGTAGCAGTAGTAGTAGTAGTAGTAGTAGTAGTAGTAGTAGTAGTAGTAGTAGTAGTAGTAATTTTATTCACCATAAAGATTTTTACAAATCATGGCTTCGTCAATCTTATTTCTAAGTCTTAATCTAGTTTCTGATCATACTATGGACATATTTATGAATTTGTAGCTTTGTTAATGCAGGACATCTGCTGACATGATTTAAGAAGAACTATATCTAAGATAGTATAATAATAATAATAATAATAATAATAATAACAATAATAATAATGTTAACAGCAATAACGACCTATATGCTTTCACACTTACACATTAGTAGGCACTTTCATGCAAGGTCTAAAGACATAAATTCCTCTACAGTATATGGCATATGATGCAGCAGCAACCTGTTGACCATGTTTTTAAACTTCTTTTGTTTACTACTTATTATGGAGCATGGAATTTTATTATACAGATTTATGCCTCTATGTAAAATACTTTTAAGACTTGTGGTTAGTCTATGAGTGGACAGATGGATATGACTTGATGTTCTTGTTTGATACATGTGGTAATCTGAATTCAATTTGAATTTTGCTTTGTTTTTATGAATGAAAGACACTGTTTCTAGAATGTATATACAAGGTACTGGCAGAATTTTGAGTCCCCTAAAAATTTCTTTACTTTGCGACCTTATAGGTGCTTGTTTCATAATTTTTATAATTTTCTTCTGTAGCTTAAAAATTTCCGTAATTTTGCTTGTTGCACCCCATAATGGTATGCCATACTGAATCTGGGAATGTACATAGCCAAAATACATAGATCTGAGAACTTCATTAGAGGTAGCGATCCTAGTGGTTAGCAACTATCTATGGATGCATATTTTCTACGTATTGAGCTTCGTGGTAGTACCTTTCCTCACTTAGAACAAAATTCATCCTTCTGACACTACATAACTGCACCTCAGATTTAATATTCGTACATTTTTATTACAAAACTCGAAACAAGCTTTTTCTTTCAAGAAATGTGATGTATTTCTTACCATATTTACTTTAGTTACTCTTCGTGCATGTCTCCTCTGTTCCTTTTCTGGATCTGGAAATAAAGATAATGAAGGTAATTAAATACCATATATAAATTGAAGCCTGAAAATTACATCCTGATACCGATAACTTACAGCGTCCAGCAAAGTCTCTTGTGTAGATCTATGATCACGACATCGCTATCAGTATTTCAAGATTAAATAAAAAGCAAGAATGCAGAAGCAATATCGAAGTTGTTGCGAGAAAAATATTACCATGTGACAGTATTTATACCATTTTTAGATTAGTTTAACAGCCATATAGAATCTAGATTCATAGAGTATGATGTAGCAGTTTCGATGTCTGTTGCCTCAATGGCAAACAAACTTTAATGAAATCAACTGCTGGACCCAAGAAAGAAACTTATGAGGCAGTCCTTGAAACATCAATAAGACGAATTCATAACAGAAGTGAAAATGTGGCGAAAGAAAGGTGGAAACTGCAGTGAAAAGAAAGACGACATATTGCCTGCAATGGATATTTATGAAGGAAGTGAAAGTTTTGGAAATTTAAACTGTTTTGCTTCTCACCACAGTAAGAACAGAAAGCTTGTTCTCCACCCATACTGGCTAGAAACATTTCTTATTAATTCTAATTCCATTTCGGAAGAACGGCGGAATATCTGCAAAGATATATTTAAGTTTCCAGTGAGAGAATTGTGGATCAGAGATTATTCTGCCAATTCAAACAAAAAATGCTACCTGTATTATGTTAATAAAAGAGAATGTATATAATCCATATTTATTTTGTGTCCACACCTGTGGAGTAATGGTCAGCGTGTCTGGCCGCGAAACCAGGTGACCCAGGTTCGAATCCCGGTTGGGGCAAGTTACCTGGTTGAGGTTTTTTCCGGGGTTTTCCCTCAACCCAATAGGAGCAAATGCTGGGTAATTTTCGGTGTTGGACTCCGGACTCATTTCACCGGCATTATCACCTTCATATCATTCAGATGCTAAATAACCTAGATGTTGATACAGCGTCGTAAAATAACCCAATAAAATAAAATAAATATTTATTTTGTACCCATTCAATTCCTTAGTCAGTCGTATTGTATTACTCTGTTTATAACATGTATTGTAAAAATTAATAAACATCAATATGAAAACACACTTTTTAAACTCCGCTGCTGGCATTCAGTACATCAATTTAACAAACCTTCCCTTAGGCCTGTAACACAGTGAAGTGGGTCTCCTCTGTACACATGCAGTCGTTGGATGGATTGATTACCCTTCCACAGTAATGCAGATGTCAGTTCGTGTCCATTGTTCGAAATGAATGTAAAGTCAGCGCAGTGGATAGTAGGGGAAAGTAAACAGTCACGCAAGATCACATGCCCTTTACCTTCCTATGTGTTGGCCCATAGGGAGAGGGAATAGGCTACGGAGTGTTTATATGCTCCAACTATCCATTGTGCTGGCTTTACTACAAATCAAAGCAGTAGCTGCTTATTTTATCTCCCCGAGGATAAAAAACATATCAAACAAAGAGCACGATTATGGATACTTCCTATAGTTGCACATCGATTTAAGCACTTTTAAGCCATTGGAAATAAGCTTTTTAATTACTTTCATATGTGTATCAAAACATTCGATGAACCGATTGAACTACACAAAGAAAATATTTAATTACATATTTACTATACCCCGATGATTTGAGTTTTCGTTTGGAATTCTAAATAATAAGTGACGCATTTTTCATCATCTGCTGAATGTAGAATTTAATTAGGCAATATTTATTATTAAAATCAAAACATGTCGCTTTTTACAGTGATAGGTTTCGAAGATTGCGAAAGGCCATGTGAGTACAATAAGTCTTTCAATTCTATCAGAGACTGTTTTGCTGAATATTTTGTACTGCTTGTACAGTTCCTTGCCAGGATTCGAAAATTCATTAAGTACAGAAGAAAGAGAGAGAGTGTGCTATATTTCAGCATCTTTGAAACTTTTCACCATAGTATAGTCGGGTTTCACACAATAACAATGAAGCCTACAAAGCAATCACAATCACTACATTAACAATAATGATTGTATGATAAATAACTGATAAACATTTGTGCAACTTATCAGATTTCTTCTTAGTTTCCATATCCATTTCGTAAAAATTGAGGAATAGCATTTTTACATATATCCTGCCATGCCTTCAATCTTGCATCCTTGTTCTTATAATCTTCACAAGAGGGGTCCCATAAACATGTTCTCACTTCTTCCTCCGTTATTAACATTTCTGTATCTATTGTTAATAATACGCATATGATACCAAAAATAATTGTATTATCAGCACACTTGCTTCAAGACAAATTAATAAAAATCAAGCCCACTCTGCAGAGTCTGCCTAGTAATGTAATTCTGCACTTGTTCAATGGTCACTTGATCTGAAGTGATGGCACTGAGATGGAAGGGCTACGTGGAGAGCTCTGGCCTGATGTGGATTTTTCGCATGTATGTGAAAACACTAATATGAACAAGATAATCATGTCCGTGTGCGTAGAGCAGAAAGTGGTGATCCACTTTGCTGTGTAACGTCATTCATGGATGATAATTTATGAGGTAGAAATGTAATATTGATCCCAATATATCAAAACACAGTTTAGTAAAGTATTTAATAAACACAATAAATGGTTTTAGGAATAATATGAACCAAAAATGCTGATAATAATAATAATAATAATAATAATAATAATAATAATAATAATAATAATAATAACTATTAATTAAAATAATTTAAGAAATCGCTACAATATGCTCACCATACTCGATAATCTTCGTAATTTCGATTTTCTTCTTTTTGCGAATTTTACGAGACGATTTTGCATGCTGAAATAGAAACGTAAGTGTAGGTAATTAATATTTATAAGTTTATGAAAGGATATTTTTCATACTTTCAAATAAGTATAGATACTTTCCTCAGTAACTGAAGCTTAAGAATATGAATGAAACATTCCATAATCTAATTCAAGGAAACTTAATAACAGAAAAAAATGTACATACTACCAATTTCCTGCGTTCAAGTTCTCGCCTTATTCTTGCTAGTAATTGATCATCATCGTCTATGTTTTCAGAATCTGGTACCATACGACGAAATATCTGTGAGACAATTCATTTAAATAATATAAGAACATCCAAGAAAGGAAACTCAATTTTACCTAAGGATACAGTATTACATAATTTGTTTATGGAAAAATTTATGTTTTAAATTATAGTAGTAAATTTAGATTAGGTCTAAATGTAAGAAATTTTTTACTGAAACATTGTTTGTAGTATTGCATAAGAGAGTGCATATAATACTTCGAATTATCTTGCCGAAATCAATATTTCTGTATGGAACTTTATGGTGAATGAACTAATATATTAATTAAAAAAAATAAATAAATAAAAAATATAATAATAATAATAATAATAATAATAATAATAATAATAATAATAATAATACTTTGAATGCATGCATGTCATTCCTATGAGAACTGCCATTCTCTGAGTGATAAACTATGAACTTTCTTATATACCACCACCAAATTATCTTAAAGAAATATCTGCACATCAAAAATTTAAGAAAGCTCTTTACAAAATTTTAATTAAAAACTGTTTTCACAGTATGAACGAATTTATTGAAAATTGCCATAACTGAAAAGAAAAAAAACGCCTTACTTAAAAAATTTTACTTCCTCTTTTTCAGATCCTGACTTCGAGAAGGATGTCTTCTCATGAAGGACGTGTTGGTCGAAATTGACTCCAGACTGCTGAATGACGTGTGATTTGTCTTGTAAAGTGTTATATGTGTTCTTGTGGTTGTTATTTGTTAATGTTGAAATTATTTATAATTAATGTTGAAATTTTGTATGTTATATTTTAGTTAATGTACTATGTTGTATTTTAATTCTGTTGTAGCTTAGTAATTGCGTGTTACTTTTGACATGTCCCATATCATGTATGTGATCAGTTGGATGCAATAAATGAATATGGATATGAATTGCGGGCATTCCTGACCCTATATTTCACATAACTTACTTACTTACTGGCTTTTAAGGAACCCGGAGGTTCACTGCCGCCCTCACATAAGCCCGCCATTGGTCCCTATCCTGAGCAAAATTAATCCATTCTCTATCATCATATCCCACCTCCCTCAAATCCATTTTAATATTATCTTCCCATCTACGTCACGGCCTCCCTAAAGGTCTTTTTCCCTCCGGCCTTCCAACTAACACTCTATATGCATTTCTGGATTCGCCCATATGTGCTACATGCCCTGCCCATCTCAAACGTCTGGATTTAATGTTCCTAATTATGTCAGGTGAAGAATACAATGCGTGCAGTTCTGTGTTGTGTAACTTTCTCCATTCTCCTGTAACTTCATCCCTCTTAGCCCTAAATATTTTCCTAAGAATCTTATTCTCAAACACCCGTAGTCTCTGTTCCTCTCTCAAAGTGAGAGTCCATATTTATTTATTTCACATAAACTTACATAAAATAAGAAACAAGAATGTTCTACGCAGAACTAGTTTATAAATCAACCTCGTCATCAAGGTAATACTTTTACTATTTGCTGGCTAAAAATATTCATTAAAAGTACTGGTTCTTATCTCCCAGTTTCATTCTCTGCACCAGTACTGGTACCGAACAGTAAGTGACAATGCTTATAATTACGAGGTGTTCCAAATAAAATATTAGTAGACCTATTAAAATGCAATACTGTATACGATTTCTTACTTTGTCTATGATGTGTGCTGCACCATCTTTACTTTTGCTTCTGGAGTCATCAGAATGTATGTTCTTTAAAGGACTAGAGCGCACCACAGAATTGGGTATTGCTACACCACTTTGAAATCGTGGTCTTATTTCTACTTCTTTTGAAGTTAATTTACTGTTTCGGTTATATTGTGTAATTGAATTTGATCTTGACGATGATGCCGGAGTATCACTATTGGTGCTAGTTCCTGCACCAGATGATGATTGAGAAGGATTCTCATCATATGTAGACTTTTTAGCGATCTGTAGTTTTAGAAAGTAAACTGATTAGATATATTTAGTTTTCTTAGGATGGGTATGTGTGCTGTAATTCTATTTCGACTACAATAATAAACACTAGTAGTAATGATGTGTCATTTATGGATGTTTGATCGCTACCCTATCCTATCCTACCCCACTAGTACACATACCTACTGTCCTTTCAAATAGCACATACACATACTCTGCCCTTTCAAGTAGAATGATGCTGTGTAGTTTATGGTTCATTTCTATCCTGTCCTTCCCTATTAATACACATACTCTACCCCTTTCATTTCCATATTTCTAAATTTGGAATCGCACCCACATTCTCAAAAAAAGAAATAGTTGCCGTGATTTATGTCTCAGCCCTCGTACATGAAACGTCTGGTCTTACTGCCTAAGTTTATTTCTCTTTCGAATAAAGTCATGCTAAGAATTTATATCACTCTTTAAAATCCCACGCATTTGCTGGGTTTGAAACTCCGCACTTTAGCTCCAAAAGGAAGAATGTAACCACTACATTAGATCAGGAAGATATTAAAGAAAACCATTTATTGCACTGCAAGTGATTCATAGAAATACTATAGAAAGGTACAGTAATTTAGATGAATTACGAGTTGAAAAAAGCTGCAAAACACATGATAGTCACTGGAAAAAATATAATGAATTTTCATGACTAACAATGGCTAGACTTCAGAATACAACCTCTCTGATAGTAACCATGCCATTTCGATGTGGCCATAAAGTGGGGTGACTTTGAACGCCGAGGTGACTTTGAACAGTAATTTAGCTCCTTTCTAAATTAAATGCTGTACCCAATTGCGAAAAAACTATTTAAGTTGTCGATAAATTAGTTCAGTTTTTTCGAAATAGGGTACAGCATTTAATTTAGAAGGGCGCTAAATTACTGTTCAAAGTCACCTCGGCGTTCAAAGTCACCCCACTTTACGGTACCCCTAATAATGCTAAAATGAACAATTGTAGTATTTTTTTAAATTTTGGTAGCATTTGGTATTTTAAATAAACAAACGACGAAGACTATTTTCCTGGACCAAAAATACAATATGGCGTTTTTTACGTAAACCTCGTATTTTTTACGAGTGTTTTCGTACAAGAAGTATATTTTTCCTGGATAAAAAATACAACATATCGTTGCTATTACAATTTCCATTGGCTCCATTTTTACTAATTCTTTTTAAGTTCGGTACAGCACGATCACTAATGAGGTTTGATTTATTGAGGTTGTATTCTGAAGTCGCTCTCTGGCAATTTTTTTTTAAGAAAATAAACCCCAGTGATGTATAAATGTTATGCATACAATAATATAAGAGAGGGAATACATCCCATGATTTTTGTTGAAATTACGATTTTTTATGATATAAGGATATTCTAATCGTGTTAAAAATGTTGTGAAGTATTGTGTCATGTTTGGAAAATTTACTCTAATTACTTTTAATTCCTTACCTTGTGTCTCTGAGGTTTAACTTTAAATAAAAAGGCATCTTTTAAGTTCTGAACCCTTTGCTTCAGCTCTATTTGATTTACCGATGTAGGTTCTGTAGATCTTCTCCGAATGTAAGGAGAAGGTAATTCAATTTCGATGATGGATTCATCTTCTTCCATCGAACCTCCAGATGTTCTGGCCAATGATAACCACATATGAGTACATTCAATTATGTCATGTTTTATAGTGTTATGCATTACATTCTATTTTATATGTTACCTATGAAAATGTGCTGCAAGGATAAGCCTACATGTATTGTTACAGAAGGTATAAAGTGTATAATTTTCCAACAGTAAAATTAAACATATTTTCTATATTCTTAAAAATACCATTTTTTCAGTCATGTCAAAATATTACCAGTACGTGATAAAAATCTAAGAGACATTTCATTGTTTACTGTTTTTGAAGCTGCAACTTAGATACGATTGCGAAAATTGGCCATTCCTCTCTTAAGTGATGAGATTTCGCATACCTCTGAAGTAACAGTAAAGAGAAACCTCTCCCTTGCATGATTGGCATACCTGTGTGCACAGAATCATGTGCAATACTTCAGACTTGTTACATATGCCCTTGATACATTCCTTACAGGAGCCTGACTAAAATTCGAAAAGATGTGCCAATACTATGAGAGAGCGAGGAACTAAAAATGCTGAAGAATAGATACACTGGTACAGTAATTCTCCTGTACTGGTATCAGTGGGAGATATATGTTCCGAAACCTACCGCGGATAATAGCAAACCTTATGAATATCTTGTTGGTAGGTTGCTGCTGCAGCATATGTCAGGACGTTGAAAAGCAAGTAGTGGGAGTACTGCCATTAGGAACAGTGTTGGTAATTGATATTACTAAAATACAGAGTGCAACTGAATTCTAGAATTTATATAAACTCTTAACATTATGATGCTAGACGCTAAAATGCGTAAAATAATGTTGCTTAGGTTAATTACTTTACTGTGAATAACTGAAATCGCGGATATATAATATATCTTGGATAAGGGAGGAATACACTTCTTGAGGATTGTAAATTGATGGGAATCTCAACATTAATCTCGATAAAACCGAACATCTGTGTATTACGAAAAACTAATGTGATCTATTACAAATTAAATAAGCAATAAATAATATATAAATAAACAATAAACAAGTATGCTACATTAAAAGTACTGGTACCAGTACACAAAACTGAACCGAGGAATAACATTTAAAATTAGAATTGGTAGCCAATGGTAGGCATCTTTTTGGACAATGGATTCTTTGATTTGGAAACACTGTATCTAACAATAAAAATAATATTATGTAGCAGTATCACAAAAAGCATCTACACTGACATATAGACCAGAAGTGTGGCAGTTGATGAAAAATCATAAAGAGAAACTGCTAGCAGGTGAAATGAATTTTCTTAGGCGAACAGTTTGAAAATCACATGTGAAGAGGATGTCTAATGACAGAATTAGATTATAACTAGATATTGATATCAGATATTGATTATAACCCTAGATAATAGAAGTATCATATATGATCTACGTTATAACTAGACATCGGATTTTTAGGCACTAAAAATTGCAGTTTTAGGCGCCTAAAATAAGCTCAAAATTTGTAAAATTAGGCTCTATTTTAATGAAAATAGGCATTTTAGGCACATCAAGGTATCATACTTATTTCTTTCACTGAAATTTTTAGTTATACACTAAAATACGCACAAAAAAGTATGTTTAAACATTAAAAAAGAATACTATATTATATTTATAAACAGAGCTGCACAAATTTAATATATTGAAACTAATGAAATAATGATTATTGATATCAAGATTACTCATTTTAAGTTATTGAAATTCAGTTCCATGCTCAGACTTTATTATAATTATCTGCACAGTACACCACCAGAATTTTTTCTAAATTCTCCACAGTTAACCTTTGCCTTTTGTCACTGAGAATCATTTTGAAAGCAGAAAAACTTCTTTCAACCGAAACTGATGTGAGAGGCGCAAATTTTAAATTAGGTACAATAGAAACATCAATACTTACTGGAACATTTACACTTTCCTCCGATATCACTCTTGATACTTTTTCCAACAATGAAAATCCTACATTCTTATTTAATACGTTGTCCCACTTATTTTTAACTTTTTTCCCAGTTTCGCCCAAAGCAGAATGTATGCTCACTTGAGCTTCCTTTACTATTGCTATTTGGCTACAAAGAGATTGTTTTTCACGTTCTAATTGTTCAATGCTTGCAGGTATGAAAGAAAAGTTTGATGTTATGTAGGCAATATCGTTTTTCACTCGTGAGTCATTCAGACAATCTTTCACTGCTTTCACACACGCTGCACTATCAGTTTCAGGTAATTTATCAATAACTGTGACCACTTCTTTAAAATACTTAGAATAATACACCACTGACTGAATCCAGGTTCCCCATCGTGTAACAACCGGCTGAGGTGGGAGTGGGATATCTGGAAAGTTCTCTCTGAATATTGAAATCCTGGATGGGGCTTTACAAAAACATTTATTTGTGTTAGAAATAAACGAATTGACAAGAGGAAATTCATTCCGGATTGTTTCAGAAACCCTGTGAAGGCCATGTGCTAGACAGGTTACATGCGTGAGGTTAGGATAAAATGTTTTAAGAAGTGGAGCTGCAGCAACCATGTATGAGGCAGCATCAGTACAAAACAACAGAACTTTAGAATCGTCTATATTACCTGAGTATAAAGACTGTAGGCCTTTATTTACAAAATAAGCAATGGCTTGGCTATTCACTTTCGAAAGTTCCTTAACACATACGAGGTGTGGAATCGAAGGTCCATCAGGACTAAGTTTTCCTACTACCATATTTGCTATATACCTATTCATAGGATCTGAGGTTTCATCCACAGAGATCCATATGTAAGAATCACCTATATCCTCCCGAATGGAAGCTAAAGTTTCATTGTATATTCTGTCTAAGTAATTTTTTCTTAGGGTCGACTCAGATGGAATATTTTGTTTGCAGTATTTTTGTAAAAACTGTCTTAAAACCGGATTTTCAATTGCATTCCAGGGAATGTTAGCAGCAACAAACGCTCTGGTTAAATCAGCATAGAAATTGCTGCTGAGATTGGATGAAGTAGGCTGTGTTAGTAAAGTTTGTTGCAGTTGATTTTTCTGCTGAGTTTTAGCCTTATGAGCCGCTCCTTGCACATGCTTTAGATGGCACTTCTTTTCTTGCGAAATCTAAAAATGTAAAGTAAACTGAATTAAAATAAAATCCTAAGTGTTGTATTGCCGTATTTCTATCACAAAGTTAGTGGGTTCGAACAATCAAAATTTTAATGACCTGTAAATACTTTAACTATCGGAATTTAAAAGGTTAAAGTGTAGTGGTCTTAAAAAGAATTATACCTCAGGATAGCTCAGTCAATGTATAAATATTATAGGTCTACTCATTAAAATTAATAGAATTTATATATTTCAACTATTGTTACATACCTGTTTGCTACAAATCTTGCAGAATATTATTTTTCCATCATAAGTGAATTCTGAATATTCTGTTAGCCATTGCCGGATGAATGTAGATTTTGCACTTATATTTTTCGGCATTATCGCGTTAAACTTCACAGGAAAACGTCCTACCGCTCAAAACTTCTCAACACAAATAAGGTGAGGGAAAGAGCAACTGTTAACGAGCATTCAAATGAACCGTTGTTATTGAGATTCAATTGGACAAAAATACAAAGTTCCACTTATTGTTGCATTTCCTGGTAGTGTTAACACTAGGAGGGCCATTCTTTTAAATATTTTGTAACGGTTTACCCTACTAATTCGCAGTTTTACGACTTTTCATAAATATTTCAAAAACACTCTTTCTCCAAAAATTGTGATTTTATGACACTCTGAAGGGCAGTACAGCTAATCGGTTTCAGACCGAAAACAGTCATTTTTATAGTATAGTATATCTCTGAATCGGTAGCAGCACATGTTGTGATTGTTGCCTGCTTCAAAACTAAGGTTGGTTCTTTGTCGGCATTTATGCCTCCAAACATGTTAAATTCGGTGAAATCTATTGCGAGTGTCGTGAGATTCAAAACATTTTGTTTCCTTTATCAATGGTTTCATGGCCGGTGTGAAGCAAACTTTCCACTTTTTAAATGCCTTAAATTTCGCAGTGAATGCATGTATAAATTATAAAAAGTAAGAGTAAAATGCGAAACTTTACAGTGAGTTAGGCATTTTTAGGCGAATATTAACAAATTAGGCTCTAATAACCGTTTTAGGGCATTTTAGGGCACTATAAAACTCTTTGAATACCTTTGAATTTCCATGAAACACAAATATTAATAATTATTTTTACTTTTCTCCTAAAGAAACAAAATAGGCATTTGCCCTAGAATCCGATGTCTGGTTATAACTAAAGAAGGATAATTCTATGTTACTAGAATAAGATATGGAATGTGTACATCCAGTGTTAAGGAAGAATAGAATTAAGAGAAGTGATAGTGTCAAGGACTAGAAGAGGATTAATGGAATGGTTGTGAAAAATGGAGACTGGGAATAAAGGTAAGGTCAGTTACTGAAGAACGAATTATCTACCATACTATTACTACTAGATCCTCCTGAAGGATCCATTGTTAGTTAAAATGAAGAGGGAAGTGAAGGTTTAGCCTACGTCACCTTATGACATAGTAGGCTATATTATGTTCTGTTGTGATGACTAACACTAAATTAATTAAAATTACAAATACACGTAATAATCCGTATTATTATTATCATCACCATTATCATTATCATTGTCATTATTATTATTATTATTATTATTATTATTATTATTATTATTATTATTATTATTATTATTATTATTATTATTATTATTCGCTTTACCGCTTTAAAAAACTCAATCTGGCATTTTATAAAAACTGTGGGTGCCACGTAAAATCTAAGGGCCTATTAATTGAACTCAATGCATCAACAATAATATATAAAATTACATTTTTGTGAAAAAAGTACAGGTAGTTCAAATTTAATATCTGCTATTGCCTATTATCAATGTCCTTTCGAAAGTCAGTATTTACAATTATTAATGTACCGGTACTTTCGAAAGACAGTATTTACAAAGTCAATTTTAAAACATACAGTGGATAAAGGGCAAATATCACACGGACACAAATACATCCTCGAGACATATGAGGCGTGATCAAATGAAATCCAATCAATCGATTTATAAACTTATTTATTAAGATACATAAAAGACGTATGATACAGAATATATATACAAAAAGGTCAATGTTTAAGAATAAATGGGCACCAGTTTTCTTAGAAGAATTCTCCATAGGCATATCCACAGGTGTGGCAGAGGTGTTGGATACACTCAGCCAGATACACAAGTGCAATACCTAGGTTTCCTTAAGAGAAGTCTCCATGTGAATTCACACAAAGATGTGTACAGAAAAAGCCCTTGGCTGCTCCTCAAACTATTTCAGTACTGCAGCTTTCACTTCATCATCTGTACCCTTTAGAGATTCCTTTAAGTCTCCCAAAGAAATAAAAGTCACATGATGACAAAATGGGACTACAGGCTAGGTGGCCTACAGCCTTCTGAGCTTAAGAATTAAATCACCACTTGCTGGTCGCCTTTGGACAGATCTGAAATAACACTACAGGTGCCTGGTGTACAAACTGTTCTCGATTACTGTAAGCAAGGCAACTTTCACGCCACATATCAAATGATCATACTTAAAGGACAACAGGCCACATGAGGCGGTACATACAGGTTTTATTTGATCATGCTTCGTCCTATATTAAATAATATATACAAGATAATGCAGACATGAAACGAAAGTATCAGGAGAAATATCAAATACAAAACATAGGAAAATGAGTCAATAGAAGAATGATCATTAAAGCAACCCACATCAAGACCTTTTAAAACTATGCTTTGTCTTTCGACAAATTCTTGTATAATTTTTAACTTTTCGCAATAATTAATAATGGTACAAAATTTGGTTACAAAACAGTTATTTTTAAGTTGTTACCGGGTATAATTTATTAAACAAGCACTTTTAAGTCCATGAAATGCATTCATTCTTTAAGTTCTAGTTACAAGAGACTTTCATTTTAAGACCTCCAACCAACCAGATTCAGGGTAAAGGTATGAAATTTATACTATTTGTACAATGGCATTACAATTTTGGGTTGCCGTAATGATTATGTATCATGTAAGGTCACTAAGCAAGTGTATGCAGCCTTAAAAAATAACATACCTATCACATGCTAACAGGAAAGTGAGAGCCTGATAGACCAACGGGAAGATGACTGATTCAAGTTTTGGGCCAAACAGGCGATGTGTCTAAGAAAGAATAATAGTAATAAATATATAAAATAAATAAAAATTTTGTACAAGGTTGTCATGATTACAGTGATTACTATTAGTAACTTACATACTGGTACCAGTATCGGTAGTAATTTGTGTTAGGTACTCTCATTACATATCTTACAACATAATAATTATGTGTAAGACTGAACCTAGGTCCCTTTGGTGAGAAGTCGTCATCAAAGCTACAACTAGGTCTACTTTATGAATTAATATTAAAAATTACATTTCATGATTTATCTTGTTTGTGAATTAGTTCACTGCAGAAGTACAGAAGCAACGAAGGCAAGAGTCTATGATGACGGTGTCTCTGGTGTCTATAAATGCTGTGATATTTTTATAGATTATGTATCCGAGTCCGACAAGAATAAATAAAGTTAAAGAAAATGTATTTAGGAAAGATTATAGTTCCTGTAACTAGTGTTTAATGATCCTCATCTAGAACCTTGGATTGCATGAACCCAGTTAAGTAGGACTACTTAAACCGGACATAATAATGAATTATTCATTTAACCTTCACAGAAGAAATTTTTTCATACCTTTCTTCATAGTACTGATATCGAATTCTCATTAAAAATAATTAATAAATTTAATGTTTCTGTATATTTCTCAGTAATTATTAATATAATACTGGTGTATAGGCTATAGGCCTATAAATACAAGTTTTAAAGCAAACAAATGTGCAAGTATGCATACACACGTTATAGTGTAAAAATAAATAAGTTATGAAATATTTCGATGATTTTCGGGTAAAGGAGGTTAAGTCATTTTTTGTGTAAATTGTGTTTGTTCCCTATGTAAATATATAAGTTAAATTCTGCAACTGGGTGTGCAAAAAACAAAAGAATAATAGCATTTGATGTGTTTTATTTGTGTAGAAAAATATTATTTTGAAATCAGGTTCCTTAGTTTAATTTTCGTTTATCTCTAAACTAATTTTTATGACGTAACTCCCTTTACCCAAACACCGTCGATTTATTCATAACTTTATATATGTTACCGGTACTTTAGCATAAAATGTTATATACAAAAGTTTGGCCCTACTGGAAATGAAACAAGTAATATTAAGCCAGTAACGATTTAAAATACGATATGTATATACCAGTACAGTATGTCTGGATATGGAATAACTTACAGGGATTTAACACTGTCATACGAAAGGGAAAAAATACAAGTCCTAGTGATGGTTGATTATGGGGACAGAATGAGGAATCAATAAGAGATGTGTTATTTTTTAATCAAGTAACTTACACCAGATAGAAACGCATCTGGTTTTGAAAATAATACAACATTAAATGAATCAGGAAGTGTAAAGAATAAGCGAAAATGTGGAAGACAAAAGACAATTACAGGAGAAGAAAATGTCCTTGATATGATGTTAAAGTTATTCATCCGAGAAGATTTCTATAAATCTTCAAGACAGATGGCACTTGAATACAATACCAGTTTTGCAGCAGTAAGGAAGTTGCTGAAATTAGAGGGCATTCATACAAAATCATATTTTTGCAAAAATTATGTAAAAGACGATTTTAAGAAGAAATGAATAGTGGTGCTGTAAAGTGGGGCGATTTTGAACAGTGATTTAGCGCCTTTCTAAATTAAATGCTGTACCCTATTGCGAAAAAACTGTTTAAGTTGTCAATACACTAGTTCAGTTTTTTGCAATAGGGTACAGCATTTAATTTAGAAAGGCACTAATTACTGTTCAAAGTCACCTCGGCATTCTAAGTCGCCCAACTTTATGGTGTACAGATGGTAATGTTCAGAGATAGAAGCTCCCAAGTTGAGTAAAACTACAGATCCTTATTTATAAGTAGGTCCCTACCACTGGTATTAAATTGTTTAATTCATTAAATTCAGTTGTCACAACTGAACCTGTTAATAGATTTAAGAGAATAATTATTATAAATGGCTTACAAGCAAGTTACTGGTTGGCTGTACAAGATACTATTTCTTATGGTTCTCTTTTAGTAGATGGATCCATTAAAACATCCAGTACGATCCAATTATCCAAATGATCTGGAATAATATTGATTCCACATTTCAGTGAATCCAAGTCCTCTTCAAATTACTTCTCTTGTAAAATCTTCAGAGGGTATCAAAGTGGACTTTTCAAGGCTAATTAGCCATATCCATAGAGACACTATCCAGAGATAAAGAAGTTGTCTGTATCATTCTTCAAAGACTATGCCAGTAATGAAGTGAAGCTGTTGAGGTCAGATCCATCCCCTTCTGATACTGAACCTCTGGCTGAATTAAAACTATTTTCTTATGCATCTTGATTACACAACTTTTAACACTATATCACTTCGGAAAACGTATTATTTGTTTTTCTTGTGTTAAATTTTTATATTACCTTGTTAACATGTTTCAGCCTGCTATTGGCAGGAAACAAAACAAAAGGCGCCAAGACCAGCAACAACCAGTTCTGATGATGGCCAATAGCAGGATGAAACATGTTAACGAGGTAATATACAAATTTAACACAAGGAAGACAAATAATACGTTTTCCGAACTATTTTCTTCTTTGCAAGCTAAAGCACTTTCAATTACTAACATCTCCACACCACTCTGTGCACAGTGGGCTACATAAATAGCTGGGCTTAGGCCTAGGCCTTCTGCAGGACCAAGGTACCGTAACGAGGATATTGTGTTCAATGAACATTGATCTCAGATAGTTCACAGTGGAACTGCTATCATCCTGACATTGTGTAAAAGATTAATCTAATAGTTTCATCACCTCTATTGATGTGAAGTGTACAATTATTAATAAATAAGGCTTGTGATAAGTGAAGCTAAGGAGTAAATGACTCCTTTTGATGTCATCCAAGCTTATTCTTTGACCAAATTTGCGAACAGACACTCTAAAGGCACTAAAACACAAAAGGTATCATACTCTGGTTCTTCTGGTCTACTTTTAGTGACATCCAACATGGCAAATGCATAACTGTGCAATTGTTGGGCTCCAAGCAGCGAAGAACTGGTCAAAACTGCATGTTGATGATATAAATGAAATTATATGCTTATGGGTCGAACTCTTGTCTGACGGATATAAACATTTTTCCCATGGAAAAGTAATGTATAACTCTCTCAAAGAATTTGTTGCATCTCACAATTATGAAATGACAAGCAAAGTGAATACAAATCCATGATTCTTCTATGATAAGGACTTCCTTTGGTTGAAATATGCTCTGGAAAATATTCCTGCGTAGTAACATTACTGTATTCGTTTATCTGTGGCAGCACAAAGGGTATTACCTACATGCATGACCTTGCCTGTCCTTGGTAGTTGATGCTGCGAGGAGAAGGCAACACCAACAACACTGGGCTATATGTATTTTAACAGGTTTTGCATTTTTTCTCTTGTAGGCAGAAAGAAAACAGACTTTAATATTCTTACGCCATATTGGCGATATCTTCACTCCTACTATTGTTATCACTTCATTATTTTAATTATGATTCCTACTTGGGTCTGATCCCGAATTCCCTTGCATCTTGATCAGTAAGAGTCACCAAAGCAGTTGTTGCTGGTTATTCACAAAAAATAAAAAAAAAAATCCACAATATTAATGATTTATTTATGGTGGTCTAGCAGCTGGAGCATTAGACTTATAATTCTGTGGACCCGGATTCGATCCCCAGTATACCCCCGATTTATAACTTGTGTTGGGCAAGCCCTTGGCCCAGGTAACACAGAGGTTTTCTCTGGGAGCTCTGGTTCCCCTGTGGCATCCCAACAAATCTCCAACATCTCATTGTGAGTGTAGCATAGATCAGCCTTCTAATAACTGGGTAACAACTGTCGGTAAATTGATCTACACAACTGGCTTCAAGTACCCGCCATTAGCAAAAATAAATAAATAAATAAAAAATAAACAAAAATACATGATTCATTTTGTTCTCATATTGTTTATGCAATTTTGTTCAATTCAATAAAAATAAAACAAAAATTAATATCGTACTTTATTGTTCCGATTAATATTTAGATAGCAGCAAAAGTGGCGACTTAATAGTAGTTTATGCTAACTTTAATGTAACTGAAGAAGTCTATCCTATTACATTGTAATATTTGTTGGCTGATGATTACGACGACGATGATGATGATGATGATGACGATGATAATAATAGCTATAAACTTCGTAAATTTTTGTGCATACTGCGATGTGTCCTGTATCACATTGTGATTAGTGCATAAATAATAAGTTTAATCGAAGTGGGGAATTAATGATATCTGTATGTACTGTAGTTTTTTTGCATGGTCTTGTAATTACCTGTAATTGAGTTACATTACTGTCAAATTTTACTCCCAATAAACTTCAAAATTAAATGTGAATACAATTTCCTTGGAAACAAAACAATTTGTTTAAATAATGACACAATAACTGAAATCTACGAATAAATTCTGACTAGAAATCGTAGGACATAGATCACTTTCGTTTTTTGCATAGCGTAATTTATATAGTAAAGAAACGGGTCATTGAAAATTGTATTTTTAATATTACCATAAGCATATAATTTCATTTATATCATCAACATGCAGTTTTGACCAGTTCTTCGCTGAAGTATTCCAATATCATACTATGCAAGTTTAAGGTCTACTACGTATTATAGCTAAATACTATCGTAATAATACAGTATTTTAACTATTCGCAAGATACAAGAAACTAAAATAAAGCAAAGAAAATATTATAACACTGAATTTTCAACGTAATTACAGGAAGTATTACAATATGAATACTGTGTGTAACCACAGTCTAGTATATACAGTCACGAAGCTCAATACGAAGTAAATATGCATCCATAGATAGTTGCTAACCACTAGGATCGCTAATATCGCCTCATTACAGACAATGCGAAATAGTACTGGCAGTCTATTGTTCCTAGCACCCTCACAACTCAAGCTTCGTGACTGTATATACTAGACTGTGGTATAACCTTACTTCATTAACTCATTCCTCAAGTTATTTCAGTGTTATTCACAAAATGATAATGCCACTCAACTGCGTACACTCAGATTAAATACTTCCTCTATGGAGTAGCTATATTTGATACAAAATAGTTTGTTAGTAGGCCTACCACTGTAGGTACTTCCAATTAAAATAACCTTATTATAAACATATTAATTTGTCCTACAGAATTTATCTGTAATATTAAGAAAATAACCTTGTTGGATTAAGTACTGGTACTTTGCAAAGACAAGATCGCTGTACTTATTAATTTTTTTTTAGTAGGTTATTTAACCAAGCTGTATCAACCTAGATTATTTAGCGTCGATGGAATTGGTGATGGCGAGATGAGAGCTAGGATTCGCCGTAGATTACCTGACATTCGCCTTACGGTTAAGGAAAAAACTCAACCAGATAATGAGCCCAAGCAGGAATCGAACCAGTGCCCGAGCGCAACTCCGGATCAGTAGGGAAGCGCCTCCACCGACTAAGCTACGCCAGTGGCCTGTACTTGTTAATTACATTAATTATTATTGCTGTAATAGTTATCGTGGACGTCATTATTATTATTCACGCATGCTTTAATCTGTTGGACGAATATGTAATATGCAAAAGAGTACTCCTTTTCTTCATATTGTCTACAAATGCTTACTGATTTTTATTTATTTATTATTATTATTAATACGAAGTATTGTCATTAAGTCCGTGGATATTTCGCTATAGTACACTACAGTGGATAAATTGCACCACAGGATGGTGCCGTGTCAGTTCTTTTATCGTCCCAGCAAGAGGCAGTTTCGTGCATACAGTACAAGCAGAACTATGGTCTCTGTTATGAAGGGTAGTTGAATGCAAGCGGTGGAACTCGAGAATGTAGACGTTCGAGCAACGGGCAAACGTCAAGTTCTGCCAAAAATTAGGCGAATATGCTAGCAAAATATTTCAAATGATCAAGCATGTGTACGGCAAAGAAGTGCTGTGTTTAAGTGGCACCAACATTTAGCGCAGGGCAGAGACAGTTTGGAGGATGAGCATACTGGTTGGCCAAAAATGGCCCGAACTGAATGCAAGATCGAAGACATTGCAATATTGGAATGTGCCAATTGCTAGTAATCGCCAGATGATCTTGTAGCAGCAGTAAGGATTAGCTATGGTAAGTGCCACAAGATTCTATCTGATGACCTGAACATGTTGCGTGTTACCCAGCACAATGTCCCAAGTGTATTGATGCAAAACCAATGTGACGATCGTGTAACCATTTGGAGTGATGACAATGCGATGTTTCTCAACCTGATCGTTACAAGAGACAAAACATGGTGTTTTCTGTACGATCCGCAACTGAAACAACAATCAGCCACCTAAAGGAAAAAACCGCGATAGGACAGGTCAAAAGGAAGGTGATGCATGAACTGTTTAACTCATCGAGAATTCATTCCACAAGAAGCAACTGTAAACAAGATCTTGTGAAAGGAGATTCTTTGCAGTCTACACGACAACACCCCTGCACATCACTCTGTGTTTGTCCAAGAGGAATTGGCAAGGCAACAGGTCACAGTTTTGTCACACCTCCATACTCGCCTGATCTTACACCATGAGATTTCTTTCTTTTTTCCCACTTGAAAGCAAAGCTACATGGGTGTAGATTTCAGGCCGTCGAGGAGATCATCACTGTCACAAGAGAAGCTGTACGGGATCTTCCTGCCAATATTTTTCAGCAGAGTTTCCAACTGCTGTACCAACATTGGCATAGCAGCAAATGGCAACTACTTTGAGGGACAATGTGGATATGTGTAAGTGTGTGTGTGTGTGGATCTTGTAATATGGTGCAACAGAACAGTTCACGAACTTAATGATTGCTGTTGCTGCTGTCACTACCATCACCACTTCAATTTAATAGTACAGTTGTATAATTAGTTTTTCCGTCTCTTGGAATTTAAGAGACCTATGCAATTTGCATGTTCAGTCTCTTCTGTTTTTAGTCTCATTATAATTTTTAAGACTTTTGTAAGGTGAAGTAATTGTGATGGTAAAATACAAGGACCCACATATTGTATTTTTTGTGAACTTTTGACGACCAATAAGTGGATTTCGGCATGCCATTTATCTGGGCACGAGTTCACCTTAACTATTAGACGAATTTTGTTCATTATTCGGTATACTGATACATATAAATCAACTTGTCCCGAGATCAAGTACCTCATTGTGCAAGAATTACCGATCCTTGTCATAAACTAATTTGGAATCGTTACAATACCTATTTTATAAATTTGTACAAAATCAACATATATCTACTTAAACCGCACAATGTATAAATTATATCAAGTATTGGTAAATTGACAGAGATGTCCATGTACGTATGTTGCTTTTGCTTTAAGCAGCAGACATTTGTACTCATATAGGAGTGGAAGTCATGGATGTTATAGCGTGACTAAAACTTGACCGAAAAATCGAAATCTGTCAAGGTTTTAACTGAACTAGACAGAGTGGGACAGAATGAGCCTACACAAAACAGGAGTAAGGGGAGGATGTTTCAACTTTCTTACAAAAATTAAGATCAATTCTCCTATACTCACTTATAACAGAACTTATGAAAAATACAGTTAATAATTTGGCTCTGAAGAAAAATGATCCTTTTGCTAGAAAATATTGATAAAGAAGAGATTTCATTACTGCTAGATGTGCAAAATCCAAAATGAAAAAAAAAAAAAAAAAAAAAATTATTTGTACTTTTAAAACAAAAACTGAAGACTGTGAGATAAGTGACAATGTGATACTTTTAAGAATAGTGGTCAGAATGTGTTGTTACTTCAACACTGGGAATGCGGCACGGTTACTTATATTAAAGACTGTCGTATACAGGTACCCCATGTGGTTTATGGGTGTGAATCATGGACCATGATTGAATAGCAACAACAACAACAACTCAGAAGATGGGAAAGGAAAATTCTGAGAAAGATTTATGGTCCTGTTAAAGAACAAAATAATTGAAGAATCCGTAGTAACTAGGAATTAGAACAAGTATATAAGGAACCTAATATAGTAACTTCGATAAAAATTAGAAGACTTGAATGGGTAGGTCACTTAATTAGAATGGAGGACGAAAGAACAGCGAAGATGATCTTCACTGGAACACTGGAGGGAAGGAGAGATAGGGGTTGTTCCAGATTGAGATGGTTAGACTGTACCGATATTGAGGAAGATTTGAGGAAAGTGGGAATAAGGAAATGGAAGAAGAGGGCAGAGGACAGAAGTGATTGGGATATTGTTTTAAAGGAGGCTTTATCTAAACTATAAGAGCTGTATGCCAAAAGAAGAAGAAGAAGTATACCGGTACAGCTAAGTTTTTTTCATTGTAGTTACTTACCAAGTAAAAAGAGGTATCATGAAAATGAAACGAAATGTATAAAATAAAAGAAAATGTGATTTTTTATAATAACATGATTTATTTTTTACTTTCTACAGAAAAGAAATATTTGGACACTTAATACATAATCAATAATGACTAAAACAGTAACAGTTGCCACATCAGTAATCAAGACTGAGTAACACCTCAGCCACACTGGGAGGAAAGATCTACTGTCGTGGTAACTACATTCTGTAAATGCTGCATGTGTGAAATCATGTTGGCCAATATTAAAAAAAAAAAATTAGAATGTTGCTGGGCCAAACAGTTCAATCACTAACCTTTAAAATATGATGTCTGGCAATGAGCCCTGAGAATGCACCAGATTTTCACTGTCCAATCTCCTTAATAGGGAATATTAAATACACATAGGCCCTATTTGTATTACAATCTCTCTAAATAAATACGAAATGCTGCTCACTTTCTTCAACATAAGCTTTATAAAAGTGCTGATGTATAATACTGATAGAATAACAAAAGCTGTGTTAGTAGCATTTTTTAAGTATAACTGTTCTGAACAACTGCAGTACAAATATCTTACTAATGAATATTCAGAACTTACTGAAACAAGAAGTGGGGAATTAATCACAATGAAATACACAACCTGAATAGAAGTCCATAAATTAGAGAATGTAACATAATAAAAAGAATTAAGTCTAACAGAATGTACTTTCATATTACACATCTACAGAGACATAATGTTATTTTGCAGTCACAATCTTTCTTAGGAACTGCAACTTCCGATGAAGCATTATGATGTCAGTAACATGTGATAATGATGTACAGTAATTGTTATAACTGTAGGGGACAAATGTTCAGTAACAAATTACACTTTTCCTATTTTCCACTAGTGTTATAAAATGGAATATTTACGATACTGTCTAAAAATATAACCCAGAAACTGACTTCAGCATTCACCCTCAAAATTAAAGTAATGAAAAATATTACAGATAATTTTATTTAACTGTGCTATTTTTCATTTGACTAATTTTTGATAATTATTACATTGAATTAAAATGAAGAGTATGCCAAAAAATTTAATTTACATTGATGTTTTTGTTACTATTTTAAGAACATTTTATGTTTCTTATGTCCTAAAACACTGCCAATTCTAAAACTAAAGAATAATATATACACACAAGTTATGTCACATACTTTTAACCAAACTTGCAACAAGGAATAAAATATATAAAATAAAGTAAACCACATTAAACTCTGTGTTTGGCATTGCTGGAACATTTTAAGGTTAAACGAAATTCATAATGTTTTATGAAATTGATCATTTTCTTTCCTCTAAAGCTACTACAGGAATTTTGTGCAGCCACTGCAAAAAAGTCTAAATAACTCTTGCGTGTTCTGTTTTGTGAACGAAGTTAAGTAATTCAACGTTCATAGCTCGAATTTGTGCATCTATTCGAAATGAAAATTGTCTACCATATTAGTTCAAGCTTCAGAGGGATTACTTCAGAGAAAGAAAGCCAAGGACTCTCTACAAAGTCCCAGGTAAGTATTTTTTGTAATCTTAATTTCATTAATTTGAGTAATTAAACATATAAGGAGCAACTATAATCAAACTAAATGCAAATACATATTTGTATTACGTAATTATATTCAATGCATTATACTGCATGTGTCAATAATATTTCTGATTATCTTTTTATCTGTACATATCTTATAAATTTGAGCTTTCATAAAAATTTAAAGAATTTTTAGAATTCAGGCTAAATACATTATCAAATACTATTGATACTATAGGAGAGCCACATGCAAAATATAATTCATCTGTGAATACATTATGTTCTCCAAAAGCAAGACTGGCGTGTTATCACCTTATCACTCCTGGTTGAGTGTTAGAGAAGGCCGTATGGCCTTAACTCTGCCAGGTTAAATAAATCATTATTATTATTATTATTATTATTATTATTATTATTATTAAAGATCAAGGGTTAGTGGCTTGGGCCTGCCTACAGCTCGGATTCCAGGTCTTACTGGATTGGCGATTACTGATTCTGCTTGTATGGTGGTAGAAAGTCAACGGACATGCTGTAAGGTAGGAGTCCGCCATTATGCCTATAATATAGGTAGTATTTTAAAATATATGAAATGTTTTTGGCAAAATTTATATAGTTTATTAATATGTACATTAAATTTGAATAATTCCATATAATCCAGGTTCTTACAAATTAATATGTTGTAACTGATATGCATTTTTTTTACAGCTATGGAAATATATACTTGATTACGAAATCCGTATTTTTTTTTTGTAATCACACAATGAATTTGGAAAATATTTTCGAAAACAAATCAAACTTTTCTGACACATGCAGCAACAATATACTTGACAGTGAATTTCTTTATACAAAAACACGCAATATAATTAAAAATGTGTAACTGAATTAAGTAAGCACCATGAGGAAGGTCAAAGAATCTTGTGTTGCAGGACTGGATGTTATACAGTTAACACACACACCCATCACAAGACCTGTGACTTCAGAGGGTATTTGTGTACTGACTGCGGAAAGGGATGGGAGGAATTTTTACTAAAACGTTATAACTTGTATGCATGTCTTCAGAACAATGGTACAGTTTCACACGTATTTAACCATCTTCCTCATATTACCAGAGATAAAAATTGCAGCATACTATTGTCACTCAGTAACAATACCAAATACAGTAGCTCTAAGTGAATGAAAACTGATTAACTCAGCAGCTTCAAGAAACAAATAAAAATACATAAAAATAAATACAATATTTTTTTGCAGCACCCAATTAAATAAATATCAAGTTAGCTTCAGGCTCGGCTGGTTGTTTACATAAATAGTTCAAGCACTAGTCAAATACTGTTGTAAAATAAGGTTATACTAATACTAAAATTGTACCCTAACAATTAATTACCACAAAGGAATTTATTTTATTAACTATAATACAACTTCACGGTACTAAAATGCACCAACTCATTTCTTCCTGGCCAAGTTCATAATGCTTAAAACCGCAAAATGAAAATCTGGTCAGAAAGCTATATTCCCAATTCCCTGCCCAGCACTTCGTTTTCTGCTCTATTAATTTCTGTTGATAAATTAAAGAACAAAAATTTCATTTTCCATTCTTCCTTAAATATTTTAATGAACACTTAAAACAAATATGCAGCAAGAAGTAAAAGTTTATATTTTTAATATAGACAGCAAGTTAAAAATCTCAGTCTTAATGTCCAGGTATGTCAAGTTTCATTACGGAATAACTATTTAATGAGATTACTTTTCGTTACTTTATATTATATAAAAGAGTAACCTGTTTTTTCGTACAGAAAATCTTTTTCTCGTTTATATGTTAATTAGATATTATTTACATGTTTCATAATATTGTAAAAGACTTTCTTTCTCGTATTCAAGCCGATTTTGTGTTAGGCCTGCATCATGCAATTAGAATGTCAGCAAATTTTGTAATACTTCAATTTTACTTTTTGTGAGAATATAATATGATATATGTAAGAGTTATACAACTTCAATCACGAAGGACATACGGTAATTATAAAATTCCTGACAATATCCCCTAACAAACAAAATTACCCATATAACTCCACATTAACATTAGAATATCTAACTTTGAAAATGTGAAATATATTATATAAAATATAAAGTAATGAAAGAAGAATTATTAAATATTTTATTGACAAAAGTAGGTAATTAATAAAATGTAAAACTGATGATACACGAAAATCATGTACAAAGATTATAACAACAAATTTTGTCTGACTCTTTAACAGGTATTATTGATAATGATAATCGTGCTTATTTTTACAAGACATTGTAAAAATTTTAGAGTGGAAAAATTAAAGACATAGATACAACCTAATTGCAAAAGCCATTCTGCCTTGGACGAGATCCAGCAACAACATTTAATATGTCTAGTGTACTGTATTAATATCAACAAGGCATAAACTGAAGTACTGAAAAACTTTTACAAATGCTATAATTAAAATCTCTAATGAACCAATCTGTGTTCTACTCTCTCAGTGCTGGAAGGGGATTGAGCACAGCTGAATGCACAGTCTTACTATCTTAAGAGTGGCAACAGCTTTAAGCCAGCATGTTATCATGTTTCATTCAAATCAATCTACAAAAAACTGATATAAGATGGTGTCCATAATCCTGCACTGCATTTCTTCATGGAAAAAGAGAGGAAAAATTTGTCCTGCAATCGTAATTTCACCTATCTGCAGGAAACAATTACAAGTTAAATATAATTTGTGCTCATGCATCAAAGGAAATTAAAACAATACTTGAAACAAGAAGTAAGATCCCAAATACATAGTTCCTTACTAATAGAACTGTCTGAAGTTAATTTCTATATGACATATAGTAAACATAACTACACTTTCTATATAACCTTTATGCTACTAAAAGTTATCAAGATAAAACTATCATAATAGCGTCAATGTGGAGAATAGGGATATTTTTGAAGCCACAAAGTTGAGAAAGGAAATGAATCTAGAGTCTTAAAAATACATGCACACAAATTTTCATTAAAAGGTTAAAATTTGGAACATGTATTTGTGTGTTGCTACACTATGTATGAGACCATGCGATCCATTTCCTTTTCTTCACAGACTACTTCTTTCATTATTAATTTGTTATCTCTGTACTTGATAATTTAATACAACGAAGTAAATTTTAACATTTCATTACAATGTCATGTCATTTTCATTAGACACAGGATTTCACAGAATTCTGATACCAGTATTAACTAGGGTACTTAAGGAACATATCTAAAATGCATTTCTATATTTAGTGTACACTGTAAAGAGTAGTACGAAATCTTTATAATTAGCACCTAAAAATTTTTTTTTTATGTTTGTGATTTGCAAAGTGGTTACTTCCTCCAGCAAGGAAATTGATGCTGGTATTATCTCGTATCTTTTAATTAACCTCGAATTTTCTCAAGGCATCAGTTTACAAATCATCAAGAATATGTTGTCTTGTTATATAAATATTTTAAACTCAAGGGCCATAAAATGATATGATGTGAATTGCACCGAGATATTGCTTATTTCTTACAAAAGGTATTTACATTTCTCACTGAAGTCATTTAAAATAAAATCCATGTTTTTCATTGTCTCACCATTATCGCATAATCTTAATAAATAAAGACTGTAAACACTTAAGGAATAACTTATCACTATGAACTATGCATACTTAGCTATAAATAAGCTAATATCTAATCTGCACATGTGTAGCTTAACAGCTCATATGAAACTTACTCAAAAAGCTTGCCCTCACTTTTCATATTCTAAACTTTATTAAAAGTAAAATCTATATAAAATGGAACTGTATGTACTAGTTACACTGTTTACGCGGTCATTTTTGCTTCACTTCAATCCTCAGTTAATTGCATACTTTATGATAAACAACATGGAAACATCTAAAATTATGATGTGACAAGAAATGAAGCCAGACCTGAAACTTGATGATCCTGTCTTGCTATGTTATTTCACACATCAGTAGTGCTGCCTCACTGTATAAACTCAACACTCAGCTTAAAGTATCATTGCCACTCTCTGATCTGTTCTGGTGCTTCAATTCGAAGTTCGAGTTACGAGTAAAGGCTGATAGGCGGAAATTTGTAGAGGATTCACTGTAAAAAGTGATCCATTTTTATGAACATGAAGACAGCAATTATTATGTCGAGAAAAAAATACCACAAGAAAAATAGTTTGCTGGAAGGATCATATAGGGTCATTCAATCTTCAAAATTGGATTATAGGGCTGCTGTAAAAAACGAGCTTTCCACAGGACATGATAACTTGTTAGGTTCCTTCTTTGTTAGTTTCTTTCTCTCTCTTCTGTAATCAGGATAGTGTTCACGAAAGAATAAGTATTTACCATTACGATAAATTGAAAGTAATTATGAAAATAAAAGCACAATGCATACCACTTCCAAAATTTATTTTATTTTTTATTATTATTATTATTTTTTTTTTTCCAAAAATATTGCTTCTGAAAATTGAGTGTGGGTCTTATTCAAGCCTTTCATATCGTGGTCTCATATGTATACATTGTTCCGAATTTTGTCATTAGAAATTTAGAGTGCAGGTCTTATTTGGGGGCAGGTGGTATTCGGGATTATACATTAGTTTGGACGAATCATTTACTATACAGTCTTTATTTAAGATAATAATAAAAAATTGACAATTTTATCGATTCCTGTGAGAAAATTTCAACAAATAATTATATTATAACCTAGAACTGAAGTCTAAATGCACCTTCGCGAAACAGTTGGCATGAAGCTTGAAATGAACTGAGGTTTGAAATGAAGCCATGACTGACCATGTTGAAGGGTATCTACATTGCAATACGCTACCTTCTCTAAAAAGAAATGTGACAGGCTTCGAAATGTATACTTTTGAATGTAATTTCTAAATTTTCTCTCGAGAAGTACTGCTGTTAAAGGCTGGTTCACAATAAACCGGGAATGGAATTGACAACGAGAACGAGAACGAAAATATTGTTAAAATAAATATATTTAAATGTGATCATTCACAATTAACTATTGTGAACGCTTACATTTAAATACACTTATTTTAACATTATTTCTGTTCTCGTTCTCATTGTCGTTTCAGTTCCCGATTTATTGTGAACCGGCCTTAACACAGCTAAGGAATATTACACGAGAATCTTATGACATTGTTACTATGGCATCATTTATTAAAATACGTTGGCAACTTTCTTCTAGTAAGATAATGCTGTTCTCTTAACAAATTCAGTCTGCATAGGTAATTTTTTGCTCATTTTACCATAAACTATTCCAATTATGCTCTAACATCATTTGATAGTAAATATTAAGAAAATGGGACCAAGGCAAACTTTTTGTGTGAATCTCCTTAATTAGTTATTAAGCTCCAATAATGTTATTAACATCTGAGATATAAAGATTTTAAACATGACTTGATAATATTACATTATAATTTACTATATTTTCTTTTTAATTGAGCCTTGGTGTAATGTTGTGTTCACAATAGGAGATGCTGTATTGTTTGCTACATATGTAGATTTTAAGAAATTTTATTGGTCCATACCACATCATTACTAAATGTATGCGATTTGAGTTTTATTACACTGTATTTTGTAGCTAAAAATAAAAATTACTTATGAAGAAATTTGACGTTTCTGTTTCAATACAGTTATTCACGGTTTTCAGAAGATCACACATGTGAACATATGATATTACAAAGAATAACAAATGAAACGCCTGTTCCCTGATTTGATGTCGAAAGCTTTGTATTTCATAACTAAGATTTATTGTACTCTCTTACTTTTTGATCTATTTCAGTACTGTATGAGTTTCACATCCTGCTTTGTTAGTGTGTTATTCATCTCAAAATATGCCAAATCACTTCCTTCATTTGTTCAGCGTTACAAAGTTATTAACTGCAGTTTGGCACCTTTTTAATAGTCATTGATATGAACAAATTATATTTGTATGTTTTTTTACTCAATAAGATGTAGCAGTCATATTTTCATACAAAGGAATGCAATGTATTTAATATGAAAGTATGTAAGTCAACATTTCCACAAATATCAACTCTTTTCTAACTTGAAAATGTAACTCAAACATAGCAAAGTTATGTTATTGAACTATTTTCAAAAATGCAAGATGTATGAACAAGATTCTGTTTATGATTTTATGTTGCTCAACATGGTGAAAAGATTCTTTTTGCGCAGGGTCGTAGATGCAGAGATATCCAATGTTTTGGAGCTACTGTACGTATTGGCTCTATCATCACAGAAGGCAAGAAAAGATGAACCTATCTGTTGGATCCAATACAAAGAGCTATTCTTCAGCATCTTGGTATGGGATCTAACAGACACATAATATCTCTTCCTTGCCTTTTCTCAAGATGAGATGGAGTCGATAAAATTCAACACTTTTAAAGAGTCCCTATTTCCGAAATTAATGAAAACCTTTAATTATGCTGGATTCACATTTAGAACCGAATCTAAAATAAACACCATATGATGTGTGCCTCACAATGCACAGCAGTCAGACATAATGTGAAGTATATAGTTCGCAATCATAATTGAAATTTTTAACTATTCTCATAATCGTACTGGTTTCTTAGTGGTATTCTTAAACTGAAAATACGGGAGATTTTGGAAATAACTGTCAAAATCGTTCCATCAAGACATTATCGACAGGTTTTATCTTTAGGAGAATGTTACAGTATAACTGTACACAAAAGTAATTTAAAATTAATCTCGTAACGCTATTATTACTTACCACTTGCTTTGTATCATTCAGAAACTTTTACAATAAATTGAAATTTCCCTTAACAAAACAGGTTTAAAATTGATGAGAAACTGTCATTGTAGATTACACTAAAAAATATGTCATTAGAATAATTTTCATAGCATCTTAGCACTATTTCATATTTACCATTTAAATAAATAAATGAATTACGAGAGAAAATATTATCTAATACGAGAGATGGGTGACTGGTGAAAATGTGGGTAAAATACGGGAGACCTGGCAACTTTAATACTTCATAATAAGTGATCGATGAAAAGAGTCACAATAGGTGGCGTAGTGATAAACAAAAAATTACACTAGACTCTTACTAATCCAACTCTTTCTAGTGTACTTCCTATCACTTCTATTGTAATAGTTTTCTGGGAAATTTCTGGGTGTCATGTGTTATATACTGTATTACTTTTACACGTATATACTTATATAGAGTGCCGGCCACATATGGAACATTCTACTTTCGATTTAGAAGTGCAAGTGGAGTGGTTGGCGCAGGTTATAACATTAAATTTAATGAGATATTTGAGCACTCTCACCAATATGGTCCCCACTGTCCAAGGAATGGCCAGATTAGCAAGAGTCTACTGTACTTATATTACTATACTATCGCCTGTTGCTGGTTAATCCATGTGTTCTTTTTAAAGCGGAACGTGAAGCGCTGCTTTATATTCAGTGTTAGCACTTCCAAATACTGATGTACGAGGTTTGCTGCATGGTACATCATGGTGGAATGCGTGTTTTGGTCTTTTTCAAAGTTTATTACTGTTAAAATCTTCTAGTAATAATAATTCCATGTCATTATTATGAAAGTCAAAACTATTTAAAATGTTCGGTTCTGCTAAGGTTAAATTTATTACTGCGGTAACAGCAGCTGATATTAATTATCCACCATTTTGCAGTCAGGTGGCCGGATTGCGTTTGTTTTTACCTTCTTTCTGTTGCAGCACTTTACAAGACTGCTATAAAAAGAATACATGGTATACATGTCACAATCACATCATCTATTATTAAGTGTACACAACAGAAACTGTAAAAAATACATATATAAAGTACCAAATACCTTTAAGAAACAATATGTACGATTCTGTGTAGAGTTAAGAACTTCAATTTTGATTACGAATTATACTTCACTTTACGTCTGACTGTTGTGCGTTGTGAGGCATGTGTAGTTTTCATTTACATCAGGTTCAGTTCTAAACTTGAGTCCAGTATACACAGTCATTGTGTATTTCCAGCGGGACAAAATGCTTGAATGAGAAATTGAAAAATGTGTGGACAAAATCTGAATGGAAATATGGTAATGTAAATAACACCCTTTATAATGTAAGATGAAAGGCCAACATCCTCTGAGTGATTTTGTTAATTTATAACTTGCACAACCCTTACGATTTTGGCATTTAAATGTCTATACATTCACTCAAAAGAGTGGCATATGTCATTTAACGAATAAAAATAATTTTAATTGCAACTATATTGAATTGGACAGCTAATCTAAATTAAACGAAGTAACAGACTTACTTCAAATTTAAAAAAAATGTTTATTTTCATAATAATTAGAAAAAGAACTTAAAGGCGTTAATTCGATTTTTGGACCGAATCTGGTTTGTTTGGCAGTGCATATGGCGTGATAAAATGAATTTAAAATATTAGACCAGACAGGTTACAGATAAAGTTATACAAGTAAGAAATTTTACATTTCCACCATTCCTCATAACCAAAAAGTAGAGGAATTGAATTAAAATTAATATTATCAAATGTAACTTTATCTAACATCATCAATAGAAGTGAAAAATAACTCAAACTGATGGAACCGAATCTAATCCAAGCATTAAAATAGAAGATAATCACAAATCTTGATCAACGATTTATTACGTAAACTATGACAAATCATTACAAATGTGAGAATTTACAAAATATTAAAAGAGACGCAAAACAAAGCACTGTTACTCAGAATGGTCATTTTCACGTATCCCTCATTCTTTGATTTGGGAGGTCTGATATATTGAATTCATTTTGATCTAATGTGAGCTCTGTCGAATAAGCCAGATTTGGTTCAGGTAAAGAGTTAAAATTTCAGTACTACATTTCTATTATAGTTTTAGTTGATTATACATCACAACTAATTACAATGAAGATTGATGTTGCAGAGATAACTGCAATGGCGTAGACAGCGAATGGATACAGTCGCTTTTGAAAATAATGCAGAAGATGTAAAAATATAGAAACTTCATTCAGTTACTTCTCTGAAATGCCAATCAATTTCATATGATGAACTATAAGAAAACAGAACCGAGCATTAAGTACATATGCTTTGTCTAACCTATTTAATAGAGTTGATGAGAAATGGAACACAATCTGCACAACGTGAAAAGTGCCTTAGCACTATAAGAACTAGTGTAGTACTGTTGAAATATTAGGAACTGAACATTTGAAATACCAAGAGTCATATTGAATTCACCAACTAAAGTTTCATTTGTGTCCGTCCTCATCTTCTTGTTGAAATTGTCGTAACTTAGTATTCCAAGGTGAAGCTCCTTTAAACAGACTGTCGTGATATTAATTTTATGTACGTATAATTTTAATTGTAGGTGGGACTGTTATTATTTACATGAATATTATTCAAATTTATACATTCGAGGTATTATTTGTTGAAACAAACACTCTACTATAGTCACAACGTAAATAAATAATTCAAGGTCAATTATTGATAGTTACCTCGATATTTTCATATAGTCTCTGAGTTGAAAGACATTTGAGAGAAGAACTCACTTCCCAAAGAAACATACATTACTGAAACTCGGTATAATTATTAACTTTTTTCATTGGTCTCTTTTATGTAAATAACAAAATATAGTAATTTAGAAGCAGGTTTAGAAGTGTATGAGGGTTATAAAAACTGAAAAATAATTGGAAATTAAATTATAATTCAAATACAGTGGAATCTCGTTAGTACATTTCCCATTACCGCGTTTTCACGTATATGACATTTATTTATGGAAGTCCCAGTCCCACTTTCACTAAATACATGCTCAAACATCAGTATGTTTTTCCTTTTATGACGTTTAAATTTCTTTGGTCCCCAGAAAAACGTGTTAATGAGATTCCTCTGTAGTTGCAAATATACTGACATATGCCACAACCTTCCAATCTGTCAAATGGTTTTTCTGGAAGACAAATCAAGAGTAGATGGAATTTCATGAATTCAGAATCCAAGCAATTCCTCACAGCAATAAATAAGCAAAACAGCTAATCAAGTACTATGTATGACCATACACACTAGAGCTGCAACACAAACAGGTACTATTTCAGAGCTCACTGCCGGAAAAGCTACGCATTATTGGAAAATAACTTTACTTCTCAGCAACCATATCACAGCAAACCACCTTTACGGCCAAACAGCAGAGAGCTGATTGTGCCGAGAGTCCCTGGCGTAGGACTGGTTTCAATTGAATCACGACTTCTCTTGGCAGGAACAGATCCAAGAACTGTTCCCAGATCAGGTCTAACCATCCCACCCACACGCTGCTGTTTCCTTGATTGGACTGGTGGAGGACGGTCCAGCAAACCGGAGCCTGGTCTGCCAGGCACCCCCAAGCCATACTCAGAACCCTGAGGAGGAGCTACTGGAGTTGATGAAACAGAAGTTCTTAAAGTGCTGGAAGCTGAAGTGACGGTGGTGTTCGTGGAGGCAGCGGTGACAGAAGGCAGTGCCATTCCTGGTGATGCTATGGCACTCTTTAGACTCGTTAGCTGTGCCATGGGGCTCTTCAGTGTGCGACGTGTATAAAGAGCACCTTGGAGTGTGAGGGCTGACATGGGCGATGCAGTGGTTGCCATTATGGTCTCTAAACCAATCCTCTCTAGCTTTTCTACTAAACGAATCCCTGTTAGTGCCTGTAATAATAATAATGCCTTTACTGCTTGCCAGTAGTAATATAAACAACAGATATAATTTTATGCATCCTTCAAAGATACTTAAACGTTTGGACGACATTGAGAACATCTTACTAATATAACAATGCAGAAGGTAGTACTGTTGAATTCGAAAATTCTTGAGCAAGACAACTTAATGACTGTAGTAAACAAATATTCATAGTTAAAACAGTCCAGTGAACTTTACTTTAGTTTACTGAATCCCGTGAAGTCAAGAACCTTGCAAAGTCATAGAATCAAGAAAAAAAACAATGCATAATTAACAGTAGTAATGGTGGTGGTATCAATAATGATAAAGTCCATCTACACACTTCAGTGTACAATAGAATTTTCCACTCTTCACGATGATGTATGTTTCTTAATCACTTAAGATAAAACCATATTCCTCACCTTAAACAATATACAAAATTATTGGTATCCTATACAAGAAAAATCTTACATAAGAGACTACCTCCTCTAACATGATACATTAACGTTACTTACAATGGAGGATAGTATAATCAAAGTGGGAATAAAATTTGAATTACATTTAAAAAAGCTATCACAATGATGTTTAGTCAACACTAATCTAAAGTAATTTGCGAAAGGATAAGATCCCAATCTGACACACGAGGTTATGTATTGTAAGAATGGACAAATGAATTAATGAACGAACAAACGAATGAAGGAACAAACAAACAGACGTACATTATCAAATCAATAGACTCACCTTTCTTTCAGATCGAGATAAAGCCATTTTGCTGCGTTTAGTTTTGCTATGTGCTTTGAGAGCTTGTCGATCATAGTCTCCTGTGAGTGTTCTTCTGAGAAGGTCTGCACCACTGCTCAAAAAACCTGCCAATGAATAACAACAAATCAATGAAGGACTTTTTCTTTGTGGCTTAAAGTGAGTCTGACTTACAACATGAATCGTAGATATGATTTAGGCGATTATATTCCTTTAGGAGTTAGCCTTTATTTAGTATTAGTCTGTAGACACATGTCAACCTGACATGCAGGTCCTGAATGACTATGCATCAGTAGGTACATCTTAGATCAATGCTTATATTTAATTTGTATTTTATGAGTATGTTTCGTTCAGATAAATCCTCTGAAACAACATTTCCAACCACAACAGCAGTAACACAATGAGATGGTTGGTTATGTTTACAAGTTTTCAGAAATTCGTGCAAAGAACGACCTAAACCACTGCCATTGCAATGTAAAACATTTTCGAGGTACTTTCTATGTACGAATAAGTACAGTTTTCAGGCTGGTATTTGCCACACAAATTCTGAGCATTGTGACAGTAATACGAAGCCAATTAGGATCCACTATTGCAAGCCATATTTTGTAAAATTGATGCAATAGAAGTTGTAACAGTTTCATACCTGGGAATTTAAGAGGGTTGAATGGAGGTGGTGATGGTGGAGGTGAAGATGGTGGTGTACCATCTGGACTGTTGCAAGGGGTAGCAGTTGGGCTGAAACTCCTATCGCCACATGGAGTCGCCACTGCAGATGGAGTAACAGCCTTAATACCTCGCTCGTTGAGCATCTTTGCTAGGCCTAGTGTGGTTGAGAAGGTGGAGGTCGACCCTCTTCGACTCAGGGCAACAGGTGTCTGGGGGGCCGTTACCTGCCTTGAGCTAGCCACTGTGCACATCTGACTGCCACGAACACTGTAAAAGAATCATTTCGTTATACTGATATAACAGTCAGACGTACTTTCAGTTGAACAGTGCACTGACTGAATAGCAAGCGTCAGGGAACTAGGTTCAAATCTCAGTGAACCAAAGTGGAATCTTTAATGAAAGGAAAATCTTAGTAAAATGATGCACCTACAAAAATATATGGTTGCACAATGTAAGTCAGTGAACGAATTTATCAATAAAAGAACTAATTCATTACTGTGACAAAATGTAAAAAAAAAAATTAAGTGATTGCAAACATCCATTAGGGGAAATACTGGAGAAGGAATTTTCTCATGCAACTATTTCACTGTATCTCCATAATTCACTGATGTAGAAAGCAACAGAAAATTATAGCACTCTATTATTGTCCTACTAGATCAAATCCATGGAATTGTTATGGTAAATGTTTCATAAAGCAAGTAAGCATGGGAAATATCTGAAGATCCTACTAGATCAACTCCATGGAATTCTTATGGTAAATGTTCCAAAAAGCAAGTAAGCATGGGAAATACCTGAAGGTGACTTTAACATCAGATTCCTCAAACCTGGCATAATGATGAATAATTGTTGAATAACTGTGAGGTGTATATGAGTACACATAGTTGAACTGAGATTTTTTATTCATCAAACTTCAAGCTTATACAGGCTAGCACATACACAATCACGTGCACACATTACATCTAATGAAATATCAAAAACTTGACATTAGTGGTGTCATCATCAAAACCAGGTTTGTGAAATCAAGTTATTTTGGTTAGAGTTAAGAGTCAGTGAAAGAGTACAGATTTGGACCTTGATATAACATTTTTGAGAAAAATGCTATTTTAACACTTGCTATTAAGTTAGCTGCTAGTGACTTCACGACTAAAGAGGTTGACCTATATGGTGCCCAAATAATGCATTTCTGCTGTAGTTACAATAACTACCAGATGGACAAGACGAAACGTCACCAAAGTAACAGAAAACTAGTCGCCGGAGTGTCACTACCTGCTCCCGAGTTTATGGCCCTGTTATTCTCGGACTAGATCCCATGCAAAATACATATGAATTAGTTCGTAAAGTCTATTAAATGATTAACAGAAATCTAGCAATAATTCATCAATTTTTAACCGTTCTTGTGCGCAGTAGTAATGCGTCCACCAATTTACTTATACATGTGCAACAATCGAGAGAATATTCTCGGACTAAAAGATCCCACGCAACAAAATATTGCAGAAAGCAGTTTTCAGTTTTGTGCTGAGTGCCGAGTGTGTAAGTTGTGTCATGAGGTAAAGTACAGAACAACACACTTTTATTTGTAATACTTTCGCAAAAAAGTCTTCATGGAGAAGGTGTCGCCATAAGTTCCGTAGTCAATTTCCGGATTTCCCTGTGCCAGATAAAACAATATACAGACTAGTACAGAGAGACAGGATCTGTCCAAAATAAGAAGTCTCGTGTGAATAAACATTTATTAACAGAGGAGAAATTGGACGAAATAGGTTTTCAGTTAGAGCAAAGCCCTCACAAATCTTTGCGCCGTTTAGCACAACAAGTAGGGGTGTCTAAAACATCTGTTCAACTCGCTACTAAACTATTAAAGTTAAAACCATACAAAACCTGTGTAGTGCACCAGCTTTTGGCCCCTGACGACGCAGCTAGGATTCATTTTTGTAATTGGTACCTTCAATCAGTCCAAGAATGAGGTAAGCTTTTATGTTTTTATTGTACCACATGTTACTATCGCTTTGGCAGTAAGCTTTTTTTGTTTTTATCATACCGCATATTACTATTGTGCTTTGATGGTAGGAAGGCGACTCCTATAGCATGTGGAGGCCGCTAGACATTCGATTAAGCAGTGGCGTTTCGTCTCGTCCACACGGTATAGGACTTGCACCATGCACAAGTGCACCTGCATGTACACACAGCTCCCTGTCACACACTCTTTCTTTCTTTCCCCTTCTTGCACCATAACACACATTTATTATCCACCATTAAGCACCAAATCACGTAAGATACTGGGAACTATAATCTCCAAAGCATGTTACTTTATGAACCCTTACCTGGGAGTGACACTGGTATTGTCGTCCAGGTGAAGCACTGTGCTGTTCGAGTACGTGTATACAGAACCAGTGCTTTGGAAGCTCTTGCCAGGGTTAACACTCTCTTCATCCTCTTCGAGATCCGAGAGAGAATACAGTTCTAGACCTAGATCTTCTAATGGTCGTCCACCACGGATTTTTACACCAGGTCTTTCGTCTAGAAGCCCACCCAATGTTGGAGTCGCAAGTTGAGACCATGTGGCCAATGTTAATGATCCTTCTAGAGGCTTAACAATCTGAAAAGAGGGCGGCGTGGTTACTAAAACAAATCACAATAATTCTTATCTTCTGCCTCAGTAAGTACGTATAAAATTATGCACAATTTTAACATTATTATCTAGATTATCCACATGAAAGTGGAGTATGAAAATAAACTTAATTTATTCTAAACTTCTCGTACACTTCATTTTCGGTATTACAGTACTACTTAATAAATATGATGAACCATTACCGAAATGGCTAGAGTATTGGTTTTCCATGCTGGAGTGTGGCTCCAAATCCCAGCATTCCAACAATTGCTATTTTAATCGTTGTTGTCATGGAGATCACCATATCTTGGTGTGATACAGTTCCATCTCCCATGATGCACCACGGAAATGCCGGAAGGCAGCAAAGAGAGTTTCATACTGAATAGTTAATTTTACTCTCACTTCCATCATCTGTTTCACATGTACACAGACATGTTGTTACTTTAAAACAATTAATAAAAGATCTAGATAATTCAACAGTTCATATTGAATTAGAATTACAGTTAAAATGAGTGGATTATAAGTATTATAACTAATTAACTAATTTACTTCTACTAAAAGAAAGTTTCTCAAACATGGGGTACATAGTGAAATGTAATGATGTCACAGTATCCCTTTTTATACTATTCCCTTCCATCTGAAATTAAGCTTTGTAAGATAATGAGTGAAATTATCCCTCACTCTCTATCCTTCCTCTTCTTAAATCAACGAGGATCCACACTTCAGTGACAACCTATTATTAGTTAGGCTTCACAGAGAAAGAATGACAAGTTAACAATCAAAAATAGATACAGAAAAGTTCACTACGTTAAGTCTGACCATTATGATTAGTGCCAGCATCCTGTCTGCTAAAGATATACTACATCACTCAACAAATGTTCTATTATCAAGTCTCGCTTTCATATTCTGTTCATTTTGCAAATTACTACGCAGTCTTCTAAATTCAAACAAACATTTTAAATACTGAAATTAAAATAGAGATAAATGGGATGACGACAATAACATTTTAAATTTTTTCACAATTCAATGGTTATTCTCTATATGAGTAATAAATTGATGCTGTAAATCACTTTGCTGCCATAGATATTACCCAAGATGCATTAGCAAGGTGATGGTAAAAGTGATTGTGATGACGAATACAAAAAAGAAGACGAAGAAAAAGAAGAAGAAGAAGATGAAGATTATGATGACGATAATGTAATGACAACGAAAACTTGATTTTGAATCGTATGTTTAGATTATTTTAATTCTATGATGCACATTTGACTTGTTATATTGACAAAATGCCCTCATGCAGGATTACGGCAAAGCACTACGGAGTTTTTGTAATTTACACAATTTCCTTTGCATCTTCTTGAAAATTTTACATCAGTTAGATATTGCTGAAATACATTTGCACAATTTGACCCGCATTTTCATGTTCAAAAATGTGCTCACATAAAAATTTGTTATATATTTTTTTAAATTTAAAATAATTTCTATTTTAGTAAACATTTATCTGGACCTCACATAAAGATAATCAATTTCATAAAAGATTAAAATGAAGCTATGACTCCCTATAATGAAATGATGCACTGTTTTTTTTTGGTCAATATATTTAATCTCCACCGCTTCGGTATTTATCAAAATCCAACTTGCACCTTTTGTGACCTTCAAGAAACGATGAATAGAGATCATCTCCAATGCTGCCCAGCTCTAAATTTGCTGAGAATGTGCCAGATAATGGGAAGCAAGAAGAATTTTGTTTAGTTACTTTTTCAGATTTAATTTTAAGTTGTATCAAGTTTTATTGTTTTAATCTTGAGGTTGTGATTAGGTCAAAGATACATTATCTATGTACCTGTCATTCGAATAAATAAATAAATATTTCATTAAAAGAAAAATTACTTAGAACCTTTCTTCCAACTTCACTGCTCAATATAAAAATTTATACATGAATGCAGAATTTCATGCACAAAATAAGTGTGCAAAGTTTCATTACTCTAGGTGGAGTCATTCAGGAGATTCTTATTTTTATCAACAGTAATCTCACTAGAGGTTTTGATTTATCTAGAGAAAATCAAAACTCGAGTGGGATTTAATTGACTATTACACGATTAGAAGAAAGTAGGCTATATAAAGATTAGAAGTAACAAAGTGTACAATAAAATATTAATTGGCTTACGAAAATACAACTGTCTTCAAATGTATTATTGTACCATCTCAACATTACGCTAGATGGCAGTAGTGTTTTATGATGATGTTTTCTTGTTACCGGTATCAGTTGTGCCAACTATGGAATCATCATTGAACTCTGTGGACTGTTACTAGTCAAGAAGGCTTTGTTGATTCAGTTTCATTTTTATTAAAACATTTGCATTCCATTTCTATCATCCGGATCCCAGTAATCAACGTCACTTGACAGATGATTTTCAATAAATCTTACTTGTTAGTATTAAACAATCTCTGATACGTGACTATCCATAATATATAGCAGAAGCTATAACAAACATAACCTAAATAATATAAACAAGTGTTAGAAAAGTTTTAATTAGGGATGATGAAATAAACAAACGTTTTAATTAACGATGATGAAATAAAAAATAAACATGAATAATTTTAAAAGAAACAATTATTGAAAGTACAATTTTCAAATTTGAATGTTTTGGTGGTTGGTGGTTCAGTTGATGTTATATTGGACGTGTGCGTAAAAGAAGTGAACTTGTTGGTGTACATGGTGTATCTCTCAACTCATTCAGGATTTCCGAATGGTGCTCTTCATATATGACCAGTGATCTTTATTAATTCTTGTTCTTGAATGCCAAAATGCGAGTCATATTTGAAAGTGATGTGCATCGACTGGAGTGGTTTGTAATTTTCTGTTTTTTGACGGCCAGACCAGTGCAGTTTGAAATGTTGGCAAACAAAGAAACAAATGCTAGGGACGCGATAAAATTAAACAAATGCTAGGGTAAAGGTAAAGGTATCCCCGTAACATGCCATGAAGGCACTTAGGGGGCATGGAGGTAGAGCCCCATGCTTTCCATGACCTCGGCACTAGAATGAGGTGGTGTGGTCGGCACCACGCTCTGACCGCCTTTTACCTCCGGGAGAGACCCGGTACTCAATTTTATAGGAGGCTGAGTGAACCTCGGGGCCGTTCTGAAAGTTTGGCAACGAGAAAAAATCCTGTCACCACCTAGGATCGAACCCTGGACCTTCCAGTCCGTAGCCAGCTGCTCTACCAACTGAGCTACCCGGCCGCCAAACAAATGCTAGGGACGCGATAAAATTGTGCGATAAGCAGCCATGATTGGTTGAAATACGTCCTTTCGTACCGTTTTATTGGTCAAAAGTAGTATGACGTAGTAAGAGTGTAATAGTCAAGTTAAAATGTAAAAATTATCATTTGTGGTAAAATCACTTTTAAAGTTTATAATAGGCATTCTGAATATAGTGACCACTTATATGAGACAAACTGAATTTGTAACTCAGAATAAAGATATCAGATAAATCTTCACTGCAGTATACCTCAAGAAACCACAATTTTTTTTGTTTTTTGTTTTTTTTGTTTTTTTTTTTTTGGCATAATATTTCAAAAGTGAATAAAATTACCACAATTGACCAAAACTCAGTAGCGCATCCCCATAACTGAAAGTGGATATACACTTCGCCAGGGTAATGATAGTAACTGTGATGATGATGATGATGATGATGATTATTAAGGGTAGATGATGGAATAATGGAGGAGAAACAGAATATTCAACGTTCCCTGAACACAATGTGTTTATAAAAAATTTTAAATTTCACTGGAATTTCAATTGTCTCTAACATAGAAAACCCAATACTTGAGCCATGTATTAATGGTATGTCTTATTTAGATATGAACAAAAAGAGGCCGATATTATATGATATCATCTAATTTTCCATCAAAGAGACAGATCATCTACCTGTAACTTCTCTGGAAGTTTCCAACTGCCTGTGCTGTGGCCACTAAAGCCACTAAGCCCACTGCTGCCTGTGGACATGATGCTGTCTGGTGTACGGCAACCGTAGGGGAGGTAGTTTGGCGGGGTCTGGGGGCCATCAGGATAATCATATCCTGTGTATGTAAGACCAGCACCCAGAGTAGCCCGTCGTGCCAACACTTCCGCAGGAGTGAGGCGACGAAGAGCAGCTTCGAGATCAGCAGCACCTGGTACTCCTGGCACACCCGGCCTGGCTGCTCCCCTGAGAGCATGAGTCCAGATTCACACAATTAAAATTTCACACTACACAAAATACCAACACATCTACAATTAGTAGCTAACTCTTGACACTATAGTTGTTCTTTTGAGTAGAATTTTGATTACTGTTAATTAGTTCCTGACAAGTTTTGTTATTTTCAAAACGATGATCATTAGAATCTTTTAAGCTCATGTTATAGCGAGAATTCCAAAATTTCAACCCAGTTACATTGAAACATGTATTTTATATTTCTTGATTTTACGTTTTCCTTATTTGTATGTCCGATTTCAAAAGTGCCACTGAAACTAACATAAAAACAATGTTAAATCTTTCTTAATTTTAAGTTCTAAATTTTTGTGTAATACCTTGATTTTACTTTCAGACTAAGCTTTCAATTACCAATTACTGATTATTCTACACTGATCAAAGTACAATTAGGTCATTTAAATATTACCGCAAAAATCTTGTGAGAAAAACAATATGTGCAATTGACAACAAGTTGATTTGTAATGTAACTCTGATTAAGGTAAATGTTCTGGATGCTCCGCATTCAATTGCAATGGCTTGGAACGCAATCACAGACTCAACAATATTCGTTTTCACAAAATAATATATATTTACTAAGGATGAAAGTGGGTCTCTTTGGGTTGAAAGTGCAATAAAATTAAACATGACAGAAGATGAAAGGGATCTATTAGAAGCTGGTGTGCCATATGAAGAATGCTACGAAATACCTAATGACATTTGATTGTGATGATAATGTAATGAATGTCCCCAATAGTGTTGAAAATGAAGTATACAGGGTTTATTAAAAAAACTACGGTACCTTATGTGGAAGAAGTAAATTTTATTATAGATCGTAATTACTGTAATGATTTTATTATTGTTCTTTATAACCTTAAGTAAATACATTTTCCCCCATTTTATCTACCTATCTACAGTTATTAAACAAGTATTTTGCGAAGTTAGAATGTTTATTTTTCTATACTGTGTTAATATGATATTGCATTCATTTTAAGTAGTCCGTTCAAAAACATGAAATCAAGGTTTCACTGTATTTATAAATAAATTTTATTTATATGTTGCTACTGAAAGTAAACATGCGATATTTTACCATAATGTCATCACATGCTTTTTTTTTTTATTTCAATTGCTAACTTCTAAGAAAGTATTGCTTCTGAGTGCCATTTATATTTTTATACCAAGAACACTTTTCTTTTGAGTCATTATAAACAGAACACTTGTAAAACAACGCCACTCAGACAATGACAGTTACTGACATGATTAACAATGATGCGACTGTCTCAATGTGATTTCCTGGTGAAGGGACCTGTCCCCTCAGCGTATCTAGTCACCCCGTTTTATACGCTGGGGGGACTTGATACGTTTTGTAAGATGATGTTTCGGAACCGACTTGATAGGTTTTGTAAGTTGAAGTTTCGGAACCTAAACATCAACCTACAGTAGTTTATGCTGTTTATTTATTGTTATAATTGTGGCTAAACAGAAGAAATTAACTGTGGGACAGAAAGCGAATATAATAAGGGATGTTGAGGCTAATCCTCAAATAACACTAACACATATGACAAAAAAGCATGGTTTGGCAATTACTTCATTATGGGGAATAATGATAAAGAAAGAATAAATTTTCAATGACGAGTTTTAGTGTGGTTCGGATTCAACCAAATGGAAAAACATTCATGCCTCACCATTTGAAGAGTTAGAAAATATTATAATGAAATTCATAATAAATACTAATTATAGGCCTAATTAAATGATTACAATATTTGGTACATAGCACACATTAGTACACTGGACTGCAAAAGAAATGCCAATACAAAAATATATCGTTTTCTGGGGACTTTAGCAAACATGGCGAGGTGGAAAACTATTTTCCTGAGATTAGCTTTATAAAAGCATGTAAATATGACTTTCATAACATGGTTGGTTGGTTGGTTGGTTGGTTGGTTGGTAGCCAATGCTCTGTTATCATGGCAATGAAGCCATCAGCCATCTTGCAGTCCAGTATTTTTCTGTGACGTTGGGAAGAACAAGAAAAGCTTCGCAATTTTCCAGGTGGTGTTTATCTATGAATATATAACATTTTTATAACATGTTCACTTTATTATTTAATATAAATTGATTTGAAATTATTCATATTCATACACTTTTATTTACAACATTAATAAGAATACTACCGGAAAATAGTGAATATGCAGTTTATATGGTATTCCACAGCTTTCCTTATTATTCATGGATGCTGTCATTGTTACAATCGATATATACAACCACTTATGTTTCATACTGTATTGTTTCCTAAGTGAAGTCCTCGTAACATGATATTTCAAATCAATAGTGACTTCGACTTGGCATTTCTTTTGCAGCCCAGTGTACTAGTTATTTTAGCCTTTCTTCTCCATTTTATGTAAACCCCCTTTTAAGGAAAACTCTTATTTACGGAAACAAAAAGTAATCCCTAAGAGATTCCCTCATTCTTATAAATGCTTGGTAGTGTTTTAGATTCGAAAGTTGTATTTGCACTTTATTTCTTGCTTTATTTCTGTGGAATTATTTACTATAAGAAAACAGAATTTCATTTCGATGCTTATGAAGTAATCTACAGAAGTCTACCTGAAACACTGTTGTGAGATGGTCTTTATATGAAAACAAATAAATTAGCCATATGATCATAAAAGTAATTCCATGGAAAACTGCAGGGACGTTTTGTAAGATGTTGCACTGATTTTGTGCTGAAAATAGCTGTGCTTTTAATGATGGACTTAATTATTTAATAAATTGGCAACAGAAGTTACGTTTTGCAAATTAAAATGCACAACACAATTTCAAGTGCATACTTATATAATTTATAAGCATATTTGCAAGTTGTACTGAAAAATAATGTATACTTACGGGTAGCATTCATCACTCGTGTCTGTGACCACTGAAAATTCTGAATCACTGTGCTGGGAGTCCATGCTTGGGAAGCTCAGTGAACTGCTATACACAGATCCACCGCCCATTCTAAAGTTGGGCCTCATGGATTGTGGTATATTTCCAGAAGAAACAGGCACAAAAGCACTCATGCGTGGTCCACCTGATGAAGAAGTAGCAGTGGTCTGCAGCATTGTGCTACCAACCCCTGATGGAAGACGTGCTGAAGGGGTAGTAGGATATAAGTGGTGGACAGGACTTCCCCCAGTACTGCTCGAAGATCCTCGGGATGCACAACGAACAGTTTCGAAAACTTTTTTGTAGTTCGACCTGGTGCAAGACAACCATGGTCTGTTAGTGTCATATATATTTAAAATTACACAAATTATCTAAGTAATTTCTCAAAATTTGTTGAAGCAGTAGACTTTCTCACATGTTTTCGGTTATATTCAATTTCCATTTGTGAGATTTACGTTTAACTTTTGAAAATGATGTAGATAAAACTTATATAATGATGTGGAGCCGATTTGCTTTGCCAGTAGAGTGAGAAATCCTTATTTCAAGTCTAGGTAAACGCGGAATTTTTTATTTTGTTGTAACTTCTATAATCATTCAGCATATTTAAAACTGATTACCAGGAATTTCTCAGGGATAAAAGCAACTGAAGCATGGTGTTGACTGCAATACGTCATTCTAGTGCCAAGATAGAAAAAGCACTCGAGTTGTACCTCCCTCTGTTTCATGAATCTCAATGGTAATCATTGGCGGCTTGTGACCAACTTCCTTTTCTTAGGGGTTCAAATAATTCGGAAAAATCAATATATTTTGCAATATTAAACCTCTCTTAAGTACACAGCACAACTGCAGTTCTTGAATGAGGAATGTCTAGACTATAGACAGAGGTGTGATTTTTTGGTATTAAAGAAACTGTACGCAAAATATCTGAAAAATTGATTGTATTCGCAAAAAACACATATCTCACGAAGGTACTCTAGAAAACAAATGGCATTTAACTGCAAAATCTAATGATTTCAACGAAATAGCTTCGTAGTTACGATGTTAGATTTATGTAATTTAATATTCATAATATTGTAAGTACCAGGAAATTTGTAACATTTAAAAATACCAACTGGATTTCTATATGTTATTGCACATAATAATTTTGTATGCCATATCCTAACTCTTATCTTCATGAAATATTAGCCCAAACTTTCTTATTTCCATGAAATAATAATCGAAATCATGATAAAATAAGCACCGAAATATAGGTAAAATAATCACAGCAAAATCACATTCCTAGCTATAGGGGTGAAAAGGACAGAGATTGCGTAGAAAAAGACGAGGGTGCGAGTAGTGGTCGCCCTTCAGCATGGCAGTCTAGTAGAAACTTCTACTCCTGTCTCTGTCCGTCTATTGCTACAAGTATGTTGTAGCAACTTCACTGTGTGTAACAGCCATTTAACACTCCCTCACTTCCTCACCGCTCCTTCACTGAAACCAGTCGGCACGGTGTTCAATCCTACTTGGCAATAACTTGCAATTCAACCAAATTTTGGCATGCAGATTAACACTAAAACATATATTCACGGTTTTATGAGTGAAAGAGAATAAGATTTTTTAAAACGAAAATTATAGGGGATTCAATGAACCACTGAACATATAGCACGAGCCACGCCTGATGGTAATTAAGACTGACATCTTATCTTAATATTACGGTATATGGAGTGCAGAGCTCAAAATGGACCAGAGCAGACCAGAATGGCGTTCTGGTTCGTGAATTTCAGGAACGTTTTCATTCTATCTTGTAAGAAATGGTTATGGTCCAATCTGGAGCGCTTGAATTTTATATTAATTATATACATTTCAATACACTTTTCAATTAAATGTTAATTAAATTGTAAAAAATAGTGAAACGACACTGACGGCACTGCTTTATTGAATTATATTATTCTCGCTAATTTATAATAGGCCTACTTTTGCGGCATGCCTTTGATACATTTGATTCTGCTTTCAGTGTAACTGAGGTTCTGAATAAGAGTGCAGCATTACTGAAATAAAAAAAAAGATCGGGACTTAGCAACACTTTAATCACGCAATATTGAGCTAATGGTCGCCCTGGGTGGCACAGGCAGTATAGCTCTGGCTTTCTGTGCCTGAGATTGTGGGTTCGATCCTGGCCCAGATGGATGGCATTTAAGTGTGCTTAAATGCGATAGGCTCATGTCACTAGATTTAGTGGTATGTAAAAGAACTTCTGCAGGACAAAATTCCAGCACATCAGCGACACTGATATAACCTCGGCATTTGCGAGTGTCGTTAAATAAAACATAATTTACATTTTTTGAGCTAATGATCAGAAGTAATAGACCTCTGCTAGGCAGAAAGTCGAATTTCTTATTGTTTAAACTGTGACTTGAGTATCTATTTCAAAGACTTTGTGAAACAAAGGTTAGTCATAAGTGTAGGCATCGTGTCTGGACTCACATTGCAGAATGCGCGCTGGTTAGAGTCTACATGGGGAAAGACATTTTCGTATGACATTTCGGCTAGTGCATAAGACCGCTGTCCACTCAGCAATGTGATGAATTTGGGGAGCTAGTGAAATCTGGTTACGAAAACCAGCTATAATGACTGGGGGAATCATCTTTCTAACAACATGATACCTCTGCTCTGGTTTAATGATCGTTCACCTCTGCTGAAGCATGTGGATGTGAGGCCAGCAGTCGACTGATTGGCCTTGGCCCTTCGCGCCATATTTTCCTTGTGGTGGATATTGATATTAGCGACTAAAATAATGACAAAGATAATGAAGAAAAGTCTCATTTAATGTTATATGCTGTAAGTGATTTCCGTGCTGCAGAGATGGTGTATAATAGTGATGTAAAGTAGGCCTAGTCAGTGCTTCGTAATAGCGGTGATATACTTATCATTTAATAATATCTGTTCTGAAAAGTACTTTCTCTTCATATAGTCCGACCTATTTAGCATCCTTAAAAGCAGTTTTGTGCACTCTTAAAACAATTGCATCTCAACTAGTGAAACAATTAACGCAAAGGAATAGAACAGAAATATAAGAAAAATAAAATATATATTTTTTGTAACACTACTACTGGTTTGCATTTATGTGCACAGATGAAAATGTGTATATAAGCAACAACCATGTGACCCAGCAAAAGACTGTGTTTCACGAGATATGAAGTATGATTCCAATTTATGAAATAAGCATGCAAACTCACCCCTTATCTCTGTGATCAGCACCAATTCCCGAGTCTAGACTAAGTTCTGAGTATAAAGAACTTTCCAGTTCTGAAGCAATAGAGTCAGGGTTGGGAGCAGGTCCAAGGGAAGAGAAGAGTCCTCCGCGAGCTTGTGGCATGCCCTTTCTTCTTTGTCGACGCAGTTGTTCTTGCGTATCACGAAGCAAACTCAGGACTTCAGCATAACGATCTTTCAGATCTGCCAGTTCACTAGCCAATTGGTTCTGATTATCCCGTGTGATGTGCAGGTTGGAGGTCAAGTCTTCGTTCTCTGCCGTTAGCTGCAATTCAAGGAAACTACGTAATTAAGAGAAATACACTATTCGTACATCAGTCTATTTTTTAAAAGTGAACTGCTAGAAATGTATCTTAGTATTATGGATCAAAGCAGGAAAAGGTGAGGAACTCATCTGTTGAATCTGTCATGAAGACTTAATTGGTTCAGTCCTGAATAACAGGTAGGTTCCTCCATTCTTTTGGCTTTGTCTGATGATGCAATTGATATGCAGCTCAGAAATGTTTGGTGCTTTTACAGAAAAGACATGGTGCAAGTACCCAAAAATCTCGCACCATGTTGAATATAGGTAAAATGTCAAATCATCAGCAAAAATACAGTGTGTCCCTACTCGAAGATTGCTCCGATTTTTTCAGTCTAATTTTGGTAAAATTTGGAGGAATGCATTGGCATTTTAACCATTCATGCTCAATAATTCAAGAGAAAGGAAATAAGGTAACACAGTGGACAGAAAGACAACAATGAAGTGATGTCATGTCATTGTTCGCATGTGGAGTCTTTCATGTAAAGTGACTAGTCATACCAAAACGAACAAGCATTGAACATTTATCAATATTTTGTGGATAAGTGTGTGTTTCTTGTGAAAACTTATTGGGTTAGTGGATTCATAGAGAACTTTCAGAGGAAGTTTGTGGAAAGGTTTGGCGACCTTGATCCATCAAAATGTTGCATTAAAAAAAGTTGGTGAAAAATCTTCAAACCAAAGAAACATGGCAGAGAGAAACCAACAATGTCTGAAGAAATAGTGTGTGAGGTTGCAGACAGATTACAGCCTTCTCCACGTTAATTTATTTTGGAGACTAACACAAGAAATTGGAATATTCAGAAGCATATGCCAAAGAGCTGCGAAAATGGTCCGTAAGAGTACTAGTTCACAGAAATGAGACAGATGAAGAAAAATGCATGGTGTACTGCTGTTGATTCTTCCAGACATTCACTGCTCATAATCCAGAGATACTAGACTACACATAGTTTACTGACGAAGCATACCAGTAGTTCCACTTGTCTGGCTACATAAATCTTCATCACCAGAAAGTCAGCTTGTTCTATGCCATATTCCAGTGGCACCCATATTTTTCAACAAAACTGTGACAAGTGGGGTCTACAATGAATTTTCCAAGCTTTTGTGAGCAAGTTAGCCTCGACTCTTTCCAGCAGAATGGGGTTACATGCTACATCTCTGCCGTATGACTGAGATTGAATCATTTCAAAATGGCTGTGGCCTCCAAGGTCACCTGATTTGACCCCACCAGACTTTTTTCTGTGAGGTCATCTCGAAGAGCATATGTACATGAACAAACCACCTACACTTGAGGATTTACAGGAGAACATCCAGCACGAAATCTAGGAGGTGTCTCCTCAGATTTTATGGAGTGCCATATTAAATTGTGTTTGAACGCCCAAGGAGGATATATCCAACACCTGTTATGATTGTCCCCTAGTTCTCATACACACAGGTATGAGATATCAATGTTTCGTTTCATTTCCATCTGTCTTATTAATTTAATGCAAGTAGAATACTATAACTAATTAATGAAGCCAAAATGAAATAAAAGTAATAGTACATAAAATGCATGGTGAAAATAGAACAATTTGAAGACATGAACTCACCTTATGTATTTGGGATTCACTTTGGATTAGTTTACTGGTTAATAGAGCAATTTCTTCATGTTGCTGACGATTTTCTTCCTTTTGTCGATGTAATTCATCTGCTAAACCATCCACTTCCATATTAGCAGAAGCTGTAACATAAAAAATAATTCTACAGCAATGCGAGATAAGCACATTGAAGTGGGTATTCGTTGTACACTCTTAGTTTTATACTATTAATGGTAGTATCAGCAGAATTTGTAAAGCAATAATGTAAGAGATTATTACTCTGTTCGAGATGAAGTATGACCTATGTTTCTGATACGCAGTCATACAAAGCAGTGCATCAGTACAACCATCTCAGTTCACTATTCTATATACAGTCTCACATGAAGTTACGCAATTCAGATACAACGAATACAATATTGAATGGCAAAGGTTATTTTCGACTGACTGTAAAATTCATTAGTCTTCTTTAGACTAAAGTGACATGACACAAGCAGCTGTAACTAGAACATTATGTCTTGTGTTCAACACACAGGAAGAACTATTATAGACAGTCTTTTTAAAGAAACTAGATTAAAATGAGATGTTTATTATATGAAAACCCTGAAGAGAGAAAAAAAAAGCATAATGTGTAACATCACACAAAAGAAAAGAATAAAATAGAGGAAAGTTAGAAAGAAAGAAGGGGATATGCCTTTAATTGTAGAAAAAATTCGTTTTGCAAAAATGACATATCATGTCTGATTATCAATATTCGATATTGTGCTCTGATAATTTTATTGTTCTTTTTTTGTGATGTAGCATGACAAAAACTCAGCAAATAACTGACAATTATCCACTGTTTTAAGCAAAAGTATTGATTAACACTTAACCTTTGTTTTAATCAGATTCATGACAAAATAATAATAATGATAACAGTGACGTAGTATTGGATTCTCAAACAAACATTCTTCCTGTAGAGAGAAAGATTTATCATCTGCCCTCAACTGAGGGTTTCTACTATGATCCAGAATACATTTATATATTTTGATACAAGGGTAAATTCAGATCTGCCCAAAAACAACAAAATTCGGAAGAAGCAAAAGATAAAATCTGGGAAACTCTATTGACTAACCCCGAGATAATAACCCAAAGGCCAAATAAATCTGTTGTTGCTATGTTCAGATTGATAACAGGTCATGATTGTTTGGCAAGCCACCTATATAGGATATGAATTTCCCATACATTCGCCTGTGTATTGTGTGATGTAAATAAAGAGATGAACATGAAACACATCAAAAGATGCACAGCCTTTCTACAAGAAGATGACATCGCACAAAAATGCTGGAGTGCATTACAGTGAATAGTTTCATTGTAGAGTGCCTAGGTATTGGACCAACAATCAACAACAACATAATTTTATGAACAGGACAGTACTGCACGTTCAGTTCAAAGTGTGTCATGGCTCGCTGTATGTCGTCATGTGGCTAGCCGATGAGCCTAGAGAATTCAATCTTTCTACACTTCTGCAGAGGCGTATTACCTATGTGCCAGAGATGTTGCCTAGCAAGTACAGCGTTCATTCAGAAAAGTACTTACCGATACGTACCGTAACGCCGGTAGTGGCAGGAACGTGAACTGTTTGGAAACACGTACTGAGGTGAGTTTTTTCCTTACTGTCGGGATATGGGGAGAGGATTAAGACGATTATTTACGTACAGTATTTGTTGACATTAACTTCGACGGTCAACATGGAAATGGAGCATTTGATTTGTGTTGTGGAATGTTGCCGTACGTAATCGATGATAACAAATACCCTGGGTATGACTTACCCACGCAAAACACAGTTCGAAAGAGGTTAAGGTAGCACACAGACCATACAGACCGCCATCTGTTGCTACGACGTTCAAGTTATACCGTACACGTTCTCAAGTTCAGATTGAATGCTTTAATTAATAAGCAACTTCTCTGACATAAAAGCTGAAACTCGCTTCAAATCGCTGACTCACCAACAGTGACGTCATGACACACTTTGAAATGAACACCCAGTATACTATCAACCATTAAAGTATAAATGATATTGAAAAATCTACGAAATCCTTCAAAACTATAATGTTATAATATACTGACAAAACTTTTATGCCTTAAAATGGATACACACTCTTTGTGGGATGAATGAAAATGAAACAGAAGACGTATTGGCTAAAATAATACATCTATTCATAAGCCTACCAAAAAAAAAATCAATTTCACTCAGTTGAAAGAGTAATAAGCAATCTATCTACAAATACATTATAAAAAAACTTAACAGAGAGCTTTATAAAAATGTGTAAAACTACAAATATAATTCCTAACTTACCATGAAACTCGATTACCATAACTTTCACATCGATTATGGGCCATGACATGGCTAAACAATTGCACAAAATGTTAATTCTGTAGTCACAAACATGCCCATTATTTGAATTGAATAAGGACAGGGACCACAGACAACCCACGAAATGCCCATTGCTTTATATACACACGAAACCATTTACAACAAAAAAATTAAAGCTGCTAGGAAATAAGTAATTCCACTGCCAACTGTCTGGTATCACACAGCATCGCTGTTTGATTAAAGAAACCATTTTGTTTTTGTAACAAAATTAAGGAATGCTACAATTAACAGCAATGAAATTATCTGCTCCATTTTAGTACGCAAGCAAAAAAAAAAAAAAGCATTTTCCTTAACAAGTGACTGCTCTATCCTTCCCTCTCCCCCACCCCTCTCAGGAATGTCTTATCTGAGTAAATACACAACTTCAAAAGACTTTCGGAGTTCGCAACTGAACTGTCCCCAGGCTTAATAGAAGTGTGTATACAATATATAATATATTTTTAATAGGTATCAGCTCTCAGCCAGGAAAAAAAGACAAAAAATTTTAATAAGTTTCAGCTTTTAGTCAGGAACGAAGTAATCTTCTGATCAATTTACTTGAGTCAACAAAAACCTAGATTACTACTATAACGAAGTCTGTTACAAATTATGTGACATATCATAAAGGAACTGTAATGTAATGTAATGCAATGTAATGTGAAGAGTAAAACAGTAACATAATACATGTGTTTTAGAAATCACTTACCAAGCTGTGATGCTATGTCTTGAACCAATTTTTGCTCTGCCATTTCACAATCCTCGGTTTCACTAGCAAGCTGACTTGCTTCGGATCGCAACTGTTTGTTCTCATCCTCCAGGTTTGTAATTCGACGCTGCATGAATTCCAAGTTAATGCAGCGCAGGCTTGTTGGTGTACCTAAAGAAGCATATAAGAATCAAATGCACACTTTTTGCAGGTTTTAATTCATAGACCTTTAAAATGTGTAATGATTAATGTCAGTTGTTGTGATACAGGACAGATAAAATGTTACAAATTCTCTAAAATGGCAGAAGGTAGGGAGAAAAGAGGAGCGGAAATCGTATCAATGTGCAGTACATTAAATATTACAAACTTTAAGATTAGATACTATTACATGAAACAGTTATTGGTAAGCGTTTTAATGTGTTTTGGTTAACTGTATGTTTCACAGCTCTTGTTGTTCCAAATTTGCTTATAACAGGTTTTGCTTAGTATGGCACCATTCGAAAAACGATACATTAGCAAGTATCAGCCCTTATATTAGTGATTCAGCGCATCAGCTTTTGGCAATAAAATCTCGCGACTTATATTACAGACGTAATTTATTGGCTTATAATAAATGCTGGAATGCACATTTCACATCTTTCGAAAAGATTTGTAGACACAAACTGGATTTCACTTCATTCATTCATTATAGTGTTCTGCCCAAGGACAGATCTTTCACTGCAAACCCAGCATTCTCCAATCTTTCCTATTTCTGCCTTCCTCTTAAGTCTCCGCATATGATCCATATATCTTAATATCGTCTATCTTCTGATATCCTCTTCTGTCCTGAACTCTTCTCCCGTTCACCATTCCTTCCAGCGCATTCTTCAGAAGGAAGTTTCTTCTCAACCAGTGGCCCAACCAATTTCTTTTCCTCTTCCTGATCAGTCTCAGCATCATTTTTTCTTCATCCATTTTTTCAACTCAGCTTCTTTCTTATTCTGTCTGTTCATTTCATACACTCCATTCTTCTCCATATCCACATTTCAAATGCTTCTAGTCGTTTCTCTTCACTTCGTTTCTGCCCCATACAAAGTTACACTCCACACAAATCACTTCACTAATCTCTCAATTCTTTCTCTAGAGGTCTGCAGAAGATGGTCCGTTTTATATTAAAAGCTTCCTTGGCCATTGCTATCTTCCTTTTCACTTTCTGGCAGGAGCTCATGTTACTGCTTATAGTACATCCCAAGTATTTGAAGCTGTCCACTTGCTCTACTGCCTCCTTTAGAATTCGAAAATTTACCTTCTTTACTTTTCTTCCTATGACCATGGTCTTCGTCTTGTTGGCATTTATCTTCATTCTATATTGTTCATAGCCGTCATTTAGCTCCAGTAGCATATCCCTTAGTATCATCTCCTCTTCTGTTAACAACGCCATACCATCAGCAAATCTTATGCACTTTATTCTTCTGCTCTTCTCAGTCACCATTCCATCATCCACGCAACATAACTCTTCTCAATCCCGGAAATTTGGATTTAAACTGACTTCTCACAAATGCTACCACAGCGAGAGAGTTTATACCACTTCCTCTTAATGTAATGTGTGAACTATAGCATTGTAAATTTAAGTCAAGTATTCTTATTGTGTTTCTAAACGTAAAAACTACGCACAGAACAGTGGCAATACCTGATTCTGAGCCTGATTCATCCACATCGTTCGTAAGGATCTGAATAAGCTCCGTCTTCTTGACCAGCTCATGATTAAGCTGTGTGAGCTTCTCGTTAGCTTGCTTAAGTTCAGCCTCAAGAGCTGCAACACTGCTTTCCAACTTCTGGTTCTGTGTAAGCAACTCCTTCCCAATGCGAGCCGTCAGTTCTAGGTCTTTCTCTTTCTGTAACAATATGCACAACATATTTAAGATAAAATCAAAACAATGATAATTTCGAGGAGTTTAACATAAAGTAAACACTGTATTTTTTATTACACTTCAAAAGAAATCACTTTTATAGAATATCACATAAAACTGAACATGATATCATTAAATTATTTCAGCAGGAAAATTTGCTATAACTATGATTTCACATGCATCTTCCCATTGAACCATAACTGGAATAGACAAAAGAGAGATTGTTGAATCATTCAATTTTGGAACCAGTGTAAATAAAACATTTAAATAAAGGTCTAAAATGTATAAACAAATGACATTTCAGCCATTCCAGGCGAACTGGGAATGCCAATGAAAAAGTCTTTTTTATAAATATATGTTTATTATTAGGTCCGCCAAGTTAGCTCTGTGGTAGAGTGTCTGCCTCCAGACTTGCCGGCCCAGGTTCAATTTCCGACAGGATCAGAAATTTTCATGTAAAATTTTTACTTCGGGACTAGGGGAGATGGCAGTGCGCAACTTCTAATCACTAGATTGTGCACCAATATGACTGGGTTAAATCCCAATGTAGTGCATATGAAGAGAAGGCATATGTCACTGTTGATAATGATTCGTCTGTTGGACGGGGACGTTAAGCCTGGCGGCCCCCTTGGAGCTATTCAACACGAGTAGGCTACATGTTGGCACCGGGTTTTCCCTTCTCCCTTCCTCGTCTTCATCATCATCACTCATTCCAGACACTACACTTACACGAACACTTACACATACATTCACTCTAGTACACGACATAACTCTCCAAGATACACATCATGTACAGTGTGGCCTGCTGAAGTGGTGTACAACTAGAAAATAGGTCACAATCCTGTCATCTATCACATAAAGTGAAGTGGGTAGGCATTGGATATATACATATACATACATATTTATTATTAGTGTAAAACATAGATAAAGCTCTAAATTTGGATATTCTAATGTTTTATTTTCACATGGAAAATATTTTACAAGTTTTATGGGAATTGAATATAGGTGGTCTTGGCTGAGTAATAGGTACCGTTTTGTTTCCCTAAAGTTTGCAGCACTTACTGATAGAGAGATCAGCTGTTAACGTATGTTTTCCAAGGAGCTATTGTTGAAGAAAATATATTTTGAGAGTCTGCACTGTTAATTCCAGAGTTCCAGGATCAAGGAACTTTTTACTCTGTACTATATTATTCCTGCCACTTATTTTCAGTAGTTTGGGTTAATAACAATACAGTTCAAGTGAATATTTTGACTTAGAAATGTCACAGTTGTTTTGAAACTGGAAAAATGAAGAACATTAACTCATCTATAACATCCTGACAAAATGTTGTAACATCCATGACATGGAAGAAACAGCTGTAACATATTTACCGATTATGTTTTTGTAAACTAATTGGATGCCATGAGATTTGCATAGCTTTCACATGTATACTATGAGAATGAATCTCTTTTTGTTTGAGGCAGAGACCTGTGTTTTACACTTTTTGTTAATAAGGTGTGAAGTGAGTTCACAAATCTTATAACATCCGTGACGAATCTTTTATTTATTTTCTGCAATAATAATAAATTTTATTCAACAACTTTCTTTCTGTAAAATGATACTGATCTTCTAAATCGATTCTAATAATAAAAGTTGACAAAAGTCATTTCATTTTCAATATACAGAGTTTGAAAATAGTAAAAATGTAACATCCGTGACAAGCACTGCATTTTTCCTTCGTCATCGTTTCATCATATTATCTTCTGATGATAACATGATCAGGAATTTCAAAGATTAAAATACAATACATCCTGTCGTAAAAACGCCGAAGTTAATTCTCGAATTTGGCAAGAACACCTGAACCAAGTAGGACACTGGAAAGGATGAATATTCTACTTCTATATAAGAGAGATTTAATGTAAAAATAATAAGAAATTATGTATTAAAATATTGCTTCGAAGTCCGCATTTAAAAATAATAAAATAGTACATTATGCAACGAGCCTATAATGGTAGTAATTAAGACGCGAGGATGTTTATGAAACGAGCGCAAGCGAGTTTCATAATTTTCATACGACCGTCTTAATTACCATTATAGGCTTTTTACGACTTTTTATGCTCGACCATATTTCTAAGTTGAAATTATTCATAAGTATTCATGTTATTGTTATGTGAGTGAGTGCAATAGCCTACCTTATAAATTGTGAGATGTGCGCAGACGCGAAAAGTATTGATTTTTTTCCGGGAAACGAATGTCGACGACCTTGATATAATCTAGAGAGTAAGATAAACATTAGTCTTGATATAACCTTGAAATTGAATTCGACATTGAAAAACGAGATGACAAATTGAATTTATTTGAATATTATTTACAATTAACGCTAATTATTATAGTAACAGAACATAACCTTCTGCGACAGTATTGGATTTCCAGCCTCCGTGACGTTTCCCTAGTTGTCCTTCGATTGCATATCCGAGAATAATCGAAAACCTGTACTTTAATGAATAGATGTACTTTAATGACATGCATTAAAGGACTGTGTATAATTACTACATTTCGGCATGGTCGAGCATAAATATAATTATCAAACACCATTTCGGTATCTTATACTTTATCATGGTGAAAATGTAAAACTAATCCCTAGAAAATTATTAGTCCTTGACTTCAGATAATAAGTTTAGATAATTCTGATATCTTTCTGCAAAATATTATGAACAGTGTGATAAGATCAATTTCTTCTGGACCGAAGTCTTGACATTAATACAATGCTCTCTTTTACGAAATTTCATGATGGTTAATTGATATCCTACGTATGTATTAAAATTACAACGAAGCAGAAAATACAAAAGTGATTGCCCTTTAACAGGAACTGGCAAATGCAGATTACATTTGGGAATGCAACCTACATGGCATACGTGGAAGAAGAGAACAAAATGTAGTTTCAAAAGATTACTGTGCATGTTTATGAGGAGCAACAGAATAAATGAGAGAAGTGCGTCGTTAGCCAAAAGAAGAGAGCTAGAACACCACCTCTGCTCGCCGGACACCTGAGTTGAAATCCTGGTGGGTCCAAGTGAAATGTGTCAGAAAAAGACTGTCTTTTGAGCATGTTTTGATGGAGTACTCCAGTTTCCCCTGTCAGTTTATTACAGTCCCTGGTCAAATTAATATGACCACTAAATAATATTGTACATTTTTATGGAGTCATGCACTTTTCAACACACAAAAGCATTTTTAGGAAGAGTATTTTTTCGGTTTAAGGAACTCTTGAAGAGAGAAAAAAGTGTTAAAACGATTGTGTGTTGATAACATTGTTAACATGTTGGTACCATTTTATGTTTATGGAAGAAACTGCGCGCGGATTTTTGTTTTCCACTGTTATTGAAGTTGTTTGTATTGCTAGAAATCAAATAATAATTTGAAACTAATGCATTATTTTTATAACTGTCTATATGTGGTTTAATTTCACGTCTGTTTTGAAACTTTTGGGCAGTATTTATGCTCAATTATGGTTAAATTGATGTTATTTTGTTTAAATCTGACCTAAAAATTTAAGAATTTCATAAATGGGCAGGATACGAATTAACAGGGAAATCTACACACTACTACTATTTCACACTTCATTTGATGATATATATCAGGAATAACATGTTTTTTTTTTTCCTTCGTATTTTCAAATGTTTAAGAAATCATTTCAAGAGATTCTAGCTGGAATTACCAATGAAAAAAAAAAAAAAAAAACACCGTGGCACAATAGACTGTATACTGTTGTGACAGTGTAAGGAATTGGTGGCCAAACAGCCAATCGTTAGCAGTGCCACAGACACACCACTAAAATAGTGACCTACAATTTAATTCCTGGTATCACGACAAGAAGCGCCACTTTTGGTGACTGCCTCCAGTGGCAAAGCCAATCACCCAGACCATCATGTACGATATTATTCTTCTCTATGTTAATATTATATTATATAAATTCATTGCCACTGTTATTTTAATTTTTATTTCCTATTTTATTTTATTTCATTTTCTATATTCCTTTTATATTAATATATGCTTATTATATAATATAATTTCACTGTAGCTGTAATTTTAATTTTAGTTTCTATTTTATTTTACTTTGTATATTCTCTTATAAGCCTATTAATAATATATCTGAACTGTGACCGAACACAAGCGCTGCTCATTCGGTCCTCAAATTTTGTTAATATTACTGTATCTCCTTTTTTATTAAAAACATAAAATTACTTAGTCACACGTTAAAAAGTGTTAAAATTTTTAAAAAGTGTGTATACCTTCAACAGACGGCCCGTTTCGACGTGATGTTACATCTTCATCAGTGCCTCTTGAACTACTGGTGATCTTGAATTCTGCGATGTGCATTTGTCGATTGTAGGGGTAGGGGTATGTTGCTCTTATGGTGGGGGCTGGTTGTTTGTGTGTTATGACGTATCATGACATCGAATAATGTGTGGGTATGTTATTGTATGTTTATATATTTCGTATTGTTCTAAGATGTTTAACTGTGAACTTTCTGGTGTGATGTGTAAAATTTCCATATCTGTTTCTATATTATTGTAGTCATGATTATTGTTGATAATGTGGTTTGCATAATTTGATGTGATGTAGGGTTTGGTTATAGCTTTAATATGTTCATTATATCTTGTGTGAAAGGATCTTCCTGTCTGTCCTATGTAAAAATGTGGGCAACTATTGCATTTTAGTTTGTAAACTCCAGTTGAATTATATTTATTTGAATGTTTAATGTGACTATTTAGATATTTCTGTGTTGTGTTATTTGTTTTGTATGCTATCTTGTATTTTAGTTTTCTGAATGAAGTTGCAATTTTGTGAGTATTGGTATTGTGATATGTTAATGTTATGTATTTATTCTCACGTGGTGTTTGTGTTGGTTTGTTCTGTTTTTGTTTTGTCTTTTTTATTAGTGTGTCTATTATGTTAGGGTTATATCCATTGTCTTGTGCTATATATTTTATTTTGATTGTATTATTTTATTTCTATGTCTATAGTTGTAAGTGCATTCTGTATCTGCAGCGCCATTATTCTGTGGTTGTGGCTGCGTGTGAAGACCCTAATTTATATCCCTTATTCACAAGCGGCAGCACTTCTAAAAGTGGCTTCGTCTGAAGGGACACTTAATTGTTTAACTTCACATTAATTTAGTCTCAAGTATTATACAGTACATATCATTTAAATCTTTCTACACTCAATGCCTGAGGAAATTTCCGATTTGAGGCATCTTGCAATGTTAACAATTACTGAAATTAACTAAAAAATTGTTCAAACGTATAGTCAATACTGTTTCACTCCACAATGTGGGTCGTTATACACAACTAAATCTGCTTGACTGATCCAATGAGTAGGAACTCCCCACTCCATTTTTCGTAAGATAGAGTCAATTTTCGAAATGCTGTAATTTCCTTTTTCATCGCCATATTGTTTTTGGTAACATTATATTTAATTTCTATACCTGTTATGTAAATTAAGACTAAAATCTATTTTATATTTTAAGAGAAGATTGACGGAAATACGGATGTTGTAATAAATATCATTTCAGTATGATGATGAAAACATACATTTCCGTCAAAATATTTAAATCGATCCTTTGTAGTATAACAATACAGTACTTCTTCTGTACTTCCTATGATGGAAAATGCAAGAAAGAAGAAACTTCGTTAGAATTAAAAAAATTATCTGAATATCTCCTATCAATCCAAGAAATTATCCAAATGAAAGAAATTATTATAACAAATGAAAGAAATTATTACAACTCATCGTAGATATGATAAGACATTACGTTATCTATTTACTCAACTAATAATATCTTTTGAATTGACAACATACACGTATTACTCTGTAGTCTCGAGGACATATCAATGTCAAAAACAATTTTCTCTGGTATGTCTTGTTTATAAACAAGAGTAAATATATATTAGACTCTAAAACCCTAAGTGAGTTGTGTATTTACTTCCTAGTATGGCAAATATTTCTTCTTAAAAATGTATGTGCGTATATATTTAGCAATTTTAGACAATGCTGTCCTTCTAGAAAATTTACTTAAGTAGCTGTATAAACATAATCTACACAACCTGGCAGATTTAAAGTAAATATACTCGAAAGCTTTAAGTAACGCTCTTTTACATGTTTACACACAAATCCGTGACATCGCACCTAGGATCGGTACAGCCGTATTGTCTGCATGAATTACGTAAGTAAATCGTGATTAAAAAAATAAAACTTCAACATGTTATAAAATCATGATCACTGAAGATAAAATTCTATATGTAGATTCTTATTCGGCGACAATGAATATTAATATACTACATCGATTAACGATTATGTCGGTCACAGTTCCGTTGATAAGGCATTCTGCGAGCTTGAATCAACCAAAAGGAACTGTGCAGCGGCATTTCAAAACAAGTTTCAGAAAATTACCACCGACTACCACAAGAAATTAGAAACAACGGGCTGTCTGTGTAAGGATAAGATCCTGGAAGATCGCATGTGTCGTATATGAAAAAGTTGATCATATTATCGTATTTGTACTGCTTTCCAACGCAGTCCAAAGAAATCGACAAGAAGGGAAGACTGGAGCTACAAATTCTACAACCGACCGTTTGGAAAATTTTACGGAAGCGTGTGAATATGACTCCACACAAACTTCAGTTATTGCAAGCTCTGACGATGACAAAATCAAAGGTAGGTAGTGACTTCTGGGTTGAAATGCTTTAACGTTGTGAGCAAAATGGTTTTAGTGAGTGGTTAATTTTTACCGACGAGTCAACATATATCAGTGGAAAGGTAAATAAATAGAATATTCGAATATGGGCGACAGAAAATTCTGGAGCAACAGTCGAGTACGTGCGGGATTTCCCAAAGGTTAACGTGTTTGGAGCTATGTCCTGCAAAAAGATGAATAGCACCTTCTCTTTCCAAGAGAAAACTGTTACAGGAGCTTTTTATCTCGACATGGTCATTAATTGCATAACTGCATAAAGACAAGTGAAAACTTCATTTTGCAACAGGATGAGGCACCACCCCATTGGCACTGGAAAGTTAAGAGATCATCTCGAAAGAACTCTTCCACAAAGCTGGATTGGTCATGCAGCCATTGAAAACTAATAACCCACACTTTGGCCACCAAGAAGCCCCGAACTAACACACTGTGACTTTTTCTATGGGAAAAGATTAGATTTTCATTCCTCTTCTTCCTGTTAATCCAGATAACATAGACAATCACATCAGAACTGCTGTTGAAAGAGCCTAAGAAGATATGTCACTACTATCAGTTCAGCAAGAATTTGACTACTGTCTTGATAGCCTATATGCCGGGTGTCGCAAGAATACATGAACATTTGTAAGCTCCTGAAAGAAACTTAAAAAAAAAAAAAATATATATATATATATATATATATATATATATATGCTTACGAAACCTTGCAAGGTGATTTTCAATATTTTAAAAACAATTTGGCCATCGCATTTTTAGTAGCCAATAATATTTAAAAGGAAGCCGTAAGCAGACTGGCATGACTGTTTTAAGACATCTAAAATATAAAAATTTGTGTTATGAAGATGATACTAATAGTTTTTATGCACTTCGCTGCGGTTCAGTTCTTTATTGTATTACCGATGGAACTCCCGTTTCTTATCTGTTTACTTGAACTATCATTTAGGCTATAATACAAACGTAAATCACATCGTGTACAGCGAACGTAATTAAAAAGATAAAATTTCCATTTGTTCTGCATTACACATGCGACATCTTGACTCGAAATGTCTATATTAAACCTACGAGGCCACAAAAGAAAAATGGTAACGTTTTGACATGAAAAGTTTACTCTGACGACACTCGCTGGAGGTCTGAAGTTATTACATTATTACTTTTCTTTTTCGATCTGCAATCATCTGCAGTGATTAGATAGCGTCAATGAAAAAACATAATTTATATACAGAAACAAACTGACGGGTTTTACGATAATATTCCAGAATGTCACAACACAAAGCAGGTGCTTGAAAGTAGCAAAAAATGGAGATATAAAAACTGTTTCCACAGAGAGGAGTAATTTTATCATGAGGCAATAACTGAAGGCCCTCCCTCTCAGGCATATGATACATACTACTATTTGAATAGGCCTACACGGTGAAGTTAATTCAACTAAACTTCCTTCCAATTTCCTTAATATAATGCATGCACTTAAAAGGCTTTGTGAATTCTTTGTACTCACCTCTTCGAGAAGCCTTGTAACTGCCTCAATGTCATTGTAGGTCTTGGTCATTTGGCTCACACGGTTGCTGCATAGAACTGTAACAATAAGAAATACTTCCTGTAGAAAAGCGCTTACCGCAGGGAAAATGTAATTATTTAATCTCGGTATGTTTATATTTTAATATACCTATAAGAAAGAAAGATTAAGAAATGTGCTAGAAGTAATGCATACATATGTTCGGTAAGATTTAAGATTTTTTTGAAATCTTGTTTAATACATAACGAATACACCTCACACTGGACAAAATGTCGATCATAGTTGTTATATTAAGCATGTTATTAACTATTAGTGACTTATTCAACGTTTAATATAATAGAGAACATAAAATAATTACATGCAAAAAAACTGGATTGCTAAAATGAAACTGTTAATGAATTGTGTAAGATTATTTTTCAAGAAAAAACAATTAAGTATGAGAAATACGAGTAATAATTTATTCATAAATAAAAATCGTTATTTTAGTCCTACATCGCCGAAGCCGAAAATGGATTCGAGCCCTCAAATATTAATTTGAATATCTTAGGATATTAACCGTTAACAAAATACTAAAATGAACTACATATTTGTATCTCCTTTATCAAACCTCTTCCGAATGCATTTATTGATAACATGCGTTTACCTTAGGAAAGTACACGATGTAATACAGTCTCAAGAATACATTTTGCACATATTCTCTTTCCTCTACCAACGGCAAAAATTATAGCTATATTAACAGGGTTTTCATTTACAACAAGAGTAAAATTTTGCCCATAAATACAACTGAATACACATAATTTTAATTGAAATCAAACACAAGTGGGGTTTTAGGGGAACTTCATGATAGTTTAAATTAAAAATGAAAGGAGCTCCAATACTGAAAGCTTACCTATTTATTTAGTAATGGAATATGGTAGGCCTATATACACACAAACACACACATATCCTACATATACATACACACATCAAGCAAAAAAAATCTATAGGTAGAGAATAAATATGTTATCTCGACCCATGCTGACTTTGTGTGCTACTTCAGGTAAAGATTTCGCAATGTGAAAATAGGATAAGAATTTATTATACATAGGCCTATACAGTCCTATGTACCAAGCACAATTTATGCTATTTTATAATAACATATTCATATTTCAATAAAAGGAATGTGTCACATTTTACCAGAATTTCCCTTATTATGTTTCTCGTACACACTCATACCAATCACGTTTCGAACGCAGACGGCAAAAGCAGTCAATAAACTTCTCTTTCTCTGGCTGCTAATATTATAATACAGTCAGTTGTTGTTCGGAATCTCTTTAATCCCTTTTCCAAATGGGAGTAACTAGTATATTAAATTCGTATCAATTTCTACTCACAAGGGAATAGTCAGTGAGCTCATATCGAAACCTACTTTGAAATTTCACTGACAGAAAGACAAAAAATTAGCTACGAGTTCAAACTGCAGGTTTCCGATATCGAGTTAGCAATCCCTATTAAACACTAGGGAAAATCATGGAGTTTTATCTCTCGGTTTGTGCGCCCCTGTATCACAGCACTCCCCACTTCTTCCCACTACTGCTGATGAGGGGTGCCCAATTGCTGCATAGCTGCTTTATCAGACAACATTGCAGCTTCGATCTGAGGACCTTGCAGTCGAAACTCGCAGCTGATTTTTGGTGTGTAGCATTCTTATAAGACGCCCCCTTTTGTCGGCGAAATTTCAAGGCAGGTTTCGATATGAGCTCACTAACAGTTCCCTTGTTAGCATATGACAGCACTACTCATAATGCAAGGAGTTCGAATATATATATATATATATATATATATATATATATATATATATATATTTAAAAAATGGATTCTATGAATTTAACATTCGTACATGAGCGTGCTTAGTGAAACTTGACTTTAAAATCTCAAACATACAGGACATTTAGAGTATATCCGATTTTAAGCCTTTATGAATATTGTGATAAGAAAAAGTTTTGAGTTTTCCGGTAGACTTATATGTTGGAACTTAATATTTTCATTTTCCAGAACTATTTGCAGATTTCAGGATAATATAGCCCAACATTACCCAACTGATTATGAATTGGATATCCTTTAGGTCTTGAAATTAAGTACTATCCTATTGATGATAACTACAAATAGTTCTGAAATGTTGAAAGTAGTAAGTTTCTACATAAGGTGAAAAACTCAAAACTATTCTAAATATCTGACATATTATACATTTCGTATACAAATTATGAACACAGAAAGCTTCGCGTATAATAAATAACCCAAATAATTGTTATCAACATAACATTGCAGTTTTAAAAAGTTTTTATTGTTTATTTCCAAAGCTCCAAATAAAAAACAAACTGCAAGTACTTATGTCGTAAGGGAAAAATAATATTGCCACCAAAGTCTTCAGGCTGCATATAATAGCACAATAACACAAATAAATATACGACAGCACAGCAGCGTAACCAAGCCCAGGCGAAAGTGAGTTTTTTTGTATCGTAACTCTCACATCGGCTCCGGGACTCATTCTCATATAAAATAAGGTAAAATGCAGCCGAAGCACTATAATATACACTGGAATTCATCCCTGTTTATGGCGTGCGTATAGATACATTTACTTTACAGCAACATAATAGATAAACAATATTGCTGACATTGCAAACCATCAGCCTTGAATTTGTCAACTGACGCAGTTATGTAACATTCACGAGGAAAAAATATGACGAAGAGAGATGTCTCATATACCTAATGCTTCGTTGTTGTTTCACTCATTTAATCATACTAGGGTCTAGATAGTTATATTGTATATACTTAATATGGGCGAGTTCTGAACATTTATTATTAGATTATTACAATTTAAAAAACTGGAATGGATTTGGAAGAAGGTGTTCTCGCCTATTTCAAAAGTATAGTAAGTTTACACAATTTTGTCAAGGCTGTATAAAACTATAAGAAAATTCATCTTACAATTGGTTTCGGGAATCGAATTGTAGGCCTATCTATGCCATAATTTTTCCTGGAGGTTTTCCGCATATTTTATGACTTAATCCCACACATATCTCTCTTGTCTTCCAGCAGAGGACAATGTCGTTAGCCATTTTAATGTAATATTTTCTGAACAGACGGTAGTCCGTCGCAAAGACTGATGAATATGTCGAAGCATGATTAAGAGCTATAGAATGGGATAGGAAGCAAGAAGCAAGTCGTGATCCTCTTCTTGTAATATATATTATCCTGGAGATACTTAGAAAATAGTTATTGACTGGAAAATTATTGAACAAGTTAGTAATTTTAAATATTTAGGATGCAACATTTCTTATATGGAAAAAAGAGATATGGAAGAAAAGACGCATAGATTTCAACGCATATGAATAATTAGACGGAGCTTAGGAAAAAGAACAACGAAAGAAACACAGTTAAAACTCTACAAAACAGTAGCCTTCCAGTACTAATTTACGGAGCAGAGACATGACCTTAACAGAAAGAGACAAAAGACGACTAGAAGCCTCAGAAATGAAATTCCTAAGATCAGTGGCGGGATATTCTTTATTACAACACAAGAGGAATGAAGAGATCAGAAAAGAATTAGGGATAGATGGAATAACACAAATGTTAACAAATCAACGTAATAGGAGGATGGAACATCTAGAAAGAATGGAGGACCACCGAATTTCCAAGAAAGCTTTCCAGTATTCTCCAAGAGGAAGAAGAAATGTTGGACGTCCTAGGTTTCGTTGGAGAGAACAATTCTAATGGGGACGGAATGGGCCTACCGGCTCAACCCACGATGTTGATGATTATGATACTTAGAAAACCACGAAGAACGCAACTCGGCATAGCCGGCGCTTGGGATCGAACCACGGACGTCCCGAATACAATGCAGGTATGCTAACTACGACAGCACTGAGCTCGATCGCTAATGATAAAATAATAATAATAATAATAATAATAATAATAATAATAATAATAATAATAATGTTCAAACATCATACAAATACGCATGCAAAAGACCAATATCATTCCGTACAGCAAAGTCGTATATTTATCAGATATTAAAAACCAGTACTGAAAACTAACTCTTCACAAGGATATCAGAGAAAAGAGTGTAGGAAAACCATTAAAAGAGTTTCAGAACTTTCCAAGAGATGTAGCTCGTCTATTTACAGATATGATTGCCTAACCTCTAATTCACCCCTACAATGCCCTGACATCAAACCAAGTCCTGCAATCTACATGTACAGTTACCCTTAAAAAGAATGAGACGATTCTTGGTCGTCGGACGTTAAAGTTCTACAGCGCGGTTCACTCGATATCGACGTAACGATAAATACCATGAAAAATAATACAAGAATTGTTACAAGGACCACAATAAGGATCACGAAGAAGACAGCTATTTAAGGCCACGATTTCACACCATAGCTCGAGTCACAAAATATCATTGCTTCTCTGTACCGAATGGCAAATGCCTGCTATGAGATCTACATTCTGGACTGGTGCTGTCACTGTCTTGCCTCGGTAGCTCATATAGTAGCGTGTTGGTTCCACTGTATAACCGAAACGTCTCGTGTTCGATCCCAGGTAAAACTTTTTTTTTTTTACTTGAGGTGGAATTAATTTGTTCAGAGTTCCTCGACTGTCTAATTTGTCGAAAAATATGGAATAATTTATGCCCAATTTCTGGGTCTTACAAGTGGGCTGAACCTCGTAAAAAAATAAATCTTACTTGGAAGTTAAAAGTATTCTTCCTCAAACAATAATCATAAGAAACAAAAAGAGACCCGTTAACTTAAAATCTTGTCCACATGCCATCAGCTTCTATTACAGCTCTAAGTCGATCCGGCATAGATGTTACGAGATTGTGGAATAAGTTCTGATCCTCGGCGAGATCTTTCCAGGTGTCAACAACTTGATCCCACAATTCGTCTCGATTTCGAGGGCGTTAGTGGGCATAGGTGACTATCCTTCTCTTTTTCAATTCCGCCCATAAATTTTCGATGACATTCAAATCAGGTGACTTCGGAGGCCAATTAATGATTTCGACCTCGGGTCTCCTTGGAAACCATCTTTGAATGCTTGCAGCATAGTGCACGGGATGGTTATCCTACTGGAACAGCAATGTTCCTTCGGGAAAAAGTTCTCGGGCGGAAGGAAGGAATATATTTTCCAGAATGTGCTCGTAAGTTCCCGCATTAAACCGGCCATCGATGCGTTATATAACGCCAGGTCCATCGTAAGACATCCACCCCCAACACGATATGCTAAAGCGCCCCGATCTTTCACGTCGGTGCACATAGCGCTGGTCATGACGGAGTTGCAATGTAATGATCCTCATGTTCTTAAATACTGCAAGAAGTACTGTGTAATTTATCAAAAATTATGAAAGAGGGAAATAGAATACATTTGAAAAGATAAGTACAAAATTCAGATAAACCTATTCGGAATATTATTAAATGTAATGATCCTCATGTTCTTAAATACTGCAAGAAGTACAGTGCAATTTATCAAAAATTATGAAAAAGGGAAATAGAATACATTTGAATAGAAAAGTACAAAATTCAGATAAACCTATTCGGAATATTATTAAATTTAAACTTGTAGATATCCTAAGAAAGGAAATATTTTTTTCATCAAAAACCAATGATTATAAAGTAGAGGATCCCAAATCTATTGCAAATTCTTTCAACGTCTTATAGTATATAGTTCAGAAATATTATTGACAACTTAAACATTAAAGATTTTGCAAAAGATACTGCAATTGGTTACTCAACAGATGCATTTAATAATTAGTATTAATAATATGTAATTAGTCAATAACTGCAACAGTGCTTTTTCATTCAATCATAACATGAATAAAATTGAATGCACATTAAATTAAACACTATTACAAACACGTAGATAAAATAGTTAAAAATCAACTGAAGGGGTGAGAATGAAATAATCCAAAGCCATACTTTTAACAAAAATTGTTTTGTGCGAGTGCATTTCTTACACATATGGGAAATCTATTAATAAACTATTGTAATAATTACTCAACAAATGACATAGCCTAAGGACTCTAAACCTTTGTAAAAGTTTGTCTATTATTACATATATTTTTAATTTCATTTTAATTGTTAGTTTTTAATATATATACATTTACATTGTATATGTGTGTGTGTATAAATGCATTCATTAGATTAACGTTTATAATATTATAACTTGTAATTTTGTATTGTTTGCGATCATTAAGACTTAATCTCAGGACATTTTAAAACTCTATTTCAACGTTACTTAGCTATTTCAACGTTATTTAGACAAAAAAAAATCGTTGTGTAGACTAAGAATCGAACTCGCACTCTTCTATACAACACGCACAAGTCTTAGCGTCTGAGCTATTGAAACGACATGAAAGCTTTCCTTTCTGTGCGGAGTGTCGATCTAGTCATGAAGGTCCATTGTCGATTTAACTACACGATTTATGTATATATTTGTCTTTTATTTACGTAATATTATCATATTTTTTGCAGTTTTTGAAGTGAATTTCGGAATGATGCTAGTAACAAACCAAATAACCTGAATTTAAATAACTCAATATTCGTTATCTTGTGTATCAGTGCTCTGGTCTCCGATCATGCGCAGTGTCTTACATCTGAGACTTAGGAATATTCAATCGTCTCATCCTTTTCCAGGGAGACTGTACATTGAGTGAACGAGATGAGGCGTTGGACAAAAAGCACCTGATGAGCTGCCCATCACTAACAAAAGAGTTTTATCAGTCGATATTCGGAAGCCAGAAGTAGTTTAGAATTACTGTATAAAATTATTAAATTCCTGCCTATTTAAATAATAATAATAATAATAATAATAATAATAATAATAATAATAATAATAATTCACTTAAGTACACCCTTAAAGAAGGCTATATCGTCAAAGTTGCGAGCTAGGGATTCTGTTGGGGTTTTAAATGAAATTTTTGATAGACAAAGACTGTATTGGGCCAGGATTCCTCGTGCACTTCCATTACCCATGTCAAAATTCCACGATAATGTTTTTATCATCCACGCAACAGCAACACAGGAACTTCCTTATCGTAAAATCTCCCCCAAAATACAAACTTCATGGGATTCCTGCGGCGAATGTTCCACAGGGAAAGTAATGACAAAAAAAGAAGGAATAGGCGCCGACGTTTCAGTATTCAGGGATGGTAAGCAGTCAACGGTATTGAGAATGCGAAGATTCTAAGTAAGAAAAGCGATGCATTTTATATTTATAAAGACGAAGAATTAAAAACAATTTGAAGTATTAATAATTTGTAATTGCACATCTGACAGCTATTGATTATGCATGGGGTGAATGAATGGGGGTTACAGGGTTACTAGAGTGCTCCAACTCCACCTAGAGACACATCTGAAACATGAAATATGGGTCAAGTTTGCATTTTTCTAATCCCTCTCACAATATATTCCATTGAAGTGTCTTGACGTAACATCAATCAATGACGGAGACAGGAGGAAGTGTAAGCTAAAGGCTCTAGGGACTCATCTTAACATCGGCAACATAGCAGCATCCTAATCATGCCAACTACAGGCGCTGCTGGAAGTAGCATTATTGACAACTTACCTGAAGATGCTGGGTTAAGTCTAACGAAGCGAGATGATAGTAGTCCCAACATCTTGGAAGTGTATCTTCCTTCCTAGCTGCGTAGGAATTTAGCTAGTTGGTGGTCCGAATACTGCGAACTGACCAACTGGAACCAGTTCCCACATTTACATGAAGACTACTCCCTAATTTCCGGACAGGCTGGGTCCGATACGTCCAAATGCGTCTACTCCCTCTTCCCCACTAGTCCCGATTTCACACATCTACTACGTGGGGTGAACGACCCCATCTTTATTGATTTCTGGCCCAGTTCAAGTCCTCTGCGCTCAGTTCAGTCTGTGTCCCATACCCATATAGTGTGTTCGCATGATGGACTTGGCACAGATTTCGATTATCTGATCAAGCTTTATCTTGCGCACGGTTATTTCCAACTGATTGCCCTTCAAATGTCACACTAGTAATACTGACGTGAGGCACAAGTATGCGCATGAACTTGGGACAAATACCGATACTTCAAGTAAAACATGGAATAAACATTAGGGTGAACTAGCGCACGACATTCCAACATGGGACCTGTATTCGAATCCCGAAAAAGACAAATCAGAATTTTTTATGAAGGCTGGAATCGAAGTACGCCCGTTTCTGCTGTCGTCATTTACATATTTATTTATTTATTTATTTATTTATTTGTTGTTGAACATAACAGGCAAAGCCCAATTACAATATTCAAGACGAACAAATTAATTTATAAAACATAAACAAGGAAAAGGAAACATACACTTATTAAAAACTGAAACAAAATAGAAATAAGAGAAAGAAAAAAAGAGAAATTGAAATAAGGTGTGAAAGTAGCTTCAAATTAACTAACAACAATATTCTGTAAAATATGATAACAAATAATTCTGTATCTACAGAAATTCATACTGAAAATATCAACATTAGGATGAGGATGCAATTTATTGTATAACTGTAACATTTGGAAAACTGGGAAACCAGAAACTGTTGCAGAAACCAGAGGGAAGCTACTGGGGTCGTATTTAATCACGAGGGAAACCAAATGTTCCAACGACGTTACACCTAACAGAATAGATACAATACAACTGCGTCGATTGACTATACCCATTTTCATGCATTTAAATACGCGAGAAAATAACCAAGAACAAATAAAAATTTCCATTCAAAATAAAACCACCAATATGAAAATTGCATTGCGATGGTTATAAAAAAATTCAAGCATAATTTTTCATAAAAAGGTGTTTGATTGAAAAGCGTGACATCGTGTTCACTTTGTAGTCGGAATGTTCCAGTTCGTACTTGTGTGTGTGTGTGTGTGTGTGTGTGTGTGTGTATAGATTACCTCTCTAGCCAACAAGTCTTTGCTCACTAAAAATATTACTTGAACTCTGCAGAATTTGAATATCGAATCTCAAATATAGAAAACCGATATTTACCTACTTGAATTTCAAAATACAGTTACGACTTTGCGGTGTCTTAAGTGAACTTTTTTTTTTTATTATGTTCGAAATATTTCTAGAAAGGCTTTGAAATCCATGACAGAAACACTGATATTACAGAAAAACAATTCCTAGAACTGTGTTCTAAAATAAAACTCGTATGTGGTTACAAAACATGCAGAGGACCCACCCCCGTATTCGATTCAAATAACGATCGAGACTGAGTGACGTCGTAAGTTTGATTGCTTTCATTCGTAACTGTTCCGACACACAAAAAGCAGAATCTAGGCTCTGGTCTATACAATGAAGGACTGTTGAACGTCTTAAACCTGCATTACTGCATATGGATAACAGGGCTACTATTACAGTGATCTTTGTGCAATATGAAGGAACTTGGACGATAATAATAATAAATAGTCTATGGTTCAAGATGCAGTAACTATAGCTACAAATCGCGAGAATCCGTACTCGATTTCAGGAAGGAACAGAGATTCTTCTTCATTCTACAGGGCATCAACGTCAGTCCTTTGCCTTGTGTTTGTAATGTTTCTTCAAGGATGAATGGTCGGGCGAGGAATACTCTTATTAATTTTACCGACTTCAATTTGTTTCTTATTAATTTTGCTATTCTAATTATTGAGTTAAGATGTTTAAACAGTTACAATTAAAGTCGAGTAATATTTCACTAACAAGTGACTAAGTTTTACTGGAAAAATCATCATAAATTTGTTAATATGTATTTAAATTAAACATGCACAAAAATGTAAACCCATAATTTGATTAAATATTTACAGCGTTATAATGGATCTTTGGTAATATTTTAAGTTGTACGAGAACAGTAAGATATAACTTTTAGATTCATAGTTTCGTCCTTACTCACTATCACATATTACGTGAAACTCCCGCTTCCCCCAATCGGCATTCCACAATTGTTCCATTAATCATACGGTGTTAGGTAGTTCGCATCCTCCTATGGTGCACCAAGGGCAACGCCTTCATGGCGGCCGAAAGAACAAGCAGCTTCAGTGCGTCGCCATGAAATGGGGGCGTTTTCGACTGTGACAAATTGGGCGGCACTACTTAAACAGGATCGAGAAAGAATGGAATACGACCCCACAGTGGACATCCAGTAACAGCAACAAGTGAAGAAATCGTAGAAAAACCCACGAGATGTTGAATGACCGTTGACTGAAAGTACGGGAAATTAGCGAGATTATGCGTATCTCAACTGAACGGGTGCGCCACATCTTAGTCAAAGTCTTGGCCATGTTCAAAGTCTCCGCAAGGTAGGTTCTGCGTTTGTTAACGCGGAACAAAAACGAAGTCCGATGTAAAATTTCGAGGGATTGTCTGGCTAGATTCTAGAAAAATACGCCCGATTTTTTGAGGCAGTTTCTGAACACTGATGAAACTTGGATCTACTACTACATACCACAGACAAAACAGCAGTAGAAACAATGGAATCACAGTGATTCTCTGCCTCCAAAGAAAGCAAAATCTGTTCAATCGGCTGGAAAAGTCATGACGTATTACGGGATTCTAAGGGGAACAATCATAATTGACTATCTAGCAAAAGGGAGAACAATAACCGGAGAATATTATTCAAATCTCCTACAGAAACTGAAAGGAAAAATTCGCGAGAAGAGACCAGGTATGGCCAAGAAGAAAGTGTTCTTTTATCACGACAATGCACCTGCTCACACGTCTGCAATCGCGGTTTATTAACTACACGAACTACGATTAGAATTGTTGCTGCACATCCCCTACTCATCAGATCTCGCACTCTCAAGACTTCTTTCTTTTCCCAGAGCTGAAACTCACTTGGCTAGGGAGAAATTTTCGTCAAATGAAGAGGTTATCGCAGCAGCAGAAGACTTTTTTTTGCAGACCTCGAGAAATCTGTGTACAAGAAGGATTTAGCAGCATTGCAGCACAGGTGGACAAGTGTGTGAGTCTCAGGGGGTATTATATCGAGAAATAAAGATTGTTTTAGAATAATCCTAGTTTAATTTCTGTCAGGCTATGCACGTTTCAAACAACCCTCGTACATACAGCTCAAATACAAATTATGTTGAAAAGATTAAATTTTACGTAAACTTTCAGAACTCAGGTAGGCCCTACGGTAAATGGTAAAAGTAGACTATGATTATGAAAATGATGTAGGAATTTCAAGTACTTTTTATTTAACAGAAATTATAAATTTCCGAGTAATTTTTGAGTACAATTAATCATAGAATCATTTCATTGTAGTCGATTTTAAAGATTATCTTAATTATTATGAACTACCAGTACCAGTAAAAAATAAAGCTCCTTATTAATTCGTTTTTGAAATATCTGGTATCCATACTTATACAAGGAAATGAAAAATATTTTTTCTTATAGTATGTAATATTGAATAAAGAAAAGTTATGTCTCACGTCTTAAAATATTCCCAAATGATCCATAAAACACCGCAAATATTACATTAAATTATCGCTGCAACTTTTTGTGTTATCAGCAATTCAAATAATAACAGATTTGTAAAGATTTGTCCATGCGTTCAAAGTCACCTTAAGAGAACATTACTTGCTTTCAGTCATTTGATGATTCAATGGCCTTGCGCAATGCTGACAAAATGATCAAATAGTTATGCTATTTGTGAATATCTAATGTTGAGTTTGTAATCCTCACAATAGTCGGGAAGGAACGGCCAAACAGCAGAGTTAGAAGTTTGATGATGATGATGATGGTGAAGAAGAAGAAGAAGAAGAAGAAGAAGATGAAGAAGAAGGGAGTGTGTTGGTTGACACTGGTGGAAGCAGTAGTAGGCATAATAAGCTCAATATATTCAGTCTGCTGCAAAGGGCTGCCTATAACAATTAAGTACCTACTTCTGAAGGTTAATCTTCCGTTTCAAGAGTTCTGACACGGTTCAATTTCAACCAGCTAATCACAGATAATTAAGCATAAAACGTATACTAATATATCTATCGTCACGTCAGACTGGTCAAACTGATTACCATTTTTTCGAGCATAATTAGGCACATAATTCAGTAGGCTACTAATCATGTTACGTAAAAGAACACACAACGTCTGTCGTATACAAGCAGGACTGAGCACATCTACAGCCATGTATGATGCATATAATAATTCAAATAATGGACTTAAATTAATAACAAAACATGGTTTGACATAAATTACCTTTCTATCAACGAAAATAAAACCATAATTATTCCATTCTCATTATCTGAAAAATGTAACAAACCTCCTACATCTATATTAAGTATTAAATTACATAATTCTGATCGTTGTCTTATATACAGTGTAAATGTCCGATTGTTAAGGATTCCTCCGAAGTTAAGTATTTAGGGATAATCTTCGACAATAATTTAAAATGGAACCAACACATTAATTACCTTTGTAATAAATTACGTAAATAATATACTATATTGTTCAAATTGTAAAATGTATTGTTAAACTATTATTTTGTTTTATTGAGGAATTACATATCAATAATATTTAAGGAGAAAAATTCGCTCCGGCGCCGAGGATCGAACCCGGGTCCTTGGTTCTACGTACCAAGCGCTCTGACCACTGAGCTACGCCGAATTCAATCTACAGCACCGGATCGAACTCTCCTCCTTCAATGTTTCCCTTTGTGGCCTGACTCCAGACTCGAACTCGATGGAGTCTTACACATAAGAATAGTATGTGAAAAACTGACGCACTAGAATATATATTAATATAATAATCTTTAACATGTGTATCATCTTAATAACTACCAAAAAATTGAACTACTATATTAATTTCGTATTCAGTAAGTAAAAATGTAAAATTACATTAACTTCTGTTATTAATGCTTAAATTGTGAGTCTTAAGCAAATTTATATTAGAAATAATCTCATCGATATGTACATGATTAGAAACAGCATACATTGGAGAAAATAGATTACTATTATGTTTATAATATTCAATGCAGAACTTTCAACTATCGTTTAAACTTTAAGTTACCTACCGAAAATTGCAGATTTTATTTTGTAATCAGTCATTTCTTATATTAGCGAAATACCGTATGCTCTAAAGATTTTATTTATTCGGAAATGCGCATATTCGATACTCGAATAATTACGCGGAGTTACATTCTAAATTCGAGTAGCAAATACTACAGCCTGGAAAGTGGGGGGGGGGGTAGGAGATTGAAACAAAACAAATCCAAGAATTAACTTACTGTACACATAAACAGAAGAACAAGGATATTACAGGTTTGATGAAATAAATAAACAAGGAAACAAATAAATTCGCTTTACAAATTACAAGACATTCACAAAAAGAGTTCCTGGCCATGTAACATGGTATGACGCAACTCCACTTTTTGACGCGTCCCATTTCACAATAAGGGAAGATTTTTTGACTTCGTTTCAGAGAAACAATCCCGTGTGCTTTGGATTTTAGAACACACTACTATTAAAGCTAAAACGGAGCATATAAGTTTTACAAATCGCATATAGCTAAATATAGGCTAAGATTTAACTTAAGCAGAATATTATAACAGGATCATTAACAATCGAATTACTGAAAACCCCACAGGGATCGTTATCACATTAGGAAATTAAATACCTGAAGTTAACATTGGCTTAAACCGGTCAATATACGTACAAAGATCCACTGATTTCATGTACTATAAAATCTTCCTTTATACCACGCTTGGCAAAGGAAAGCAGAACGCTCTGTAAACAAATACGAAACATGGCAAACGCCGCAACGTCCGAAATTTTGCTGCAGGTTGAAATAAGAGGTTCGCTCTGGAGAGCTCAATGACAGTATTCGCATCTCAAGCTGGCACTGCCCGCCTCATTAGCACTTTAAGATCTGATTATCATTCTGCAACATGCAACGTGTTCTTATCACTGGTAATTCGGCCATTACGTCCGCCCCTTTTCCCTTGAGTATAATATATGACATATGGACACGACACCATCGGACCCCGAACTTTTCGCGACTCATGCACCACAGATGGTATTTGCACAATCTTACCTCGGAGATATAAGATCGCCACAATGGCGAGTATCACAACACGCGCACGCCTATGGCTCTGTTACTCTTGACACTGAGGGTTGTGGCGCTATCCGGTATCGATCCGGCGGCGCGCACCCTCAACACCCCACCAGCCCGGCACGGCGCTCGTGAGTCAGTGCAAAAGCACTTGCACCAAAGGCGCCGGGCTCTCATCCCAAGACGCCACGTGCGGTAAGTGCATTTCTGGTGAGAGCACAATCGAATTTGATAATGGAATTTGTGGTTAAAGCAGATTTTCTTACGAATATTACCGCTTCTTCTACAGCTTCCCATTATCTCATCACAAAGGCTAGGAGAGAGGTAAATATGGGACAAAAGCAAACTGCGTTCTTATGTCTTTGCATGGGTCGCGGAGACAGTATCTCTATTGAGTCTGATGTCACATATCGCATTATGGATATACAGAGTGTTAAAAAAAAGTATCCAATATTTTAGGAGGTGATAGTAGGCCTATGCATCAAAACAAGAAAAAAGTCTAATAAACATTGGTCCTACAACACATACTTTCTGAGATCTGAACTCTTGTTCATCAGAGGTGCTCAATGTGACGTCCATTTATGGCAATGTATTTTTCTCTCCTACAATACAGCAGGATACCAGATAATCATACCGTAGTTGACATCCCTGGCATGGAATACTGAAAAGAAAAGTGAGGAGGGTTCAGCAGAGATGGTGTTGTGAATTTTCGTAATCAGCATGTGTGGACTGATGAAAATTCTCATACACTTGAAGAAACAAGGCATCAGCACCGATTCTCAATCAACGTACGGACAGGCGTTCTTGGCGATAGATTAAGGGCCATACGTGCTACCACCGAGATTAATTGGGGCTCGTTATCAGGACTTTCTTATTAACGTATTGCCTACTTTGCTGGAGTATGTGTCATGTCAGAAAATACTGCAGATGTGGTTCATGCATGATGACACAACACATTTTTTCTCAAAAAGAGCGTGAACACCTGACGCTGACATTTCAGGTTATCAAGAACAACCAGGTCAATTTAAAAGAGTGCGTGATTCCTTACGCCGAAGAGCAGAGGAATGCATTAACATGAATGGACGTCATATTGAGCATCTCCTATGAACAAGTGTTCAGATCTCAGAAAGTACCTGTTGTAGGACCCATGTTTATTAGACATTTTTTCTTGTTTTGATGCATACTAGCACTTCCTAAAATACTGGATACTTTTTTTAACACCCTGTATAGATCCAATGACGTAATTTGGGAGGAGAAAAAAACCGAAAAGAGAATGGAATCTATTTAATACGAAGACTGAGGCATAAGTAATGACAACTTTTTTGTGAGAATTCGGTCACGATTAAAAATTTTGAAATACGCAAATGAAAGGACAGAGTATGTGTAGCCTATTGTTAAGGTAGGATAGAGATCAAACATAAGCGACACAGCATAATGTTACTTGAAAGGGGAGTAAGCCTATGTGTACTAAAGTAAGACAGGTTAGGGTAGAGATCGAACATCCATAAACGACACAGCATTATGCTACTACACATTAGTCCAGATTTTCCTCTAGTTCAGTATTTCCTGTTTCGTCAATTCAAAAACTGGAAACTGGTATAAGTTTCTAACTGTTACAGCGCCGGTGATTCTATATCTCACTATTCCCCTTAAAAATAAAGCGTCGAAATTGTAAATCACTTTTCCTTCTTTCTATGTTATCTGTGGATGTTCCATGATCTTCGTTACACCAGGATGATGATGGGAATTATTATCGAGACATTTTGGAATTCTTGTAGGGTAAACGGAAGTGCCCCATTAAAAATTATCTCAAGACACCGTCTTTGTCTACTTTAAATTCTATATGTATGCGCCGGAAACTGAAACCAAGTCTTTAATGTCAGAAGCCAACAAACTAACCATTCAGTTAACCGTGCGCTCTTGGTGTGCTTTATCGAGAAATAGTAAATTACTCTATGGCCACCTGCCCCAATACTGACTTTGTTTAGTTGTCGCTTAACTTTCCGGATTCTGAACCTTGGTCTACAACGTGGACAGCCCACACTCAAGCCGTTCGGCTAACGGTATGTCGAATGAGATTTACAGGACGATAAAGATATTGGTGATGAAACCAGGTACCTATAAAGATTCCTACCGGATTAGCAGGTATGCAGATCAATCCAGTGTCCCCTTAACAACGACCACACATTAGTTAAGTAGTACGCAGAAGTCGTCATCCTCCTTGTATCCTACATCTCCTTGTCCAGTTCCATCTCAATTCCGCTTTTCTGAATTCCAAGGCGTAGTTTGACATACGTACTTCAGTATATTATTTTATATAATAATAATAATAATAATAATAATAATAATAATAATAATAATAATTCTCTCCATTTAAACAAATGAAGGGTTTAGAACCATAGTGGGCCAAGCGCCATTTACTAAAACCGTAGAAAACAAGGGTTAAATTGAAGTTATTACCATAATTAAATGTAAACATACAGCAAGTAATATAAAGTATACACATTAAAACTAAATGATATATCAATCTTCATTAAACTATGGTATTCACTTAACTTTAACCCTTGCTTTCTCCGTTTTTGATAAATGGCGCTTGGCCCACTATGGCTCTGAACCCTTCAAATTAGTCTGTTCATCTCTATTTTGGACGACCCAACTATTACTCGCCATTTGGATTGCAATTAATTGCGTGTTGTAATCTGCACTGCCGAATTTCGATACCGTACTTAGTTCTACAAACGAAAATTCTTTCTTTCATAGGTAACGGTACATTTTTTTATTTAGTAACTAGCCATACCAGTGCACGTCTGAAACCAGTAATAGAGAAGAGAGATTATATTAGATCTATATTAATTTCTATCATATAAAACGGCAGTCAGACTAATGAAATGCCACGTCTTTTCTTAAGAATAATGTTCAGAACCTTACGCGAAAATTGTAAACTGCAGATATAGACTTCATAAAACTTGCAGTTACTTAAGGATTAATTAAAGCACCACAATTGTGGAATACCAGGCAAAACTTTAATGCACAACTGGAATTTTACCATTAGACAAACTGGCGCCTTCGGTCATTTGTGATGCAGAAAGTTGTTCCTAGTTCCTCACTTCACTGTGAAGTTTACTAAAGTTGAGTCGTATTTTAGAACACAACATTAAGTATTTACACAGTTTTAAACTATTTACAAAGATATGCACATGTATACCGAACACGAAAGTACAAAATGGAACATTGATTCTAATGTATCTCGTCTTTCTTTGTTCTCAAGGATTGATCTTTCAATCTTCCCCCTCGCTCACTCATATGACGATTTTCAGCAGATACTGTTAGTGTGCAGTCTACTAGTTTCCAATTCCTGAATCAACGAAACGAAGTATTCTATAGACGAGAGGGAAATGAGGGATAGAGTGGCTACGAGTACTGTGTTGACACAATGAGGAAGATCAAAATAATTCACTGGGAATTCTCATGTAAAATGTCTGCTACTAGTAATACAGTGACATCATATTTTCGGACAGTATTGCACATTATCCTGCAGCTATATCACATTAAAGGACAAATATCGCTTTGGAGACAAGCAATCAGTTCGTGTGTTGATAGATTTTTCCGCTGTAATCTATTACATTTTATATACATCTTCCTAAACACTCGTTCTTTAAATACCATCTTAAAGCCCTCAGTGGCGCGCGGTTAAGGAGTAAAGCTGCAAGGCGAAACGCTGCGGGTTCGATTCCCGATGAGATCATGGATTTTCATTGATGTAATACTTCGGACTGCACCATGGCCCTGATATTTACTCAGCTCTAATAGAAATGAGTACCAGAGGTATTTTCTTCCGGTAAAGGCGGCGGACACGTAGAACTGACATCCCTATTGCAATTAATGCCGATTAACTACACAGGTGGGAGCTTTAACCTTCCGCCACCCTGTGGACTCTTCATGTCCTGTAATGGCGATGACGTTTTAAAGACCTCAACAAACGATGAGTCTTCAGACACTATATGACAACAGTTCCGACAACGCGTTGCTTCCGATTTAGTCGTCTCAAAGACTGAACGTAAGTAAAAAGACTCTGTAATCATGGAGCAATTCCACAGAAAAAAATTGCAATTAGACAAACCTTGTGATACAAAATAGTTATACTGTACTAGTAGGACAATCGCTAAACGATATGATTCAATGCATATACTGGTATGTCTAGCGTGATTTTGTAAGATTTACGATGGTATTTGACTCCAGTAAGAGTCTGCATTCATGATGAGCAAAGCGAATGATTTGGACTTTTGTTCCCCTTCAATTCTCAATTCATCTCAGCTCCGTTTGCACTATCAACTTCTAGTCTCCAGGAAAAAGCGCGTAAATTAAAACAATTCAATAAGAGAGATACTTTTTTACAGAATAGACTATAGGAAATTGAGCATTGAAAATACGTTCACAATTATACGCTGATAATACTTTCAATTAAATAAATACATCTAAAACATAATTAAAATACCTTAATTGTTTATTTAACTGATGACGTAATTGAATACACATTGATTTTTGATCCGTTCCGATATGTCAGATACTTCTTTGAAAGCTGTCCGATCGAGTTCCTGGGATTAAAGGAAATGAAAGCGCCCGAAAAGCAAGGTTGGAATATAATGGACTACTGAATTTCCTGACAACGAACACATCACATTGTGAAATACAAGAGGGAACAAGTATCACGCTTATACAGGGTGATTCAAAAGGTTGCACACAAACTTAAGGAGCTTATAAAGGGGTCGAAATACAACTTTAGAATAGGAACTTATGGTCTAGGAAGTAATCCTGGGTCAGTGCACTATCAACTTCTAGTTTGCAAGCCTGGGAATGTCAGGAACTACATAATGAACAATCACACATTTAAGTTAAGCAAAGATAATGTTTACTAAACACTATTTTTTTTTACAAAAGTTACTTAAATAGGCGACCACCACATTCAATAGAGGCACAACGTCTTCGTAGGAAATTCTGGCGCACTCTACCAAGTACATCACGCATCTCACGAACCTCATCAAATGCTGCAAGTGTCTCGTACATGAGGCTTTTGATTTGCCCCCAGAAGAAGAAATCAAGAGGCATCAGACCAGAGGAGCGGAGTGGCCAATCAATTGAATCTTCCCTTCCGATCCAACGTCCGGAATATATGTCATTTAGTATGTCACGTAATTGAAGAGAAAAGTGTGCAGGTGCTCCGTCTAGTTGCATCCATCCACATCTGACGACGCACGATAAGTGGCACATTTTCTAACAGTTCTGGAAGAATGTCTAGTATGAAGACATTGTACTTCATCCCATTCAAACATTCAGAGGAACGCCTTCATCATTTCATAGTGAATCGAACCAAGTGCCTCATTGCAAAGTAAGCTTACATCTGCAATATAGTTCCTGACATTCCCAAGCGTGCACTGACTCAGGATTACTTCCTAGGCCATAATTTCCTACTCGAAAGCAGTTGTATTTCGACGCTCTATAAGCTTCTTAAGTTTGTGCGCAACCTTTTGAATCATCCTATATATTGCAGCACATCTTTATCCCAACGGCTAGACAGCCGGCTATCCACGCTGGTAACCCGAGATCTAATTGCGGCCGAACCATGTGGAATTTTAGTGGATAAAGATGATTCATGGTGATAGGTTTTTATGGAGTACTTCCGTTTCTCCTGCCAGCATTCTACCATTTCTGGATTAATCAACCATCATGCGGTCATATGTGGTTTGTTCCCCACAGTGCACCAAGGGCAACACTAAAAGTAACTATACATCCGACGCGTCACTCCTAGATGGCAACGTCGATGAATGCAGATTCTGAAATAGACCTATTCTTTTTTTCAAAGTACAAAAAAAGGATATTGAATCATGTGCAATACTACAGTTTAGGGTTGATCCGGATGATTATTACGAATAAATGAGGTTCCATAACTTAAACTGTAAGTAGAATGTAACACAAAAGTTATGTTTAAAATTTTTATAACATTCTCTTCTATATGAAATAAATAATTTATAATGTAAATTGAACACTAGAGATATTACCTAGTATTTTCTCTGTAGAAGTTATATTTAGAAAGGAAAAACAAATTTGACCACACTACTGGAAATAAAATATTTTCTAAATCGATCTGAGTTGTGGTATGAATAAAACAAATAATTATAATATCGGAGTATGTATGTATGTATGTATGTATGTATGTATGTATGTATGTATGTATGTATGTATGTATGTATGTATGTATGTATGTAATGATTTAGACGTTCTGAAAGCAGTGGCAAAATAGAAAAATAAGTTTCTTAAAGGACTTTCGAGTTACTTGTGGGCAGGTAAAATTGTAAGGATGATTACGTACAGTATTATATAACTGTATTTGTTTCGACGATAGTTTGTTAGTATATATACATAACTTTCTTCCATTCTTATTTATTATAAACACTAATATGCATTTTAAATAATGCCGGTATGTGTTTTTCTCATGATAAAATATTTAAATAACCTATTTAAAAATAAACGTAGGTAGTTTTCGCTATTTCTGCACACCCTAAAGTACAGAAGCCTACATGGAATCGGTTTCCTGTTTCATACTGCATCATCTTCTGCGAGTTTTGTACCTGATATTCAGTAAATATTTTACTGTGAATACTTCTAAGAACCATCTGTAATCCGTTTTCAAACTGCGCTGTATATTCCAGACTATTGCACCTTACATCGTCAGACAGTAGGTCTGTGCGTCCTTCTGTCGGACAATTCCCTTGGATACAGGATCAATACTGAAGTATTGCGCTCGAGTAAATCTCATAACTGCGTCATTGAAACCTCCACAAGCCACGATGGGAGGCGGGGGTTAATTCGCTTTAAACCTGACAAGTTCATGTCAATCAATATTTACCAGGGATGATTAAACAAATCTTCCTATTATCCAAGCAAATAGTAAAAACACATAAGGAGACATTCTACAAACCCCAACAAAGCTTTTAAAATCACAATGCTGTTTGGACTTTTGCCTCGCTGCCACAAGAATTCAACATCAAGTGCAAGCTGAAGGAAGACTTTGTTCTCATGCAATGAACAGTGGACGAACTCTTTTGGGATAAATTTGTACTCTGTATGAATAATGTATGTGGTAAATTTAAATAACATTACATATACGATTATGTAAATAAAGCGATCTAAACAAAATCAATACAAAATATTACAACTAAATAATTATTAGAAGAAAAAAATAAGAAATAGCTAAAATAAAGATAAAACGAGTGACTGAACAAATAAAAGGAGATTGTTTTATAAACAAAGAGGAGATGCAAAGAATACTAAAGATGCAAAATAAATCTCTGCACTATCCATGTAAATATGCTTACGACTAAAATAAGTAATATAGGCCTAACAATGCAATTAACGTTTCTTCTAATCCAAATTCGCGTCCTAATTGAGGCGGAAAGCATTTACGCAGAGCACTACTTTAGAGGATAAATAAATTGGGCCTCGTGCCAAATGATCGCTACGGAAACCACGAAAGCATCTCGTGAATTGCGAAATAACTAAATGAACTCTGGTATAGTCCTGCAAGTACAGCGTGAGATTACGCAGAAAATCTATCCAATTATGCAATAAAATCACATTAATAAGTTATAATGCTTAATTTATAATTTTATAAATTTATATTACGTCCATTTCCATAGCTCAAGTGGTGGCGCTGCTGGTTAAAAATCTTGTGAATTGAAGTTAGATTTCCAGTAGAGGTGGGTGGGTGTGTGGATATGTGCCCGTTACCTTATGTTTATCCTGTATTATCATAAGTGCTTTTGTAATTAATTTTAGTTACTGCTTAATTTCTTTTTCAGCCATTCTTACCACAAGATCACGAGTTTCGCTACCGCCTATGTCTAGAATTGGTTTACGACCATCAATGAGGGCAGAACCGGCTTAGAAGCTCAAATCTTTGAGTAGATTATGATACTAATGATGGAAATTTTATAATTATATAATTTTGAGTTTACTATCTTGTAATTCCACGATCTATAAATTAAGACGTAATTAATTAGGATCGTATAATTTCAAAATGTAATTATAGTTTATTGCTTCGAAACTGCAATCTACAAGGAAAGGAAACTGCTTGTAATCTGAAGAGATCAACAAACCTAATGCTTAATGTGGATGGTAAGTTTAATGTGATAGACATCAAACCAATGAATTTACTAATTGTTTTGAGGTTTCACTTTACAATGAAAGTCATTAAATGTGAGGTGCAAACGGTCTGGGATGTGGAAGAACAAGAATGGATGTTACACCATGAAAATGCGCTGCACACAATTCGCTCACTGTAATCAACTTGCTGACAAAAATATGACCACTGTAACCTACACTACCTACTCGCCTGACCAGACCCACTGCAACTTCTACTTATTCCCTAAAATGACACTCAAGTTGAAAGGACGGCGTTATGATTTCATTACAGAGATACAAACTGAATCACAGGTGCTGGACACGCTGACGCCGAAAGACTTTAACGAGGGCTTTCAAAAATAGGAAAATTGCTGAAACTGTTGTATACAAGCCCAATGTGACTACTTTGAAATTATTAATGTTTTACAAGAAAATTCTAGGATATTTTAGGTAGAATCTGGTAGGCTACTATCTTTTGTTGTACTATCGTCTTTATATCGTAGATATGTAGGCCTAACAGATAAGTAACATTTCAAGCATTTACTGTAGGAGCTCCCTTCTGTCCAGTAATACGTATTCCGCCAAGAAGTTATAAATGATGCAACGTCCTCTCGCCCATTACGGATTTGCACAGGGTGGGAATGGAGCTACCATCTCAAATGAGACATGTGCCAGATATATATTTTTAGGGTCTACATAGAAATACGTCTTTACTTTTCAACTAAATATTTTCAATGTATGACTTTTGCACATGATCCAGAATGATATGTGCAGCATACTAACATAAATTCTGCATATAGACCCGGGCTCTACTGAAATGCTAATATAAATAACAAAGCCCTGCGATAATTGCAGAATCGCGAGTTAATAAGTTCCTGTTGTTTTCTTGAAAAGTAAACTGAACTGATAGGCTATTCAAATATCAGTGCACGTAACTATACAAATATTCGGGGAAAATATGCTGCACAACCAATAATTTATACTCGCTCAAAATTTAATATTTCATTATATGTAAGAATCGAAACCACGGTCTTCTTGTGAAATTTCGTAATCAAATAAATCAAACTGACAACGCCGATGGCTCGAGGGTTTTTAATTAATTGTTTAGAATTTATTTCAATTTAATCTGAATATTTACAGAATATTGTTACTGCAGTTGAAATTTTTCTTACTAATTCGCAGATTTTAAAATGTATTCTCTCCAGTTCTAATTATAGTATGGCATTATCCTTTCACACATAACTTGAAAATTAATTTCTAATGGTGCGATAAAGTAACAGCCTACTTTTCGAATAGCTAGGTCTATACTAGAGCTCTAATAGTGAAAATTTTAGGCACACAAACATTATATTCAGCGAAAACTTTGCACATGAGACGACAACATTGCTTGCTACTTGCAATGTTCGCTGAGTGCAATAGTATTAGTTCCGGAAGTATAGCTTTGAATGAACCTCTACTAGCTGATATTCTACAATTATTGACAAATTCAAAGTCAAATAGACATCAAAAAGAGAGACAGATACACATGGTAGAGACACAGTGTACTGTCGTTGCAGTGTTTCTCTACTGCTTACCTTCAAGAATGAGATCGTCGTCAAGCGAATTGGGACCTGTTGAATCGCACCCTCCGTGGAGGGGCACCCCCGGGAGTTCATCATCATATTCATACGGATCTTCCTCTTCCTCACCTCCCACCCCTGTCTCCTCCTCTTCCTCCTCATCATCCGGTGACAAGTCCAGGTCGTCTTCCTGAAGGGAGTATTCCTGCTGGTCAATGGGGTACATCGTGACTGAGCATCCAAGATGGCAGTACGTCATCTTATTTGGTCAGATACGTCTAGGATTCGAACTGATAATCCGCGTCTATTCACCAACTTCTACACTCCCTTACTACAAAAGTCACTAACCCATACCTGAGATGACCCTTCCCACAACTATTGATATAGCACTACGACCCAGAAGACGATTTTATGCCTTGAAACATGAAGATGTCCAAACTTCTACTGTGATTCAAAATTGAGAGACAAAAGAACGCACATTCATTGCAGAAAACGAAGAAAATCCAAACACCAGAATTCTCTTGATGATATGAACCCAAGCAACTGATCACGTGCCATCACGTAATTTAGACTACAATTCCAAGAAAGACTAAAAAATAAATCATCGATAAGAATGCCGATAACAAGTTGCTTCATCACTTCAACGAACAATGAAACGACAACCATTATAAAATGATTTTTCGCTCATTTTCCATTAGACTCATCCCTCTCTACACAAATTCATTAATACAGCAACCGACTACTGAGCCTCAGTACGCAATGTCCACTCATCAGCCGCCATATCCTGTCCACCAGCAACTCCTTGAAGCACAATCAACCTTCTGCTTCTCAGCAAATCACTCAACTGATGTACAGACCGACTCGCAAATCTTATCTACCTGTGAACACCACCGCCTCAAGGCTCCAAACCGACGTAGTGTCATCTGATTGAGTAAGCGGTTAACATACGTTTCGCATAAAACCTTCTGTACACAAGCACGTAAAGAGCCTGGCCACAAATTATAACCACTTGTGTGGGTATATTTTGCATACACAATGTCATGTTTGGTTTGTATATCTATCTCTGTCTTCATTACTTTCCATCTCATCATTTACTTCCCAGTCCCCTTGTGCACGTCGCCAACCAGTGACTGGATAATAAAACGGAGAACGGTCGGAATAATCCGGGAAAAAACAACTGCGACCTTGTCCACCACAAGTATCACTATGGATTTTTCAGACTTCAACGGGACTTGAACCCGGATCGCCTGCGTGACAGACTGATTGCCTAGACCAGTGGTATATTCTATCTATGGAACGCATCTCACTGACTAGGTATGTAAAAATGCTGATATATTTTATTACACTTGTTGATAATTACTGCAGTTTACATATTACCTTCTTTTACAATATCAACTCTTCTTTTTTCTCGCTTCAATAACAATTTACATAATTCATTAGTATTATTATTGCATCAATAACTGCTGTATGTATGTATGTATAATAATAATAATAATAATAATAATAATAATAATAATAATAATAATAAATCATTTATTTTGCATACATTAATCATAGTATTTTGTTATTTCTTATATAGCAGTACGAATGTAAAAAAAAAAAGTATTTTTGGAGGTATGCTAGCAATATAGAATTGAATGCCACTCGTCTAGACCACCGCCTAGCATGACACAGGATAACTACAAGACTAGAGACGTACCGCTTCCCACGGGATCGAATCTGTTCCCTGAATATAGAATAGAAAAAGTAATTAGGCTGTTTATATAACATTAAAAAAACTAGAAGCTTCTCAGAGGCAATGGGATAATATAGAGACAGTTAAGAAACGGTGGTTTGGGAGTAACAAATCACGTGAGTGTTTTGAAGAACTCTGTTACTCAACCGATATGTTCATCATAAAACGTGCCGGATATCGAAACCCCATCTCTTTGGTTAGTCAACTGAAATACGATACTACGAAAAAAAATTGATTTCGTTTTATTACAGTCTAGTATATACAGTCGCGAAGCTCAATACGTAGTAAATATGCAAACATTAGATAGTTGCTCACCACTAGGATCGCTAATATCGCCTCATTACAGGCAATGCAAAATAGTACCGTCACAGTCTATTGTTTCTAGCACCCTCAAAACTCAAGCTTCGTGACTGTATATAGTAGACTGTGGTTTTATGCTGAATCACCATTATGCATTTTTAAATTCAAATTAATATTATTTTATAAATTATTTACTAAACATTATACTTATTTCATGTGCATGAATCTAGGATAAATTTCTGTATACAGACACACACAGTCACACGGCAATCTCAGACAACTTCAACAGTATCGGCGACGTATAAAACGTGCATTTCTGTCAAATAACTTTGCTTCAGGGTCATTTCATTGTTACGAGTGTGACATATTTAGTTATGTCAATTTCTTATCTTGTAGGCAGTTGAAAAAGCTATGGCATATACCTCTAGTTACCTAGTTGTTGAGCCATAATTATGAAATCCATATCTTTTGTCTAAGAAAAGGGGGAAGGGGGAAAACTAAATGTTACGGGTGTGACAACATTTTCTACTGACATTGCGTATTCATGTAATTCATTCAGTAACTCTGCTAACTGGTGAGTTCTAAAAGAGCAGAACTTTTTTTTTCCTTATCTGTAAGATTTTTAGAATAAGATCACCTTTTTAAACTTGGCTTTGCGTTTGATCAAGGACATACAGAATATTTATAACATGTTACGGATGTGGCAGATTAGTTAAAATATGAAATTTCAATTATTATTTTGTTACTTCTTTTTCCAAACGTCTACAAGTAATTAAATATATAAAAGGAAACAATAATGGAATCATTATGCTTTACTGTTTGATTTTACTGTGAAAATTAATCATTTTCAAACAAAAACAAACTGTCTACGCTTATATATATATATATATATATATATATATATATATATATATATCTTGGATGTTTCACTTTTTAAACTACAATAGCTTTCTTCATAGATACATCTTTTTCTTTGACCAGATGACTGAAATTATCACTCAATTAATAAAGTTTAACTGTGCTGTTTATGGTAGCATGTAGATTTTTATTTTAAAATGCTATATAATCCATGTCTCTTGGACTATGTTGCGTATTTTAACATACAAAAATAGACTTTTTATGGAAAATAACCTTTTTTTTAAGATACAGGACCAGTTGACATGGAATGACCCTTCAGCGAAAATGAGATTTATTTTTCTCAAGAAAAATTCCATAGACTATGTAAAATGTACATTAAAAATTGTAAATAGATCTTAATTAATCGCGTAAAATAACACACGAACTGACCGTGAATGTTGAATTGTGAATGTACTAAAATTCCATAATCTAAAACAATAAGAAAAAGATAGCCTGACTAGAGAACTTTATACAAGACTTTGCCACCCGATCACCGCCTAAAACTATGACCGCTGGTATCAAATGAAATGAAAAGTGACACAGTATCTTGGGAAACACCCATATCCTCTGGAACGCCCACATATCGTAAGAAAATTCTCATTTTCATTTCATTATCGAGAGGTCTTTCTCTTTTCCCATTTGAATCTTAAGAAATGCTGCACTAGACACTGTACGTTCTCCTTAAATTTGTATAAATATTTATAACCATGTTACAAGTTTCTTTGTGAGGGTTATACCTTTTCTTCTGCGTTATACAACAATAATATACTTCGCCATTACGATTTTTTAACTTCACTCATTCACTTTGAGTCTATGTACAAGATAACTAAAAAAGTTGGTAGTATAAACTCAATTTTATGAGTGAGTAGTAACATTAATTAATATGAAATAGTGACATGTCACTCGTCTGTTACGTCATGCAGAGTTGTTACTCAAGGTTCAAGGTCAGTACCAGTCTGAGTGGGAGATAGTATGTTCATTAATACACATGCGAGTTAGAATTCGGAGTTGCCGAGTGATGAGTAACAACTCAAAATTATTAATATCACTCCATGTCTTCATAAATTACCGGTATTATTATTTTTTAATAACGATCTCAATCGGAATCTCTAACCTCTTAGGAAATTTCTAGGATAGAATATCGAAAATAAATAAAAAAGTAAGCTGGGCAGGTCTCCACGCAAGTGACCTTAACTACGTAATAAGCAGAGAGTTGCATTCCGTGCGCAACTATTCAGAGTATGCATCTGTCCTTTCAGTTATTTATAAGACTTTTTAACCACCTTAATAATAGTGCTGCAGTGAATACAAGGAAGTAGAGACAGTGAACTAACGCCAACACAGCGACCAGATTAGTATCAAGCGAACTACTATTCCTGCATGCTAGCTCCCATTCTTGTCTTCCTGACACACATATTCAACGAATGTTTGAAATATGACTAACCGGATTATGAAATACTACTGCTACGAATCTCAGTGAATGGAATAAACAATGAAATATGAAGTGGCACATCCCCGTATTTTCGTACACAAGTTATCGTAGTGGCTATTAAAAGTTCCTCCGACATTTGTTTCAAACTAGTCTTGATTAATAATGTCTTCAGTGAAGATACAAGTGATTTGCTGATCACGATAATGAAATCACGGAGTCTCACTTCACGTTTTAGTGTTTTTTTAACATGGTTATTTAACGACGCTGCATCAGCAACGAGGTTATTTAGCGTCGATGGAATAGGTGATAGCGAGATGATTATTTGGTGAGGTTAGGTCGAGGATTAGCCATAAATTACCTGAAATTTGCCTTAGATTAAACCAAACCAGTTAATCAGCCTGAGCGGGAATCGAACATCCGCACGAGCGCAACTCCGGGTTGGCAGGCAAGAAAAAAAAATACATCTCACTGTCAGTGTTACCTTAAGAGAAAATACAGGCATAGTTCCGGGCTATCGGGCTCTTCTCGTGATACGAGACTGTGCTCGGGCTGAGTTCAAATCTTGCTATTTTTTTTTCGAGTTTTCTCCATTCTAAGACAAATGTCCGGTAATCTCATGACTAATCTCCGATCTCATCTCTCTATCGCAAATTCCACCAACGATAGATAACCTCTCAGTTGATAAAGTATCGTTAAATAACCTGCTTAAAAATGTGACAGTTGGCTTGAGGAAATCTCTATATTGCGTTTTATGTCTACACAGGTATTACGGTAGGTACTGTAATTGAATTAGGATAAATAAATACAATTTGCTGTAACATTTAAGTGTGTCTAATAAACGGAATGAAATAAGCTATGAATAACATTCAACAACAACAACAACAATAATAATAATAATAATAATAATAATAATAATAATAATAATAATAATAATAATAATAATAATAATAATAATATAGAACCCAATGTAAAGTTCAGAGAACAAGAAGAAACTGATTTTGAGCCACATAAAATGTACTTTGTCTAAGCCCATGAGAATATTCCGTAAATGTCATTAATTATCCATCTGTATGTGAGCAATACCAAGCTCGTACAAACTTTCAATTGTTACGAATATATTATGCACGCATCTGTTTCGCGCCCTTGTGAAAGCTCAACTGAATAATAATAATAATAATAAAAAGACTGCAAATCCCATCATTAATTGTATAAAATTCTTCCAAGGAGGTTATGTAGATCTATACTGTATACAGGTGATTCACAAGGATTTACCGTCCTTTACGGAGCTTATTTCTGAAGACATTTTGAGCAAAAAAATGTTATATAAACATAGTTCCTATTCTCAATATTTTCAGAGTTACACTAATTTAAAGTTGTTTGTAAAATACGTTTTTTCTTTAGTTTGAAGGTAAAGAATAGTACAAATAGAGAATGAACCATTCAGAAGTATCATTTCTTTAATTGGCAAGTATTATGAAGCTAAAAATGTGCTGTGAACTTCTTAGTTGCTTCGTACAGACATCTTTTTCTATTTTTAACTAGAAAATTACATTATTCTCACGCTCTTGTTACAACAATTATTACAAATCACACTACTTCCGCCGACTTAATTATTTGCAGTTCAATTTTGCATCCTAATTTACAGTCTTGGAGAGTTTACAACACATTTTAAAAAATGTTGCCGTCCGCATGAGTACACTTGGCCGCACACTTGTGAACGGCACTCGTCGCTCTACGTAACTGCATACGGCTATCTTTGATTTCCGTAGCGCTCGCGCTGGCTGCACGCTGACCAAGATCACGCGTTCACAGCAATGCGTTCCAATAACGAAACGTATATCTGTAAATATTGAGAATAGGGCCCATGTTTATATGATAGTTTTTGCTCAGAATGTCTTCGGAAATCAGCTCCGTAAAGGACGGTAAATTCTCGTGAATCAACCAGTATGTGGAATCCCCTTTATAGGAATGGACTCCTCACACTAATTTTTTTATCGGATATGAAGTAAGCATTTCCATGGTAACCGAAGTCGAATTTCCGTTCCACAAAATCCTTTCATTTTTTTATATTAATATTGGAGTTACAGAAAAAAATATCAAGAGTAAAATTTGTGGAAAGCGATGACTATCTGCAGCTGCCCGACATTATTTAGGTTTATTGGTTGGTTCGTTCCCAGAACAAAGCTTTGACAGCTACGTCAATGGCTCTTTTAGATCTATTTCAATTTCTTATATAATCCATTTGAAAATGAGCATCTCATATTACAGCGACGGTCAATATCATTACACAAAGAATAAAAGGCTGCGGAACAGTGACAGTCAATATGGTGGTATTTGCTATTCATAATAACATTGACTAACAGACTAATTTCGGAGTTTGGTACAGAATTTATGAACACCGCATCTTTTGCATGTAGCTAATCTACTACATATGACCAACGACTTTACCTTCTCAACCGATGAAAGCCGTACTGGTAATTGGAATTTTTCCGGTTATAAATCCACCGCTCTCGGCCGGGTTTGGTAGCGCGCACCTAGGATAAATTCGATAACCATTACATAACTCGAGACGCTGCGTCTGTAGCTCAAGCACTAGCACGCTAGTCCTTCATCTAGACGGCCAAGGTTCGACCCCGGTCATGTTGTAATGGAATCTGTGGTGAACAAAGATGTTACAGAGATTTCTTCCTCTATCATTTTACCAATACTCTCCACCTGGGATGAAATCTTAAGGGTACTGGATCTTATCTTGTACTCGTTTGGAGTTGGGGGACCTGGTTAACTAGACTGAGGCAAGATGGCCCATCTGTAAGCATCAAGGCCACTCAGGCCACTTATCAGATCTGGACGACCGTATCATATATAGGGCATATAATGGGCTAAAGAAAGTCCAAGTACAAGGATCTGCCTCAGATCCGGCCTCGAAAAGCTAAGCCAAGACAAGATCACTCGAGAAAAAATTCAGTTCTCCATCTCTTCCCAATTTACAACGCCTGACTTTGCTCAGATTCCCAATCTCTAGTCAATTTCCTTCGGTACATTATCGTTTTTTTCACAACTTTGTCTTCATGCCAGCTGTTTATTATCTTCCTTTTTGTATTGGTCCCCATGTCTATCTTCTATTCATTGTACAAAGTGTCCTAAAAGTCTCCATATATAGGAAATATAAGTTGAAAATAGAAATGTCATATGTGCTCAATATAATGGCTTTCGAGAGTCAGGCACAGGTCGGTGAATGTATTCCAATGCAAAGCTGCAACACGTCCGTCGTCACATGACAGGCATTGACGATATGGACTTGCAGATGGTGTTAGGGGAAATCAAGAAATGTCGATTTTTAGAGATTTTATGGTATACAGTGCATTCTATAGGTGGCAACTAGGACTATAGAAATGTCCAATCACAGAAAAAAAAGTGAATATGTTCGTGTAAGGTAACATTGAACATTTGATACACAGATTAAAAACCAGGAATGTTCAAGCATTGAAACTTCGTGACATTCCCTGTTTTCTCCCGACACTTCTCATATGTTGAGAATCCAGGGTTTCCTCCAGGTAGATCTACGACTTAAGATGACCTCAGTGGTAAAAATCAAGTGTGTGAGATCTGGGGATCGGGTTGGCCACATTGAGCACATTATGTGACATTTTTATTTTAAATTTACATTTCCTATGTATGGAGACTTTCGGGACACTCTGTATATGTCCAACTCACACAAGCAATTTCAATTCAGTAGTATAATTATATTATCTCTGTTTTCATATTATCTTTCATTTCCTCTTTCCGTGATATGTCTGAGTACATTTTCCACCTATCCATTTAAGAATTTAATATCTATTAATGGCGCGTCAGAAAAGAGAAAGCAAAAGTCTTCATAAGGTATTAGAATTGTCTGACAGTTTATAGGAAATGTCGGTCTAAAATAAGGCATTGCGAATTATGTGAAGTTTCAGCTTTATAAAGTTTACGTAACAACACACAAATCAAATAATACAATTTTTAAATAAGGAAAAAATAACGGCGAAGTTTACGGTGCGGTATTTCAAAATGGCGTTTCGACACTTGGAAAGACTTCTCCTAAATACAAAAAAGTTAAAGTTGCCTCCTTCACCTATCACATATTTATGTACTTCTGTCAGTAAATAATTCCCTTATGACTAACCTTCGAGGATTAAAAGCAAAATAGCACGTTCAATAAAATAAAGATATTTTTCATGTCTTTCTTCCGACAGTTGTATGGACTGAGAGTTCATGAAAATACCGTTAAGTACGGTATCAAATAGTTGATATTTACAAATAGGCAGAAACAGACTCCATTAAACACTTCATTTGATAAATTTATTTACAAAGCTTACACTTTCAAAAGAATCCATAAGAGCAAGCAAGATAAACTTGAGTAGAGACCAGATGATGACACGATAACAAACACAATAGTTGAAATTATCTCCTTATCGCTTGTCACAGACCTACACACAGATATGATGTTTGTGTATTTGAAATTTGAACGATATCCCCCAAGTATGTCTTACTGTTTGTGACTGGTATATATGAGATCCTGTAAAGAACCCATCAACGCCGCCGCTGTAAACGGGTAAAAGGATGCATTTGCCAGCAGTACTCTCGTACTGCCAACAATGAAAACATTTCACTCAGTAGCTAATTTTTTCGCAGTTGTGTGTATACCACTCTGAGTAATGGGCCATGTAGATGACATGTCTAAATATCCCTCTACCTACAAGAGTGACTATTTCTATTCCGAAATTACTTCTACCGCCTGGTAAGCAGATTCAAATCACGGACATTAATTAATATCACCATTTTTAATATAAGATATATTCACGACATTGTATCAATTACGACGTTATCTACTGTTTATATAATTAGTGATAGCGAGACGGTATTTGGCGAGATGAGTCCAATGAATCAACATTGGATTACCTGACATTCGCCTTACAGTTAGCGAAAAATTCTGACATTCTACTGTATTAAGATACCTCCTCCTACAAATTGAAGTATTTCATGATCTAAATTAAACATATTAAGATCGTGTGATAAGAACCGATAAGATTACTGAAGCTAATAGACGGAATATTCCATTACGTAATATAAAAAAGGAACATTAACTTCTAAAATTAAAATACCTGGTTCAAATTCTTCAAACATCTCCATTACTTGGGTTGTAAGAAAATGTCTACATACCGGTTATATAAAAACGCTTAATTCCTATGCCATTAATTGATAAATACCATTCTGCAGGAATTTGAAGAAATTAATAACAACAATAATGATATGTGAGATAGGTAACGAAACATTATAAATATAAGTGACGCTTAACTGCAAAAGAACGTAACGCAAAACTCTCGAGGTCAGATATATATAAATATTTATCTACCATATATTTGCAGATAGTTAGCACCGTGTTCGTAAGGTATCACGAACTGTACACGTTGCTGGAAAGAATTTTTACTTGACCTCTACAAGACCAATGTCAATGCCATCTAATGAAATCCACATACAAGAAATAGAAGCGCTTGAAAAACAGGCGGACAATGGTTCACCTCTAATTTGAGTAACTAATAAAGAAAACACAAAACGTGGCACGGACGAGATGTATAGCAACATGAATATTGACTAAGCATATTGCTGTTAATTATTCATCCACAGCCAGAGATTTCTGGTGTGGTAATGAGAGTTTGGCGCACTGTTATTCGAATGGTTGGTACATAAACTTTCTTCTTCGCAAATCATGGCTGAAACACCAACGAGTTCAAATAGTACTGAGGCAGTATTCTGGTATATTGAATTGAATTTATTGGAGAGGAGCACTATGGCCCAGCACTACGACTTCACGATCTACTGTCCGTTACTCAGGAGAAGACGAGGGGCAAGAATGTGACCTTCTTGACTATCGCTGTTTATTATAAACATCGCTCAGATAAGCATCCCAGTATCCAGGTTATTACTCTTGCAGGAAACATGAGTATAGGTCGCGCCAGGGATTTTGGCAGATGGATTTTCTTAATGCGATCTGGAGAGCGAGTTCTCACCGCTGCAAGATCGGTTGTTATCTCTGTCGCAGTGGAATGGGTAGGACATAAGAGTAAACATGCACGCCCGAGTATTTGTGCACTCTGGACAGACACCTCCAAAATCTAAACAAATATTACAGTAGTCTATATGTGTCTTTGGTATTCCCAAGAAACTTGTTCGATTAATTAAAATGTGTCTCAATGAAACTTACAGCAGAGTCCGTATAGGCCAGTTTCTATCTGATGCTTTTCCAATTCACTGCGGGCTAAAGCAAGGAGATGCACTATCACCTTTACTTTTTAACTTCACTCTAGAATATGCCATTAGAAAAGTTCAGGATAACAGAGAGGGTTTGGAATTGAACGGCTTACATCAGCTTTTTGTCTATGCGGATGACGTGAATATGTTAGGAAAAACTCCATAAACGATTAGGGAAAACACGGAAATTTTACTTGAAGCAAATAAAGCGATAGGTTTGGTGGTAAATCCCGAAAAGACAAAGTATATGATTATGTCTCGTGACCAGAATATTGCACGAAATGGAAATATAATCTGTTATATATATGGAAATATATATGTATATGGAAATATGTTAATCCTTAGTCAATAGATAAGACTGAGTTTTACAAAATACGAACATTAAGGGATGGAAAATGGGAGGCAGTAATGATCAAAATAATTATACCGATTTATTTTGTTTAACCAGCAGACGTGCAGCCTTTAAATTTAATACAAAGATTCACTCATAAAATTGGGTTAGACTATTCATCTCATCTCTCAGAATTGTTTCTAAAATGCATAAGAAAAGTAAAAAAATTCAATTTCATGTAGGATACTCCCTTGAAATAACTTCATTTTTTTTTTTTTACTTCCGAGCAGAGAGGAGAGAGAAAGAAGTCGACGATTTTAAAAATTCACTAAACTATATTTAACTAGAGACGTAAAATTTAAAGTGAAGGTTACTCTCTACAATATTGGTTAAACATTCTTAGATTTTTTAAATACCATATCCTAAGGTACTGATGAAAAGGCAGAAGGGAGTGGGAAATCTCATGTCATCCGATCTCGATGAAAGTCGATATCTGGGGATCTTTGCGATCACAGAATACGAATAAGGTATTATTTAGTCCGACTTTGTCCCTAAAGTGGTGGAGTGGGACAAAAATGGGTGAAAAATTAAATTAGATATCGTAGGGGTTTTCGAGACGAAAATTACGAATAATACAATTTGTGCGAATTCAATATGGCAGTTTCAGTACTATGAATTATATTTTAAAAAATTAAACATCGGATATCGCACAGGTAACACATGTACAGTATTTAAAGGGGTATGTAACACCTTTTGATAGTAGGCCTATACATTTAGTAAAATCCAAAGTGTAATTTCTACATATTCTGAATGAATGTTGTGCTGGAATTAAATATAGTCATCAGCCAATACCTCTAGATTAATAAACTTTTTAGAATCCATAAAATACAGTATTTATTGTGAATGGTAATTATATTTTTCAATTGGTGCAATTTGTGCAGGGAAAATTGGTTTCTCCGATATTTTGTACGATTTCGAATATTTTAAAATGCTTTCTTCTCTGTTCTATTCACAATGTGCGTGTGAAGAAATTATTGCCCTTGTAATATCCATTACAATCCTATTTATTATACTCATATATAAATCTAACTTCCGCAGCATGCAATTTTACCCAATTAACCATATTATATTTTGATTATTAAGAAGAATCGTAATTTTATTAACTTGAATTGTCGCACCACCAGTAGACGATCCCTAGATTATTACTGGACAAATCTTGTATATTGGTCTGGTAAGGGTAGAATTTTCCTTTTAATTAAGAATTAATTTAATTTAGAAAATGTAGGAGACGTATTGTAAAATCATTGCGAACGGAAGTCATTTATATTTATTAAAGGCATTCTTTGAGTAGGACTGTACCGTGGTGTGTTTCATAATAAGGATAATTGATATGAGCTGCTGTTATGAAAATATGAACGACTCAGAATGTTATCGCATCTCATTCTCGCAGCTTACAGAAACAATATCGGCTCGCCTACTGGAAATGTCATCGAGGTCATCTGCCAAAATCGGTGCCTCCGACTATAACAATGCGTATGGAAATTAAAGCTAAGTTGAACAGAAGGAGACCTAATGTTTCCGCTTACTACATTACAAATATTGACGTGTTGTCGTACGTTATCTGTTCACATCCCTTCCTCTTCAGTCCGCTCTCGTCTTCTCCTGATTCGCTGCGTACCCAGGTTTCGAGCAGGCAACCTCCCTCGTCCCTAAGCCAGCCTTCTCCGTGCGTCGCCTGCCGAGGTTCGGGGAATACTATGGAATGATGACGAAATGGAGAAATGTTGACAGAATGATATATAGGCCTATTCCTAATACAGGGAAATGGGAGAACCCCGAGAAAACTCCAACTGCAAAAATATATAACAGTAAGCGTTTTAATTATCGCTTGTGTTTATTTGACAAGGCAACAATGAGTGCGAGTCACAGATATATTCTGTGGTGCGAGTCTAACGCAATTTTTAATGGTTATATTTCTTTGAGTTTTCATTGCGACGTTTTCGTAGCTAGCTAAATATTTCATATCGCGACATATCAGTACAACCAAACACAAAAATGCACTTTCCAAGGCTACTGGGAAGAAGATTTTTTCCTTCCAATAGTTATTGCAACATCGAGTCGAAAATTTCAATTTGCATTCGACTTATGTAAAGCTTTTCTTGCTGCCGAAATCCCTTTGTACCACTCATTGTTGCAAAGTGAATATGAACTGACTGAAAGACAATAATATACATTCGGTGAAGTCACTTACATTGTAGCGGTTATAGAAATAAATCAAAATATACCTGTAGGAAATTTTTAATAATAAATTAATAAATAATAGATAAATAATCAAATAAAGGCAAAAAAAGCATTTATTTTGTAAATTAGGCATTTATATTAAAAAAGGTAGAAAAGGGTAACATAAAACCGTGACGTTTCAATCACAAAGGTATAATTCGTACATATTTACTTTCAAAATGAAGATAGACTTAACACATTTAAAAAGGCATTCTGCCAAATTTCCGGTCTCTGGTTATTATTATTTGCATTATTAATTTTATTATTATTAATTATTGTTTTTCAATGAAAATTCCCAGGCCTCTCTGTGTATATAGGGTGTTCATTTTACACATACTAGTGACGTTTTAGAGAAAAGAAAAAAATCTGACAGGATATTTAAGGAAATTCTCACGATTACGTGTAACGTTTATACAGGAATTAAGGTAATGAAATTAGAATAAATGACAATTTGCTATTAAGACTTGTATGTGTCTAATGAACGAATATGTTGTATATATTAAATAAGCTATGAATAAGTCAATCCTCTTAATAATAATAAACAATACACAATATTTCAATCAAAGAGCTCGGTAGCTTGCTTTGGTAACAAGAAGAAATGGTGATGTTATGGTGATATGAATGGATAAAGGAAAAGGAATTATTAGATGGAAATCTGTTCTACAGTTATGAGTTACCACAAAACATACGTATATAATAGTATGCCGGAGATCAAATCTCAGTCCTGTATTCCCCAATCTCGACGTCATCTTCGTTAGACACTTCGTGACCTATGACATTGTTTACAAGAGCACTGTGACTGCGTCTCTAAGAGCTCAACGCACCAACAATTTTCTAGAAGCAGAAGCCTTTCATTTTACTGCATCATCGAAATATACAGAAGAAAAATCAACTGTAATTATATATCCAGTATGAAAGAAACGACACAATGACAGACTGCGAAAGAAGTATGTAAGTTACCCTATATCACAAACTCTATGAGATTTTTTTTACATACTGTCATTTCCCATAACTATGGTCCTGGAACACAACTATGGTCTACGATACAACCATTCAAAGAACATTGTACAAGTAACATAGACCTTTCGTAGATAGCTGCAGTGACTTGACTTCAAACCACAGTACAGCAAAAATATAGATAAACGAGGTACGTACTACGTTATGGAGTACAAAATATGAATGGTTGTGCCGTGGACCATAGTTATGGGAAATGACGGTACTGTAGATCAATGATAATGGAGAAGGCTACCTACAAAAATTGTATTGCTGGTCTTAGAAAGTAGGCCTACAGTATGCAGCATTAAGAACTGTCTGTTTAAATTGGAACGAGTAATTTTGACTTTTTAAGCTCCACCTATCAAAGTGAAGTGCCATAATGCATTTAGAAAATGTCCATCTGTGTTATGCGATTTTCAAATGTTTCCAACCATAACAAAGATCTTGAGTTCAATGTTCGTTGATGCAGTTGCTTCTTCTGGAGAAGTGTTGGCATGGGTTGGCTTTTCGATGGATGGATCCTTACACTTAGAAACGCTTTGGCCTATTGTACGCCTTATATATAGAGTGCATAAAGATTAATAGCGAAAACTGAAACGGTTGAAGATGTACGATAATAGAAGCAAAAAAGTTCCAGTAAACATGAATCCGTAAATATTTGGTTACAAGCCGCCACTGACTTCATTATGAAATATCGTCCTAGTTAGTACAAATTTATTTGAAATATAAACTTTTCGTCTAATTCCCCATCTAATTTGGTTCAAATTTCACTCTTGGCTTACTTTAACAAGGAATATAATACTACTTCAGCACGTTACATGTTACAATTTATTGTACACTCTTACCTGTTAAAGGTGTTTCACCTCTTGGCAATGTTCACTTTTGCAAACAAGAGCACATCGCGGACCGTTTCTTGTGCGCAACGAGTAAAGCAATGATGTTTACGACGAAGTCAGTGGCGGCTTGGAACCAAATATTCGCAATTACCTCGAAACGGCTCGTTTGTGGACCCATGTTTACTGGAACTTTTTTGCTTCTATTATCATATACTGTACTTTCAACCGTTTCAGTTTTCGCTATTAATTTTGATACACCCTGTATGTCCAAGTGTCAAAGTCCGACAAGTAGCCTGAATCTGACGGTGACAGGTGGAATATCCTGCCTCAGCCCTGACAGAGCCAAGTCCCACTCTCAGACGAATATCTGATAAGTCACAGAGCCGGGAGACTCGAGCCTTTTCTATATCAGCATCCGAAACCCGTCCTGCCCTCAAAACTTCACCCCAGCCTATTTTTAACTAGTGCAGATAGATGAAATGAGGGGAAAATGGAGTGTGATGGTGGAATGGAAGGAAACGGGAGTGCCTCGAGAAAAAAATAAACTCTGCATGGTCTGCTTTGTCCACTACAAATTCAATCACAACCTTAGCCGGGATCGAACACGAGCCGCTTGGATGGAAGACAGACGAATGGAGAAAAGTTATAAACATATCTAACAACAGTTATTCTTCTGTTTAATTCTGATTCTAAATACAAGCACCAGATGCCAGACGCATATGCAAACAAACAGCACAATTAAACTGTTTTCATTACGTTTCACATTTACACGAAGAAAATATAGAACAGCATCGATAACGTCATTAAGTCATTAATTCTGCTTAAAAGGGTACATAATGCGGAATTATCGACAAAGCTTCAACCAAATTATATAGTAATAAACGTTTATAAAGGAGACGTTATTACAGCAGCACGAAGCTAATACGTACAATTTATTACGAAAAGTTTTCCAAAGTAAACAAAGTCGTTCAAAACTTACCATAGTACTTGAACATATAGTCCTGAAACTTATTACAAATATGAAACAGGTGGTAGCATCAATAGAACGTTTATCTCACTTGTTTTAATACAATTTGACTATCAACTTTTCAAATAATCTGAACAGAAGTAGAATGTTACAGTCATCTATTACTCATTATAAAACAATGACAAATTTTTTGTTTAGCGTACTCCAGTTTAATTTATCTAATGTTATGTAGTTCTAACACGTATATATCACGTGATAGCAAAGTTCACGGCCTTAATTTACACAGGAACAAAAAGATTATTTATTACGATAAATTCCATATTAATGATTAATCGATACTGAACAAACAACTTTTTTAAGCCCTGTTTGTTGCCATAATGCACTAGTACTATTGTTATTACGTGTAAGGTGCCAGGATTTTCAAAAGTCACATAAACAAGCATATTTTTTTTTTACTAATGGCGGGTAGTTGACTTGCGTCATTTACTCATATGAAGCCAGTTATGTAGATCAATTTACAGACAAAGTCGTTGCCCAGGGTGCGCCATAGGAGGCTGGTCTACGCTACACCCAGAGGATACGAGATAATTATGTAATTTGTTGGGATGCCACAGAGGAACTGGAGGTCCCGGAGCAAACCCCTGTTACCTGGACCGCGAGTTAAAAATCGACGTTACACCGGGGCTCGAATCTGGGTCCACAGGATTTTAATTCCAGCGCTCTAGCTCCTAGACCACCGTGGCTTACAAGCATAAGTTAGTTTGTGATAAGCAATATAATTTATTGTCACTTACATTCGGTAAATTTCATTCATCCTAGTGTGAAGATAGTTTAGTATTAATTTCATAGTTATATTGTTGGATAAAACCATCATTAAAAAGAAAATGGAAGACGAAGCTATTAAAGGAAAACATGGCGCCTTTATTTATTAAAATATAAACGTCTTACACACAAAGTTTCCAGTGTGAGGCACTCTGTCAGATCTTTCTCGAATCCTACAATAGCTCACGTAACAAAGCTTGTGCATTTGGGAGTAGAAAGGTAATTGACACTTCCCTAGGTTACGTACAACTAATAAGAGTTTCTCTGTGAATTTACATGCATTCTCCAACATCATTAAATTACATCACATTCTCACATCAAATATGACGCTGAAATTAACCTTACGAATGCAAGACCTGAATAAATGAAACCCCACTTTCGTAGCTTCTGAATCACGAAAGAGTTCCTCTGAAATTGAATAGGCCTACATTTTCACCTCATTTATTTCCATGAACGGGGAAAGACTATGAATGTTGGGTGGGAAATTATGAAATTCTACTCCTCCCCAGGAAGTCTGGCGACATCTCTCAAAGTTCATACGCGATGCACATTAGTCTCACTCCTAGTGGCTATCGTGTTCGCGATTAGTACCGTGTTCATTAAGACCGATCGATGTGTTTACTGAACTTCGTCTGCTTCTTTCAGGATAGAAGGAAAATCAAATGTATGCCATAAATTTATAACACACAATGTAACTTAACACTACAGGTATGTATGTATGTATGTATGTATGTATGTATGTATGTATGTATGAATGTTTGTACGTATGTATTTTTTAAACATTCTTGTACAGTCCAGTAGTGTCAGAGGTGTAAGCTCCGAAACCGGTTGTGGTGCTAGAGACGTCCAGTCGGAGCGTGAACTTGCTTATGTCTGTGGAAGCACCGGAGCTCGCAACGAGTTATAGTGGAGCGCTCCGCTCCGTTTATGCTGTGTCTGACAACGCTGATTGTACACATTACATTCGGAGCTTGAGTCTTATAAGCTCCAAAGTCCACACCTGTGGAGTAACGGTTAGTGCGTCTAGCCGCGAAACCAGGTGACCCGGGTTCGATTCCCGGTCGGGGCAAGTTACATGGTTGAGGTTTTTCCGGGGTTTTCCCTCAACCCAATATAAGCAAATGCTGGGTAACTTTCGGTGCTGGACCCCGGACTCATTTCACCGGCATTATCACCTTCATCTCATTCAAACGCTAAATAACCTAAGATGTTCATAAAGCGTCGTAAAATAACCTACTAAAATAAATATAGGCTCCAAACAAGAAACTGTAAGGATTCAACGAGTATAAAACATGTGAAGAAAAGGAAAGGAGAAAGGGTGAAGAACTTCGGGAAGAAGATATTAAAATTAGCATGTTAATTCTTCATTTTACCTAAGAAATTTCCCTAATGATAAATTTTCTTCTGCTGTCATTAATACATCTAGACCACTGAAGTAACGGAGAATGTGAAATAACTGAGAAATGGAATCAATTATCGTTTTAATTTAAAAGTTTGCACTAGGATTCATGCTAGCAGAATTTAAGGACACCATGGGTTTACCACAGGTAATTTGGTGTCGTTAAAGTAAACAAAATAAATATATAATTTATATTTAAAAAGACCTTCCCTGATCATAGAGATCAACTGCACTATTTCTTCGATGGTGTTGGAAATTTGTATTCTCCGCACGGTTCATTTTAAATAAAACAAGTGCTTTCCGCTCAATTTCAGTAGTTTAAACTTATTCCCCAAGTTAAATCAAAGACTTTTAAATAAATTTTGTCGAGAAAACACATCGTCAGGTGAAGTAAATAATGATGGTCTGAAGACGATTAGGGAAATTTGCAAAGTGCTTCAAGGATAGGATAGTGATGTGGATGTTAATCCTATCGTATTATCAGATTGTACGTTTTGTTCCCTCACTAAGGATAAGAGGAAAAAGTTGTATCCTAAAAACATGGAGAGGATTATTGTGTCACAAAATTTCATACAGTCATAAAAGAAAATGAATTGCCTGTATTGTATTGCTTTTAACTAAATTAAACAATAGCCAGTAATTAAAGTGGCTGTCTTTATGTCCAATAATTTGAATATTTCTTATTATATGACTAATGCTTTGTTTTTCGTGGATCCTATATTAGAGTAAGTTCGCCGGCTCTTCAGCTTTTAGTGCATATTTCGGCATTTTAGAGTGCACTTTTGCAGGAATATTTTAGGGTTGTCAAGTGCGTATAATTCTCAACACCAATTATTACAATGTTACTGAGAAAAAAAGTTTAACACAACTAAATTGTGGGAATTTCAATTCGACACGTGTACAATTATTAACCGGATTATGTTCTCTCCTGATACGTCAGCAATATTCCGTAGCTGCAGATTACATCGCTTAGGTCTCAATCAAACCTCACTTTTATAACGGGTGTTAATACTAAGACGACACGAAAACATCTGCCATTGATGAATTTTCCACAGATCACAAGTCAGACCAATTGCAACTTTATTCATAAAATAATATGCTTAAATTCCTCGGATTAAGATTAAGATATGAGTTCTACGTTATAAATAGCTAAAGTGAAGGCTTAAAGATAAAGATAATCACAAAATCGGAATAAAGTTTATAACATTTAGACAGTTATATTAATGCCAAATTCTCGATAAAACGATTCGAGGAAGATTATCAAGATTATCAGTATATAGGATAAAGGTTGGTAATATCGTGATATGAGTAATATTATGATAGTTCTTTTTGAGAATTCATTACAATTTTACTGAGCGAGAGGATTTTTTTTTTGCGTCAATGTATTAAGGGAATTTTCGTCGACAAGTTGCTGTACAAAACCGGTCCTTCCTCGCTCAGTAAAACCGTTATAACTTCTCAAACACAGTACTGTATCACTGTATTACTCGTATCCCAGAATACCAACCTTTAACCAAAGTCTAGTATATACAGTCGCGAAGCTCAATACGTAGTAAATATGCAAACATTAGGTAGTTGCTCACCACTAGGATTGCTAATATCGCCTCATTACAGGCAATGCAAAGTAGTACCATCACAGTCTATTGTTTCTAGCACCCTCAAAACTCAAGCTTCGTGACTGTATATAATAGACTGTGCCTTTAACTTAACTTACGGTAAAAGTAATTAATCCGGGGATTAAACATAATAGCCGGTAATCAGCGACAGGTTAGGTTGGTATCTTCAGGTTTTTGGTATGCCTATCAAAAAACGTAAGATACAAGGCATACCAAAAGCCTCAACAAACTAAACCTAACCTCTCACTGATGCTCAATGATGTTAATGATATCCGTCATATCACCAACGTTACGGTTATTATGTAAATTCGCCTTTTCATCATATTTACCGTAACATATAAGCCTACACATTTTGTATGTATAGGGACATCATTTTATTTTTACTTCAATTTTTATTGTACCTGAGTTTTTGAATGTACTTCACTCCCACCCCTTCTACTAATGAAGCTCAACCGTCCTGCATATAGATCCAAGACCGCATATACAGTCATAGTAGCCTTACGGTCATAGTGAACAGTACGTTCCAAAAATATGTTCGCGTTTTCCAGTGACGAAAGAGCTTTCAATATTGAATCATTTTCGCACAGGTACTGTCGTCCATTTGCCTACGTCGTATCCCGGTTTCCCCCACCAGCTTTTATTCGCCAGCTAGTGGCTGGACTGTCTTAGCTCTTTTCTGAGAACATTAATTTCTGTTAGGAATTGGACGTCTACGTAATATTATACAACTGTTTAAAATAACTTAAATAAAAGGGCCCCGTTAAGTAATTAACTGTCATGTGATTTTCCCTCTTTCTACGACCCTACGACATAACCACTTGGACGGACAGTAGATAGTATGTCTGAGTAATTTTATCTTTTCGGATCGGGCGGAAGTGAAGATTGAATTTACAGTACGTAAGGTACTCTTTTATAGAGTAGGTACAGAATTATTTCAACATGAGTTACTAGTACGAAGGACGGAACTGGTATTTGGGATTAGGTATAATAGTCTATAGTGCGATAATATGCACATTAGAACTGAAGCCTGTATCGAAATGAACGGCCACCATTAAAAAAAATGTATTTAAATATCCATATTATGATTATTTTTCAATTTAACTTCATTCTCTATACTGTACGCTAATGTGCTGTAGACAGTATAATATACACTGCACAATGAATACGTCCACATGGACAGCTCAGTTCGTGAGTAAAAACATTCATTGTTAATACTGTACTGTATTTTGATTAAACAAAAACCTAATGAAAATCATCAAACTCTAAATAGCGATATTTCCTAGTTTACGTAAATGGATGAATCACTTTTCTTCCCTCCTATACCTAGTAAAGTGATTTGTTTGTACATTACGCCAGTATCATCGAACTCCAGTCGTGGAAGGGGTTAGCAAACTGCGTTGATCCAAAGGTATAGCCAGGTTAATATTAAAAATATTAGTAAAAATAAAATGATGTCCCTGTATATGCTGTTCCTGCTAACAATGCTACAGATGCAAAAGGCAGCGATATTCTTCACGTGAAGAATGAGGTACATACGAACCACCTTGTTCCCACTTGAACAAATGTTCCGTTAAAATTAGTTTGAAGGAACAGCCATACTACGAAATTTCCACATTGACACGCAAAAAGCAGTGATAAATTACACCTGTAGAATAATGCAAGTTTCTACATTCAATTATATAAAACCATCTTGGTTTCCACTATACAAGTCCATGGGAACCAAGTGGGTATACTGGGGTGATAAACGTGAGAAACATATTTTAATAATAATAATAATAATAATAATAATAATAATAATAGTAATAATAATAATAATAATAATAATAATAATAATAATAATGGACGAATGGTTTGCTGGAACAAGACTGTAACCAGTAAATGTTAGATTTTAAGTAAATCAAGATTAATGATCTAGGAAACACTTCATTATCATTACTTCCTAGAGATAAAATACTGATGTCAACATGTTGAGCCCTTTACACTGAACCTTGTTCTGTGCCTTAACACTCCAAAAAATTATGGTTGCAATATTGTTTTGGCCACCCATTCAACTGTTAAGGATTGAACAGTCATTCTTTGTGCATATTTTGAACTAGATAGGCCTATTCGTACTTCTTGCACATGTGGCCATTGCATAACAAAGACACCGTTTGCCACAATGCTGGGAAGATAAGGGAAATACATCCAGTCGCTAAGGAAAGGAGATAAATCTCAGCTTCCCTCGTTCCCTGTTGCGAATCCGTGCTCGTAGCCGGAAACGTTACCACACTGCGACACAGAGGAGAACTCGTGTATTTTATTGAACTATACTGCACAGACATTCTCTCTTTTCCACCTGCTAGCGGCTATACTGCAATTAAATGTTGAGGTACTTCACGTTAACGTTTCAATTCAAATACATAATAAAATGGGCTATATAAATTGAACGAAAGCAGCTTGAATAAATATGCCTATATAAGTGCAGGAGAATAGTCTTACGGAATACAGACAAGTAAAAAATAGTATTTTTAGAACTTATTTCTTTCGGTTGTCATATTTTAGACTCAAGGCTTACACAGTAACAGCAAGATATTAACCAAAATGTTACAGTAAGTAATAGTTCTACTTTTTACTTCAGGAGTATCATTCATTTCATTTTTCTAAACAATCTATTAGAACAGCGGTCATCAGCACAGAGCACCCTGGGGCTAGCGTCTCTTACCTGCGGAGAACACACTGCACTATGGTGCATTCGTAGCTGCTAGCGTTTATGCTCTCTACCTCTTCCTGCTGCACGACGGGGCACACGGGACGGCTCCGCTTACCCTTTACCCATTTCAGCGAGTGCTGAATATCACTGTATTAGAGCTATACAAAATCTCAAACATTTGGGCTACCCGCGTAGCTCTGGGGATACCGCTTTTGCCTACTGTTCAGGCGCGGATTCGATTTCCGCTTGGGCTACTTCGTTGTGTCTTTTCAGAGTTTTTCCTCCAACTATACGACGAATTCTAGGCATAATTTCTTTATCACTAATTCCACCAACGCTAAATAACCTAGTAGTTAATACAACGTTGTTAAATGATCGACTAAAAATAATTTTAAAATGTCAAACAATTACTATTGAATGAAGAAGACCTACCGTAGGAATTTATCCTTTTAATATATTTTAAATAGCTTTGAATTGTTGCTACCGGTAGACTGAATAAATTAATATAGCCTATAGATTCTGTTTTCCTAATACAACCACGCCCAAAAATAATCTCGATTTATGCACTTTTCTTACGTTAATGGTGATATAACAAGGATATAAGCGTCTCAGATTTAAACACAGTTCACATAGTCCCACAGAGGCTTAGAATATTCCATCGGAAGGTCGACCTTTTCTGTAAATGTGAGCCTGATATTCAACAAGTCTAGAGCAAAAGCAGCGAGATGGGAACACTTTCAGATTTTGAAATATGTAACATATAGCAGTGTGTCACGCTGTGTTAAATAGACAATATTCATTTGTAGAGGATTTTTCATACTGCAGAAAAGATTTAAGCTAAGTACATATGTATGGCTTCTCGATTTACACGATGGAACGTTAAGTTACGATTGACAGTAGAGATGAGAAAAATTCTTCTTTTCTTTCTCACACTATTTCACCAGTTGCAGTTAAACTGAAATACCGTAACATTTCTAGAATTGTGAGCTGAAACTATAACTCTAGTAATATATTTAGGAGAATGTAACATACTGTACATGTTGTAGCCTATGTATAAATAGAAGGCGAAAATATTGATCTCAAATATTACTGGTTCTAATTTGTATAGAAAATTACTGTATTATGTTCTATTTTAACATAAAATGTTGACCGTAAAAATTTAGAAAATAAAAGTCCATTTTCGATCCGAGGGATACTTACATTACGAGAAAAGCCCCAAATAAAAAGGACTGAATTTATATACCACCAAAGATAACCTATGATCATCTATAAACACACTGTAGCTTTGCTCCGCACTCCAGAGAAACTAGAAGGTGGGACATTTTTGGTGCGATAAAACTTTATAGGGTGAATCAAATGTGTGTTTAAATAACCTAATAACTTATTTTTACTTTTCGATTTTGTTTATTTATACAATTGAAGTTAGTTTTTAAAAAACTACATCGTTCAGGTGAACCTCCATCATTTGCAATGCACGCTAGTCGCTTCTGGAGATGTGTCATGACATGATCATACAACTCTTGACCAATATGTTCAATTTCATGCCTAATCTTGTTCATCAGTTCTTGAAAATCATGTAATCTACGGAAGGTCACCTACTGTTTCAAATACTTTTGCAGAGGTTCTTTCCCAGACACATCACCTCCGACATGGTGACGTTCCATGGCCTTCACGTTCACCCGTTTTGACAGCTACAGATTTTGTCTTATGGGGGTATATGAAACAGAGATGTTCTCCCATAGAGTATATGATATTCAAGAGCTTAAGAATACGATTCGACGTGAAAATCAACACATTAGTCTAGGACATTGTGTGTGCGTGTCGTGTCAAGTTTCCAGAAGCGACTTCAGCATGCATTTTCATGCGGAAAATATCACTGAAGGATGTGTTAAACAAACTTCAGATGTCTAAATAAACAAAATCCAAAAGTAGAAATAACTTATTCAATTGTTTAAATAAATAAATATTTGATAAAGTTTTATCACATTTTAAAAATAGTTACTGAAAATTCCTCAGTTTGTAGTAAAAACCGAATTTCACACAGTAATCTTAAGCGTTACATTTAATGGCATTTCATAAGAATTTCACATCACTAATTTGTTTATCAGTAGATATGTGGGGAATTCCATTGCCCTTTATGGAAATTTCAAAGTTGTCAAGACTGGAAACACTGCTGAAGAGAACTCTCGGACCAGAACCATATTCTCATTAAGGAAATGGGCATGGGGCCATATTTGAGGTGGAGTAATCACTTTTCTCCCTATTCAGACTAATTGTTTGGACAGAGTATCCAATCAGCTGTTATTTTCCAAAACTGCTCCATTTGCGTAACTTCTTCAAAATAACTGTTCAATTATTTTCTTTCCACCTCTACCAGCACTAATCCGGGATCTATGGCAGCATGGTGCGTGACACTGGCGCTGAACAAACATCTATGCCCTAGGCGAAATTCTGAACCAAGACTGTGTATATCATACAATATAGCGTCAAAGTAGCGCGCCCTAAGACAAAATGCCATAATATGAAACTCTTCAATGTCTTCATCATATCTGAGAGGATATTACATTTCTGAATTCATAAAATAGTCACTTGCTACATTTTCGGGATAATAGAGAACGAGATGTCCTCACTTGGAACATACTGAACCCTACATCCTACGTCATAAGATAATATCAAAGTTTCGTTGTGGCAAAAATGAGACTTGTATAACATAATTACACGCTTCTGGCTATAAAGCTGTGCTCACCGGAGAATGGAGAATTGAGAAGGGTGTGGCATGTTTCGTGCAACACTGTCACATTGTCGTTTACTACCACACTTCCTACGGCCTATATTATTCGACACAACCCTGAAACAGTGAAACTCCTGAAGTAATGAAGAAAGATTAGCGTGGAAATTTTGGAGAATTAACGACAGTCATTTTGAAACCCCCTGAATATGTATGAGTGGCCGAAAAATTTATGAAACAACAGTACAGATTATGTCTGCATTCTTTAAAAAGTTTTAACAAGTTTCTTAAGTCTATAAATATTTATTCGTGAGAAATTCGTATTTGAAGACAAAAATAAGAAATGAATGAGCACGCCTGAATCTTATATGGAATAAACATCTCATGAAATAAATATGTGCTATCAAAGTTAGGACTAGCGATTCCTTCACCTTCACTCGCTAAGTTAAAAAGTGAAGTAAGAAATTAAAATATGAAGGCAGACTAATAGAAGGCACTGGAAATTTTGACCAAACGGCGTTAATTAGAACGTTAAAGGCTAAGGGAAATCTAAGAAATTACGTAGCTAATACAATCAATGCGTAAGACGGTGTTGAAATGTTCTGATTCACCTATTTGGTTCAGTTTCACTTTTGACGTAGCCTAATACTTTACTTTTTATCACACAGCTTTAGTCTTTCAAATAAATCTACCACAGAAACATTTCGTGGATTAAAGAACTAGTTATATATATATATATATATATATATATATATATATATACTGTACACACATACATATAATATATTCGTTTTCGGTATACAGACTGTAGAGCTGAATTCCGATTTGTTTCCATATTCTTGAAGGCTAATAATGACAATACTTTGAAACAAATTGTTCCCTTGAAATTATTCAAGTCTGCTTCATAGGGAACTTTACCTGAAAAACTAGACTTGCATAATACATACGTTACTGTAGGTACGTTAACAGAAAACCATAATCCAAGTCACACAGGTTTGTGTGCACTCGAAGTTAGTCTCTGGTGTCATGTCAGCTCACTCGAGTTGTGTGGATATAAACGGAAAAATTGAGACTGTTGGATGGAGTTCCTGGGTAGCTCAGTTGGTAGAGCGCTGGTACGTTCAATCAGAGGTCTGGGATCGATACCCGGCCCCGGAACAATTTTTCCCTTGAAATTATTCAATATTACAACCGTTTGTACGAGTTAAGTAGGTCCGTCATTATGGCTACAGTATGTGGATAGCGCGTCTTCCCGGCCAAGCGGTACAAGGTTCGACTCCCGCAGTGGGCAATGGGATAAATTTATCTCTAATTCCATGAGCAGGAAGGCCGCACTTGTGAAATGTCTAATGTGTGAGTGAATGATTCTCCCTCCCCTACCCGCAGTAGCATGTAAGACGGAAAAGGAGGTTAAACCGACACAGAAAGAAAGAAAAACGAGTTAAATAAAAAAAGTTATTAATAATTGCTTGCTATGTAAGAAACTATAAGAAAAGTAGGCTTACATAACGCTAGGAGCTTTTAGAATATGTGACAAAACAAATTACGGGTATTAGAATCATATAGGGTGCATTTTAAAGTTCATTGTGCAAATTTCCTGATGCTGACAGCTGTATGAAAGCCACTTACAATACATTTCTATTTGTTTTGCTCATCATCATTATTACACACCTGACCAGCGACAGCTTCAAAGTGTTGCGCGTGCAAGGTCAAGAACGTAAACTTGCGGCAATGCGACATCACGTTTTACGAGCTCGTTTCAATTGACTTGACAGTAAAAATCATAAAGCTTGGGAAAACATGAGTAAGCAACGATGGAAAACTCTTATATAACAACGGTGTCCACAGAAACGGAATGGTACGGACAGACAGACATTCGGCGTCGTATTAAAGTTAAGGTAAGAAAGCGAAGATTGGAGAGAACTGATATGGTAGCTGCGGTGATTTATGTAGTTCCCAATCTGCAAGCTTTGTGTTGGATATATATTTTTTGCACGCAACAATATTTGTAATGTCAAACGATGCTGTCACCTTTTCGTTGTAAAGATTATCCCTTCACTGGATATAATAGACTACTCTATCAAACGTAAAATAAGCTTTTCTTGTTGTCTGTGTTCACCGAATATTTAATTAAACGTAAATCGAAGAGTTTAAAAGTAATATTTTTAATTTAGTTCGTTTAACGTAAAATAAGCATACCGTACTTTCATTTTTTTTCCTTTAGTTTTAAATGTTTTAAAATTTTGTTTTTATAATGTGACATATGCATCACTATTGTTTACGTTCTCTAGAATATTCAATTGTAATGGGAGAGAGAAATAAGTCTTAATATTTTCAATTTAATTTGAAATAAGCGTATATTATTGTCTGCGTTTTCCAAACATTTAATTAAAACTAGATTGTAGAGTTTATTTTACATTTTCCAAGATATTATTTAACGTGAAATGGGCAGTGTTCATTCACTGCTATCAAACATACATTACACACAAAAATTAAACTGTATATCATCTGTATTTTTTTAAGAGTTTAAAAACAATGTACGTGGCAATGACCTTCCACTTCCTTGTTCATAACAAGCCAGGTTGCTCTCCCTTATGTGTACTCCCTACTGATTAGACAGCGTTGCACCATCTCGTAATTAATGTATTTTAAAATCCACATTTTTCTGGAAAACTATTCAAAATACAGCAAAATGGTATTTCACATTTTCGTTGCTCTTTACTAAAGGAATCATCCACAAGAATTAATGACATTAATTACGGTTCACCTTGTAACATCGAAATCTTTATGAACATAATTTCTAATAGGAGTCATGCTTAGTTCATAAAGCATAAACTATTGCTTATGTGAAATACAGTGGCTATGCAGTTGAAACAGTTTACGGTATATATATATATATATATATATATATATATATATATATATATATATATATATATATATATATATATGGGGAAGAAAGATTGGCAGCGCTTTTATTGCAGTACTAAATGCTCGGATAGGATACTCCAATGGCTAATCTTCACAAAGCAGTTGTGATACTAGCCAATTGAGACGCTACGGTAACTGGAAAGACACATTATTTGTTCTTCAGCTATTTACACATGCATAATTTCTGTCTTGGGCCGAGGGTATTGTACCGAGTCGACGTCACCGAAGTATCACCATGTGTCCGTCTAATGTAAAGTGAAAACACTTGAGATAATTTCTGACAAAGGCATGGAGGCCGATCACATTATTTCAGCACAAACCAAAAATCAAGATCAAAGTACAGGAAATTACCAACTCCATATGTACAGATCAGTGTCCAAGTGAAATCTGTGATTGAAAATTATGTTAAGGTTCATCCAATATCCCTTTCATTCTGTAAGAAAGTTACAGCCAACCGGTCGAGCTTAAAGCCTTGGTTTTTCTGAACCGACGCAAGCGACGTGAGAGGCCCGCCTCGCACAAATCCGCACTACACGAGAGATAGTGAGTGGTTTCTATAACTGCGAAGCACGCAGACCTCACAACTCGCAGCCATAGAAAACTCACTATCTCTCGTGTAGTCCGGATTTGTGCGAGACGGGCCTCGCACCTCGCATGCGTCGGTTCAGAAAAACCAAGGCTTAAGACAAACAATGGCAGGGGAAATATAAATTGAAAATTTAAAGACATCTACCCTTTCTTTTTACTCATAGCATCTTGGCAGTGAGAAAATTTGCACAAGAGCCTGTTAAAATGCGGAATATTAGGCCTACGGGGATTAACAGTTTTTTTCAGCACGGTAGTGAAATGAAAGTTAAAGTTATAAATTTCAAGATACTTTCACCTATGAAGTATTAATGTTTTTCCGCTTTAATAAAGTTTTTGGTTTCTACCTAGGCCTAATTTTATTTTATATAAATTACAAAACTTACTGAATGTAGGAAGTACTACAGCACTAAAGAATACAATAATTCCCATAATACAAGCCTATACGTATACATAATCTAGCACATTACGGAATTACGTGAATTCGTACAAGTTACCTCACTATCAATTCACTTAATTCTGTAAGCATTCGAGAGACTGATACTGAAACGTAATTATCTGTGATCGGAATTTCGAGTCATTCCCACTGATAAGACGATATATCTCAAACGCCCACGAAAATAGCCTTGGAATTCGCATGAACAAACAAAAACAGCAAACAAATATAAAAACCGCGGTCTTAGGACTAAAGAATACATATCTTATCACAAGCATTTTATGAACGTGTAAAAGAAGGTGTTGACCGTCTGAGAAGCAGAAAAATTAAAAGTATACGATTAAAAATACAGTGTTCAAGGTTCCTTTACCTCGTAATCTCCATGTACTTCACTTCCCTGTTACATTTTTAATGCAATAATGCTGAATCACTTCCAAATTTCTAAATAGCTTCTGTTGATTAAAAGGAGCATTCATATGAATTACAAGATTAGCCTATAATTGAGTGATATGGGGAAATTAATTGTGATGGCTGAGATGGTTGCGGTTGCGATTGGTTCTCCTGATTATTATTAGGTGTGGTGGTTGTGATAATGAGTTAATGACGATGACGGAGGTAGAGGTCTGCACGGACCAATATTTTGAAGCCCGTCTCGGCCAGTTCACCTATGAATTCGAATCCCACTCGAGGATCAGATTTTTTACAAAAGTATTATCCCAGCCCGCCCGGAACTTCAAAGCATAAAGAGAGTCAGGTGAATGCTAAATTTAATAATTATTCAGAAACAAACTTCTGAATATTCCACAGTGTTTTTGGAACTTAATATTTTCAATGTTTCGAAACTACATATGGGTTCCATTACCAAAGCAAACGTATGGACCAAACGGTAAGACCAGAAGGGTCGCTATTGTTGGGCTCGTTACGTCTGGCTACTCCACACAACTGACAAGCAAACATTATGATGGGGGCAGATAAAAAAAGTTATTTTAAAGTGGAGATATGTATGCATATTTTGGCGCTTTTAGTGCATAGGAATCAGCCCCCTACTTATGATGTTCTAACCAGTCTTCGGACTATTGATTAAACATATACATACATTGTATATATACGATTTAATGATGTATTGTTGCTCTGGATGGATAATTAAATTCAAATAAAATAACGACCTGTGTATCTGACACATGGAGGAGTAAAACAATGATTTTCCCCATTCTTTTTTTGTGATGAAAAATTATTAAAATATGTATTACTGTATTAAAAAGAAAAAGAAAACAGTTATCGAGCTCGAAAAACCTTAAAGATTTCATTCCGAACCCGACGCACGGGACGGGCGGGTTTGGCCCGCGCATCTGCAGATTTCTAGGATCTAGAATATCTACATGGAGGGTTGTGGTGCTAGTGGTCATGGCAGTGATTATGAAATTGGTGATGATGGAAGTAGTAGTAGTCACAACCACCACCACCAATCACAGTCTCACTTTCAGAGTCATGATAATTACTGATATTACATTTTAGTTTTCGTTGTAATTATGGTTAGGAAAGTTTTCAACATTTCTTCTGCTACAATATTTTTAAACAAATAAAATTAGTTTAAACTCCAAAATTCCAAAAACTGTGAATGTCCTAGACTTAGATTAGTTTTTCTTACGTAGATACACTAACCACTCTGTGAATGAAAATTGTAGTGGTAAACTTCAATGAAGAGATTATTTTGAATATTAGGGACTGACAGAAACGCCTTCGTGGTTTCAATTTAGTTGCTACGTCACGCCCAGGATAAAGAAATGCATGAAGCATCAGACATCTCAGTCATTTAAATTCTGAGGAAGTCTCCGTGGTATAAGATAAAAAATCCTACTACCAGACACTCGGGGCTCGACACTTCTATCAAGGTCGAGCTCCCCAAGATGCCATGCAGCTAATCTATGAGAGGTTCCACAACAAGAACTGTCTTTGTGTTCGATCATTTCGAATTCTTTCTTGTAAAACGAGTAACTTACTAAACGAAGACGTTGGTAGCCAACAACACAATTCTCTACAAATATTATTGAGCTAAGCAATTTTGGTGTCAGAGTGTATTATTCAATTTACAGAACTAATCAGATAAAACAATAATAAACAAACGTCTTTTCTAGTTTGGATAAATATAAGTAACTTATTTTTAGCAATTTGGCGAAAGATGTTATGTTTGGAGTAAAATTATTGTACTTATTTACATACTTTTAGGATGAATTGACCCGAATATATTCAGAATTAACAACATTCATTTTAGGGGAATATGCTATATAAAAATGTCAATAACAATTCTTTTTTCAATATCAGAAACGGAAAAAAAAATCTTGCTTAAAAATCTCACAAAATATATTTTTGTGAGCCACAGTATTTTCTCTCAATTTCTATAACGTAAAAGTAAGAACATTTAAGACAATTCACTGCGTTCGAATAATCTATTACTGTACAAATAACTATAACTATGTCCTAATACACAAGGGGGGGGGGAACTTTGTTGAAATCCTTACGACAATGGAAACAAGTAATACAAACTATAGTTGCTTCTCACAAATTACTTCCACCTCCTTTGCAAATTTGAAACTACTCTCAGAGCTGGTCCTACAGCAAAGTAAACAATGGTACACGCCATCTGTAAAAAAGCAACTCTAAAGCTTCTACTTCTATTTCTACTTAAAAAATGTACACCAGATGTCTCTATGAGGTACTGCAGTATGTCGCATACGTTACAGCTTTCGTCGTAACGGTAATGGTTTTAAACAGAACCGCTAACAGAAATGTACTGAGTATGTCACGTGCACCAAACTAGCAACTACTAAACACAACGCTAAAATACTCCTTATCAAAAAGAGAGATCGGCAAGTGTATATGTGTGTGTGTGTGTGTTGACTAGTTGAACTTCAATATTTTATTTAACGTTATACCGTTAGTTGCACTTACGGTCCACATATTCCGCAATATGGACTGAAAAATACAAGACTGGAGTCACGTCCTAAGCATATAAAAGTTATAAATTTCCCACACAAACGCAAAAATTATAGCCTACATCTAGATATAACAGCTGCTTGTTTATATGAAGCTATATTCGAATACATGTCGACGTCAAATTAAGGAATTTTTATGTTCATTTGCTCTCTTCTGTAGAAGATTGCAACTGTAGTTGCTAAAAGATGATTACAGAGAAATTATGTAAGTATGTCGTTCACAAATGGCCTTAAGCAAGTGGGTTCCTATTATTATAGCCCTCTTGGCCTGAAGGGAGCTCATACAGTAGCGGTGCTGCAGATTGTAAACCTTTCACAAAATTTTAAATATCTCAGAGATAATTCACTGGATCTTTGTCATTTCTTGCAAACAAATAAGTGATATTTATGGCTCTCAGTTGGCATAAATAAATTTATAATTATCATAATAATTCATTATTTTGATTTACAAAATTTAAAAGAAATAAACTTAACTAAAAACATGATGCAAATCAAGCTTTCAGGAATAACTCCCTGTAAAGTTAATTTGAATAATTTCGAGGGAAAAATTGTTTCGGGGCCGGGTATCCAACCCGGGACCTTTGGTTAAACGTACCAACATGATCTCTTGAACTAATTGTTCAAATCGTTTCAAATTTTCAGGATATCTGTAGCCATACAAACTCTAGAGGATGCACCACTTTCATAGAGATATAAGCATAATTTCACATATTTTAAGTAAATAATACAAAATAAAAATGACTTTTTCCCTTATCACAAAATAAAGAAATGTAGTTAAAAAACTCAAAAACTTTGTGCTGTAGGAAGTTCACTGTGATCTATCCTCTAACACTGTATTTCTGGAGTCAGAAAAGAAACTTGGAATCTGACAAGATAGTGGTTGGGAAGATACTATGTTTTTCCTCTTATGTAGCAGCAAATTATTTCCTTTAAATTATGTAAATAAAAATAATAAATTAATTTGACTATTACACTCTTACTACGTCATACTACTTTTGACCAATAAAACGGTACGAAAGGACGTATTTCAATCAATCATGGCTGCTTATCGCACAATTTTATCGCGTCCCTAGCATTTGTTTCTTTGTTTGCCAACATTTGAAACTGCGCTGGTCTGGACGTAAAAAATATATATATATATATATAATTACAAACCACTCCAGTCGATGCACAGCAGTTTCAAATATGACTCGCATTGGCATTCAAGAACAAGAATTAATAAAAATCACTGATCATACCTATGCATCTTCTGAAACCCGATTTACAAATAAATGAAGAGCACCATTTGGAAATCCTGAATAAGTTGAATACACCATGTAGGCCTAAATCAACGAGTTCCACTTCTATTACGCACACGTCCAATATAACATCAATTGAACCACCAACCACATTCAAATTTGAAAACTGTACATTCAACAATTATTCCTTTTAAAATTATTCATGTTTATTTTTTTATGTCATCGTCGTTAATTAAAACTTTTCTAACACTTGTGTATATTAGTTAGGTTATGTTATAGCTTCTGCTATATGATATTATGGATAGTCACGTATCAGAGATTGTTTAATATTAAGATTTATTGAAAATCATCTGTCAAGTGACGTTGATTACTGGGATTCGGATAATTGAAGTGGAATGTTGCATTTTAATAAAAATGAAACTGAACCAACAAAGCCTTCTTGACTAGTAACATTGTATCGAGAACTTCTCGACGAGAAGGCATTGCTCACTACTGCCATCTAGCATGCATCTAGCGTAATATTTGTAATGTTGAGACGGTACAATAATACATTTGAAGACAGTTGTCTTTTCGTAAGTCAATATTTTATTGTACTGGAGTACTTCGTTACTTCTAATCTTTATATACTTTCTTCTAATCGTGTAATAGTCAATTAAATCCCACTCGAGTTTTGATTTTCTCTAGATAAATCAAAACGTCTAGTGAGATTACTGTTGGTAATTATAAATTTGTTGATGCCAAATAAGAGGTCCAAATACCACTTATTTGTGTACAAAAATGAGAAAAAAATCGACTGAATTATCTCTCAGATGCATTTCTGTAACACTTCATTAAAAATAAATCAAATTAATATTTGTATAAAATTTGAAACAAGTATTCTATTTTATTCTGTAAACAAATGAAAAAGTTACAGAAAACTTTTCTATTAATTAATAACAGAATAAGCCTCTATTTTACATATTTAAAAAATGTATTCAATATATTTAACAATACATAGGAAAATGTTTTCTTACATCACCATCTTCTTCTCCCACGAATTATGACATAAACCCATTTCCACTTTAAGAGAGTAAGTCCTTCCATTTTGTGTTAATGGACGGCCAATGTTTCTTTTTGTTTTAGATATGTAGTGCAGTAAAGTGTGCGACATTCTATCAGGTAACTTTTTTTCGCATACGTATGTCAAGCTTAGTATCCCCATTAAAAAAACTCCCCATAGAGTGGATGACATAAATTCAGTACAGTATTTAACTTTTTAAAATACGCGCCAGAAGAAATAAGGCGATTTTTTAAAAATAATCAACAAATCCCGGAGGAAATGTATTGTCCTCGAGGAATGGAAAGTAGAAAAAGTATGCTTCAAATTTAAAAAAGGAAATAGGCAAGATAGCTTTATTAATGCGTGGATTATGTATTTGCTTTTGGGCATCCAAAAATTTAACAACCGCTAACAAAAATATATTTTTCAGTGAAAGAACACCATCTCAAACCACGTTTCTATACAAAATACAAAAAGTGAGAAAAATTAAATGTGTAAAATATATTCTTTAATGAAAATATATTTCATGCATATCCAATCAAAACTTGATATGTAGTAATGCAACAAAAAGGAAAAAGTGCAAGTTTTTGTAGAAAATGAACGTTAGTCATCTGTATTTACAATACCAAAATTAATATAGCATGGCGCATCGCCAACACAGACACACTTCGACCATGAGAAATGGGCATTGAAAAGTGAAAAATGGAATTAATGTTGTCTAAGAATTGTAAGACTAGTTTCTCCAGAGACGTTTATTTATTCAATTTGTTTCGCCCTTGTTCCTCCCGATCATAATTTACTTTGGACCATGTCACCAATGCAGAATTGAAGGAGGAAAAACACCTGTAGAGTATCGTATTCTTGGGACAACGTCCAACATATTCTTGTCTAAAATACATCTCACAGAACTACAGCAACAACTGAAAAGCATTGGAATTAGTGCCAACAGTTATACTAAAAATGAATCTTGAATGAAGGTGGGGAGGAGGAAGAAAAAAGAATGTAAGATGAAGGAAATGAAAGGGACGAGGCCGAAGTAGAGAAAGAGAAAAGGTAAGTAATGAAAAAGAAAGAAAGATAACGAGGAAGAGAAACAGAAAAAGGAACCGAAACGTTATGGAGCAAGAAGAAAGAAAATAGATAAAGGAAAAAAGAAAGATCAAGCAAATCAACGAAAGAAGGAAGAGAACTAAGAGAGAATAATGATCTCAAAACTAAAGGCAGCACAAATTTAAGTTTCATTGCTAACATAAATTTTCATACCTATTATTCGAGAAAAATTCGTTCCGACACCGGGAATCGAACCCAGGACATCTCAGCTTTGCGCGCTGAGCACTTTTCCATCTGAGCTATGCCGAGACTCGATTCACGGAGCCGATCGAATTCTGCTCCTTTGTATCATCAATGGCCTACTACCTGCATTTTAGACATAGACGTAAGTCATGCATGCAGGAGCGCATATTTAAATGACTTTGGATCGCGTCTCGGCATAGCTCAGATGGAAAGAGCGCTAAGCATGCAAAGCTGAGAGGTCCTGGGTTTGATTCCCGGTGCCGAAACGAATCTTTCTCCAATAATAGATATCTACATATTGACTACATATAGTCTTGATTATTCAATGAGGACGCCGAGGCCTCATATATATATAAATTTTCATTACTAAATGGAAATAATAAAACGTTAAATATCTAGACCTCGTAATTTCTGTACTAAGTTTTCGCAATTGCGTGACAAACTTTCATAGAGAGAGAGAGAGAGAGAGAGAGAGAGAGAGAGAGAGAGAGAGAGAGCAGTAAGGGCAATAAAATTGGATAACCAACTTTAACCGCCCCAATATTGCTACTACATCCTGTAATACTTTAAAACTACATCACGCAGCCAACTCTAGGCGAAGGTAGAGTCTCTCTTGCTCTGACAGGTGAATTCATTTTTCAGTGCCCTTCATGTCGACTTCAACCCTCGAAATGCTGATACTCTCGTGCACCTCACAGGGAGTGGTCAACTTCACGAAACATGAGATGCGAGCAACTTTATCTCACGGACAAGAAAAGTACGCGTGTAAAGAACTTTACGAAAGTAGCAGGCAAAGGTTAAAGGTCCGGCTCCCGGAAGCTCCACGTTCGGATACTGGGAAAATCGTGATCTAATACAATCTCCATCCTTTGAGAACCGACGGCTATACTGTAGGCCCTATTGCTATTGTGCTTTCAAAAATGTCGAACTCTATTAGTAAGGCGCAGTGGAATTACCCTGAGAATACACGAAATGAACACAACACATTCAAAATGTCGTTAAAATTCTACATCATACCATTGCAAGCGCACTGATGGACAAGGGTGAGTTTCATTTCTCGTTGGTCAGCCACAGTTCACTCAGCGTCTTCTGAGTACTCGATTTCCAAGACCTGTGAAATGTGGTGAAGAACTTGAAAAAGAGGAAGTTACTTCTGAGCAATCTGGATTTCCATTATTATCATTCTACAGTTGCTTCATTATTGCCACAGCATCATTTCAACATCAGGAATGATTGCGTTATATTTCTTGACAAAAATTAACCTCCCACATTCTCTCATTCAAGATGCAGCGGGTTCTCTACTCTATCTTCATTACAGCAATTTTTTCAGCAATAAAATTATTTCAACAAAAATGTAGAATGCAAAATTCACAGTTCACTCTTTTAATTTCATGTTTATTTACTAGTCGCTTTAACTGCGTGGTCAAATTGCGACTGTTTATTGAGAATATGGTAGTACATTGGCAGTTTTGCCAACTCGATTTTTAAAAACCCGCTATGAAGCAGTGCAGAAACCGTAAATTGCTATATTGCCAATGTAAAGTGAAATTATTTTTCCGCTATGAGTGCTAAAAAACCGCTGAATTCCTATACCAACAATAAAAAGTTCATAAATTTTACCAGCTAAACTAACACAAAAAAACGCCTGATCTTGCGGGAAAACCGTTGAATTGGCAACACAATGTAACCACAGTCTAGTATATACAGTCGCGAAGCTCAATACGTAGTAAATATGCAAACATTAGATAGTTGCTCACCACTAGAATCGCTAATATCGCCTCATTACAGGCAATGCGAAATAGTACCGTCACAGTCTATTGTTTCTAGCACCCTCAAAACTCAAGCTTCGTGATTGTATATAGTAGACTGTGATGTAACTATAACATTGGGTTCCCACAACGAGCTATAGGGAAGACCAGGTAACTTGATACCCTAAGGGTGAAACCTAACCATTTTTCCCCCATTACTACAAATGCTAGTGGATTATGGTGATTTTCTAGTTTGAAGGTTGAATTTTCTTTTGCCAACTTCGTTTCGAATTTCGATACTGACAAATACTATAAATGGTAGTGATTTTGTAACCGGTATGTTGGCAGCTGAGGCAAATATCGACAATATTTGCCGGTACTGGAGTTCCATGAAATTAAAATTGTACTAGATTTCTCAGCCGGTTACTGGACGATAGTGAAATTCGAACTTATTAATAATTAATTAATATTAGTATTAATATTAATACATTATAGTTATGTTATGTGTTGCGTTGTGGTTATAATTCAAGAATAGTCAGATAAGTACGAATGAATATAATATACTTGGGCGTGATAATGCACGTGGGTAATGGATAGAAATATTATTTCAAATTTTAATGAATTTCTTTCGTGTTTAGATTTTTATTACTATGTCAAAAAAATGAAATAGTGTTGCAGTGACTCCTCCAAGGAAGAAAATGTGTGGCATTCAGAGTACGCTTCAGAAATCTGTAGTTCACGTGTATAATGAGTTGAAGAAAGAAGGTAATGAAGAAGGAATTATGCTAACGGAGACAGCAATTACAACCAGAATAGGACAATTATTAGGAGTAAGTATTCTTAAGCATACATTTCAAAGTGGTATTCAGTTTTAGGAGTTTGCACTAATAATTTCATGATTGTGGTCAAACAAAACAAATTTTTAGGTTAGGCCTAATGTTTAATCAAGTCAGTGATTTTCATATTGCCAAACTAAATACATTTAAGATACTGTAATACTGCAGTAGGTGATAGCTTAAATACATTTACAAATTAGACGAACAAGTAATCAAACAGCACGAAAGTAAATTTCCAGTTTTCTCTTTTGGTATTAAATTAACCGTTCAGATCACAATTTACATGCCACATCGGCCGAAGAAAATACAAGTCATATTGTAATTATTAACTTGATATTGCAGCAAATATTACATGAATGTTGGCCTGTTATGGTGCTTAAAAATAATTCAGTTTTATATAATAACTATATAACATACTCTATAAAGCATAGGAACGTTGACGCTGGCTGAATAATTTATTCATGACTGGTCTAAGTAATATTAAATATGGTGTTTCTTCAGAAAAGCTACCCCACCCAAAGTACTTGTTAAGATATAACACTCGAGAGGATGAGGACGCACTACTGGGAAACTAACCATTTCTCTTCGTCCTGGACCTCTCGCATGTTATATTGGTAATTAGTAACAAGTTTGAGGGAGGGACTACAACAATGCATTAGAATATACAGGTAAGTGTCAAAGGATTTTTGTGCTGAAAGTATTTGTGGCTGTGCACTAAAACCACGTGTTCATCACTATGTAAATATCACAGAAATCAATTAAACAAAATAAAATTATGCCTTCTTTGGTGTAGCTTTTCTGGAGAATTACCTAAATATTAGCCTACTTAAACCTATCGTAGACCCAACCTAACATGTTGATCATTTTCTATTCATATAGCTGTAAATGTTGGTATTATGCATGAATTTTATGATATAACAATTTTTAGAAGTATTATGTTATTGTTTGTTATTACAGCTTGGCTTAACTACAGCCACGAAAGTGATCAATTCACACAAGGGGACCCCACTCGTGACACTAGGAAAACATAGACTACGTAAACATCCAGTGACTGATGCTGATGATTTTACGGAAGATGCAATTGCGAGATTTATTTATGACAAGTTACATAAAGGTAGGGAAGTTACAGGAATTATTGTGTTGATTTATGCAATGTAATTCTGATATTAGTCATAGGCCTATGTATAAAAATATGGCATAATTTTCATTTACTGTTACAGGGGAAGTACTAACAGCAGCAAAAGTTCTGGAACGTATGAATGATGATTATGAAACATATTTATTTAGAGTATCCTTATCATCGGTGAAAAAAATTTTGAAAGAGATGAAATTTCTATGGAGCAAAGGGGATCCTTATACACATGTATGAGAAAGTGATGTTATTCGTTTTTAAGAGAATATATAAGAAATGTGGAGCGTGAGAACCCTAAACCCGTAGTATTCTTGGATGAGACTTGGATTTTTATGAATGGTAAATTTCAATGTATTGTGAGACATTGAGTGATTGAATTTTTTACTAACAAATAGATTAACACTTATGTGGAATATGAAATTGCAATTAATATAGGCTACTAGTAATGAATTCAGGTGGGAACAACATGTTTTGCAATTAATAGTTTCATATTATAACTAGAGGTTAGTTATAAAATTCTTGAACGGTTTTCCTGTCTTTAAAATTTTTGTGTCTCTTAGAGTGTCAATGTGAATTGCTTTTCTCTCTCTGTTTTTTTAAGTATGATCACCCACTTATTCATGAAATAAACCAGGTGAAGTTTCCAGTGACATGAATGGTGTTATTCATAGACCAACAAATGAGGGTGGAAGATTAGATGCCGGAACGAAAGGTGGATTTATACTCGGTAAGTTATATTGATTTATATTTTACGTAAATTTGGCAAGAGTAATTTTTTAAATCAGGGTACAAAAATATAAAAATTGGTGACTAAATAAAAACGTGGGAAAGCCTTTCACCAAAGAGGATCTCATGTCATGTTATGTTATGTTATGTTTTATTTTCTTTATTTAAATGCTGTGAATTCATGTGACGTAATTATATGCCCAGGTATAATTTTTATTGCAGGTGCTGATTTAATTTTTTCATGCAATTGAAAGAAAAGTCAGGACTACCATAGTGCTATGAATAGCCCTGTAGTTGAGAAGTGGGTGCAAACACAATTGTTGACCTGAGAACATTAGGGCAATGCGTTATTGTCATGGATAGTGCTGCATATCATAGCAGACTTGTGAAAAATCAGCCAACAACAAAATGGAGGAAAGAACAGCTACTGGTGATTGCAACTGAATATAATAGATTTGTTGTACTAAATGATAAGAGTTGTACTAAATGATAAGAGTTGATGGTGTGAAATCACCTTTTGATATTACATTGCAATATTAATTTCCATACTTTACAGTCATTATTATTATTATTATTATTATTATTATTATTATTATTATTATCTTTACTACTACTACTACTACTACTACTACTTATAGATGCTACTTTTTTCTTTCAGGTGAAATTGAATCTACATAAGAATCCTAAAACAACAGAGCCTTGCCAATTACTGTTCTGAAGCTGCCTTGTCTTATGTGTTGTGTCTATATACAATTAATTCTTTCAGTTTTTTTTTCCCCTTTAATGTAATGAAGTTGTTGGTTGATTGATACCAAGTGTTCAGCAGTTGATGTCATTTGTTATCTTGCACTCCAATATTTAACCAGATGATTGAAAGCTGTGTAAAGTTAAACAGTCAAGACAATGATCCATATCTTCATTGAGATTTCAGAAATGGCATGGGGAGATTCTGAAATATCAGTTCTTTGTAAATATTTGAGACAATCATGGCCTGTGATAATATGAGTACTGCCACTGTAGATTTTCATAGAAGTTCAGTTATTAAATTAGGTGTATTATTTTTACTATGTATTGTACTATATTTTTGTTTCGCTTAATTGATGAATTATATATGCTGTAAATTGAATAGTAGACTGTAGGTCTATAGCTTAACTGATGAATTGTATGTGCTGTAAATTAAATAGTAGGCTGTACACCACAAGTGATGAATTGTTTATGCTTGTAATGTGAAGTAATTTGCATGATATTTATTATCAGTTTCTGTATATTTCAACTGATTGAATTGTTTATACTTTTAAATTGAATTAACTTGCTTGCTATGTATTATATTTTATAGCTTAACTGATGAATAATTGTTTAGGTTTGTCAATTTAATAATCTGAGTGCCATGTACTTCATATTTTTAGTGGAGCCACCAATATAGCTTAGTCAGTAGACTCGTTGGCCTGCAAATTCAGAGCTGCACTCGAGGGTAGTTTGGATCCCCCATTTGGTCTGATTAGTTGGTTTCTTCTGAGGATTTTCCTCCATCGTGGAGCAGACGCCGGATGGCCTATTGCAATTTTTTCATTTGCTTTAGAATCATTCCGATTTTTGTTACCACATTGTCATGTTCTGATCTTGTTATTCTTTTAACAGTGTGGTAAGATGCAGGTATAGATAACCTTACAGTAATTTTGCTACCTTTCAGCTACCTCATTACCTCCCACTCCATAAACTTCATGGATCCACGGAAGTACCAGTCGTCGATGTAATTCGACCATTTTGCTTAAAATATTAAAACACTGTAAAATATTGAGATTTCATGCTGTTACGTCCATTACTGCAGCAAGAACATCTGATTTTGAATCTGATAGTATGACAGCCTTCTCAGATTTATGAAGTCGATACTGGAGATTTTGTAAGCTTAAAAGTGTATCTAAATTTTCACTATCAAAATTAGTCAGTGTTTGAAGTTAGTTAGTTAGTTAGTTAGTTAGTTAGTTAGTTAGTTAGTTAGTGGCGTTTAAAAAGGGCGCGTCAGCTACTATGGCTATTTGCGCCCTTATCTAAAATCTTTCACTAAACACAAACACAATACAATAACCAGAATGTTTAAAAAGCTAAAAAGCGTTGTCACGGTTAAAATGGGGCAAACAAGTGTTTGAATATAATTCCCTGTAAAAGGGAATATACTGGTATTGTACTACAACACCACTACATCTATGGCTTGGTAAACAGGATCCATCTATAAAAAATACTGTATGTAGTCACTCACTGACCAGATCATTTATCGTTTCTAATGATTTTTAAAATGTCTGGAGAAGTATCACATTTCTTAACATCATCTGTTAAAGTTAACTTATATACTATTCATTTTGAAATAACTTGGGATTGTGTTTTATTAGTAAAGTTTCCCTTAATTGAGCAAGTTTGAGTTCTCCAAGTAGAGTCAAAAAGTCTGTTGGGATTTTGGCTCAGTTTATTAATATTTGTGGACTGTGATTTTTTGTTCTAGACAACCATATTATCTGCAAATGATGAGATTATCATAAGATCTATTTCTTTAGTTAGACCATCGACATTAATATTGGAAAATGTATTCCTGAAAACAACAATGTGGGAAGCCCAGATGAATCTGTCTCTATTTACATATTTGTGACAATGAATCAAATAATCAAGTCACTGACCCAGTGTAACACTTTATCATGGACACCCTAAGTTTGCAATTTCTTAAGTGATTTATATCTACAGAGCCATATGATCCTTGAAAATAAATTAAAATTGTTAAGTTGTTTTGTTTTCTGTTTAAAATATCTTTAATATCTTGACTAAAATTTAAAATCTGTCCATTTGTTGAATGCAATTCTCTAAAGTCAACCCAATAAAATGAAAGTTAGTTACTAGATTCCAGGAACCAATTCAATCTATGAAATCATCTCTTCCATAATTTTGGCTATCATACTAGTAAGTGGTATCTGTCGATAACTCGAAAAGATATTAGTTGAATAATTGCTTTTCAAAATTGATGTTATGATAGATTTTCTCCAGACAGATATTGTATTTTAGATGAGATTACAAGATAAAAGTAGTGAGTTTGCTTGTTTGCCAACATGTTTAAGAAAATCAGCATGAGTATTGTCTGGACTTGGAGATGTTTTGGGTCTTATGTTATTAAATTAATAGTAATATTCAGTTCTTGATTAAATATTGTTATATAAAGTAGATAGTAGATTTAATATTTCTTTCAGTTTTTCCTTAATAGTCTGACGTACACAGATAAAACTAACAACCACACCACCAACTAATCTAATAGAAATTAAAATATAATTAAATGTAGTAAAAGTAATTAAAATTATAAATACACGTAATAAACCATAACCCCCTAATTTCAACAATATATACTATTTTATTCCCTTTTACAGCTTGTAGATAATTATTAATTATAGTTATTACTTATTAGCATAATATTTATTGAACTTATTGGCTATTTCACTTCGTTTGAAAGATGTTATTGTGTACAAAAAGCATTTTTTGATGATCGTTTCATGCTGTATGTTGTGTATAAATCTATGATTTCTGGCCATCTGTTCTGTGTAATCCATCTTTTGTATAGAATTAATAAAATATTCTTTTGGTAGTAATTATTTTATTAATTGAGTATTTAATTTTCACCAGCTCACATTTCTTGAATCATTTGCTTTTTCTTATTTAAATTTAGGACACAAGAGCCAAAAAGAGACTTCACAGTTATGTATCATACATTTTTTCAATGACAGACGTGGAGTTGCAGAAATAATAAGTGTAAGTGTAGCATTATTAAGCAATTTACAAACAAATGAAATCTTTAAAAAGGTATCTAGAAGTGAAATTACTTATGGCTTTTAAGGACCAAAATTATTTTTGTAAGTTGATTTATTATTATTTCAGTTTTAGCATAGTTGTATTATCCATTTCCTTACTAATTTCAAAAGATAATCAGAAGTTCATTCGAATTCCAACCAAAAGTCAATTGGTTATTAATTTATCTACCTTTAGGAAGTACAGTATATGTACGCTGGAATCTTTGAAGTGAAGTGACAATAATTTAATTGGTCTTGGAACAGATTTGATTCTTGAATATTATATACTATACTTTGTTGTATATTTACGTCTAGTAACCTATTAATGCTAATACTAATAATAATGTAAAGGAATAAAAGAATAGAACATAGCAATACATTTCTCATTATTATTGAAACTATTTAGAATAACCTTCCAACATTAAGGTAAAGCACGGTGAGTAAAGAAGTCATTCAGTACATAGGATCGTGATTTTACTACATGTGGTGATATCTGGTAACAGTTGGCAACACTGACAAGGCGGAAATATTTGCTGTTTGGGAACTGAACTTACGTGATCCTCACTATAGAAGCAAGAGGACTAGAAAGAAGAATTCTTCTAGCTCGTTGGTTCCCACTTTACCGACATACTGACCAGTTCGCAGACACGTGTTGCCATCTAGCGGCTATATCTGAAACATGTCCACTGTCATCTTGTGAAAAGGTACTGTGTTATTTGTAATGGAAGTGAGGATAAAACCGGGATTTGCTTTTTAAGCAACTAGTTTCCTATACACAAGCATCCGATAAGATTGTCTGAGCTTAGGACCTCCCGAATTCGAATCTAGTGAGAGCCATCTCACTCGACAATTCACTTCACAGGGAATCATTTGTTCAATCCGTGAATCAATTAGAAGGCTCTGCTGGATGGCATTACATAATTTTACACACATACAAAGCAACATTACACAACTTAAATGTCGAACGAAACAATTGTGTTTATCTTAATGATTATTTAATTTATTGTTCATTCGCAGTAATAAGTTTTGTAAATTTATGGGAGTTTGATTTGGTAATTTTGATTTATTACTGGTAAAATTTGTGCCAGCATTCGCGGTTATACAATGAATATAAGTGAATCTTTAAAATACGTTAATTCAGGCATTTGAAAGGGCTTTAATTTTGACAATCTACTGATGAGATTTGAGATTTTTAGATTCTGAATTTCAAAAAGTAATTTAAAATTTGCTTGTTGCGCAGCGTTTGCACTGGCTCTTTCAGATCATCGTTAAAGGATAGGCGGAACCGGCGCTGGATGAATAGAAGGTACCCTATTATTAAAAAGTAGGAACAACAGAACAAACTATTAGGTTGTTTAAATAAAATAATAGTCACGTGTTCTTATTCTCTACTATGTGTAGCAAATGTACAATATGACAAGTTTATTGCAAAGGATGAGGATCACGTTCCACGTATGTGTAGAACATGAAATCTACACTTTTGTATTTGCTCTTAATGAATGAATTAACGACCGATCACTGGCTGTCACGAATGAACGACAGCGCTATAGTAAAGAAAACAGTGATGCATGCATGACCTGTGATGTTAAGTCCCACCATCAATCAGATGTGGACCAGTTGAGTCTGTTAGATGTAAAGCCCGTGGCTCAGCAAGCATGGCAGATTCGGTTAGCAGGAAGTTTCTAACAAACCACAAAGTGGATGGTCACTACTAAGGCCGCAAATTTACTTGTGAATCAGGAGCTAAGTATTTATGTGCAAATCGGGTTCAACACATCCAAATGACCCACACCAGACAGCTGGGACACTGACTTGTTCATCCCACGAAGTAGCGGTAATGCTGTGACTCCGAAGTTATAAAATAAGTTTATGATTCAGCACACTTTTAAGGTAACGACACGAATAACCCCACCAGCCTACTTTAAGAGAAACAATTTATGTCGGTAAAGAGAACAATTTATGTCGGTAAAAAGACAAGTCCATCTCAAAACGAGGAGTGAAAGATCTTACAACTGTAATGCATTTCAGAATTAAAGATCATATAATCTATGCTTCATGACAAACTTTCAGAATTAAAGCTAAGTATTTTTTTATTTTAGTAGGTTATTTTACGACGCTTTATCAACATCTAGATTATTTAGCGTCTGAATGAGATGAAGGTGATAATGCCGGTGAAATGAGTCCGGGTTCCAACACCGAAAGTTACCCAGCATTTGCTCATATTGGGTTGAGGGAAAACCCCGGAAAAAACCTCAGCCAGGTAACTTGCCCCGACCGGGAATCGAACCCGAGCCACCTGGTTTCGCGGCCAGACGCGCTAACCGTTACTCCACAGGTGTGGACTAAAGCTAAGAACCTACGCCACTTTCCTAAATTTCAGAGCTGAATGTCATGTAATCTGCGTTATGTAAATAAAATGTCAGATTTTAATATACCGTACATTAAAAAATCCAATACTATAATCTGCGTTCCTCAGAATTTTAAAACTCACTATGATAATTTACGCAATAACAAAACAGGATCAAAAGAATTAAAAGGAGATAACTCCCAAGAAAGTAGAAAAAAATCAAAATACACGCTCATGCAATCTACCTTCTTTTCATAATTACATAATTCAAGATCATTCAATTTACTGTTCTACAAGTAATCTAATAGTAGACCCTCTGTTGGCCTCATAACAAAAAAAGAAAAAGCTTAAATTGAAATTACAAAAAATTTCCAACACAAAATAGCACCAATCTATATTACTGTGATACTGTTTCAAGTATCTCTAAGTATGAATCAAACTAAAAAAATGCAATCGAAGATACAGATTTAGTTATTTAATAAAACTACTTTTTATTGTTATTAAAAAGAGAATCTAAAACCTTGGAAGTCTTTCTTACAACGTATCAGCCTTTCAATTTTACTCTTATGGAGGATATGTGCAGCACTAAGACATGTGAGGAGTGCATTCCTTCCCACACGCGAGATGTATTTCAAAAAGGACTATTGTATTACTTCAATATTGACGCACACGTTCAGAGTGTTTCTTTGCTTTAGCTCTCATCCCATCATAAAAGTCACACTGAAGGGAACATGCAATATTTCAAAGACGCTAGGCTTGTGGAAAACATTCGGTACATTCTCTACCATATGAAGGGTTCAGATTCATAGTGGGCCAAGCGCCATTTATTAAAAACGGAGGAAGAAGGGTTAAAGTTAAGTGAATACCATAGTTTAATGAAGATTGATATATCATTTAGTTTGAATGTGTATACTTTACATTACTTGCTATATGTTTCCATTGAATTATGGTAATAACTTCATTTTAATCCTTGTTTCCTACGGTTTTAGTAAATGGCGCTTGGCCCACTATGGTTCTGAACCCTTCATTTTATAAAGATACAGGCGTTACCGTCAAGTCTAGCATTTAATTTAACAATGCTTTCGACTGCAGCAGTTTCAGAATGTCCAAATTCAATTTAGGCAAGAGATAACCAACAGATTTTGCCTGGACCGGGTTAACTGTAGGAAATCGATGATGCTGCTTTTTAGGCATGCATTAGTTTCCTGTTATTTTCTGTGCCAGCGTTGGGGATGATTTTGAATTATAAAGGAATAGTGGAATGGCGGGAGAAGAAACGGAAGTACATGAGGAAACAAGCATCAACATTACCCTTGTTCACGACAGACTCCACTTGGACTTAGCAGCATTTAAACTCTAACTTTAGAGTGAAAAGCCGACGCTTAACTGAAGCTCCACAAGTCATTTCATCAAACTCAATGCTAATGGCTTAAACCAGCGTTGTCAGACACAGCCTAAAAGGAGCGGAGCGCTCCACTATAACTCGTTGCGTGCTCCGGTGCCTCCACAGACATAAGTTCACGCTCCGACTGGACGTCTCTAGCACCACAACCGGTTTCGGAGCTTACAACTCTGACACTACTGGCTTAAACGATTGTGTTTCAACTATAATATTCCCTAGATAAACAAGAATTATCTTTTTCAACGGCGGCCACTTCGATTCCTCGACACTCATCTTAAGTATCTCTATCCAGCATCGAAACATGGTTTACATTCCTGCCTTCGGCATCGACTTCGGTGCACCCCGTGATATGGATTTACATTGCATAACAGCGTATTCCGAAACTCAGCGCTGAGCAATCTGATGGCATCACGGTGTTCCGAATTTCAACGATGACGTCACTGCTCCACAGGTGTCGCACCGGTTCCATCAGCTTGTAGAGGTGGTGGCAGTCTCCATCAGTGAATCTGATAGGTTCTTGCATAGGGCGGGAATTAGCAGACGAATGACATCGTGCGCTGTTGTGTCATGGCGGTGCGTTCTGCTGTATTGTTTGTAGTAAGTACAACGTAAAAACAATATGTTAATGGATTATGAGCGAACATGTCAACGGACCAGTTATTACTATTGGTTCAAGAAATAAATTGTTTATGCTCTATTTTCTTTGAACGAGATGATAGTACGGAAATTTCGCAAAATATTGCTAGCGTAGCACAGACAACTTATACAGCCGCCATGATAGCCATCGAACCTTCCAGCAGTTTTGTTCCTATTTTGCTGCAGCGTGACATCATTGTTGTCCACCGGTCCGGTGAGATTCGGAACACGCTGTAAGTTTGGTGATTATTATAATGAATGCAACAACGTAAAAGCCAGCAGCGGAAACGAGAATACCTCGTGAAAACCTGCACCAAATACCATCAATGCAATTCCCATCAGTCACAACAAATTTAATGGCAACGCTTTAGGTAAATATAGAAGTCCAAAATGTTCTAACTTCAGACTTTAAAACAAATGCGAACTAAAGTATATGCAGACTATTATAATTACAACTTGATGTTTGAAGTCTTGTTCAGTAAAAAGTATCCAAGTGCCATTTTCAGTCTTTAGAGGGAAATGAGCCGGACTTTACGTTGAAGCTATTGATTGGCAATCTATGAACACCTACGAGTAATAAAACGAGTCTAGGCTTTGATTCTTATTTACGCTATGTTATAGGTTCACTTAGAGTCACCGACGTAGATCTGTCGGCTAAGGCGCTTGCCTGCCGATCCGGAGCTGCGCTCGGGGGCGGGTTCGATTCCCGCTTGGGCTGATTACTTGGTTGGTTTTTTGCGAGGTTTTCCCCAATCGTAAGGCAAATGTCAGGTAATCTATGGCGAATCCTCAGCCTCATCTCGCCAAATATCATCTCACTACAATCAATTCCATCGACACTAACTAACCTCGTAGTTGATACAGCGTCGTTAAATAAGTAAATAATATAAATTCATTTAGCGGTACTTATGGTTTTTAGAGAACCCGGAGGTTAAGTGCCGCCCTCACATAAGCCCGCCATCGGTCCCTATTCTGCGCAAGATTAATCCAGTCTCTATTATCATATCTCACCTCTCTCAAATCCATTTTAATATTATTCTCCCATCTACGACTCGGCCTCCCAAGTAACGCACTATATGCATTTCTGGATTCGCCCATACGTGCTACATGCCCTGCCCATCTCAAACGTCTGGATTTAATGTTCCTAATTATGTTATGTGAAGAATACAATGCATGCAGTTTTGCGTTGTATCACTTTCTCCAGGGCTAGATACATAAATTGTTATTCCAATAAAAAACAATTTTCACAAATATAGCACTTAGATCCTTATTTCACTTCGAGTCTTCTTTTGTAAGACACATCAATATGAATTCTGATGCCGAAGTAACAATTTACCAAATGATTCAGGCACAGCGTCACCACTTTATAAAAAGATTATAGCTGTGCGCTACTTATCAAGTTGCGGTTGCAGGTAGTACAAACAAAATATCCTGTACAAGTACACTAAACAAGCTGTACTCTGCAAAGCTTATGTGTTTGAATAAGAGATACACAGCCTTGTAACGTACCTGTGAATCGTTAAGGTACATGCAGGTTACACAATAAACAATGGATTAGTAAGCAATCTTTTTATAAATTGGAATGTAAAAGCTTAATACACATCAATAATTTCAATTTAAGCCTCATTACTTACGACGGAACTATTGCACATTCATAAATACTACACGTTATTGAATTTCTTATGTAAAATTATCTTCCTTTTCAGACAGTATCTTGAACATGAAGTCTGCTGTCACAGCATGTTTTCTTCCCACACTGACAGACATAATTTGTCAGTCGCATGGAACAGGTGTCAGAAATTTCTCAACAGAAAGAATATAATTATTATTGTCTTATGATCCGAGAACCTTCCGTTGTTACCAATTAACAACACACGTCAACTATTGTTACAGAACGGAAAAGGAAGAGTATTTAAATAAATAAAAAAAAAAAATCAGCTGAAACATGAGTTGTATGTTAATCGTAATCCTGAATAGATTGTAGTAATTCATCTAACAAGAAAATATAGAAGTACGCTAATAAGACTGAAAACAGGTAATATAAAATCTATGCCATACATTAATGGAAAGATAGAAGATATCGATAACAGCAACACGTTAGTATGCAAAGTAATATCGTTTGTTATAGGGGCTGGGAGAATTAACATTTTTCTTGCTGTAAGCATATCAATGTGACCAGATTTCGTTAAACTAAGTTAGGTAGGGTTACATAAGCTAGGTTGTGTTTAGTGACCTTTCCGCTGTATGTTTTTTTGAAAGAACGCAAATATTTTGATCCTTGCAATTACAGCCTCATAAATAGCTAACCCACGATCAGTACCGTACAATCAGAGATTTATGTAGATAATTGTTCTGTTATTCTTTTACTTATTTATTTGAACTATAGCCGCAATCGCAGGTTGCTGATGTAAGGAGATAATGAACAATACTGCAAGAATAGAAAACGAGAACTGATACACGCAATATTCATCAATCATCACAAATAATACATAATGAGCAAAATATCGAAATAATCTCTTTGGTTAGCAGTTGCCATCTGTCCAAACTGTACGTACCTGGGATCCCCATAAAATGTTCTTAATATGTCGTTACATTCTTATTGGTTACGATCTCTCTCTGTAAAATATTTATTCTTTAACTAGGCCTACATATAATTCGGTGCAATAGAGGAGGGCTTTTGTCGCATGCGACACCTCTGTGCAATGCGTCAGGAATGCAGTAACTTGTTGAAGCAGAGAGAATGGAGCGAAGCGATATCATGTCGTATCGTACATCTCAGAAGTCGGCAAGGAGAAGAAATGCTTTTGTACTTTAATTTTAGCCCTTTTTTAATATTGAGCCCTCTGGCACCTTTTGGCCTAGATTTGTTGACAATAATTATGTAACCAGCATTACATAAAGACGAGCAGCGTGAGTGCACAGAAATTATATCGCAAAACATTATTTACGCAAGTTCCTTTTACAATAGAGTATGTTCATGATATTACCAACATGGAGTAAAATCGAAAAAAAAAAAAAAATGGCGAAAAAGCGAAGCATAGAGAAAATCCGATCCACCGAAAATTCCTACCAACAATCAGAAACATAAAAAAAAATCAGTACTATAAACAGTAAAGATTAAAATTTCATAAAATAATACCAAAAAGATACATAATTGATTTATAGTTGACCCAAAAAGAAAAACAAAATAACGAACTCACAATTTATATGAAAAATACTAAAATCTCCATTTGTTCGTTGGGTTTGTAGTTGCATGTGATAGCCCTAAGCCTATGTTAAAACCAGGAGTCCTTTTAAAAGTTCGGTTAAAGGACTTTTTGTACTCCAGCATTATAAACAGTCCTTATCGCTAGTGAAAATCGTGCATAATATGCTATATTACTCTAAAAGTACCATAAAATATTACCATGCCAACTAAAAATCAGGACTTCAATTGTGCCATAAAGTTAATATTATCGAACGATTTGCCATGATATAATATTAATATGTATATAATGCAATTGTCATAGCAACCCCTTTCTTCATAGACCATGACATCAAACAACCCATCATTACAAATTCTGTGTTTTTTTTAGTAACTGTTTTAAAATGCTGTCGTACAAAAAATACGTATAGAGCACGTTCATAATATTATATGCAGTAGTCATTACACTCAACATTAACTTCGCTCGTTCCCTAAACATTGACTCGTGTCATAAAATATAACATTATAAACTTGTTTCATAATATAGACTATTATTATATGTATACCTCTCATGTATTAGACATAGAAATGCGTAAATACTCGTAGTTGGTTATATAGGATTAAGATTTGTTAGACACTAGCTCATCCCTGACTTCACACAAACATAGTCACAATTTAAAAAGTATTTAACTGTGAACTAGATAGTAGTTCGCCTGGGCTACGCAACCTTAAATTTCGCTATACCAGATAAGGGAGTATTCTGCAATCAGCTAACTAGTTCGTATATCTGCTTTGGAGTAGCGTGCGATTCACGTATGTGTGGCATTGAAGCGGGAAGTGTTTCTCTAGCTTATAAAACCACTCATAAATCACTTAATATCCTTGAATGCTTTGCGAAATAAAATGACAATTATTGTTTTAAACAGATACAAAAAAGTGGATCAACCTATAAGAAATCCAACACTGAGTAATGTAAGCATGTAACTTACTTATACTTTTGATTCAATGAAACAGCACTTTTTCAAGAGGTTGTTTTGTTTTTGTTCTTTACAGTTAACAATTAATACTACCGGTTCTTCTTTTCTTACGACTTCATTACATCACAATAGTTATTCAGAATGGGGCCCATGTTCACATGAACTATATTTACTGAATTACGACTTAAGGAATAAGCTCCTTAAGTGCTGTGAATCACATTGTATACTCATTTAATTGAGTTCGCTGCCCTTGAAACTGTAGACGTGCAATATGCATTCCGCCACGAAAGTAGATATGTAGTTAGTAGTTTTATTTGACACAAATGACTCGTAATGTGGTTCGGCTAACTCTATTCAAGGTCCAGTCAGCACGCGACCATACCAAAACAAGCAAGACGCTGCCGCTGGCCCGATTACCATGACGGTATATTGTTACTACAGACTTTTTTTCAAAGTAATATGCTGTAAAAGTAGTAGGTAGCAGATATTATTACATCATATAAGCATGTGCAAGTTTGCATTGTGTCCATGAAGCAACAAATCGTGTGGATCAATTTTCGATATAGATTACGAGTAAATAAGGACGACAGACATAAAGAAAGTTCTATTTTTTTCTTCTGTTAATGGAACAACTGAAGTTACACAAATGTACGAGGGCCGTCCAGAAAGTTTTCGTGAGGTCGTTTACAGAAAGAAAACACAATTTCATGGAAAGTTTTATTCAAAGAGATCAGCAATAATTGTTTTCAACATATTCCCCACCGGAATTGAAACATTATTTTATCATACCATAGGATCAGCTTTCGTATCTCTGTGTCTTAGAAGTCTGCCGCCTGTGATCAGAACTGGTGTGTGACAGCCATCTGCATATCTCTGTTGATCCCAAATGTCTCAATTTCGGTGGGGAATATGTTAAAAAATATCTCAATAATTGCTGTATCTGTTCCAATAAATCTTTCCATAAATTTGTATTTTCTGTTTGCAAATTGCCCCAGGCAAATTTACTTTCTGGAGGCGCCTCGTATTTCCGATATTACGGGTATTATCAACCAATAATTCTTCAAAGCAAAGGACACGTTACTTTTCACTACTCTTGTGATGTTTCATTATTGGATGTTGTTTCCAGTTAATGTTAACTGGAAAGTAAGAAATGCCATAACATCAAACAGCCAGAATCCGTACATCTGGAAGAAAAAAGGGTAAAGTCAACCCCATTACAGGCCATATCAGCCTAAAGCGGTGCGGAAGTTAGGCTCCCACCTTTACAACAGCGAGCATTAATGACAGTCCTACTATATCCCCACCGCCTTTATCCCCAAAGATGTACCCCTGGTACTCATTTCTGTAAGAAGCTGAGTAAACCTCAGAATTAGAATTAGATCAATGGAGAAAATCCATGACTCCATCGAGAACCAAACCCGCGAACTTCCGGCTTTGCAGTTTACGCCTTAAAGTCTTGGTTTTTCCGAACCGACGCATGCGGGATCCAAAGTGTGAGGCCCGTCTCGCACAAATCCGGACTACACGAGAGATAATGAGTGGTTTCTATAGCTACGAGGTCCGAGGTCTGCGCATCTCGTAGCTATAGAAACCACTAACCATATCTCGTGTAGTTCGGATTTGTGCGAGGCAGGGCTCGCAACTCGCATGCGTCGGTTCAGAAAAACCAAGGCTTAACCGCGACGATATCGCGAGCTCCCATATCTAGGAAAAACGAATAATAATTCCTGACATATCGGAAGCAATCTGTAACATTCACGGAATATGAAACACTTTATGTTTGTGTAGGGCCTACACACAATAAAAGGTAAGTTAGCCTACATAAACGCACATCATTCATATAATCCCATTTAGTTTCGTGGAAAATAATCCTTGTAAGTAAGGATGATCGTGATGTGATGGTGCATGTTTGATAATGCTGTTGGTGATGGTAATGGATGATGGTTGGTGGTGGTGAATGCTCAGGATGATGATGGAGGATAATGGTGGTGGTGATCAGGATGATGATGGATGGTTGATGTTGGTGGTGGATGACCAGAATGGAGATGGTTGGTAGTGGTAGATGATGACAAATGGTGCTTCTTTACAAATTTCACTGTAAATATAAAAAACTGGACAAAACTGAAAATGACACATAAAGACATTCCCTCTGCCCCACTCCCCAAATAGTGAGTTTGAAAACCATCATCATATGTTTCCCTGTTGTTTCTAAAGCGTATTTTTCTATCTTGAGTTAAACTGAAATCCTCCTGTACGAAGCACCTTATATGGTCCAAACATTCTACCATGCTGATCAGAAAGGTCAGACGTTTCAAGAGCTGTAATAATAAAAGATGACTGAGATAACGACAGGGAAACCAGAATACTCCAAGTAACGTACGATGACCTATAATTCTGAATAACAGTACGCCGCATCCGAGAATTGAACTCGTGCCATCTGAACAGAAAGTACACGCGCTGATCATTTGCTATCGCTCTGGGCGAATGCATTTACGGCTGTGTTAAACGGTTCTTGAGAGAAAACTTTCACAATCTCTTCTACTGGGCACAACTTTCGCTTTTGAGGAGTTCTCGTGAAATACTTTGTGGGCCTCTGTTTATTAAAATCAGTTCATACTCATATATCTATTAAGTGACTTTGCTACGAAAGCCTTGAGGAACGTACAGTATTCACTGTGATTCGTGTTCAAGTTAAGCGAGTTTCCCGAATTACATGAAAATGATTCAAAACTTCATTTAATGCAGCACGACAAAGATTAAGTTGCAAATAGACCGCATGAGATGAATAACCTTTCTTGTAATCATTCACAATACAGATTTTATATTCTTATTTTCACGAACTACATACTTTCGTTTGTCCTTACTTCCGTGGGGATTACGATTAGACTATTATTATTATTATTATTATTATTATTATTATTAGGGACCGAATTTTTTAGGGATATAACATGGGTGATTTCAGTGTTAAACCTGCCAGTATTTCGGTGGGAATATCGTGAAATAAGGTCGATTAAATTTATTATGTTATATTCAATAAAAACAACTTATAACTTTTTTGTTTGTTTGTTTACACATAAGTTATCACATATCAGCATCGGCAAAATATAGGCATAAACTAAGCATGGCTTCTGCATTGTTCATACAAAAATCGGTGCGACAATCCGTATTTTCGTGTACGCAGAAAAGCCCCTCTTACATACATAAATGTTCTGCCCCAGGGCAGGTCTTTCACTGCAAGCCCAGCATTCTCCAATCTTTCCTATTTTCTGCCTTCATCTTAGTCTCCGCATATGAACCTATATATCTTAATGTTGTCTATCATCTGATATCTTATTCTGCCCCGAACTTTTCTCCCGTTCACCATTCCTTCTAGTGCATCCTTCAGTAGGCAGTTTCTTCTCAGCTAATGATCCAACCAATTCAAGCCCCTCTTAAAGCTGAATGTTCAATCTCTACTGCAGTCGACTACAGAAATTTAACTTTTTTCCATAGCCAGAGAAATATTAAAATAGAATATACACAATATCCATAGAGAATATATATATATATATATATATATATATATATATATATATATATATATATAGGCATTAGTCTACCAAGCGATTGACAAAGTGAAACAAAAGTCACAAATATAATTTTTTTTAACAAAATTGAATAACATTTTGGTGTATATTTTGTAGTTTTTGCGATAGAAGGGGTATTTTTTGCCCAATGACATACATATTTCGTACAATAATCTATGATCGAAATTTCGTGTTATTTCGTGAATATTTTCTGATTAAATATATTTTAGGTATCAAGAAGGGTAGCTGTAACAAAGAAAATAAATGTGAAACATTTCGCGTGTATCGGTATTACCAAAAAATAGGCTCCCATTATATGTTCAAAAATACTGGAGCTCCTTGGTTATGTGGTCAGTATCATGCAGAGTCAATACGAAAGTTGACAGAAAACCAAAACAAAATACATTTTGTCCCTCTAGAGGTATATCGTCACTTCCTTGATGAGAATCGAATCGGGTACGCTGGATTTATACCTAAAAAATCCTGTCGCTTGAGCCATAGAGGGAAGAGGCACGTACACAATTCAAACAACTAAAGCCTTGGTTTCTCTGAACCGACGCATGCGACATGCGAGGCCCGCCTCGCACAAATCCGGACTACACGAGAGATAGTGAGTGGTTTCTATAGTTGTGTGGTGTGCAGACCTTGCATCTCGCAGCTATAGAAACCACTCACTATCTCCCGTGTTGCCCGGATTTGTGCGAGGCGGACCTCGCACGTCGCATGCGTCGGTTCAGAAAAACTAGGGCTGCTATTCATAGACATTTCGCAGCACGCGTTACGAGCGTACTAAGCTAGCTCCGGCTATCCACTGGTTACTAGTACAGAATTCAAATCATATCCTATCGCTAACACTGGTTTATGAATACGAAAAACGCTGATCATCCACCGAAAACCCGCGCTAAAAATGTCTATGAATACGGCCCCAAGGCTTTATATTAGCTGATGCGGCAAGAGATTCTCGGTCGAGGGTCCGAAATCAACGTAGGATGTAAAAGTTTGTGCGTTGTTCACGATTTTGATGGATGCCTAGCGTCGTGCAGATCCTCAACCAAGAGAATCCCGTCGTGAATCCATTTAATATTAATTGAAAAGGAAAGTAGGACGATGCGAAGTAGAACGAAGTTTGCAATGTTGAAGGAAACTGGAGAATCCAAGGAAAATTAATTTTCTATTCTTATACAACACAAAAACCACTCGTCACAGCTGAGGATCGAACCCCGAAATAGTGGCCTGAACGTGGTGTTGACAATATTAACTCAACTCTTTCCATTGTTCAAATTACAGAAAGAAAATTACCCCTACGAACCTGCCTCACTGATGTGTACACGGACACTAATTTCATTCTATATACCTACACAACTGTTTCTCCATAAACTACTCTAAAAGCACTTGGCCTGTCTTCCAGTGAATTGACGTGAATGGTTTTGTCAGTGGGGACAGGTATCACCGGGTCGACTATGGAATATCATTTCTGCATTCAAATGAAGCGTACTTACGTAAGTGACAGCAGCAGAAGAAAATAAAATATACGGGGATTTCCAGGATTGTTTGTTAGTGACTGCATACGTATCGTGATAATAGCATATAAATTTATTCTATTCATATTTCCTCATAGCTTCTCACTCCGCAATCACTTTAGCACGTAATCAACACACAAAAACATAAACCGCTAAGATTCTCTTACTTAGTTGCTATTATTATGGCAAAGATTTGCATTGCGTGAATAACTGCTGTATGCAATGCTTTATTTACAACAGAGTGGGGTTCTAGTAGTTGATATAGCGTCGTTAAATAACTGAATTAAGGAATAACGCAATATAATCCATGCCTGGACACAAACATGTCTAAATCTGATCGAGACAAACGTTGACTATCATACCAAAATCTAAATTTACTTGCGAAAAGTAAAGAACAACAGGCCTATCTGGGAAGGTAAGTATACAAAATCCAGTCCGAAAAGGAGACTTTTTCTTTAGGACTGGAGAGTTATAATGCTATTATTAAAATGTAAGCTCTCTCTCGGTGGTCTAGTGGTTATCATGGTTGGAGAGCTTTCCTTGTATTCTAGTGGTTACTATGGTTTTCGTTACATCTGGAGAACGCGGATTCAAATTCAACAGAGAATTTAAGGACGATAAACATTTTTAACTTGGCGTCTATTGGTGGGGAAGTGAAACAGACGGTCTGGTGAAATAGGTAGGTACAGAGAACAAATAAAATTCACCTCTATTTCTATCAACCTTGCGTCAAAAAACGAGTCGAAAATGAACAGCACTTCTCTTAATTAATCTTAGAATCTATAATTAAAAAAAATCACATGTGCAACTTTCATGCTTCATTTATGTTGCGTTTAAAGATTTTACAAAACCATGTGATCACAGAGAAATCGATAAAGGGAGGTAAGTCTTAAAAATGGATTTTGAGATAAATGAAAATTAAACTTCAGACCCTTATTGCAAATAATTTTCTACACAAATAAAACACATCAAATGCTAGTATTATTTTGTCTTTCGCACACCGACTTGTAGAATTTCACTTGTGCATTCACCTGGGAAACAAAACTCCATTTTCACAAAAAAGACTTACTCCTCTTTATCCGAACACCATCGGATAATCTGGATATAACATAGCTGTTGTGTTCGATAATTCTCAGACTTCGTGAAGTTATTAGTAAGTAATTATGCTAATGGTATTTGCTAACAATACATGAACTTCGACCTTTGGTTAAATTTCTTATCGCGCAACAGTCACGAGTTCAAGACCCACTGACAGCTGTAATAACCAAACACGCAAAAGATGTTATGCACGTGAAGGGGGAAGACAGGAAAGTAATTTCTCGGCATCTAATTTTATCTCACCATGAAGGACAACGTTCACCGTTACAACAATACAACGATGTTCTCCTGGAGCAAGGGCGTAGGTCATCTCATACACAGACACAAAGAGCACAGAATAAGAGGTCTGCACTTCTATTTATCGTGTTCGCAATTACTAACTGCGAAAAGGGACTAAGTGACATGCTTGGGTGAATGAAAAATACCAAGACAGCTTGAGGCGATTTTGATGGCGCTTTTATTGTGCTCTTTACGTGAAAATAGAATATTTTTGTATTAAATAAAGTTATAATATTAATTAATATGTAGTCCCTTAATATTCATGACATTAAGGTACAATACTACACCGTAGTAAACATGGTAGGCCCTACATAAGAGAAATGAACAGAACTTCACAGAAACAAGATTTGTAAATGGTTGCGCACTAATGAAAGTTTGTTTCTTGTTTAGTCAATTGTCCGAAGACAAGTCTGAACCTCACAAGTGAGACCAACATGGCACCACTTATTAGGCAACTTAGATAGGACATAAATGGACTAGTATGGCCAGTTCCTTTCCTCCCTCCATTGCATACATCGCCGACTAGCTACATATTACACTAATCAGACTTCAGATGTACGCAAACAATTGTTTTTTCCTCTGACACATAGCGTCAAGTGAGATGTAGCCTACTGCCTGATAATAGATATACTGTTGTCAGATAAAAGTGACCACACTTATAAACAGCGAAAGTCCACTTCGGATTACGGTGATGTTACACGATGCATACGCTTGTAGAATCACACTTGAAGAAGTTTCGAAACTATGGTGTTTAAGCAGGAGTAATTCGATATCCGCGTCTCGTAGAGCAGCGGCAGAGTGCTAGCTTAGTGATTCAAAGGTTACGAGTTCGAGTCTTGTTGAAATTTTCATTTTATTTTGTTATCGTTCGTTAGCGGTATGAATAATATTCAAATTATTTTTTGTATTCTATTGTCGTTCTTTAGAGATATAAATAATATTTAAGTTATCATTCATATTCTGTTATCGTTCTTTAGCGATATAAATAATAGTCAAGTTATCATTGATATCCTGTTATCGTTCTTTAGCGATATAAATTATATACATTAATGTTAGGTTTGGAACTATATAGCTGCATAATACTAGTGTTAGTTTTTTATTCTTATATTATTACATTATACTATCCTGTAACACAATAAAATAAACAGGAGTGACGAGGATTTGAACCTGAGACACTGACATCTAAATTCAGACGTTCTTCCGAGGCACAAGTAAAGAAGCATATGCCGAAAGATTGGCCCAATCCCCCTCCAAGACATCCTGATGATTTTTGGAAGCTCGTCGAGGATGTCTGGGTTGCCGTGGCTGAGCAGTCGCTATCGATTTCATGCACCCTCGACTGCAAGATGTGATCGAGATGGAAGATGGACTAAAAATATTGAATAGTGGCTTTTTGCTGTTTTTTTTTTACTTCATAGTGTTTGAATTTTCTAAGGCAGACGCTAGTAAATTTGTTTTGTTTATGCCACGAAAGATATTTTTGTTGAGAATAAAATCTTTTTTTCTTTCCATTTGCAATCATAATAAGTAATGATAAAGTCATGGCATAATACATTCATGAACCTGATGTTAATTACTAAAACAGTCATAAAAGAGACATGAGCAATTATATTTTTTCTCTCTCTCTCTCTCTCTTAAAAAATTAAAATAAACATAAAAAGCTCTAGGTTGTGTTCGAACGTACGACCTCATGAATACCAGCCCGGAACGCTACTACTAGGCTACAACAGCAACATGCAGAACACTTCAATTATAACTGTAGATATCAGGTCACGTGGTCCAACAATATGTAACATCGCCTGTCTCCGAATTGTAGCCAAGATACCCGAAGGGAACTTAGCTTCTAGAGAGCGGTCACTTCTTCTTTTGAAAGCTGTATGAATGAAAATTAAGAAATAATAGGCCTATTACGTAAGAACAGTTCTTGCTAATCCGGCCCTCAGTAATCCGACTCGTTCTAGTCTACATCATTTCTACTGTAATAGTTTTCTGAAGACTTTGCACCGATGTCATGGCTTACACTGTAACTTATTACTTGCACACAATACTTCTTCTTCAAATAACTCGGGAAATTGATGAAAAACCTTTATTATCTTCTAAGTAAATAAAATTAGAGGGTATACTAGCCTAAGCTTGTATTAACTGCAATGGCATAGAAGAGGCAGGATTACTAATCCTTGTGACTTCACGAGTTGTGAGGCGCATCGCGCCGGCCGTGTGCAAAACGTTCTAATTTCAATTTAGAAGTGTATCACTGGTTGGTGCAGCTTATAACATTAAGTTTCATGAATAATTGAACATTTTTATGCACTCTCAGTAATCCGGCACTCTCGCTAATCTGACACCACTCCTCTGTGCAAGAATGGCCCGATTAGCTAATAGCTAGAGTCTACTGTATTCCCAGACACCGCTGGCTGGCGACGCACAGAGTAGACTGGTCTAGGAACGAGTTGGGATGCTTGCTCGAAAGTTGGGTACGCAGCGAACCTTAGTGTAGTCAGTCGGTGTGGGTTGGGAATACACCTAGCTTGAGGATTAGCGCAATAGGTGATCTAGGTCGCAGTGCTGGGTCGTAATGCCTTCCTCCCAAAATGCAATGTATCAAATTAGATATCTAAAGGCCCATTCACAATGAAAATTAAACATAACCGTAACATAAACACAGAAGTTTGCGGCCAGGTTATCAAATGGGATCATTCACAATGATTCACATAAACATTGACATTAACATTGCCGTTAGACGTTAACATGAAAGTTTGCGAACTCCAAACTTTCATGCTTATGCTTACGTTTGCAAACCGTACACAATAGTGGAGCGCTGAAGTATAAGACAGAATATGAGGAAATGGCGTCGTTCTTATGTTTCCATGGTTACCAAGTATCTTTGCGGTTATGTTTATGTCCCCATCATGAATTATGCGATTTTACCGTAACGTTTACATTCTTAAGTTAACGCTTACGTTATGTTTAATTTTCATTGTGAATGGCCCTTAACTGAAGACAATGACATGCAATAAAAAGCAAAGAACTAAAATTAAAAATGTCTTACTGAAGCCTCTTGAAAACAATGCGTCATAAAATGTATTTTACCGTTCTTCGTTCTTTGTCACTTTATATCTCGTATTGAATTTCCTCTGCTTTGACATACATGCCAATCATCAAAACACACAATTACACAATCCACATTCACTCAAAAGAAGACAATTCAGTTTTCTACAATGAGGATCTCTTCCTTAAATGCTTCACATGCGTGTCGTGACACAGATATAGGCCTACTCCACAGAGATACAAGAGTTCAAGAGTTCGCTTCACAATTGCTTCCCACATCCCTGTAAACAAACAGTGCTAAGCCCGGGCCGGAAGCATGCAATCTGCCATTATAGCCTTAATGGATGAACCCTGGTCTGCTGTCAATCCTGAATTTTCCGTCAGTATCATGAGAATAGAGGGAGGGAACTTGTTCTGTAACTGTGCCAACACATGCGGCACGAGAATGTATCGTTTCCCCGTTTCCGATGTCATTTATTGTCGATCCATCTTCAACAGGGATCCAATTTTTATGAGCATAACCACGTGGTCGTAGTCAACTCAGCACTGCATACACTTCCTACTGTACAAGCTCTATCAGCCACTCCATTACAGGGCCATAGAGATCAAGTGACTTGCTCTTCAGCATTTGACGTGTTGCCTGGGGAATTGCTCACTTTTTTACAAGCACCACTTTATGTTTATTTATCAAAGCCCGACCTTTACGTAAGCATACAATCAATGAGTCACAAGCACCGTTATCCGAGAGGCTAGACGCTAGAGAGTTGGCTTTCCACGCCGAATACTCGGATTAAAATTCCGGAGAATCGAAATATATTTATCATATTTTCCATTAGATTCCAAAAACATATTTAGTAAATATGTTATTAATTGGTCCGACAGAATAATATCTGTTATAGTGACAATTAATATTTGAGGAGAAAAATTCACTCCGGCGCCGGGGATCGAACCCGGGTCCTTGGTTCTACGTACCAAGCACTCTGACCACTGAGCTACGCCGAATTCAATCCATAGCACCGGATCGAACTCTCCTCCTACAGTGTTATTTCCCTTTTGTGGCCTGGCTCCAAGTTGGTCATACGTGTACGTTTATATTTCAAGTCAACTGCCATTATACAAGGAACGCACTCAGCTGAGTGACTAATGGCTAATTCGGCGTAGCTCAGTGGTCAGAGCGCTTGGTACGTAGAACCAAGGATCCGGGTTCGATCCCCAGCGCCGGAGCGAATTTTTCTCCTCAAATATTAATTGTCCAAAAACATAGGTCAAAGCGGTATAGGGGACAACAGATTTTTGTCATGGCTTCAGAAGCGAAGTCGAGGCCTATAATTTAGATTTACGAAACGTAAAATATTCCGGATTCCTGACAAAAGTATGTCATTTTCTCGCACAGCAAGTTTCCTGTTTCGAAGACGATTTTTTGCAAGACGAGTGAGAAGAATGCAATAATCTCTTACGTTCGAATCAAGAAAATATAAAACAGGTTACTAACATCGTTTTGAAGCTTGTGAAGAATTTTATATAGTCGTAAAAATGTGCGGAAAACAACAACTGGGTTAAAGTGTTAGGTGTCCGATGTTAAAAATAGATTGATTCATGAAGAATGATTATAACACTAGAATATGGTTTTTGAAAATGTTTTGAGTAAAAAGTTCATAATATATCATGGGTCCGATTTCGAACAGACTAGGGCTATTTTAATATACAAAAATTAAGCTATGCTCTCACGTTAGACTGATAGCCAGTGTGTTCATACCTACGAGTACATACGTGCCTAGTGTTATTGTAGTCGAAGACGTTGCTTATAGTCTTTGCGCTTTGTGAATTGCATATTAACAAATTGACATTAATTTGTCCTTAACCTTGACATCTAGTGTGAGAGCATAAGCCTCTCACATAGCAGAGACTTATGAAAAATGTTCCAATAAGGTCATGACACAAGAAATCATATGGTAGCACAAGGTTTACAGTGATGCGTGATTTTTATACAGTAGAACCTCTATTATCCGTGATAATGAAGGGGATGAACTGGACGGTTAATTGAACAAATCGGATAATCCGTACCATGAAATATTTTCGTAAATTTAGTGAATAAGGGCTGAAGTTTCGTAAGTTCCTTCGTGGTCTTATGTTTAACACGCTAGGTAGTGGATCAGTAGTTCACTAATTAAGTTCGGTTGTCAACGACGTGGCAAGGAAACTTCTTGTAATGGCTGTCAGCCGAAAGGTAGGAATAGTAGGCCTAGAGGTCTCATGTTGTAGATTTACATACTCTATACACTTTATCCTTGATTTTTATTAAATCGCGCACAGTTGTAACATCAGTCTCATATTCTGATGAGTGATGAGCCACAGTTTCTCTTTCCCAAAATCACACAATTATTTGAATTTTTTCGATACTTATCAAAACACGTTTCCTTTTGACACTCATGGAATACATTTCATATAAAAGTTGTACAGTACGGCAACTCAGTATACCAAACTGGATAGTAAGTGTTAAGACTTGTAATAACATTCCCTAAAAAAAAAAAAAAATACGTACTTATATAACGTACAGTAGTACTTCATATGTTTCTGTCGCAAAAAAAGAGTGAGAGAAAGATAGTCGGATAATCCGTCAATCGGTTAATAGGGTGTCGGATAGTCGAGGGTTCTACTGTAAAATAAATGGCCACAGCTCGTTAACCGTTCGAAATAGAATTCATTATCAAAGGAATTATTTTACTTAAAACGTTTTTTAAGTCTAAGAAAAATCTCTATCCCTCTAGAATCTAGGACGAATTTATAAGGGCAAAGACAGGTATCGAGGAATCTGATAAAAGACGTGGTGGTGGGGGGGGGGGACATTCCTCTCTGACATAAAATTGTGACTGTGATACAATGAACCTAAAGGGTATAACTTGTTATGCCAATCATTTAATTTTGAAACGGTTTATTCTATACAGTGTCTCCGAGCCGAACATTAGACTCCACACTTTCTCTGAAGACAAGCCGGTATCCGTTAAATTCTGACAGAATTAGTGCACTGTTTTAACCTAATTTATAACCAGTCATCAATCACTTTAACGAAACTAGATATTCATAAGTAGAGTAATTGCCTGATTATATGAAATACCACCTTTTACAACGCCGGGCAAATACGAAATATAAAATGCGCATTTAATGGTTATAAAAAGAACTGCCGAGAACTGAACTCGGATGCTATAATATGAGACAAAGAAATAACTGCATACTTCTTAATAATTAAATACATAATTTGTTTCCACGGATTGCTGATCGTCATTGTATTTTGCCTGAACTCTTACTGAAAATGGCTTATTCATTGCAGCGATTGTCATTCTGTGACTATAAATCACATCTCTCTTGATCTCTATTCTTATTTCCTTCACTGTTTCTTAGAAGGAAATTATGTCAAGGTAAACATTAATCGAGGGTAATGACGGAATACGAGTGTTTTCCGGAAAATAATTAATTGAATACTTTTTCTTTCTCGACATTTCATAACAATAAATTAAAATTGTACACAAAGGAAAAAGTGAACGTTGTCTATTTCTCCATTTAATGTGCAAGGACTGTTCAAGTGAAGAATTTCCATTACACTGACTGATTAGCTTCTCAATGCAGTTAGGACAAATCAAAAGCTTAAAGTAAGTGCAGACTACTAGGACTGAAGGCACGAGTTGTAAATGCACAACCACAAATACACAACGAGCACATCGTTTAGGAGTAACTGTATTTGAATCACTACATTCTCCATAAAGCCAAGACTTTACGTTTTCGGAATATTTGTTTTGCCACCACAGAAAATGTTTAACTAAATATGAGGAAGCTTATCTGTGATGAAATAGTGGGTAAAATTTTAACTCTCTATACTTCAATATTCTCTAAAAAACGGGGAGGGGGGGGGCGCTGTAAGTCTACGCGTCTACTGAAAAGTAGAAAGAATCAACATACGATAAATCAAGACTACGATTAATAATCATATAGGCCCCATGTTTGCACAGTTAAACTAACAGCAATTCCCACTCTATAAAACAATAAATTCTTAACACTCATAAGTTTCATAATAATTTAAGGTAAAGAAGTTTTTGCTAATACGAAAAGCATCGTTGATTCCCAAGTTGGCCGTAAGGTGGCAGAGTATCTCCGTAGGTGTGACGGGCCGGCGTAGTAGTATTTCTGGCTTCGATCGAAAAACGCGACAGTGTGGAGCCCCTTGCTGTACCGGCAAAATATCGGCCAAGGCTGCTTGTGGGACAGTCTAACTATTGTGAATTCACGCAGACCAAAGCAGAGAGAGAATGAAAAAAGAAACAGCTACATTGTACGAACTTTATTTATATCTCATCCTACATATTTCACGATACGATACCTGGAATTCTTAACTCGGTCCTCAATGAATGCTTAAAAATAAAGTCTTTGCACAAGGAAGGTTGTGATATTTTCACTACACAAAAGCTTTTCAATTTTCACACGTCAATGGAACGAAGAACATGAATGTATATGCTTCATATTTTTAGTTTTTTTCTCGGAAAAAAGGAGACGGTCTTAAGCTCATTTGGTAATCATAGGAACGACCTTACCTATTTACTGGCTTTTAAGGACCCCGGAGGTTCATTGCCGCCCTCACATAAGCCCGCCATTGGTCCCTATCATGAGCAAGATTAATCCAGTCTCTACCATCATATCCCACCTCCCTCAAATCCATTTTAATATTATTTCATAGGAACAACCACATATTTTAATGAAAATATAATTTATGATGGCGTTATTTAAATTAGTGACACCTTCAATTGAAGACGTTCAGCGTCAAAATTCGGCGTGGGCGATAAGCAGCCGAAACATTTTGTCTAGAACCCTTTTTAACAGGAGCAGGGCTGATAGTAATTCTATTATATATTAATATGCACAAAATTGCTTAAAATACTGGCATAAAACACTTAACTCAAATGAACAGGAACTTTCTTATACATCAATGTAATACGAACTGCATACTTTCATATTTCCATTATAAATTTTTATCTTCACCAGTTTAAAGTTTACTAAGACTATCATTCAGCTGTTTATCTACTCAAAATCCAAAACAAATGCTCAAATGTCTTCCAACTGCCTCACTGCGCGCATGGACACGTCGCCGGGTCACGATAACTTCACTGTATCTACATCGACAGATAGAATTGTCTTATTGATAACATTAATTGAATTATACAATTGATTGGGTCAACAAGTTGTTGGATTGTACCCCGAAATCCATGCATTGATATGATCTCTCGATTATAAACACAAACCAGAGATTTCTGGACATGTACGAGAATTTTTTTTCCTTGCTTAAGTGTGAAATTACACTCAAAGTCTGTACAAGTATTCCTGAGTCATCCTGCATATTTAATTCTACTCTTTTTTTATTTTTACTTGCACAATTCATACTACGATATTTAAGCACGCTCTATAACAATAATAAAAAAGGTCTAACTTATACTAATCTCTACTTCTGTTTGGAAGTAAGCCAATGGCTATAATGTTTAAAATGCAGAGTCAACGTGTAGAATACAAGGAGGCTGGTGGGTATCTGCAAAAATTTCATGCAAGAATTTTGACATATTATTACCTAACGGAAATAAACGCCATTTCAGAACCAGATGCCGTGGAAGAAGTCGTAAAACGTGTCAGTCGTAAGGAAGTAACGGGAGGTCTGCGAATTACCTCGTCACAATTCATTAAATTGCTCCATAACGTACTTCCAACTACAACGGAGGTTATTAAATTTTGGCTCGAACCTAGCTTTAATCTCCTCCTCGTTTTTATATATACAGTATATATTATATAGTGTTATATATTTTTTCGAAGCTGCCGGGGGGGGGGGGAATAAGTTTCTAAGTTTTATTTCCACTCGTAACACCAAGAAATTACTTAAGGCAAACAACCTGAAACAACCTGTCCGTCTACAGCGAACAAACATTTTATTACACTACTGAGAACATGTTCTTCACATTCAGTCAATTCATCAGAAATTAATGCATAAATATATATAATCAGACATTGATATTGCCTAATCCACGATGTGAAGAGGAGTGTTTAATCCGAATCAATATAATTGTTTGAAAGAGTTATGCTGTTTGTGATTGTTATTGTGAGGACGTTACTAAGGATTTTATGGATGTTTGGATTTTAAATAACATTTTGATACTTGCTTTCATTTCTGTCTTTATACGAATGCCGTCCGTATTTAAATTTAACAAGGCGGAGCATCCTCGTTAATTACTTCACAATTGCTTCCTCATTTCATCAGACCTAAACTCGAGATAACAATGCAAATGATAGTCTAAAAGCTTCACACATTGATTTGACGTCAATCAATGAGTTGTTTGAAATTGTTACGAACAATAATATGTCATTACAAAGCATTGGATCCATTTGGAAATTAATACCACAGTCAAAACACTTTAGAAAGACTTTGATAAATTGACTATTTCTGTTTTATAACCTCCGCATTTATTAATCACCCCCATTTCTGTACAGAGTAATTCACGAGGATTTACCGTCCTTTACGAAGCTTATTTCTGAAGACATTTTGAGCAAAAATGTCATATAAACATAGTTCCTATTCTAAATATTTTCAGAGTTACACTAAATTAAAGTTGTTTCTAAAAATACGGGTTTTCTTTAGTTTGAACGTAAAAGAATAATACAAATAGAGAATGAACCATTCAGAAGTATCATTTCTTTAATTGGCAAGTATTATGAAGCTAAAAATATGCTGTGAACTCTTTAGTTGCTTCGTTCAGACATCTTTTTCTATTTTTAATTAGAAAATTACATTATTCTTACGCACTTATTACAACAATTATTACAAATCACACCACTTCCACCGACTTAATTATTTGCAGTTCAATTTTGCATCCTAATTTACAGTCTTGGAGAGTTTACAACACATTTTAAAAAATGTCGCCGTCCGCTTGAGTACACTTGGCCGCAAGCTTGTGAACGGCACTCGTCGCTCTACGTAACTGTATACGGCTATCTTTGATTTCCGTAGCGCTCGCGCTGGCTGCTGACTGCACGTTGACCAAGATCACGCGTTCACAGCAATGCGTTCCAATAACGAAACGTAACTCTGTAAATATTGAGAATAGGACCCATGTTTATATGCCATTTTATGTTCAGAATGTCTTCGGAAATAAGCTCCGTAAAGGGCGGTAAATCCTCGTGAATCACCCTGTACAGATAATGAATTCATGATGTAACATTCATTTATTTCCCTTTATGTTTAATCACGGCTGGCTGGATTCGAAACTACTTTGTTTTGAACATAATTTCAGTCATCCAACCCTACCATTTAATAACGTCGTCGTATGTACATAATATATATGACCAGATATGTCGAATATCAAGCGCACAAAGCATTTTACGTTAAAATATTTAAAAACAAATAGGCGGTTAAATTTGAATTTAATGCAACGACTCTATTCTTGATATTCTTATACACAAGAAATAGTGCTATACGAAACACAATTTTGATTGATTCAAAATTGGTTCTAATATTTTTGTTAATTTTTTTTAGTAAATAAGGCGATATGAAATAACACGGATCACATCTCCAAAAACGTTGTGTCAAGTAGATTACTTCTAGAATTCTGCCACAAATAAAAACCTTGTTCGGACGAGTAACTCAGTACTCAAATAGAATTATGTCAATTATTTAGAGAAATAAAAACGTAACCTCAGGCATAAAAAATAGAGAAAAAACTAGCACTACATTAAATCAATCTCTAGGCGAAATGTTCTAACTTCAAAGACTCCTTGCTATCCAGTCCATCAAATAATGCAGTAGGCCTATAAATTGTATTTCGAGAAGTGGAGATAATGTTTCAAGTGCATTTTTTAAAATAAAACTGGACGAAAGTTAGCTCAACAGTTAAGACTTTTCACGTGACAAATCGGGGTTAAAAATCTAAAAACACTCGTGAAATTTATAGGTTAGTGGAAAAGAATTTACTATCAGAGCTTTTCTCGTAGCGCTCTCGTTTCTCCCTTCACAAATCTCCAAAAATTCTCAATCATCTTCTCATGTCATCTGTCCGCAAGGAACTATCTGGTCTCACCAGGCAGCACAGAACATCCTTGAACACAGCTGGAATTTCACATCCGACTAGCGACTTGTGCTGAATGAAAACAGATTAAGAGAAGAAATGGAAACAAAAAATACGTTTGCAACACTTGCGCACGCTGATAATTCAGTGGATAACTTCTGAAAGCGTGGAGAATCACAGATAATGTTCGGATACTGACGAAGACATGCACATTGTCCTATGCGACGCCCTTCGAAGTATCATCCTGAGAGATAATGTTGTTCCATCTTATCGTATGTAGCATTAGAAATGAAAGTTTTGGAATACATGCAGTAACAGCCCTAACTTCCGAACACGCACTTTCCTCACGCTTGGTTACCAGTGGTGCGTAGAAACAAGCCAACACCATGTTCCGTGTAATAAAACATCAGAAACCTGAGTTATGAGTGAGTATACGTAACTTTCGCCAGCTTTACACTTTACAGCTATCTACTTCTTACAGAGGAAGTACAGTATAATACCTCTTTGATTTTAACCAGACGACTAACGTGTCTGTTTTTTTATGTTATCATCCATTTCTCCACATCGTTATCACCAGAAAAAAATGGAAATACAAAGCAAAGTACAACTTTCGAGGACACAACCACCAGAGATTGCTATGTACGCAATCACAAATAATTACTCATATACTTATTATCGCCTCATTATTTCATAATATCTGAATGCACTATGTACTTTGAAAACGAACTTCAACAAACAGAACAATTTAATTTGTGAACGTAAGACATATTTGCATACTCTCAACTTCTTTCTCCCATCGAATCAGAGAAGAACCGAGTTAATCCCAACGACAGAGCGACGAAGTACGCACTGGAAAAGTCTGAATTCAATCCCGTGTGGATGCGACTTATAAAATCTGAATAACAGGTCTCTGAAAGTACATACGGCCAAAGAGTAGTGTACATCACCTCCTTCTAATGTCCAGAAAACATTGGGAGCTCTATTTCCCTGTCTCTTGTACGCTTAAATGTTGTGTATACGGATGAATCTCTCTTTAAGTTGTTCATGCTCATAGAATGGTGGAGTCCACACCTGTGGAGTAACGGTTAGCGCGTCTGGCCGCAAAACCAGGTGGCCCGGGTTCGAATCCCGGTCGAGACAAGTTACCTGGATGAGGATTTTTCCGGGGTTTTCCCTCAATCAAATATGAGCAAATAGTAACTTTCGGTGCTGGACTCCGGACTCATTTCACCGGCATTATCACCTTTATTTCACTCAGACGCTAAATAACCTAAGATGTTGATACAGCGTCGTAAAATAACTTAAAAACAGACTGGTGGGGGCCGAAGACTCCTAGGGCGAGACGCGATTATTAACCAGGATTGGTGTTTAAATCTGGTCACTACTAAGGAAATGTATAAACTAACTCTGTGAAATTTAAGCTGTAAAATTCATCCGCTGAAGTTCACTTATTTTTTCCTTAACAAAAGCATTAAATACAAAACATTTTAAGGTCGAAGTGCAGAACGATTTCGAACTTCCCTCTCAGGGAATTGAAGGTAAGAAATTGTATTTCAGAATCGAACGTAAGAATTTAATCTCCGTTAACCCGATCCAATATTCAAGCTTCACTTGCGGAATGGTATGCATTCTCTAAGGCTCTCTCGCACTACATATTCTCCAACAGACAGCCCCTTAACTCTCCTACACCTTACAGTCTGCACAATCCCTCTACCTTTTTCATAGGAATCACCGCGGTCCCTCAACCCGGTCTCACTATGGTCCGTCCCAGTAATCTGTGGTAACTTCGCGCATATGAGGGCGGAGTCTATCTGTGCCGGAGTGTATTGCGGGCAGCATCAGCTCGAGTCCGCTAAGGGGTAAGATACTCGTGATAGAAGACAGAGTAGAGTTCAGATAGAAATTATCCCCTCCTGCAAGCGATTGCTTGCTTCGTTCAAGCAATGTCACTCCCAGAGCAGTCATTGGTCCTAGCCCTCCCACATACCACTTGCGCAGAGGTCTTGTTTCGTCTTTCTAATCCACAGTTCCCTGAGACGAACCATAGGTAGCATGAGCCCATCAACTAACGATCACTTACTAGTGTCCAGCAATGTGCGAACATTAATTGTATTTCACGAAACCAAGACATTACAAACTTCGTCTTATCTCATATAAGAAACTAATCGCAAGATCTGTGTTAAAATCCTTAAGCGGTTAAAACATGAAGAGGTAGGAGTGAAGGACAGCTAATATTTTTATAACAAGGTGAAAAAACACGACAGGCCTCCTTCTGCAGAGCGAACATACCCGAACATCGAACTTCGCCATACTCAACAAACTTGAACCGAACGTAACGCCTGTAATGCATGACGGGGCCCAAGTTCGGTGGCAGCTCGCAGCCGACTCTGCATGTGATGAAAGCCCGAAATGGCAAAAGAAACACAGATGATGATAAAACAGAGGAAATACAGATTAAGTGGAGAGTGTTGGAGGAACGAGGAATACCCTCAGAAAAACCCCCTGCAACGTCCTTGTCTACTACAAATCCCATCACGACTTGGACAGGGATTGAACCCGGGCTGCATGGAAAGATGCATGCATACTGTGACAATGTCAATACAAGATAAATAGGGCGTAAAAGGTGTAAACGACAGAAGAACAAAAGATAAAAGGATCTAGAGAAATAGAGAAGGATATAACGAAGAAAAAAATAAGGAAATAATCAATAAAGAATAAAATAAGAAAGAACTGACGTAAGACTCGCAGATAGCTAATCAAGATGACTTCATTGTACAGTTTACACAGGGTTGTGAATTCACACTGCAGTTGACAATATTTTTACTGAACGAATATGAATTTAATATATGCTGAGCTCATTGACATTTCAAGGACAAAATTTTTAGTGAGTGAGCATGTATCTCACCCGCAGCTGTGTGACTTCGACACAAGATCAGTTCCACTTGCTTGTCGTGACGGCTCAGGAAAACTGAACACGATGTTCTGCTTTGTTCAGAAACACGCGAATTCCATCTTATACTGTATATCTTCACGTACAGTTCTCACGAATCAAGCGAGGATGTAAACTTTTTAGAACCCGGAAAATGATAACTGTAAATAAGGCCGGTGAAATGTACGATACGAAAACACGTACCAGCCTACACTGGGACCAAGTGCTACGACTCCTATCATTTCGTACAGGGAGTGACCAAACAAGTGCTCTCATTCTGGCCATGCGAAGAGTATTATATTAAACTTCTTTGTGTGTCCAATTCTAAAAGTATTTTGTTTTTGTGACAAAATCGTATAATTTACTGGTTCTTCCAGGTGGATCAGAAGTTCACGGGTTCAATCTCGGACGAGGGAGATTTATTTTGATGGACTACGAAATCCTTAGCATGGCTTCCACAGAAGGGAAGGTAAATCTGTAGATCCCATCGTAGTTTTACGGCACGTATCTGACAGAGGGATGCAGGTAAAATTTGTCGGCCATTTTTCGCCCATACTGGATTTCGACAATGAATAACCTATGGGTCCACACCTGAGGAGTAACGGTCAGCGCGTCTGGCCGCGAAACCAGATGGCCCGGGTTCGAACCCCGGTCGGGGCAAGTTACCTGGTTGAGGTTTTTTCCGGGGGTTTCCCTCAACCCAATACGAGCAAATGCTGGGTAACTTTCGGTGCTGGACCCCGGACTCATTTCACCGGCATTATCACCTTCATTTCATTCAGACGCTAAATAACCTAGATGTTGATACAGCGTCGTAAAATAACCCAATAAAATAAAAATAAAATAAATAAAAAATAATCTATGGACTTGAAAGTGTCGTTGAATAAAACATTTAATACTGTAATGGTTTTTTTCAATGCTGAATTGAAGACATGAATTGACAAGCATCCAAGTCCAAAATTTACCGGATTTAACTTTTTATTTGGCATAGACTACAATCCTGTAAAAAAGAATATCTCAAGTCAGACTTTAAGCCTTTGTTTCTGAACCATAAAAATATTTATTTCAATACTCCTACTGTATACGGCAAGCCTATGTAGTTTCCTTGCTCTCTTGAACAATTTATTTCAATGTACTTGGGATGTTTGTCAATTGATTTCTTCAATTACAGTTCAGAAATTTATACAAAAAATTAAAATAATGAAACTTAAATCATACATGCAGCTACCGGTACTTTATGGTTCTCCGCTGTAATTCAAGGGATATCCTGCTTAAAAAAAACCAACGGCGATTATTGAATGCTGATAAAGTTATAAAAAAAACTAAATACGCATTTCTCGCTTTTTCGGACTGGACGGCAGTCTTTGTCTTTCATCTGTTTTGTGTCGTCTTAAGCGTTAGTCTTTTGCATTCTAACCGCCTAATGGCGGAATCCCGCTGCTTTTTTTATACCTAATTGTTGACTTATGAAGTGTAATTTCCATGAGCAGTAAGTATCAACGGATTGTAAAGGCACAATAATGATAATAGCATACAATAATTTTATTAATAACTTAGGGCCACAAGGGTAGCGGTGGTAAGGAACTGGTCTCGTGATCCGAGGCTGCGGTCGGGCGCGGATTCGAATCTTTCTTGGCTGATTGCCTGGTTGGGTTTTTACCCCGCGGTTTCTCTCAACTGTAAGACGAATGTCTGGTAATCCATGGCGAATCCTCTGTCTCGTCTCACAAATAAATACAATACCATCTTATCACAGATTTCACAGACGCTGAAACATAGTACCACACAGATGATAAGGTATTGTCAAGAGTAATATTTCTTCTGCGAAATTTGAAAATGTTCCGCAGAATTACATTAGAGTTGTGTATTTTTCTTATTTTCATAGTATACTTTCTTACGGACTACTTTTATGGGGTAACAGTACTGATATTAATAAAGTTATGTTACAAAAAAAAGTTATTAGAATTATAACAAATTCATCAATGAAGGCACACTGCAGACCGTTATTTGTGAATGAAAAAATAATGACTGTAACATCACTGTATATTTATCAAACCCTAAATTTTGTCAAAGATAATTCACAAATGTTGACACATAGGAATGATGTTCACCTATACAACACCAGAAACCGTGACCTTTTTGATATAGCTAAATGTAGGCTAACTAAAACGATGAATAATTATTTTATTATGTTTTTAAAAATTGCAAATAAATTTCCGACACATGTTTTCAATCTGGAAAGGAAGTCTTTTAACAGACTTGTCTCTGGTTGGTTAATCAACAAACCCTTTTATGATATTAATGAGTTTTTTGACGTTAATGTTGTTGAGTGTTTCTGATACAATTTAATTGTCTTTTATGTCTCTGTTGTTTATTTTATAAGCATTACTTGACTCTGTCAATTGCACAAATTCGTGTTCACTGACTGTACGATACTCAATATAATTAAATAATCAATTAAAACTGAGGAGTGTCCATTATTAGGAAAATTAGTAGAAACTAATATACGTATATCCCATATTAAAATCAAATAAGATATATAGGGTGTAATTTAAAAAAAGAAGCATTTATTTAGAAGCTAAAATGCATTAAATAGTTTGTACACAGTACACACAAATCCAGAGAGCATATTCACAAATTTTAACACGAAAAAAAACATACACTTCCTACACGTAAAACCAGCAACGGTGTCTTTATAATCCTGTTGGAATTGATATTCTAAGTCCACTTCCGCCTACATCAGAAAATTATCAATCATCATAATTCTGCCACCAAAATTGTACTCTAGTCATAATAAGAGTAAAGAATTGTGAAATAATGGGGATCCGCTATTGAGAAAATTGGAAACCTTTTGAACAATCACTTAGATTGACCGCATTTACTGAAAATTTACGCTAGTGTGGTTATTTTTCCGCAAGAACAAGTGTAAATCTTCCGGGTAATTTTAAATTGCCTGTTAATAAGAGATATCTACTATTCAGCGGTGTCCGTTAGGAAAGTTTCACACTAATAGGAGTGAAAGAGGGACGCAGACATAAGCAATGAATAAATATCACCTGTATAATGCATCGTCATAATTTACTTTAGTCCGCTCCGTATTCAATTTTATAACAATTTTTAACCAAACACTACACATATACAAGTCACGGCACTTTCTACTGTAGTTTCTGGTCGGTACGGTGGATAACACAAAGCGAGAAATGCATTCCGAATGAGAGAAACGAGAGAGAGAGCGAGAGCAGAGATAACTTCCTTAGCGGCCGGAAATCCAAGGCGAGCCATCTTAATTGTAGCTACAAACATTACCGATTGAGCAGAGGATGAAGGACATCGTAAACGCAAAACAATATAATTGCTATACATTCAGAATATAATGTTCTTTTTTTCGAACTTGGCTTCCACAAGATCTAGGAGTTCAGGTTGCCAAAATGACTCACAATCTGTAATTTTGTTCATTCATAGTACAAATTTATAAATTTCCTGGCAAACTGGGCAGGCAGAGTCAACCGACTTGGCAACGTAAATCCTGTTTATTCGCAAACGGCAGAGGTCAACGTAATATAAATACATATAAACACACTTTAATCCAAAAAAAAATAGTTGCGAAAGAAATACAACTTGGCAGAGACCTCAGACCTTCCAAGAACGTGTGATGCACTTGGGGAAAGACTGCCAATGGTAAAACTGTAGAGTTCATTTCACTTCTGCATTATACCATGAAGTGGGATTTGGAGACGAGCGGAAGAGGCAGAACGAAATGTCGGTAGTTAAGAATTACAGTAAACAGCAGGTGCTATAATCAAGCATTCAAGTGCTCTTGCAGCATATGGTTCAGTGTACTTAGGCTATATCCATTCTATTATGAAAGGTTTGTGCACAATGCTGACCACATGATTAAGAGATGCCCTACTGTGAATATTTAACGTTGGTTCAAAATCGTCGCAATAATAAGCACGGAACAGATCAAAGGACCTAACTTTACAAAGTACGTGCAGGGTGATGATAACTATCCATTAGGGAAATGTCTAAACACAAAGCGATGCTATAGAGGATAGAACTTCTCTTTCCATGCAACATGACGCGATTCTTTTATGGTTTCCAATAAGTAGTATTTACTTTCTTTATAGTTTCTTTTTGCCTATATCATTAATTTAATTACTTCTTCTTGAAAAATTGAAACTTAAGGCGATAAAGCGTTGATGCATAAACAAAAACAGATGAGACCAGAAGAGATGTCTCCAAAGCAGAGAAAGCAAATTGATTTTCTATAAACGTAGGATGAAGGAAACTTGACAAACGACGAACCAATCACCATGGCAACTGAAGCTCGACGCGACCTTGTTGCGTAAAGAGATTGGCAATGAACATGCAACAGAACAAGAAATTATGTCGTTTCCATAATAATCTGAACTTGAAATCAGTTCCGAAAGTAATAACGTTTCAATGCTAAAGTACAATAAAAATAATAAATAACTTCCTCTAAAAATAATGGACAGGGTCTTCTGAAAGGAATCACGTCTTCAACGTACAACCTATTTGTAAATACGGCGAAGGGAAAAGTTGAACATTTATTACTGTATTAAAATCAAAAGAAATTAAATGTCAGTTTCATACAACATTTGTTGCTCCTACACGTCTATGAATAGTTATGAAACGTAAATTTAACTTTTTAGTTTCATGAAATACAATCGGAAGTGAACATAGTCATCAACTTAATCACTTTTCTCCATTTTTACTTCCTCGATTCAATTAATGGATCATAAACATAATCAACTACGTCCTCTTTCCAGTTCCTTCTATCTGGCGTCCTCTTCCGAGGCCTGTCCATGTTCCTGCTTCCATACAAAATAATACTTCTGTCTTGTTAGAATTTTTGTAACAATTTATGTCAGGCTTAAGATCTAATATTCTGTTCTGTGAGAAAACAAAGTTTAATTTTGTTCCGGAACATTTTAGCAACTTTCATCACCCCCTCTTTTTTATTATCTATATTAAATTTTCACACATATCATAATACAATCGCGTGTAAAATTACAAAAAGAAAACTGGTATGAAACTGACACGCCACAGGGATTTCAAAATGAAACTGTGAAAAATCATTCATCCGTACTTCTGAAAATTTACATTTAAATAAGCGTAACTAGCTCCAGGTCTCAATATTCAGTCGATACACCCATAAGAATACCACAGTTTTGATTCTAGAAAGTCTCACACATTTTATTATAGAAAATCAGAAAGAGGAAAAAAAGTTTCTCTGGTTTTCAAGTCCCAAGAAATTAGTAGCGACAATTAGTTGGAATCCTCATGGAAAAGGGATTTTCTCGTATAAAATTTCGACCAATGTGTGAGACCAGTGCCCATTTACCACCGTGATTAATATAAGGATCTAAATAAGTAGTGAAATCCGGTTTCGAAAACCAGCTATAATGGCTGGGAGGATCATCATGCTGATCGCACGTTACTCAAGTTTTGGATGGATAATCGTTCACCTCTGCAAATGGCCGTCAGGCCAGCATTCGGCCTTGGATTAAGATATTAATAGAGCTATTAAAAAACAAGAATGCAATGGACAGGTCATGTAGAGAATAAGGTTCAAAGGCGAGTCGTGGAATGTAAGCTAGAAGGAAGGAATACTGGACGACCCAAGCTTTGATGGATGACGTAACGGATGATCTTTGAAGCTTGGGGTCAAAAATTGGTAAATGGTAGTCAGGGTTGGAGAGATGATGAAATGAGGGTAGTGAAGCTATAAAATGGAGAAAGTACCATATGAATCATGGGAAATCATTAAGACTGACCGCATATTAATCATCAAGAAGAAGAGACGTCGAAGATCCAAGAGATACCTGATGAACAGTTACAGAAAAAATAAATGGGCCGCCTAATTTTACTAGTTCTAGATACAACACATTGCACATATGCAGTAAACAAGAGACCTGCAAATATGCTACTTGTAGACAGTGTTGCGGAACTTCTTGCCTACATACAGGAGAACTACCATCAAGACTCGACCCATTACTTTTTTGTGGTACCGGTACTATACATGTTTGAAAACTGTGGACGAAGCAAACCAAAGATTCCAAACCATGAACCTTATTATTTATTCGCAGTGGCTTAAGTGTTTAAGAGTTTCCAGTTACAATCCCAGCTGATCAGGGCTCTATTTCCGGAAGGAAAGTGAAAGTTCATCTTCCTCTCACAGGGTCAGGTGTGTGTATTTTATCGTTTTTGTCCTATCTCGTTTCAAGTGGTGACTTATTGCTATGCTGGCTACAAGAATTTGGTATTTCGCCACTTGTAATGCCTAACTTTGATTCGTAATTCTGTAGTGCTCGGGAAAAGTGGCACAAGTCAAAAATGTTAATTTTAGAGAAGAAAAAATTGTCTTCACACTGGTTTATGTCGATTTGATTTTCTTCTGTATGAATTATTGTAATGGGAGAAATACTTATGCCTCTTTTCCCAAGCGGGCAGATGTTCCGTAAGTTGTCAATAAATTAATAAAAAAGGTTTGTAGAAACTGACTTATGCCACTTTTTCCAAGCACTGCAGAATTATCCGCGAAAGAATAAAACTGAGCACAATGTACAAATCTGGATCATAGATATTATTATTATTAGAAAAAAAAGAAAAACATTTATTCATTCATTCAAGGAAACAAATAAATGAAGCTGCTTGTGTTTAACAAGTTGACTTAAGATACAGCTGACATGGTCAATCATTTAAGACAGTAAGTACAATAAATATAGTGAATACATATTCGTTTAATGTTTAGGTCTACATTATAATGATATGCTGTTTTTTATTTAAATATTTTTGTGTATGTTATGATTTAAAATTCAAATGGGATGAGCAATAATGTTCTCAGTAAATAAAATTAGATATTGTTTGCTGAGGCCAAAGTTATTAAATAAATTTACAATATTGTGATAGTCTCCAACGCACCAAAAAGTGAACCTTGTACAATGTATTTGAAATTAGGAAACTAGTCTTCATACTTCTCCTGAAAGAAAGGAATGCAGGGCTCATAAATATTTTTCTTTTCTTGGGCCACGTCTTATGGTGGTCGTGTTCAATCTTCTAATATCTGATAGTTGGATCAATCATATAAGCTGTTTTCGCTTTTTTATCGAATGCTACAAAACGAGACATGCCATTGGTATCAACTGCGTGAACTTCTTCGTAACATTCGAGTCCTCTTTGTTGCAATAAGTTGGTGTCTTTGGTTAATTAGGAGAGATTATTACTAATATTTATTATTTTAGAACCAGTGTTATGATAAAAGAACGGTTAAACCAAATTGATATCGGTGGGAAAAAATTGTGAATAATAGAAATACTATATATAAGTACTAGAACATTTATTATGATAACCAACTCACTGGAAATATCTACCGCTTAACAGGTATAACACAAAAGTCCGACTTTCCTCTGCAACTTAGAAAGCACTTTATCTGACAATTCTGTCACAGAATCATGACTAAGTGGATGACTTGGGGACACGTGCTAACACTAATCCTGGCCCAGATGCAGACTGGAAGTATGACAATCAAAACTGCGAGAAAGCGAACATGTGCGGTATGTTTACGGACATGATCATGCAGACAACGAAGTGTCATTGGCCGTCGTAAACGTCAAGATCTGTTGGTCAAGGGCAGATGCAAATTTAATTGCATGTACATTCATCCCAAATATATTCCATCTTTTCGCAGACATTCGCGTGGTCGTGTCTGACGGCAGCCCGCTTCGTTGACTCGACACTTGAATTATGGATCTGGCCAACGCCCAATATACAAAACGTGTGGGGATCCACGTACATCTCACCACCGCATTGCAACATATGTAAAAGGAGTGAATAACAAAATTTAGTTCGTAAAAATGATTTCAGTTCAAAGAAATAGAAAACCTACGATATTATCTAACGTCGGTTAAAATAATGATAGAGAGATGCTATTTGTCAGATGATATTGAAGTTTTACCACGAGATCATCTGAAATGCTCTTCAAAGTTGGGGAAAAAACAACTTGTCAATACTGTTACCGTTTATAGTTTATTTTTTTAACTACTTAATAGGCTTAATTCAAAAGACATAGGCCTACATATATAAAATCACTTTAAGGTGCACCCAAATAAGAAGTGAACTTTCGTTTTCTAAATTGTATATAGAAGAACTTTTAACTTCATTTACAAAATGCACAATTTCACATAAATACTAAAAATACATTAATTTCCAACATCTTTCTGCTTACAAAAATCAATTTTTAAAAGTGACGTACACACTAAAAAGCATTCAGTGGTTTATAATGAAATTCTAAGGATATTCCTTTTCAAATAACTAACAGTCCGTAAAACTAATTTATTCTATTTAAATCAACCCATTAATAACGAGGAGGATTCAGAACTAGTGACCGCTAATCCTTACAAAAAGAGCGACTCTCTGATCGGGCAGGGCAGGTAACAAGTCGCATTGTGATCTTGTACCGAAGCATTATAACTTACCAAGTAGAAATAACAAACGAGAGCAGAAATAATTTTGTATGTAGTAATTTCTTTACAAAATAGTTTTGTCTCAATATGAATTTGTACGATTTCTTTTGAAAGTTAATGCTACGCAGTACAGAAAGAAAAAGTCTGATTTGATTCGAAGTAAATCGCCGAGTGTTTCTATTTCAAGTAAATACAAACTAATTGCTTATTAATAGTATTCATTATATTTCATTTGCATAATTCCTGGATAAATTGACTGGTAGACACTTAATATACATAAAATTTGTCCAACAGTTTTGGAAAAATCACTACAGACAGATAAATGGCTAGAATCAATATTTCATAATATGCCTACGAGGAGGTGAGAGAGAGAGAGAGAGAGAGAGAGAGAGAGAGAGAGAGAGAGAGACTAGTCAGATGTTTATTTTAAGGTAGTTTTTTTTTGCTCCGTACCGTTTGTTTTGGTGGCATCTTTTAGTTCAATCTTTCTTTATAGTACCAAACAGTGAACTATTTTTCAAGAGCTTTCCGATCCGATGATTTTGAGCATTTTCTTCTTGTTGGGCCATGACTATTTATTTGTGATATACTGTTATCAATTTCTGAAATAACATATATCAGTGTTTCCAGCAGAACAAAATGTATCGTGTAAGCCTATACGCAAATAATCCGCGTACTTTAATTTTGTGGAACATAATTACAAAGAAAAAAGAGCAGAAAATAGGCTTATTTGCGATACAAGTCTCAAAAATAACATTTTATTTTGTGAGTAGGTATGTTTGCTAAACGAGGGTGTAGCAACCCTACGAACGAAATAAAATCATTCTTTACATATGTCTCGTACACAATTTTTTTTAGGCAGCCGTTCGTCCGTCCTGGTACAGAGACAATTTCCCCGATTACTCCACTTCTCTATTCTCCCTGATTACTATAGTCAAATTGTATCACATTAAAAGCAGACGGTGGCGTGGTAGTTCGCGGTAGAGCATTAGACTGAAGACCGGGGATTCCTAGATTCAATCTCAGGTGTATCATAATTTTTTATAATTACATTTTATTATTACTTTACTGTTTCATATAGTTATTAATAAATGTGTTCTTGAAATAATACAACTTATTTAATTCAATTAATTTTCACACGTAGGCCTAGAATTATTGTTTGAACTACTTTATTGATCGCTTGCGATTTTTTCCGTGTAATATCTAGTGGGAAATAAGCAATCGGTGCAAACAGTTGAAAGTCAATGTTTAAAATTTTTAACGCACTTGTGTAGCGTTAAAAGATCTATCTTCAGGAATGACTGCCTAAAAATGAATTTTTATACTTACTTTAAAAAATGAATTCCGCTTAAAAATTTCGCCTTGTACCCGAGCCTAAAAGATCCTTGGCCATTGACAAAGCTTTTAACATGCACATTTCACTAATGATAGCAAAGTCAACTGTCTCTTATCACTTACAAGTTTACATAATCACACAAGTTTGTTTCGACTTCCGCAAACTTCAGTTTCTGTCAGTGAAAAGCTATGTTATCGCTATAAGTTTGTTTAAGGCGCTCTTTACTCTAGTCATGAATACAACTTTCACCCATGTCGTATTTTCTTCCTGCTGTTCGATTGCCCTTTTCTTCAGTATATTCAATACTTTTTAGATTTCCCTTTGCCACGAACAAACGACAATTTGGTGGACATCCCGCGCAAATGATACACAGCTACTGGTGATTATCACTGTTGTCGCCTGGTACGTATTAACATCCCTATATTTCGCGAAACCTCATTTTCCGCGGCATATTTTTTTGACTAATGAATTATTCGTTTATAAACGGTACATCACTCAAACGTTTGTGATACCAGGTTGTGTTTATGCTAGTTATATAAAAATTAGTAGGCCTAGAAATAATATGTGATGTTCACCGTAATAATTATGCGATGACCGGGGATTGGGACTGTCTTTGGAAGAGCATGAAGAGTAGATCGTTAAAAAATGTACTGAACGAAAAATATTTCGTTAAAATTATTTTCCTTTCTTGAAGTAAGCTAAACTTTGCACTAAACAAATTCCACCAAAGTTACAAAACCATCGAGAAATAAAATTACAGACTTCAATGTAACACACGCGTAATAAATGGATTATATGAAGAGAATCAATGAACAAAGAGCTACACTGCAACCACGCACTGAATGTATCATCTTTCTTCTCAGGTTCAAATAGGATATCAATTAATTAGCATATAATTACCAGTCAGCGAACCAAATCTAATAATATCTAAGCTCACTTTCTCTAATTTAACACGTACTAAACGTGCAGAAAGAAATATCTTCTAGCAACTACAGTTATGAATTTTAGGTAACTAGAAAAACCAATCAAGTTTTAACTCATAAAAAAATTAACAACAAAAGCAAGAATATATAATAATATAAATAAAATATGATAATGAAGCTGTGTTGGAAAGAATGGGTGAAGAAAGACATGCTGAAACTGATCAGGAAGAGGAAAAGGAATTGGTTAGGCCACTGGCTGAGAAGAAACTGCCTACTGAAGGATGCACTGGAAGGAAAGGTGAACAGGAGAAGAGTTCGGGGTAGAAAAAGATATTAGATGATAGACAACATTAAGATAATATATGGATCATATGAGAAAACAAAGAGGAAGGCAGAAAATAGGAAAGATTGGAGAAAGCTGGGTTTGTAGTGAAAGACCTGCCCTTGGGCAGAACAGTACATGAATGAAAATTCTTATTACATTTTGAGAAATATATTTAATTTCTTGTGCCTAATGCAAATTGAGGGAACTCAAAATCGTTGCATATAAGATAATTGAAATAAAACATCAATTTAGACCAGAGATGTCAAAGCGCCTGTACTGCGTGCTGTCCAAGAACCCGCACAACATTTTCTTGAGAGCGAAGATTATACCTTATCTTGCCGGTTGGGTTCATATTGCTTGTAATATGAACATGTAATACAGGCCTTTTGGCATCCCTGAATTTTATACTACGTAGGCTATATAGCAAATCAAGAAAGTTATCTTAAAAAGTTTCCCACATAACGGCAGTATACATGCTTAAATTGTTACGTTCATTATGCATGTCATTTAATGCTTGGGATATTCGTACTTGATGTTATCAGTTAAATAGCACAATAAAGTTGCCAAACCCCTTTTCGTTTCAAACACACGGTCCTATGGTTGAGTATGCACCGCGAATTATGTGCCAATCAGACCGCTTTCAAGAGAGAATCCTTCCAACTTTCTTCAAAAACAAGTACAACAGAAGTTCTACCGCTTGCTGCAAATAGTCTACTATCATGCATGCCCGTGCACCACATTCCTCAAGGTTCCAAAGCATCATGCAACTGCAGAGACAATGTTGTTAGTCTGCGATACTTCTCAACAACCGCCATTTTAAATCAATTCACTGCATTAATAAAGAAAGATCGATATAACATAGGAAAGTTGGAAAATAAATTCTGGTAAATATTAAATATTAATAGTTTTCGTATAACGTTATGAAGAAAACCCTAGGCTGTGAAAATGATGTAATGACAATGAGTTAAGCATACTAGACCGTAGTGTACGGAACGTTTAAGGAGCAGTGTTAAAGACAAATGGAAGTCTGTTGGAGCATAGCTGTTCATGTCATGTGTTGTCTTAGGTAACAACTGGCATCGTGCTTACCTCCTTCCATAGAAATCCCACCTTTTATCCATCAAAGTATCAGATCAAAAATAAAACGCAATTATGGCCTTCGATCAAGGCTTTTGAAGTGCTGTAAGCGCTACGGTTGGCTGCTGGCACTCCCTAATATGATTACGAGCTCCTTGAATTCTGTTAATCCAAAATACGAAGAATTCTATTTCAAGGGAGAGATAGGCCTATAATATGTGAGCAGCATGTGTTACCCCCGATGATACGATTACTAGCAGAATTGAATTTGACGTGTGCAAGAAATTACCTGCAAATTTTACCTGGAGCTCTCTTTATTCAGAAACAGCATTACTTTGCGCACCATAAACAAACGACACCATCCCCAAGTGTTTTACTTTTAGAGACTAAATATTTTCTCATTAACTATTAATGGGATAAATCGTAAAGTAAATGGTAAGTGGTTTTCTTTGTGAATTATAGTAGCAGCGAATGTATCAATATTTTTACCGTGAATTTTTGCGGAAAATATATTTTGCGGCAAAAGAATTAATTTTTGCGAGAAAAAAATGCGAAATTGTTCAGTTAAAGTACATTTTTTGGCATTGAAAGCGTTCATTCATTCTTAGCAGGTGGAAGCTGAAAATGTAAACACGCAATGTATTATCAAACAAAAGGATTTAACAGCCCACCCCTTCTACCAAACATTTCCCAGTTTTGGAACAAACCATTTCCAAGTTTCAGTTGTGAAAATGGATAGCACACTACAGTTACAGTGCATACCAGAGTGAAAGAGTTTGAGAGTATTTATGCATCAGAGACGAATGTGTAAATTTTGTAATGTGAGGGTAGACCCACAGAAACATAGGCCTAATACAGCGTCCAAACATTGTTTCAAGAATAAAGAACATTTGAAATTAAAAAGGAAACGTGTGACTCCAAAAAGACAAACATCAGGTGAAGGTTCAATTGATCGTAATAAAAAAAGTCAACCAAATTAAAAAAGAAAAATTTCCTTCCGTTGTAAACGTTTACTCAATTATGTGTTTTTTTTGCGTATTTGTTACAATCGCAAACATTTAATTATTGTAATTATTATGTATCCATCAAAATAAATAATAATAATAATAATAATAATAATAATAATAATAATAATAATAATAAAATGTTTACGATAATAACAAATACGTAAAAAAAATAGCGAAAATATTTTTATCGGAAGATTCTGCGATCTCTACTTATACTTATTTTCCTTACAAAAAATCGTATGATGATTTGTATCGCTTTTAACAATCCTCGTCTTTCGCCTGGGCTGGAATCTCTGAAGCCCCGAACTTATGGTCACCGAGGACGATTTGGAGGAAAAGAAAATGAACTTCTGTTTACAGCATACTGCAGTCTATTACAGAAAGAGACACACAAACTGCGAAAAATATTCGAAAGTGGTAATATCAGTTACAACTGATGTAAAGCTGTTATTCTAGACTTCTGGAGTGATAATAATGACACCTGTCAGGCGCCTGTAAATAAATTTAAATGTACCGCAATCCCTACAAGGCATTAACTATTTCTCTAGCACATTGCACTAGTAATAGTTGCAAGTACTAACGATATTAACTGTGGATATTAACATTTTCCAAGAAAAAGTGATGACTAATGCAGTTCCAGTAGAAAGCGCAACTGTCATCAAGCACATGTTCGAGGTGGCGAGTTTCAACAGAAACAAGTGTGACTACGTTGTAAATCGCAGTCGGGTTCGCATCCCGACTGTGTTGAAGATGTAGTAATTTTAGGTTACCTTACCATAAAAGGTTACTTCAATCTCAAGGTGAGTGGCGCGACTTCAAAAGCAAAGTTGTGTTACTTTTCTTGTTAACAACAAGAAACCTAAGGCCACGAAGTTGTATCTGTGACATTCATTAAATCTGAAATCAAATATGGTCGTTACGATTTTGTTTTAAAGCTACTCAAGAAGAAATAGTGGCGAGTGCAGGAAAGGTAAAATCTGGGGCATAGTAAGAGGAAACAAGGTGCAGGTGAAGAAATGAAAGTATCAGGTGCAGATGCAGGAAAAGACAAACAGGTGGACTTGGTAAGAGAAGTAGAAACAGGAGATTTGAAAAATTAGGAGAAAGAGAAATAGATGAGAAGAAAAAAGTAGACGTACATTTGTTACGAGTTGAAAAAAATTATAAATATAAATAAAAGTCATCGAAGATTGGGATCACGTGTGAATTTCTTCAGGAAAATGATTACACCGCCACTTGGCCACCTAAATTATCTGAAGACTCCTACTTCATTTTTAATCATCATCAAGTAGTGTAATTAGAGACTCGACATTCATTATTAGACCTACTTTATTTAATTTATTTTGTACAAAAGTTGACTCGCATTAAATTTTTATGTGTAAACACAATGAAAGGAACGAAAATAAATTTAATTTAAGGATTTTATTTTGTAAACAAGACACATTACAGTCGTTAAGCGAGAGAGAGTACATAAGGACAACCCACCTTAACAAAGTCAACAGAAATCACTTGTTGCAGAGATATGGATTTAAATCACAGTTACTGAAGTTAAAATTGCTACGCAGGAATGTTGCCAGTTTAAGCATTTTAAAATCCTACTTCAAAGGCACATGACGTGAACGCTGAAGACTGCGAGTGCACTATTATGAAGACTTATTGCTCGTCTGCCGGCCGTCTATTACCAGTTACAATAAAATTAATGCTCTCAATTTCCCTTCCACTCTGTAATAGTGAGTGGGAAAGAAGTGGAATTGGTTAACCTCGGAACATCTCTATTTTGTTTTCCTTTTTACACCCACAAAGTGTATCAGTATGCCCTTTCAAAATGAGGAGTTGGTGAAAGTTGTTTTAAATATGGAGAGCGGAGAGTATAACGCCCATAACGTTTCTTGGTTGCTGTACAATACAATATAAAGATGAGATGACAGCGGGATTTTATAAAGAAGGACGATTCTTTATGAGGAAAATATAAAATAAAATTGCAATCTGTGCCACAAATGAGGTATTCTAAGACAAATAGTACTATATGACGCATTACCGACATTACAATAGTTAGAACGTCAACTTTCCACGTGGGAAATTGAATTTGAGTCCCGGCGTAGATCAACCTCCTATGCGCACCTCTGGTAATGTACTGTCAGTAATTTTGTCTACACAACTCAAAAATAGCCTACCCGTCTTTATAATAATAATAATAATAATAATAATAATAATAATAATAATAATAATAATAATAATAATAATAATAATAATAATAATAGTATTCTGTTGTAGCTAAAATAGCTACAAATCCAGCAGGTTCAGGTGCAATTATTTTCGGCAGAACAGGGAAGATTCACTGCCCGAAGGAACTACGTATATAACATGTCTTCTTTGTTTTGTTTGTTACATTGTATTGTCTTAAGCGGTGGTCCTGTGCTAAAATGAACATATGAATAAGGGCAATACTTTGGGATGTCTAAAGTGTCGATTTATAAACCTCTATGAAAACAAAACTCCACTTTTGTGAAGGTAATGATTTATATTACAAGCCACTGTGACTTCGTTGTTGTCCGTGATAGTTTACTTTGTAACGCTAGATATTTTTTAAAGCGATGGAAGCGTTGTGAGCATGGAGAAGACCTACGCAGAAGACAGAACAGCGCTGCAGGGGACACAAATCCTTACGGACGTGAAATATATCTTCACTTTCCTGTCCGCAATTAACCCGGGTAAAATGGGTTTTTGACCGGTAAGTAGTAACTTGAACCACAGCTAGAAGACCTGCAAGATGCAGCACAGTTACTAACACAAGCGCCTTAATGGATATGCTACGTGCCGCTCACGAGAATTCGATCTGTGATAAGACGAACTACTGAAGTGAAGCGCTGTCCTCCTTTTCACGATAGAACAGTCAATGCATCAAGCCGGTCATAATCGATTTCTGGGGTCACAGACTGACCCAGAATGCTACCACGTTATCGTGACTGAGTGAATACGGCGCCTGTTCTCCTGCTTCTCATGCTTTTCCTCACAATTTTATGAAACAAAACAAAAATATTGCTAAATGTGTTTTACCAGTTATTTCACGACGCTATGTCAACTTCTATGTTATCTAGCGGTGAAAGTGAGGTGGTATTTTGGATAGATTTTTTAAATTTTAGTTGGTTATTCAACGACGCTGTATCAACTACGAGGTTATTTAGCGTCGATGAGATTGGTGATAGCGAGATGGTATTTGGCGAGATGAGGCCGAAGATTCGCCACAGATTACCTGGCATTCACCTTACGGTTGGGGAAAACCTCGGAAAAAACCCAGCCAAGTAATCAGCCCAAGCGGGGTTCGAACCCGCGCCCGAGCGCAATTTCAGACCGGCAGGCAAACGCCTTAACCGATTGAGCCACGCCGGTGGCTATTTTGGATAGAGGAGATCGAAGATTTGCGATGAGAATATCTGACATTTACTTTACAGCTGACAAAAACCTCTCAACAAACCCCAACCGGATAATCACACCAAACGAGATTCGAACTCACGCCAGAGCGCAGCTTTAATCACGAGTTTCTCTCGTTACCTCTGAGTTACGCCGATGATTGTATTAGCCTACTGGAAGGAATCTTAAATTATGCTAGTTGTATGTTAATGAACTGTTGTAATGAATAAACATTATCATCAACATTATTATCATCACCTAAGTTCACTGGTTCGATTGTCACTCTTGTTGATTACCAATCAGCATGAATCATTCACAAATTGCGAAATTATCCAGTGATGTCAGTATCGAGCATGACCGTCGCTTAGCACAAAACGAAGGACAAACGTCTAATACAGACGGGAAGGAAATAAACGTCACAGTCCTGCTCAGAATCGAACACAATTGTAGCAAGGAACGTTACCGATTGAGGAACTGCAAATATCATCCATGTTCTATTTCAAAGGATCAACTCTCAGTTCCAGAAATGTAATTCTCCAATTCCTATTACTGGTTACAATAAAACACACATTAGTGCAAAGAACAAGGTAAGAATCTGTACATTTTTTATAACAACTATAAATAGTAACTCTGTTCTAATTAAAATGGGGCGAGAATTTTAAATATTAGTGAATGGTTCTAACTATGAATCCATGTAAAAGATAAATATGTGGTCGAAATAAAGCTAGTAAGATCGTTGTTAGAACATAATTGTTCGTAGAAGAGATGAAAATTTCTATTTGAAATAACTATTACATACCGTATAAACCACCCGTATACTCCACTTTAGGGTTCTTTGCAAATCGTGAATGTTATTATTCAATCCTGTATCTCCGATGGGCGCAAATGTAAAACACAGCTTCAAGTTTCAGAAGTGTGACTTTGTAGAAAAGAAACGGATATTCTCTAGAACACTCATCTGATAATCTCCCTTCTTTCCACTTCACAACGATTCTCATTTATTGTCGGCATTTTTAAACTACACCGTTTTAGAAGCAGAGGAACGTAACAAACGATTCGTGTTCCGACAATGATCATAACACAAGAGAGTTGCCATTTCAGTGTCCTATACGCGTTTCGTCGAAATGACAATTTCTAAATATCAGGCAGATAATTATGCAAGTAATTACGAAAGACTGTTGCAAAAATGCGGCAATGAAGACTGAAACACGCATAAACCTTTATGAAAATGGTGATGGGAGAGTTGTGATGAATAAGCTATAGTGATAGTGATTTTTATATAAATATGAGGAAGAGACGAGGATGGTGAAGATAGTGATGGTAGTGGTAGTATTATTCATTTGATGACGCATAACTACAGTTTTTTTCAGCTTAAAAATTCAACGTGGACGAGAAATAGCAAACAAAACTTGCCTGGAGCCCACTAGCATGGACAGGTTCTTTTACATGTCCTAAATCTATGACACAGGATCAACAGCTTTACTTCCCCTCCCGGATAATGTCCCTCGGTCTAGTTTGAACTGCGAACCTCGGTCCTACGGTAACCACTAGACCACCGAGGACATGATTGTGAGGATGATTGTAAGATCATATTATATGAAAAGGTGTGAAAGGAAGAGGAATTGAATCCGATGATAATAGCGTGACGTTTCATGAGAGAAAAAGTGGGAACTTATGTGAAATACAAGGAACTCAAAAATAATAAAATTAATGCTAATCTAACGTCACAAAATTGAGCAACAGCACTACGCAATCCATCTAATAATGGATAATTAGAATTAGATGATCAACGAGCAATTATAACAATATAAACACCTAAACTAGTAACTAAAACAAAGAGAGAAATAATAAACCCACTTCAAAAATAATTTTAAAATAGGAGCAAAATAATAACATGGTTAAAAAAAAAAAAAGAAAAAAAATTTTTCCTTAGAAAAAAAAAGCTTAATAGCATTTTTAAAAGGTTGTAAAATACAAATAAATCCAATCTTATTACGACCTTTTCGAATACGAATATAACCAAGAACTCTGCGTTCTAAAAAAGTAAAAAAAAAAAAAGCTACACCTACTATAACAAAAATAACTAGCCAAATAAAAAACTAAAAGCATGCGTTTCTCTTGATATGGAATATGTTAATCATGAAAATGAATACATATTTTATATAAATGTTCAATGAATACACATTTTATATTTAGAGACAGAAAAACTACATTTTCGTAAATAGAAGAAATAAAAAAAGTGAATGTTTTGTCAACGCTCTTGATTTTAAAATATTAAACAAAATGTATATTCTTGAACAATTCGATACAAATTTGCGTACAATTAACTGTTTATTACTTGTTTTGTAAAATACAAAGACTAAATAAGCTGCGACAGAGTACATCGGCAAGTCATAATCCTAAGTAGGTTATATTTTTTCAGTTCAAGAAGGGATCACGATATGAACTTGGATTTATTTTTTTTTTTTATTTTAGTAGGTTATTTTACGACGCTTTATCAACAGCTCAGGTTATTTAGCGTCTGAATGAGATGAAGGTGATAATGCCGGTGAAATGAGTCCGGGGTCCAGCACCGAAAGTTACTCAGCATTTGCTCATCTTGGGTTGAGGGAAAACCCCGGAAAAAACCTCAACCAAGTAACTTGCCCCGACCGGGAATCGAACCCGGGACACCTGGTTTCGCAGCCAGACGCGCTGACCGTTACTCCACAGGTGTGGACATGAACTTGGATAATGCCACTTTAGAAAATTCCTATTTTGTCGGTTAATATGTACCATACGACTCAAACACTGTTCTACACTGCACTAAAATTTATTTGTGCCGTTAGACTGTTAGAGCATCATCAATTCTAAAAGACGCCGAAATTATTACGGTTGCTTTCTCTCATTTCACAAAAAAAAAAACAAGCACTGACCTAGGAAATTAAGTAAAGTGTGAGTGACAGATTATAAAATATGTAGTCTCTCTTAACGATTGGAACAAACAACGTTAAGGCGGAAGAGTAACATATGGGAACTTCCATTTCTCTGTTGTCTCTAGACATGAATGAGAATGGTATATACTCTAAAAGTCTCTATTAATCACTACTACTTTATGATTCTACCGCACACCTTCATTTCAGTTGACATGACAACCAAAATGACATGGTTATAGTGATTCAAAATGATCGCGAGGCCTTGTGATGTCATAGCACAAATTCATATGTTGTGGTTATGACGTAACCTAACCTCATGACTCATGCATACTATGTTGGTTAGACGAGGAAACTCAATGAACTGCTTAGCAGCCGACACCAGAGGGGTCGACTCTAGAACTTCACTTTCAACGAAAGGTAAAATGTTCACAGAAAATATTATGATACCAATTTGTAAACAAACCTCGTAATACATCACAATTTAGTCTGCGTGTTTACATTTAGACAGACAAGAAAGCTATTAAAGAATTCTATAATAATTGGTTCAAAATTAGTATTCCAATATCCATCACCGGATAAATATTAAGCCACAATACAAGACACTTCACCAGATAGTAAACAACGCTGATAAGCCAAGTAAAGCTGGTAATTACACACGTCAAGGAAGTTTCCAAATGAAACCAGCCCAAGGTTAATTACAATGCAGTTACAAGAATACCAACCCGGGAAGAAGGCACAAGAAGATCCTTTCCACCACAAATCTGTAATTCACAACTTTGTTTACCTTGGAAACGAACACACAACGTACTGTTCTAGAGAAATGTTTGTAAGATTTGTACTTTGATCTTTGTCTATGCCAATCTTGGACACGACACACACATCACGACACTTTTAAAAACTCGCAACGGCTCACTGTCCGTCATATCGTATTTATTCACTAAAAACGTGAGAATGAACGGAATACGCGGTGCATTCTTACTCTCTCACATCACAAACCAGACTATGAAGCGCTATGTAGACAATTCCTCCTTCTCTCTCTCCTTGTCCAAGGATCGCCTACAGAGAAATTATAATCCAGTTATAGCAGCGAGAATGCACGCTTGCGTTGCCATCTAGTAGCCGATAGCTACAGCGGCACGAATATACTTCGTGGACTCGGTAGATAACCGACTACGTACGTAAACTAGAGGGAGTGTCTAATTCTGAAATCTCATTCGACATATTGTGCAGAGCACGTACTTAAAATACGTAGCTGAGTGCAAGGAAAGCAGAATATTCTATTTTCCTTGGTTGAGTGCATTTCTCTGAAGGGGAGCTAGGAGGAAAAATATCAATTTAATGCCTAACATATACGAAAACTTCTCTATATACATTATTTTCTATTGGACGTAACAAACATGTCCACACAGCCAGCTGTTTCAGAAATTTGCATACTTCGGAATGTAGTTGGAATGGAAAATGTTTATTCAAACTGTCAGACATGATGTACGCGTACTTAACTCAAGACATTCAGGTTGCGTTGAAGCCATAGTGTTGGGTTCAATTCCTACCTTTTTCATTCATTCCATAGTTCTCTGGACAGGTCTTTCACAGCAAACCCAGATTCTCCAGTTCCTACCTAAGACATGGAAATTCATCCAACGTGGAGGGTCGGCGTCATGTCATGGGAATCCTTCTATATGTTTTCTGTCTATACGACATTCATTCAATAGGAGAATGACCAGTTACCTCCGAATGGCTGGAATTTATTAATTCATTCCAAAAATTCGCTGAATGAAATACAGTGTAGATTTGAAAGGGAGAATGGATAAAATATGGATTTAGGACAGCCCTGGCATAAAGGGGAAGGGAAAAGGAAAGGAGATACCTCCGCCCATGTCCTTTTCGCTTACTCCGCTTCATAAATAAACACACAATCAAGCACTGTACATCAATGGTGGATTTTAGGCGACCAGCGAAAGCCGAAAGCTATGATTCCTGCTTTTACAACCTGTCACTCAGCAATGCTTGCCTACCTACCTACTCTTATCGGTAAGAAACATTACTGTTTCTGCAGGAGAAGATGGAGTGGGGAGTTAAGGGATAGTCTGCAGTGACTCAATCGAGTTATTTACGCCCAGGCTGGATTTAAGATATACTCTTCTGGAATAAAAAAAAAAGTTCTCTTTCTCTCTCTACTTCTTAATAACATGTGGTTTACATCATATGACGAATGAGGGTCGTTATTTACGAATGTGTGCTATATAACACTCCAAGTGTGAAGGAAAGAAATTGAAGGGTTGACTAATTGAAAGCAAATTACATTAGCCAGAGAACGCCAAACAGTGCAATAGCCTTACGATGTTGTGTAGTACCGTACCGACTGGAGATGGGTTGAAGATAACCTTTCCCTTCAAGACAGGGAAAAAAGAAAGAATTTTAATCATTTCAAAATTAAGAAAAAAAAATCATGCATATTAGGAAATTAAAATTTGTTAAACCCAATCATACTTTACACGACACAAATTGAATGACAATTATCAAATATTGGAATACACTGAAACAGCACAAAAAAATTCAGAACAATATATCAATAAATGTGGGAGTAGATGGATTTTGAAGATGTGAATGTGTAGAAAAATTTAAACCGAGAAAATAGACACCAAAGTTTAAATATATACATCTTGAAAGTCTGCTATCAGTTGGACACATGTATGTACTATCTGAAACGGACTCTCTGTCTCAATGTGCAAACAAGCAGTTAGAAAATTGAGGAAAACCACAGTAATTTTCAAATTAAGAGAGGAGAAATCTTGCAGAGGGAGTAGGCATGTAGGCATGGCCCATTGTGACATTTAAATAGGTAGCGCACGACTTAAAAAAAAAAAAACCTGTCAGAAGCGGAAGAATTTTTTAATATAAACATCCAAAAATCGCATTTTTAGGCCATATATACCTATTTTAGAAGACATTAAGATATATGGATCATATGAGGAGACAAAGAGGAAGGCAGAAAATAGGAAGGACTGGAGAGTGCTTGGTTTGCAGTGAAGGACCTGCTCTTGAGTAGAACACTATGAATGAATGAATGAATGAATACCTATTTTTTTGTTCAGTTCTCCTTTAAGGTCACTTATCTTCATATCAGATAAATGATCATTGTCTTACGATTACTTCAATCTGACATTCGTGGTATTCTTTCCGTCTTATATTTATTTACTTACTTATTGCTTTACGACTTTCCAATAAAATTTGTTCTCATATATCGCATCAAAATCATAGCTAGTGGTTTTAATATGTATACGATGTGACGGTTTCAGTGCATAATTTCTACAGCAAAACTGAAGAAATATATACGGAAGTAGGCCTATTACTTAAAATTATTTATACACAATATAGTAGGCGTTGCAAATAATTAAGTTTCTTCTATTTAAATTGCCTTCGTTTTGCAAATAGATTATAATTATTAATCGATTTGCAACACGAAGGCAATAATCTAATTCCTTAGGAAAATAAAACTAATACACAACACGCATTATAACATCACAGTTTATTCTAAAAAAAAAAAAAAAAAAAAAAAAAAAAAAAAAAAAAAAAAAAAAGAAAGCATTGCACTAACAAATTTTATTGTGCAATTTTGACGTTTTCAACTGAAGTCAAATCCTCGCGGGCTGCTACCACATAATGTAAAAGCTGTACTATTAATAGATGTGGCCTATACGTTAACTTTACACACTCATTATAAAAAAAATATAAAGAGAAAGCATATTAATGCAATCTAACTTGAGTTCGAGATATTGACGGAAATACAGGTTTTTTTTCTACACATCTTTCTTCTATCTTTCCCTTATGTTAAGGTGATGGTTTCTAGCACGCCGTTCTTTATCATTCTGCAAGATCAAGATTTCTCTTGAACCGATGGACGCATTTTATATTCAGCTATCTATGAGTCAATCCATTTGGATATGATGCGCATGTATTTTAAAAAGTTTTACTAAAACAACATTTTTTACTTTTAAGGGACACATAAGCTATCTTGGCATCTCACTTGGAAGAGTACTGACTTACGATGTCTGCAGACCTGGGTTCAAATCCCAACGGTGGCAGAGTTGTATTTATGATGGAAAAAGTCATGGTTCCTATAGGTTTTTGCGGGATTCCACTCCTTTCCTCCATGAGTAAATTTAATCTATGGAAAACGGAAACCTTGATTGGTTATTATGAATATTTAGCGAATAGCCTAATAAATAATTAATAAAAGATAACGGATATTATTATTATTATTATTATTATTATTATTATTAAATAAGATAATACAGTAGGCCTATAATTTACTTTGCTAACCTAGCTGGAATGGCCTAATCTATATTCTCAAGGAAAGGTGAAAACATTTATTTACAAATATGCCAAGAGATATCTAGTGTTAACAGCTGGCACAAAGGAAAGAACAATGAAAATATTGAATTTTATTATAAAGATAAATTTATGCATAAATACGCCTATTACTGAATAATATGTCCACCGCTGTGAAGTAACAGCATGTCCGACCTGAAACGAGCGTGTCCAGGTTCAAATAAGTAGCCTGATTAGAATTTTTTTTTTTTGGTTTATCCCCTCAAACAACTGAAGCAGAATTGCTGGGTAATTTTCGGTGTTGGACTTCGGATTCATTTCGCCTTCGTTGCTTTCAACTTAATTTATTTTTCAATAGTTTCAGGTCGACCGGAGATGCAATAGATGTAGTATCGTGAACTGTATACAAATGACATCTGTCTGAAGGAGCAGCATAAGTCCCAGGGGGACAAAGAGGCTTCCATAGCGGGCTGCGTCGGACCTGTGTGTTGTCGCTGAACCGACAGATGACACCAAATAGTGAATCACGATAGGTCTACTTACAGGAATGTGGTACTGAGGACTTAAACAATCATCTCCATAATAAGGAGATCGGCACAATAAGCTTCAGGTTGCGCTGAGAAATGAAAATCATACTGAATAATATAATTATTATTATTAAACAAGGGAATTTAATTGAATGTAGAACTATTAAAGTCACATGACTTTGAAAATTGTCTACGTAGTAAGAAACGATTGCCAAGCAGTAGCGATGAAACAAAATCGATTATTTAAAACGATAATACAATACTGCAGTAATAGATGACTGCGACTGATTGAAATCCAACGGATTCTTACATTCTACTGATAAATAGGCACATGAATAAAATAATCTACAATTGAAAACTTCGAGAAAGAAAAGACTTCCGTACTGTCAATTCTTTCCCGATTCACGGACAAATCTCGGTTCTCGTTGCATTCATCATTTCGTGTTCTGCCCTTGGGCAGGTCTATCACTGCAAATCTAGTTTTCTCCAATCTTCCCTATTTTCTGCTTCCTCTTTGCCTCCTCATATGATCCATATATCTTAATGTCGTCTATCATCCAATATCTTCTTCTGCCCTGAACTCTTCTCCCGTTCACCATTCCTTCCAGTGCATTCTTCAGTAGCCACTTTTTTCTCAGCCAGTGATCCAACCAATTCCTTTTCGTCTTCCGGGTCAGTTTCAGCATCATTCTTTCTCCACCCACTCTTTCAAGCACAGCTTCATTTCTAAATCTGTCTGTCCACTTCACACGTTCCATTCTCCTTCAAATCTACATTTCATATGCTTCTATTCCCTTCTCTTCACTTCGTCGTAATGTCCACGTTTCTGCCACATACAATGCCACACTCCATACAAATCACTTCACTAGTCTCTTCCTTAGTCCTTTTTCCAGAGGTCCGCAGAAGATGCTCCTTTTTCTATTAAAAGCTTCTTTGGCCATTGCTATCCTTCTTTTGGCTTCCTGGCAGCAGTTCATGTTACTATTTATAGTACACCCCAACTATTTGAAGTTGTCGACTTGCTCTACTGCCTCATTTAGAATTCGCAAGTTTACCTTCTTTATTTTTCTTCCCATGACCATGGTCTTCGTCTTATTTGCATTTATCTTCATTCCATACTGTTCACAGCTGTCATTTAGCTCCTGTAGCATATCCCTTAGTATCATCTCCTCTTCTGCTAACAAAGCCATATCATCAGCAAATCGTATGCACTTTATTCTTCTGCCTCCTACTACCACTCCTCCCATGTTCTGAAAACAGTTCTTCACTATCTTGTTGCATAAGGAAGCCAATATTGTTAATGGCTGAGGCTGAACCTGAGCAGGGAATAAGAATGCGATTGCGGATAATTTGATGTACCTTCACTTCATACTGTATAACTATAGCTAAGTAATTAGTTTAATTACTACGTATCGTAACAATGAAAATGCGAAAGTGCATGCAATTTAATAGGACACTGAAACGGAAAGAAATCACACATTATCTTCTTAACCGGTTTAACACCAGATGCCGATCTATTAGTAGGAATCACGCCAGATTAGCTAACCTAATCCCTTGATGTGTTGTTAGCAGATAAGTGCAGGAAATGGAACGTCGGACGCGCCGCTTACAAGGCCGCGTCTTTGTAATATGTTGATTACACAGTAATCCAAGTATGACCAAACCACAACCTTGTTTCCACGTTTCGTTACTGTCTGCCTTGAGGATGCAATGTAATGGAATAGCTAGAACCTCGAATCGTTACTGGGAAAGTAGACACTAATACAGAATCTAGTCACACACAAATGCTTTATTTCGCCACAATGAGCAGTCATCCTCAAATCGAGATGCACTGACCGACTTCTTAGATTCTACAAATTATAACTGGGCCTATATTCACGTATATCGGTTTATAAAAGTTATTTTGGTGTCAGCTTTTGTTACAGAAACTCAAAAGTTCCGAAGAATTAGACTTAGAAGCCCAATGATCATAAAAGAAGATGACACTTTTGAGTAACTACCGAGGGGCAGCTGAATTTGTTGCTGGGGAAATTGTATTGTTTACTAACCATACTTTCTTAGTGACAGACTCTTCTGCCTTCCTATTGTGTAGAGTTTTGCCAGACACTCGGCTACTTTTGGACTTCAAAAATTACGTCCTCCTAAATCAAAACTGGGCACCAAGAGTGAATTCTACTCTCTCACGGGGAGCCAATGACTTCTCTTCAATCCCTTTCTTCCCCGTCGAACACCACGCAACGTTGATGCCGTCACGGATGAATATTAAGCGTCCCGTTTACAATTTGGATTCGCTCACGGTGTCTAGCCCTGTCCTAAATACATAACAAGACCTTTTATCCTCCTTTCGACTGAAACGCAAGTTTCGAAAAAAAATTATAAAAATATAAAGGACAAGATTTAGGAAGAAATAAACTTAGGCCTAGTAGTCTAAATTCAACTGAAGGTTACATTTTGAACTACGGGTCTGCCGAGTTAGCTCTGTGGCAGCGCGTCTGCCTCCAGACTAGCCGGCCCGGGTTCGATTCCCGGGGGAGTCGTAAAATTTCTATCTCGGGACTAGGAGAGGTAGCGGTGCACAACTTCTAATCATTAGATTGTGCACTAATATGCCTGAGTTAAATCCCAAATCTCTCCGCAGTGCATATGACGAGAAGGCATAAGTCACTGTTGATAGTGGTTCGTCCGTCGGATTGGGACGTTAAGCCTGGCGGCCCCCTTGGTGCTATTCGACAGGAATAGGCTACGTGCCAGCACCGTGTTTTGTCTTCTCCCTTCCTCACCATCAGCATCCTCACCCATGTCCTATATTCCACTTACACATACTCACCCTAGTACATAACATAACTATTCACAGATACAGACCATTTATAGCGTGTCTCGCCGAAGTGGTGTACAAATTGAAAACAAAACAACTTACACAATACTGGAACTCGAAAAAAATCAGTTACACTTCGACCTGAATTATATATAAAAGAACTATCCTTCAGAGAACTTTTATATTAATTAGTCTATAAATTCAGTCCAATTCTGTAAATAAAAGTGAGTTGAAAATATTTAATATTTATTAGTCACCTACTGGTCCTAGTCTGGGCTCGGGCATGGGTTCCATTCCCGCTAGGGCTGATTACCTGGTTGAGCTTTTTCTGAGGTTTTTCCTCAACTGCAAGGTGAATGTCAGGTATCCTATGGTGAATATTCGGCCTCATCTCGCTGTGATAAAATTCGTTGCCGCTAAATAACCTAGTAGTTGACACGGCGCCTTTAAATAACCATCAAAATAAATACATATTTATTGAGATAATTAATAATTATTTAGTTTAGTTTATTTCTGCAGGTCGGCATAATGAAAATAAATTTCCAAAAAGAGATATAAGATAGGCCTATTCGTAAATGCCATTTTTTGTTCAGGAATCAATGTGAGAATAATATTAAAATTTCAATTAAATGCTAGCCCATTCAGTTCTTGTAAGAACAAAATAAAGTCTCCAAAATATTATTTGACGTCAGAATGTGAATTGAGAATAACGGACATGAACTTGCGTACACACATAGAAAGGATCGATCGTAATAGAATGCGAGAAATAGGAGGAGCAGTAAAACGAATCGATGGTCGAATTAGTCAAGTGGTGGTGGTGTGATATTATGAAGAAGAGGAAGAGGAGGTGGAGGTGGAGGAGGAGGAGGAGGAGGAGAAGGAGGAGGAAGTCGAAGAGAACGACCCGTGACGACAGTTAGTTAACATCTCCTAACTTTGTGGATTAATTTTTTTATTGCAGAATGCGATTCATTTGAAAAACATTGGTCAGTATAACTCTAGATCATATATACCCAGATTGCTCGGCCTTATAGGCTTTGACGGTAACAACTCTTGTCTTCACTATGCTGCCATCTAGTTGTTACATAAGAAGTCACGTCATAACTCCCATGTTAATTGCATTAGCGACTGTACTGCCATCTCGTGTTCGTTTACGGCATACGGGTGGCGATCCTGGCGGTTGTTCTCTTCAAAGTGCTACCGATTTTAACATAGGGATGATCAATCTGTTATATATATATATAATCTGGGGTATAACGATTATGTCACATGATAGCTGCTATGGTGGAGTTCTATGAGTATATTTTTCAACATTACGAAATGATGTTGACATGATGGGCATCACATTTCAGTCGGTATATGTACTTTCTCCACGTCACATGTTCGGTTATTCACATTGCCTGCGTCGTCCACGTCCACCAAATTTATTTCTTACCTAACTGACGAGTCGCAGGAGAAACTAATATGATTGATGAAAAGGTCTCTCTCTGATTATTTTATATTGCAAAGGAACCAGTTTGGTGAAGAAGGCCAATGAAAGTCAAAATGATAAAGACAACTACTTCCACTTATCAACAAGTTCTAAAAATAGTAAAAGCACTTGTTGTCCTTGTACACTAGTTCATTCAGTCACGCATTTTCCATTCTCTTACATGACACTCACATAGAGAAATCAGGACTCATAATTCTGTCCTAATCAGTTAAAACTTCAAAATTCATAACATAATCATTTTCATAATATTCAACACAGACGTGAGATGAAAAGGGGTGAGGGTGGGGAGATTGCCTACAGGCGAACTAACATGACAACATATAACGCACTCCGGTATGTAGCATATATGTGAATTAGGCATGAAGATATCGTACCCAAAAGGAGAGGGATACCGACTTTTAAAATGTCTATATATTTCGGGTTGACATTATTATTATTAATCGCCAGGCATGGCGGGTCCTCAAGCTGCGAATAGAGGAGACGGCCTCCAGATATGGAGGTTAGTTGCGAATAATATATATTGAATAAGCAGTCACGGACAGCCGATAAAGGGTAATACTTCAGCTTGGGGGTTGGGCGAAGGGCTGACAACCCATCACCGTAAAAGACAACTTGTTACGAAACCCTCCCAAAAAAGCGAGGGTGACAATGAACCTCCGGGTTCTCTAAAAGCCATAAGAATTATTAGTATTATTATTATTATTATTATTATTATTATTATTATTATTATTATTATTATTATTAAGACTGCATTTGGGCGCAATTCCGAATCCCGCTTGAGTTGATTAGTCTACTTGGTTGGAGTTTTCCAAGCTTTTCTCAGACTGTAAATCGAATGATAGATAATCCAATGAAAATACTCTGACCCATCTCGCTTATCACTGACGCCACCGACGCTAGTTAACTGCGCAGTTGATTAAATAATCGAAAAAAATCGTTATTGTTTCAATTTAGATTTATATTACATTAATTGCAAGAGGTAAATATTTACATATTGTATATTAACCTGTTGCTTTTGTAGGGCTGTGGATACCGACCACTGTTAACTTAACAAGTCGCCAATGACAAATGTCATAATTTAACGAAACCCATACCATGAGTAGGGTATATTCAAACATATCTACAATCTAAAGGCTTGGGGCTCCAGGCTCTGGGTTCGGGCTCGCCAGTAGCCGATATACCTAACCTGAAAGGACCAGGAACAATGGCCGGCTTGTCAGCGTCGGATTCACAAATGTCACCAGGGCCTTCCGTCAGACTTATTGGTAGATTACCACAGAATATACAGTGGACCTAAACAACTTAAGTGCAAGGATCATCCCGGATCCAGCCCTTGTGAAATAAATAAATAAATAAATGAATAAACAAATAAATAAATAAATAAATAAACCAATCAACCACGACACTACCGAAGATGATTACCATGAGAAAATGGATCCTCCGGCAAACAAAGCGGATGAACGACAGGTTTATTTTAAGTAGGTCCTACTTCGGCTTTTTCCGTCTTCTCAGGCCACCGTTGCTCTAATATATCATTATCAGTTCAATGTCTCTGAAAATCTTACGTACCGGTATGCCCCTACTACAGAATTTCTACTCAATTTGAACTGTAACGAAGTAGAGCCACTGCAGAGAGAGTTGTATTAATAATAATTTTAACCCTTAACGATTTAAGACTAGATCTAGTAGAGAATGAAATATCTTTTCACTAGTAATCATAACGAGCCCCGCTATGTGAATGTCTGGTACTGATTGAACAGTTTTATAATAAATTATTGGCACTTTAAGAATAAGTTACAGAGCTCGGGGTGAATGGCCGTATAGAAAACAGAAGAGGCCGTTAGTCCGTTCCGTGTCAAGATGCGGACCTATAAATAACTCAGAGGATGACCGAACACGCTTCTACAGTTTAACATAATAATAATAATAATAATAATAATAATAATAATAATAATGATAATAATAATAATGATAATAATAATAATAATAATAATAATAATAATAATAATAATAATATCGAACATACTGCAATGGTTATCATTTTCAGCTTTCATTCGGAGAGTTTGGATTTTTCGTGGTTTCCCCAGTACCGCCAGGCGAATGCTGGGATAGTACCAATTTCAAGAACCACGACCAGACTCCTTCCCAGCCCTCATTACCCTTTCATCATCACTTATACTCTAACATACTAACATTTCCTCGCCATAGACCTGCCATCTGTCCGACGAAGCAGCGCACTCAGCAATGTGCGCGATGTGTACGAGGGAAAAAAATTGGTAAAAATAATAATTCAATTTAGAAGTTAAATACTGATAAAAGGATTTATTACTGAACTGCGACAGTGAGTTAGTGTGTAAGGAGATAGAGCTTGCAATTTAAAGGAATCCGATACAGGATGCGGAAACTGAGGTTGTGTCAATTATAAATAATGGATTTTCTGGTTGTGCACCACTATAACAATAAGATTCCAAAGCTAAGAGAACAGAGAAACACTTGTAAAAAGATGAAAAGTGTTAGAGAACAAATTCACACTCGTCAAAATGTGCTCCTCAGGAAATTGATGCAACCTGGTTTGGATGTTCGATACACATATCGCTGGCAAAAGTGTAAAATCTCGTAAGTCCTGAGAAGCAACATTTTTTAGAAATGCAATAAAACTATTTTGTGTTAGATTACACTTTTTTCCAGCGATATGAAAAATTACACTTGTTAAGCAGTAGCAATAGTAGTAGTAGTAGTAGTAGTAGTAGTAGTAGTAGTAGTAGTAGTAGTAGTAGTAGTAGTAGTAGTAGTAGTAGTAGTAGTAGTAGTAGTAGTCGTCGAAATAACAGCAGTAGCAGTAGTTTATTTATTGACGCTTTCAAGTGCACTATTTATTCAGGGCCGAAATTCAATGTAAATTAAACTTTCAGTCTTTAACCCTACCCTGAGACTAATTATTTCTCCAAAGTTTCGGAACAAATTTCATCTTCAAGACAGTACTATTCTAGCTCTGAAAGTGTCCTCCATTTTTAACAATTCATTTTTCCTCATCCAGTTGTTTGAAGTAATTAACAATGCAGATTTATAGTTATGTGGAACGGATATTGAGGATTGATTGGAAGACCAGATAGTTTGTATTAAGGGATGTAAAGAATTTCGGCATTTGGAAGTTCGACCTGATAAAGAAGATAAACAAGATGATATTAAGAACAGAATTAATAAAGGTGGAGCAATAATAGCAATGTTAAATTTAATTTTGTGGGATAGGAATTAATATGGCCAGAAAAATAAAGTGCAAAATTCAATGGGGCAAAATTAAAATCAAAACAACTGTCAATGGAAATGATTAAGACGTTAGCGAGATATTCAAAATTAGAAAATATTATAAATACTGTTTTAAGAGATAATACAACGAATGTAGGGAAAAAGACCTTTGGAGAGGCCGAGACGTGGATGGGAGGATAATATCAAAATGGATTTGAGGGAGGTGGGATATGATGATAGAGAGTGGATTAATCTTGCATAGGATAGGGACCGAAGGCGGGCTTATGTGAAGGCGGCAATGAACCTTCGGGTTCCTTAAAAGCCATTTGTAAGTAAGTAAGTAATACAACGAATGTTAAGAATTCTGTCCTGGATTACAAGAGGTATAATCAATTGAAATGGTACGAGCAAGTGAGGAGATTACAAGAGGAAGATTACCCGGAAAGGTGTTGAAATGGTGTCTACCTGAGAAAAGAAAATATGCAAATGTGCTCATGAATGCAAGAGTTCAAAGAGGGATGAGAGAAAGAGGATTGGAAGAATCGGACTGAATGGATCGGAGCCAGTGCAGAAGGAAGATAAAACTTTAAGGACAGAGAGATGTGTCGCCTATAGTTACAATTCTACAAAAATCATGGTCTTTCAAGAAAGTTACACTTGGTGGTCCATGTAGGCTGACATACGGATATCTGTTAAACTTTTCAGTAGTTTCTGCCTGATCTTCATTGCCTTCTCGGTCTGTGATCTAAAATTTGTCGAAGTAATTTCAAATCATTTATCCTTGTAACATATTGTGTCCAATTGTGCACTGCGTTGACTAATTTTGTCGAAATTCCATCAGCAGATATACTGCAGATAATGATTTCATGAAGGAAAACAGGCCTAAATAAAGATAAAGAAGAAATAGTTTGAGCAGAATAAGCCTATGAAAAGTTAATATGTAAATGTCTAAATTGTGATTACATAACTCCGTTTCATCTACATAAAACCCAAGTCTCCTTTATTCTGTAAAAATAACAATGAGACGGAAATGAAGGTTGATGTTTGTGAAAGATAACGGAACGGCGAAATTTGTAAGCGGAACGCGGATATGGAGAAATTGCCTTACAAAGAGAAGGATATATGTTAAGGAATGAAAATTCTCCTTTAATTCTAATCTTCGAATTAGCTTGGACTTTGTCCAATAAACATATTTTTTTAAACTTATGATACGCTAGCTTCGCAACAAGAGCTAAATTGCGCAGTATTAACTAAGACTAGTTGGCGATGAATGTAATGGAGGGGGAAAGGAACTGGCCACCCTAATCCATCATCTCCTGGTCTAGTTGCCTCATAAGTGGTGCCTTCTTGGTATTACTTGTAAGATTCAGACCTGTCTTTGGACAGTTGACTAAACAAACAAAACAAAAAAACTAACACAAAATGTCGTCTTCACACAGTTCTTACTATTAAGACATTGAAAAACACATAAACGTAAGCGATATTAACAATGACACGGTTATTTTACTTTACGGCCCTGGGATTATTACGGCCTGTGGCGATAATGGAGAAGCGATAGGGCAGAAAATGGAGGAAAATGAGAGTAAATACGCCCTACCACAGTTTTGTTCATTAAAATCTGACAGGAGATTACCCTACCGGAAATGAAACTTTTTGGTGAGGAACTAGTTGCGACTGCCAGATTATCGGAGGAACGAATAGAAGTCCTGCTGAACTGCGATCATTGTGCAAAAAACACAATAGGAGAAAGGGGTAAGATAAAAAAAGAACTTAAGGCTACCGGTGTAGCTCAGACGGTAGCGCGTTTGTCTGTTGATCCAGAGCTGCGTTCGAGCTTGGGTTCGGTACCCGTTTGGGCTGATACCTAGAGGAGCTTTAGCCGAGGATTTGCCTCAACTACGTATAATGCGAATTTCAGGGGGTTCATTACATAGTTATGAGCTTATGGCGAAGTTTTGCCCAACTATAATGCGTATGTCAGGGGCCGATTATCTAGTTAGAACCTTCTGACGAAGTTTTTTCCCAAACTATAATGCGAATGTCAGGGGACGATTACCTAGTTAAGATCTTTTGACAAAGTTTTTCCCAAACTATAATGCGAATGTCAGGGGCCGATTATCTATGTAGGACCTTTTGACGAAGTTTTCCCCAAACTATAATGCGAATGTCAGAGGCCGATTACCTAGTTAGGGCCTTTTGACAAAGTTATCCCCAACTATAATGCGAATGTCATGTAATTATATGGAGAGTTCTCTGCCTCATCTCGCCAAATACAATCACACTATCACCAATTTCATCGACTTTAAATAACTTAGTAATTGATACAGTGCCGTTAAATGGATTTGTAAAGTGGAGATACCACGATACTAACGGATCTTGCCAGACGTCCACTACAGGTCTTGCAATTCCATGCTTCGCCACAACACCAGCACCGGTCCACTGTTGTGAGCGCTGTAGAGTTCTCTATACCTCTGAATGACCATATTCATTCAACATGACCTGATATCTCACGACATTCTGTGAATATCTCCATACGAAATTAAAATTTGAGCGATATCCAGGGGAGAATCTCCACTTTCCTATTATTTCACTGCAAGTATCAAGCCGATGGAACCCGAATCGGTGTTTGACCAAGTTCTCCAAAATAAACAAAAAATAGTGGCAGAGGAAAATCTGGTGTGTCGATTAGCCAGTGTCCACTCCTCAGTGAACACTACCTGTAATTGTCGGTTACGGAGCAAATTACCTATCACCGCCGGCTCACGTGGATAAAGTGATTTCAGCAGAGTACTGGTGCTTATTTCTCGGTATCCTACTGACTGCGAATACAATGTCTTCTTTCTTAAAAAAAAAAAAGTACAATTTTTTCTGGTAGTCAAGTTATTCTATTTTCTCGGTCGCAAAATTAGCTGAATTATATACTATAGACAACTGCTTGGAAGCTTTTTTTAATTTTTTCTGGGAACGCAAATAGAAGTTTCAAATATCGGCTTAACATTAGGTAATATTACCCCTAAAAGGGATATCTCATTCGACAGTAACTTTAACAATGAAAGTGTTCAGATCCTGCTGAAGCTTATCTAACCCGGAATAACCTACGATGTCTGTCATCTAGCTTATGTACCTGCCATCACGTAGGCTTACTGCATTCATATTCAACATGGTAGAAAATTAATGTTGCGGAATAAAATTAAAACTCCTGACCCAAATTTTCGGTGTAGCGAGTCAATGTACATTGAAGCTACAGTTACATTAATTAATTCGAGTTATGGTAGGATGAGGTGTTGACAAAATGTAACAATTCTACCGCTCCACGCAGCCCTTACAATCAATACTGAACGTAAGACCGCCGCCCTACCACACCATCATTGCTGACAACCACGCCCTCCTGTTGCCTGGATACTGAGCACACTTTTACTGAGATCGGAGGCATATTCAAATGAATGTATTAAGATGCTTTTACATATGGAAATTGTAAGATGGGCCATGGATTATTATCAATTGAATAGTACGAGATTTCGAATAAACTTTGCTTTTTAAATTTTCTTTTAATATTATATCTTGTCTCTTATCCAAATACCCCGAAGGTGAAACAATTTTATTATTAATTGTGAAGTATGATGGAAGTACATAGATATATTGACGAAACCGTAAGAAATTGGAAGATGAATCTTAATGAGCATTTTATATTAACATCTAAATTGATACAATGCCATCTGCATATCATTAGGCTATGATTACAAACTCCGGAAACAAACAACACACACTGAATAAGATTCCCAGACAGGCAGCAAATATCTACAACGAAAACAAAAGTAAAGGCATTGGATCTATCGTTCCATACAAGAAGACTCCGCATATCAACAAACACACCTCAGAACTCTTCCGCGCCCCGACCCTGATTGGTCCTTTGTTCGCGCCGGAAAATGACGCATGCATCGATACGCGTGGAAAAATTACAGATGACGTGAGATGACCGATTATCATTTTTAGTAGGTTATTTTACGATGCTTTTATCAACATCTTAGGTTATTTAGCGTCTGAATGAGATGAAGGTGATAATGCTGGTGAAATGAGTCCGGGGTCCAGCACCGATAGTTAACCAGCATTTGCTCATATTGGGTTGAGGGAAAACCCCGGAAAAACCTCAACCAGCTAATTTGTTCCAATCGGGAATCGAACCTGGGCCACCTGGTTTCGCGGCCAGACGCCCTAACCGTTACTCCACAGGTGTGGACGATAATCATTCTATACTAACCTAAAATAAAGGCTCGAACGCATGCGGGATTTTTACAATACTGTACTTACATTATGAAGCGTCCACGTAAGGTGACGGGTGCTTCTGAAGGGTTTCCCCTTACGATGTTCGAGTCCTGAATGACCGGCAATTGATTTCAATCATTATAGCCAAAACTACCACGTATGTCGCAGGACGTTAACAACACGCAATTTTAAAACAGAACTTTCAGAACATCATTGACACCGTATTCTGCATAGTAGAAGGAGCTCACAAACTGATTAACCACCGTTCCATCTCCACGTTTGTGTTATGCTGTGAGTTGTGATGCAGTCATATATAAATTACACAATCTGCTTGTCATCTTATCACGCCCAATTGCCAACGGTCAGTGCTCTTTCCTGCCTACAAATGACTCTTCTTCTTGATAGATTTTATTAGTTGTCCAACGCCTTGGTATATCATATTTTCTTCTCGTATTTAGAAGAGCACGATTCCCATTAAGTCTTCGGAAATATACAACAGGTTGTATTCATACAGGGAACTAATTAACATCGCATTCTAGGTTCTTTGTCCTGCAGCCAATAGGATGCGCTTCGGACACATGTGCATTTGTTTACATGCGACGTCTTCTTCTATGGGATGAAGATAAAATTATTACAGACAACACAACTGTTGATAACTCTGAGTTACAATGTATCCTTCAAAGCGTACTACAGACTATATTAAAACCTGCATGTACTTTTTGGTGCATCTGTCGCATTTCACGTTAATAGGCCATGGCCATAAGGCTAATCGATCCCTGAAATAACAAAGGGAAGATTATGTCATTTGTTTGGAAATAAGTACTAGGTAAAAAACACTAAGAAAAAGCTCTCTGTCAATATAGCGGATCTCGGAGGTAGAAATCCGGATCTTCCAGCACGCTATCCCGCGGCAAATCGTTCGGTTACAGAAACACAATAAAGTTGATCATATCGCTGCTGCCAGATACCGTGCAGGAAGTTTCGTAACGAAACCCGCGTAATGTTCCCCGATGTCGACACTTTGCATGTGTCAGTGGTTCATTCACCTTCATCTCGCATCTGCGCTGAGGAGGATTGTTCAGCCTCCATGCTACTCACACTTTTTACCGGTCGGTTGCAGTCTGAGTACATTACTCTGATCTGATGGAGAGTTAAAATGTTATGTTTTATTTAACGACGCTCGCAACTGCAGAGGTTATATCAGCGTCGCCGGATGTGCCGGGAATTTTGTCCCGCAGGAGTTCTTTTACATGCCAGTAAATCTATTGACATGAGCTTGTCGCATTTAAGCACACTTAAATGCCATCGACCTGGCCCGGGATCGAATCCGCAACCTTGGGCATAGAAGGCCAGCGCTATACCAACTTGCCAACCAGGTCGACCTGATAGAGAGTAAATTAATTTACTTCAAAAGGGGAAAGAATTAATGACGACTTACGTATTATTAATGAGGAGAGATTTTGAATTTTTCTTTCCCCCCCCCCCCTTTTTTTTTTTTTTTTTTTTTTTTAAAGGAATTTTATTCGTCTTAGGATTTGGCTAAGTAGCAAATATCCAATTCCAAAGCAAATTATAGCCTACATAAACAATTTCGTTTCGCAGAGTCGGCATAATTTTTCCTCTTTTTTATCTTTTTTTTAACGGCACTTTGCTGTTTTCTAATGATATCTATTCGGAATGTTTAACAATCATCATTACTATATATACTACGTGAAGACATATAATTCCCGTCCGAAAGAGAACTTTGGCTATCGGCGAACCTCACGGGCCGGTTATGGACAAAGGGCAATATTAGTGATTCAGCAGGAATGTGTGCCCTCTCGGTCCCTTAATCTGAACCCTGTGGGAACTTAGAAGATAAAGTGCATGAAAATACGCCATCAAAGGGACTACACAATTTGGCCCATTGTTTGTAAAGAGTTGTTGGAACGACAGAAGAGTTTAGCTCACCCTACATTTCACCCTCTTACCGAATACCCCCCCCCAAAAAAAAAAAAGCTGTACCCATATTTAATGATGGATACACTGCAAGAATACAGGTGTTACGGATATAGGTATTCAAATAGGGTATAATAGCCTACCTTGAAATACATGTCGAACTTGGACACATTGCGAATGAGTTAGCGGAAACAAACACAACCAAATAGGCAAGATCCAAGTGAAGGAGGACAGTATTGGATAAGCAGGATAGAGAAGAAGATAAGGACTACCAACCAGCAGAGTTTTAAAACATTTTTCCTGTAATAGGCTAGTTTTTATGGAAATCTTTACTTTAAACGTGATTTACTTAAAACTACTACATTTTTCAATATAAATCGCCCGTTTTGTCAGAAACTACTAAGTCTATCTGCATGAAATTTTTACCATACATTTCAGATAACACTGTGATGATGTGGAATTCTTTTGATTGAGTTTTCTGTAACAGTTTATTAAAAAAATAAAATGTATAATCTTTTTTTAAAAATTTAGAGGTTTATAAAAAATCATATCTTTTTTTTTCTATTAGATATTTTATCATCAAAACAAATCAGTGCACTCAGAAGGAATGCATAAACATCCTGCAAAAATATCACATTTCTATACCTAGTATGTTCTGAGATAACGGCCCATTAATATTGCTGATTAACATTAATGAGATAGGGCTTGACGACTCCCCTTAAAAGAAGGTAAACTTACATTATACAGACAAGAGAGAAAAAAATTTTTTTTTCTTTCTTTCGAGTTTTGAACTCTATTTTTAAAGCAACAGATATGTCGTAAATTGACCACTGTTTCATTCCTTCTTCTGAACTTATTTTCGCTTTCTTATTATTTTGATGTATTTTAAAACAGTAACGTTTTCAACTTTCTATAAGGTGGATAGACTGGCATTAATTAAGAGAGGAATAACTGGTTGTCATAACCTTCACCTCGATGGTATCTGTGTTCCTGCGTCAGTACTGAGTGGGACAACTTCTATAAATAAGCTTAGTGTATTGGAACAGAAACAAAGCCGATTTCGGCACATGGCGCAGGTAATTAAGAAAACAATACGGACATTTTACATTCGTAATCCAGAAACATGGTTCAGTGATTTTAGATATAATCAGAAACGAAGACCTGTTCGCCACACAAAAAGAGAGAGACCGGTGAATGATCTCGTTAGACGAAATCAGGACGAGTCAGTGATACACAAAATAAAGCTAAGCAACTTTTTCCAACCAAATGCAAGTAATTAACTTTGCGTCATTCACCAAAACGTCATCTATCAGAGACGCACCGAAGTTGTTCTTTTTGCTGGCGTAGATGTTGCCGTTAGTGCACAACTATGTAGGACCGCATGATGATTAATGGAGTAAGTGTGGAATGTCGGTAGGGAAAACGGAAGTAACTACCAAGCACCATATTTGTTCACTACAGTTTCAACTAGGAACTGCCGTGATACGAACCCGGCTTATCAGCGTGAATAGTCAACTAACGCTGTTCCCAGCTGAGAAACCTGATGACAAAACTATATAATCTCACCTTGAACTAAAGGAACCCTTATATTCGGCGTTTATTATCATATTTTTACATGGAAATTCGTCACAGGTCAGGCTGTCAGGGTCAATTTCTTTTAAAGGTTGAGTCTCTCTTTCTTTTAGCTCCAAAATACTTATACGTGAGTTTTATCCAAAGAAAAAAATGACAATATTATTTTAAATGGGAGGAAAGAATAACTGCTTATTCTAATGGAGTTTTCACTGTTTTTTTTATTAGGTCGCCCCAAAAACTTGGTTTTTCTGAACCGACGCATGCGAGTTGCGAGGCCCGCCTCGCATAAATCCGGACTATGCAAGAGATAGTGGTTTCTATAACTGCGAGGTACGCAGACCTCGCACGTCGCAGTTATAGAAACCACTCACTATCTTTCGTGTAGTCCGGATTTGTGCGAGGCGGGCCTCGCACCTCGCACGTCGCATGCGTCAGTTTAGAAAAAACCAAGGCTTAACTGCGCTTCTATCAATTCCTACGGACCCAAACAGCCATTTAGACACAATCCAAGTCGGTGGAAGTGCGACAGGTTATAGCCTCATATACACCAAGGCTACATTTGATGTAGAATAGCCTACTTTTTCTAGGCACCGAGTAAGGGCACCCGTTCCGGGATCAGTGGTGAAACAAAAAATGGTAGAATTTCATATGCTTACTGTAACAACACTATGGGTTACAGCCGAATGATAATATTATTGGTAGTTCGGTCATGAATCAACGTAACTTTTATGACCACGCCCAATGACGTCACTTCTCCTCGCTACGGGTATGGAGATGTCGAATTTGCGTATAAAATTAATCGTGCAGCACCTCTCTCAGTAATATCTAGGCATCGAGAGCAGCTACAGACCTGTGTGACCATTCGTTTGGTTTGTAGGCCTAAATGCGAGTCCTGCAATATTAAAGGAATAACAGATATGTACGATACATCATAGTGAAAATTTTGTTGTGCGCTGGGATTAATACTGGCATGACGAGAATGAAGTATGAAGAGGAAATATATTGCACGCCCCTCATTAATTACTCCTCTCATCGTACAACTACAGTCTCCATTTGTAAACTTAAAAAAAGAACATTCAAATCAGCATAAATGTAGTTTCATTCCCGAAAATGGTGTACGTTATTCTACGCGCCGGCGTATTCCTGATAGAGCGCAGATTTGTTTTGAGAGGATGGAGAACGGGGTTCTTCCATCTTTTCTACATTTTAACATTCAAAAATATAAACAGTGGCATAATTAAATCAACAATTTTATTAGAAACGATAACGTAATAGACTACAAAAACTCGGTGGATCTTCGATCCCGCTACGCACAACATACGCCAGAAAAAAAATTTACTTAAATAATTGAAAATAACCTCAAAATTGTAATACACTATTTTAGAGACACGATATGATCACTACGAAAGATGTAAACTCACCCAATCTTCCCCAAATGTCTTCCGTTCCTTACATATCCGACGGATCATTTTCTACGAAAGTACAGCGGATGTTATTAGTAGTTCTTATTGTACGATCTTTGATAACCATACCTTACAAAATCATTTCTTTCTTCACTACAGTCCAGGGCAAATCCTCCTACCTTACTATGCAAGGCATCCCAAAAGCCTGAAGAAGCCAAACCTAACCTGTCACTGATCGCTTATTTTTCTTGCCAGGTATTGGCAGCACTTCAACACCGGTTTCAAGAGAGCTTTGCTGGATATATTCAGAACTATAACTGAGCTATGTACCGGACTGACATATAAATGTTTCAATAATTGAATAGACGCCCAGAACAAGGTTGTAACCAACAAATACGAAGTTCTTAAAAAATGGGGAAAACATATTGTACTGTATACATACTTTTAAATTTTTAGAGCAAGATTGGCAATCATATATGTGTGCTGATTTTATTACGAGTACAAGCATTACACACAGTGCATCTTTAACAACCATTATTCATGAAAAAGTCTACTTGTTCTCGGCGGTTATTCAATTAAGAACTCTTTGAAGATTCTTCACCATCATTTATATTTCAACCAATCTAACAATGACTGAATTATTAATAATTCTATTTTTTTCAGACTTTATAATCCCAGTGGAAATTTTTTAGTATTTAATTCTACGAGTATATTATTTTTTATTATTTTTTTTAATTACTTACTTTATAAATAGTTTTCCGTAATTCAGGATCTTTGTGGTCACCGATATTATTCGTTGTGATTAAATATAATAAATGTAATAATTACAATAACAATTATTGTGGAAATGTAGTGCATTAAACGTGATATATTTACTTAAGGGGAGGCAGAGGTGAATAGTTCAAAATCCACTAAATTTATCCGATTTGTTTGAAATTGATCATGGATACTAAGTATGTTATTAGTAATGGACATACCAAGTTTCAACTTTCTAAGTACAATAGTTCTGTAAATATTAATAATTTTATAAAACTATATCGTTTGATATGTAATGCTCCATGCACCATATTGTAAGAAATTTTCAATATTTCTTTTTATTTATATTTTCAGAGAAGATATATAAAAAATGATAAGCATTAGTTTATTATGTGAATAATATGGTAATACAGTTATCTTGGTTTTAATTTCATACTTTTAAGGGCACAAAATCAAAAACTAACATCGGAATATGAAAATAAAGATAATAAAAATGTAAAAAACCAAATTTTCATTTTTTCTTCAGTTTTGTTCGAAAATTTTACCTCTGCCTCCCCTTAAATTGTCCCGTGTGTTAGCCAAATTATTCCAGAACCTCAGTTTCATTTGATCTGTGAAGAAATGCTGCACAAAAAAGTGGTGCATATCGAGTTCGAATATTCAATGAACTCACAATCAGTTGACGTAGAGAAATGGACTTCTACAACTGCACACCCTTCTCCCTAGACTGCAGTAGCTATTTATCAGTATCACTTCCATAAAATTTTCACTTTTATTTATTCACTTATATAATAAGTTGGCGGTTTACAATGTGGTAAAAGTAACTCCTTTCTATAGGTTCAATTTCTAGCAGTTCTGAAAGCTGGACTGTGAAATGCCTCGCTTTATTTCAACAAAATAAAACGAATTTTAAACCATAGACGAAACGTACCGGCATTTCAGAACCGCACGGGAACCAGGAAAGTGTTCTGGTTTAACGGATTCGCGGCCGCAAAACCACTGTGGAGGCCAAAAGAAGTCTGTGTTACCTTCGTCCAGCAGGAAAGACCTGACGACTCTGATGCAGGGTATGCCGCGCTTCCTGTAGTCCCTGGCAAAGTAGTACAGGAAGCGGGACAGCTCTCCGCGGCCCTCGTAGTGGTGGACGGCGCCGCAGCTGCCGCATGCCGCATCCTCACTCATGGCACTGCATCTCCCGTGAACCGACTCCCATCACTGTATTGCTGTCGTCTCCAGTTCGGTACTGATACGGCATATCTTCAATTACACCCACCACGCACAGTAATGTCTTATCACCAGTCGTATCCGATTGTTCAACTACTTTAGATATGCTAATCGAGTAATAAGTGCGTCACCACTTTTTCTTGAAGCCGACAATTCCGCAAAGAAAATTAGTTCACTTGCTATAATATGAAGAAATCACACGAAAAGTAAATATGTAACATTATTATAATTATTGGAAGTCATTTCACTGCAAATGACTAAACCTGCATATTATTATCATAAGGGGTCGCCACTCACTTTCGAACACAGGAATTTAAATATTATCGAAAATATTTTGGCGTATCTGGACCAATCTTTAAATTCAAAATATGCGGAAAGTTTGTGATATTGTTACAGAGTCACATAATTAAGACAATATCGAATCCCAAATTACTATTTATGCACCACAATCTACTTTTAGATCAAGTGACTTCAAATAAATAACCACTACTATGTGCCGTAAGAGTAAGACATAATTATACCCATCAGACTACACGAAAAAGGAGATTTGAAATAAAAAGTAGGATGATTCGAAGTCCAGTAAAATACAACAGAAATCTAGAACAAAATGGAAAATTAACACTCAAGAGCGATGTGATTAGATAACTGCCGTATTGGACAGCAAGGTTAAACTGAATGAACTATTTTCTACAGAAGTAAAGATAATCCGGCTAATGTTACAATATCTATGGCAGAAGTAATAAGAAAATTCGCTGAAAAGCACTTGAAATTATTCTAACCCTTTTGAAATACACATGAACAATTGGGTTAATATATGACAATAAGATAGATGGATATAGAATGACAGGAAACCAAACTGCTCGAAGGAAAACTACACAACAACCACGCTGCATGCCAAAATCTCACTGTATATGCTAGGGATCGAACTTCCGACAAGCTGTCAACTGAACAGCTGTGTGGATCACGCAATTTGGAAAAAACGTGACACGTGATTGTACGCCTTATCAGATATTATAAGAGTGATACAATCGGAGTTGTCGCTCTCACCTGGACTATCATACCTACTTCAACTGCACCTAGCCTCGCTTTTCCAACCATTTATAGGGTTAAATTCCACCCTCCTCTGAAATAGTACTAGAAAAGGTCTTGAGCTAATAATCTTTCTGCCTACTGATATTGTATCTATGTTTACTGTTACCATGCCACTAACTATTCATGAGTTCAAGTCTATATTTTTTCTACCTAATCCTACACAGACACAAACAAATTAATGATGTGGGGGTTATTACCAGGCTTCGGTCCTGAAGAAACGCATGAAGTTCAGAACGCACGACCGATAGTGTTCTGTTGGTCGTGGGAACTGGGAGATGGAGCGCGTCGTTACTTCGTGTCTCAACATGTAAACAGTCTGTCATAGTACGGCACAAAACATATTTCACCCTGTACAGATGCAGTATATACAGTGCATTCCTAGTGTAGAGAATAAATGTCTATCATTAAAGTATTAACGTGAGTTGTAACCTTCAATCAGGTGTCCCTACGCCGAAGTCTGTTACACGTAGCCAAGCAGCAATACACGCAACGGTAATGCACATTATGGACCCACCTGTGTCCCTAGGCCGAAGCCTGGTTATTACAACGCTGAGTGTTCAAAAAAAGGCAACACATACCACACCGACAACGGACAAGCATCCATCGCCTATAAGGAATTCCAATCTGTAGTACCTAGTACACGGTATCAAATCTAAATCTTTAACAACTGTTAAATACGTCGCTGCAGAAGTGCTTCAATTAACAACGCTCGTAGAAGAAAGTACTACTTCTTCGTTTTGGCTGCAGCTTATAAGGTGGCTAAGACATCGTTTGATAAAGTTAAAAATAATTTATAACAATCCTAAAGATGTGCAAGAAACTCGTAAATACAACTCAATGGTTCGTTTCCTTTGCATATTTTAGTAATAAGAAGAGAGGTGAAAATGTAAGTCATGCTGCATTGTTTAGGTTCAGAGTCTGGTTTCGCGATCTCCCCTTCACCTATTTCACGTCTTTTATGTTAACAATCGCAAGCGCCAGAGGCCGATCCACGCAGCAGGTCATCTTCTGAAGTAAACAGACAAACGACTGAATTAAAAAAAGGCGCCTATTCAGTTCTAAACCTGACATTCACTACACTTTCCACTCCATCTTATTAACAGTGTTAGATATCTTTTCGACACAGCACGAGTCACTCGTTTTCACTGCACCTTGCGGCACTTTTCGCGTTCACTGGAATCGTACGTCAAAAACGAAGTTGCACCTGAGTGCAGCAGTCACTGCCAGACCCACTTTCACGGGGTCACGGATCTGACTCAATTCCACATCCAGTTCCTCCCTGATCACCTTCGAGTCTTGGTAGCCAACTGGCGAACACGTCGGCACGTGTTCTGCCTGCTCATGTAACAGCGGACACTCCTTCCTGTGCTTTCACTACTCCTACCACTCAGCACTCATCGCGATACAGAAGACTCTTCTGTCTTCATTAAACTACATACGTAAAATGTAAAGCTATCCTATTTACACGCCATGAAAGCACATGGAAGGCATGGAAACAGAGCTCCATGCTTTCATGACCTTGGCACTAGAATGATATGATGTGGTCGGCACCACGCCCCGAACGTCTTTTACTTCGGGAAAGACCCAGTAGGCCTACTCAATTTGATAATAAAACTACTGAATCCCGGGGCCGTTCTGGAGGTTCTGCAAATGAGAAAAATCCCGCCACAGACGTAGTTCAGGCGGTAGGAGCATTTGCAGATCTGCGTGAGGTCGTATGTTCGATTTCCACTTGCCTGATTAACTTTTTAAAAATAATTTGATCTATCGAAGATTGTTCCACTTCTATTTTTGAACTTAAATAGATTTACACTAAATGGACATATGGTGAACTTCCGTGGCGTGCAACTTCAATCTCTATGTAGGCCTAAGACAAAAACATGATAAATAACGTCTTGGGTTTCTGCCATCATGGAGAACTGCTCCGAATCAACAGGCATAATACGGTTCGTTTTCTCATCGCATCTTCAATCCGTCAAAATGCTTCCTATGAGGTTTATGAGGAGGTTGGTTGCGTCTCTTCTGATGGCTCTACTAGACGCGCTGATATCATCATAATTGATCGGCAGAAGGATAAGGGTGTCATTCTTGATCCCACAATCCGTTTCGAGATGCACGAGCAACAGCCACAAGAGGTGTGTCGTGAAAAACAAGTCATATATGAGCCTTGTTGTCAGCATCTTGGAGCACAATACCACATCACACATTGGACAATTTTTGGGCTCATGTTCGGTGCCCGTGGCACGATCCCACGAGAAACTTTAACTCAACTTAAACAATTTAAAATTTCTGATGCAACGATTGATGCCGTAGGATCTCATGTGTTAAAATCATCCTTAGCTATAAATTAGTAATCATTTGCACCCAACAAACTTTTATTGTAAATTATTTCCTAAGTTTTCATATCATTTATCTTAATGTTTTCTTTTTCCTTTCAAATTGTCATACAATTGGTTTTCATGATTATTCTTAATGAATTGGTTAGTAGGCCGATCTATTCGAACCCTTATTTAGGGTGGCTTTTTTTATTAAACATTACTACTATGCCTTACGCGGTATTCAAAACCACGATCGTGGCTTGCACGACATTTCAGAACCAGACTAGTATATCGCTTCTTAATAGATAAACTTAATTGGAAAATATGGAGTTGTAAATGATAATGTATTCGAAACTGGTTTTAGCGATTTTAACAGTTTTAATTTTTTAACTAGAAAATAAAACCTTCAGTCCATGTATTTTGAAAAAAATGTAACTCCATTTGTTAGATAATTTTATTTTTTTTTTTCTAACAAAACGTGTCCTAAGGTCTCTGGAATATATGTCTAAGGAGTAAAAATTGATTAATACGAAGATAGTAGACTCATTTTAACAGTCCATGTTTCTTCTTTTCCACTGCTCAGTTACAGAGGATTTTGTGGAAACGACAGGTTGTAGAGATTCAATTTTTTTCAACTTTATGGGCTATGCAATGATTATAAACATACTGCACATTTATGAACACGATATGATCTCAAAATGTGTATTCATGGATAATTTGGCACAAGTTTACATGTCACCAACTTTGCATCCCTAGTAGGAATTCAGTCAACACTCAACTCTCTGTAGGAGCTTTAAGCTTACTTTGTGTGGACAATAAGATGGTCAAAGTTTCTGAGTAAAGCTATTCACTTGTCCACCGCTGTGGAGTAATGGTCAGCAAGTCTGGCTATGAAACGAGCGGGCCCGGGTTCAAGTCCCGGTTGGGACAAATTACATGGTTGGGGTTTTTCTGGGGGTTTCCCTTAACCAATTGAAGCAGAATTGATGGGTAATTTTCAACGTTGGATCTCGGACTCATTTCGCTATCATTAATTCACAGATCATCATCCATACAATAGTCTGGGTTAAGTACAAGATGCGGCCTGCTGTACTTGTACAAGAGCGCGGGCTTTCGGCTACCTAATCATTCACAAGATAGGAGTGGTAAACACAATAAGCCTCAGGTTGCAGTGTAAGCCTTCGTGTCCCTCCTCCGTACAAAGAGAGAGAGAAAGGTATTCACTTAAGAATATAGCCTTGTACCCTCTATCCTGCATCTGAATTTAGCTGAAATGCAACAATGAAATAATGGTTTAATTAATTCGTGTATAAAATGTATAATGATCAAATTGCTGCTATTTATATCTGTCTATTTATGGATATAGCGTTAAATGATTCCGATGTCACGCAACATCTAGTGAGATTCCGTTTACTGTGTTCGCTCAGTCAGAACATAAGGCTACACCCCATTCAATACGGTCAAGTTACAGCTGCAATGCAACTAGTAATACAGGTTAGCAAAATGATTCAGTCGTTGGTGTGTTATTAGTCAGATTAAGTTACACCTTGAAAGTTGGTCACCTGATTAAATCTACTTGTGGCTTTATTTAGCCTCCTCATTAAATGCCAATAATACAATACTAATAAGGGAAATGTTAATGAGCTCCTGTCGAGACCTGGGCTATCCTCAACTGCGCACACATACTCCATAGCAACCTGACAAAAAAGGACTGCCCGAACGAACTGAAAAGATTTGAAAATTTACTTGGAATATTTTGTTACAATTTTGAAACACGGAGTATTTACATTAATGCCAGTTCACTGACCATTCTTTGTGATCTCTCTAAAGCGTTTGATTGTGTTTCTCACCCATTATTTTGTTCCAAATTTCATTATTATGGTATTACAGGTAAATAGCTAGACCTAATTAGATCTTACTTGCCCAACTGTACCTAAGTTACAGGTAATAATAGAGAAATATCAAATGCCTAATGTAATTAACATTGATACTGGTGTTCCTCAACGCTCGGTTATTGGCCCATTGCTTTTCCTGATTATATTAATGATATACCTTTTAATCAACTTTGTTTGCTGATGATACGTCCCTGTTTTCCTCTATGCGTGATGATTTAAACCTTTTCATGGAAACTTATTTACGTAATGCAGCTATCTGGTTTCAGTCTAATGGATTTAAACTTTTTAAACTTAATAGTAATAAAACTCAACATTTAATATTTACTTTGAAGTATGTATCTGTTGAATTTGTGTCAGAAGTTAAGCTTCTTGGAATTATTTTGGACACTAAACTGACCTGTGATGGACATGTTAATTATGTTTTAGTAGATTATCTCGTGTTTTGTATTTATTATGTCATCTGAAATCTAAAATACCGTATCAAAATACTATCTTAGACAATGCTTCTTTGCTTTCTTCAATAGTATTATAGCTTACGAACTTACAGAATACACATTTGAGACAATAGCGCCAATGTTGACAAAATTCTTATTCTCCAAAAAAAGGCCTTGTATATTATTTCCGGTTCCTCTTATGTAGCACATTGTCGCCCTTTATTCAAAGATCTTAATATTCTCATAGTTGTTAATCAGCACATTTATCTAATTGTCTTATACTTCCTAAAATTAATTTACACAATTTGGACTTACAGCCTCAATTCCATAGTTATCCAACCAGGAATAATTATCTTTTAGTACCTTGCCATGTTAGACTAAGTAAAAGTAAAAAGTATTTTTTTATCAATGCAATTTATGCGTTCAATAAATTAACAAAGGATTTTCATACTGTGAAGCTAAGTAAATTTAAATCTGTTCTTAAAATATGGCTTCTTGATAATCCGTTTTACAATATTAATGAGTGTGTAAAATCTAATTGAAATCTTGTCTATTAATGTCATATATCTTCAGACGTCTGAAGTTCTTGACAATAAAGTGATTCAACTGATTCAATTCCCAAACATATACTTCAATACTGTTATTTGTGGCAAAAAGGAAATTGATGTACGAAATTTGAACTGGAAGCAGAACAGTTCGCCGAGTTCTAATCACAGAGCAAAGAAAATAAAAGGAGAAAAGAAAAGGATGAGAATGAGGAAGAATCATTTTCCTGTTTCAAACGTGAACTAATAAAATAACTGTCCTCTGGGCAAAGACCCCACTTTCTTTCGAGATCGCAGTGCAATAACCAAAGCGCAGAGATAATCTAACGCAAGTGCAGAGATTTCACACACGAGTGAGCCCATCTTTCCATTACTAAACCAATCACATTAAAACGCTATTCATTCCTGTAAAGAAACAGGACACTGCAACCTACTAACGAGTTCACGAAGGCGGTGTATTTATTTCCGGGTCAGCATACCTTTGTCTTAGCGGTGCATTTTATCTCTTAAAGAAAATTAATTAATTTGTTGTCTGTGTTCGGTTACAGGCTCGCGGCTTGGAAATTTCTTTTAAATGTGGCGATTACAGTAATGAAATCGAGCGACAAACCTTATATCCATGGCAAAAAGCATAGCGAACCGCGTACCAGTCAAGATCTAAACCCGAGATTGTTCAGTTCACCACTATCTTGTCATAAGAAATAACTAAGATTCAGAACTATCAAGTATCTTTGTCCTCAGTGGTCTCCATTCGGAGTTCGAGGGTTCAAATTCGCCACAGGCGAAATATTTTAGAGAAAACCACCATCACCAAATGAGTCTAGTTTTATTCATAATCGTCATGGGAATGAGAACGTAAGGAGCGAGAAGAATTCGATTTTTAGAAGTTGATGATGACGTTTGAGAATTCCGCTGTTTATCACTGATATTTTAAACTGTTAGAGAAAGATTAATTTCCACTTCCTTTCTCATAAGCAGACCGAGGACTTATTAAAAAATTCCAAAATTTGCAATTATGCACTAAAGCCTTAGAAATATTCACTAAAATAAAAAAAAAATAAGCTGACTATGAAAGGCTTCAGTGCATTTTTAATGAGAGATTCTGTTAACTTCTAACCACACTTTTATTTTTTTTTTTAATTCTGATGACAATGTAATAAACTCGTAATTTTACTTATGTAAATGTAACTACTTTTGCCGTAGTTTAAATGACAATAAACTATATGTTTTTTTCAGGTTTTCTGTTGTGAAGGAACGCTCTTTTCCAGTCAACACGAGCCTGAATGCTGAAATGATGTACCTGGAGCAAACTTCAAAAGAAGGACTCTTGTAAGATTTCCAATACTTAACCCAGAGTTCATCTTCCCCTTCGACACAAATCCCATTTTCTGCGAATGATTTAGACCACTACTTTTCTGGCAGGCTGTAATAAATTTCTTAGAGAATTTCTCCATACTCATTTCAGCTTCTCTTCTACATCTTCAAATGCAGCCAAGGAATCAAGGAGGGTTAGACCCCTGGTCTCCAGCTTTTCAACGGGTTTAGGCAGAAACGAGTAGAGCAGGCGAAAACTTAAGAGTCGGCTATACGTAGATGTCCGTTTCAGAACTATAAATATCTAAGCTGTTTCTTTTCTTTTTCTTGACGTACGCCAATTCGTACGATCTGCTTGCAATGTATATGTATGTAATAAGATATAGTTTAGTCAATTGTGTTTTCTTGCACGTTCGTTTCATTTGTAGGTATTTGTGACATTGATCAATGTTGCTCAAACAATGATGCATTTCACAGTCACTGTCTCTACGCATCAACCTCAGCTTATCAGAAGATATCGTGAATTGCTTCGACAAAAGCGTCACCGGAACTTACGTACTACCCGCCCAAGTTAAATCTGCGTCCGGAAAGAGTGTGACTCATCGTTCCCTCTCCCTCTGGCCTTTGTGACCTAGAAGTAAATACTGAGCTGATGAGATGTTTACTGTTCGTGCCAGCGAGTTGTACGAGATAGTGGTGAATACACGTGTATAGCAGGTGCTGAAAGTGTTTTACCCGTATAAATATTGTGAAGTGTTAATATTATGCACCGTACGAGTATTTCTTACACACAATATATATGAGCCGTTCAGAGCAGAAGTGGTGTAAGTCAAAAATGGGTAATGACGGTTAAAGTAAACATTCTGTAAAATACAGCGCAAAGTAGCAATTAATATTCAATTGATTTAAACTATTAGTAATCAGTGGGTAGCAAGAAGGCCATATTAATTGCTACTTTGCGCTGTATTTTCCATAATTTTTACTTTAAATCTCATTACCCAATTTTGACTTACACCACTTTTGCTCTGAACGGCTCATATATTGCATTATCTCTTGTAACATGACCTTACTCACAGACGAAACAGTAGATTGTACACTAACAACTAGAGTAATTTAAGCTACTAGCGCTCGCCTCTTGCATTCACGGGACGCAAATTTAACTTGGAGGCGTAATACGTTTCTTAAACAATGAGCACAAAATGGTCTGTATATACAGGTGCAAGTGAACTCTGTTAAGGAAAACAAAGATACGAAATACATTCCCACGCGTGAGAGCACATATCTCCAGATGGCTCCATAATCGATCTCCAGCTAGCTTACTGGCACAGTCTGCTAGTTTGAACGATTACGCAGTGTTGTATTCTAATCAGCTGTCGTTCTAATTGTCGTAATGCGCGTGCGCTAGATTGCACAGACTCGTATCTTCAAGTTAAGACAGAATATAGTGTGGTTTGTGCAAACATTAGAATGAGTCAGGTCAGTTTGTGTGTGTATTGTTGCTTACTCAGGAAGAGACATGCGGAAGGAATGTGACCTTCTTGACTGTGGACGCTGATTATGATAGACATCACTCAGATAAGAAACCGAGTAAACAGATTGTCACTCATGCCTAAAACGTTAGTATAAGTGCATATACATTAATGGATACTAATTATTTTAATGAAGCAATTATTGATATCAATTGATATCGTATGGTAGCTCGGGAACGAAAGAACAAAAATGGCGAACGATACTACCTACCTAGACTTTATAGAGCCTTCACTTCCTAACACGTAAGCAAAGAGGCGGAGTCACGCCGGAAATAACAGCGTCGCGACTATAATAATACCTATAAGAAATCAAACTGCATTCCTTTTGCCCTGATCTCATCCTCTACCAACACTACACATGGCGAACTACAATACTTTGTGGACATGAGTCACGATGGCGCAAAACATTTTCCGAGTTTGTCAGCTTTTTAATAAAATTATTGTGGCCGAGCGGTACGATGGCAATTTCTGAAAGAAAAAGTTATGTCGTATCTAAAACTGCACAATAATTCTAGTCTCATGATACAGGAAACTGTTTACTGCCACAAACATAAACGTGCGATTCACCCTCTCTACGCTGAAAGAAAACCGCAATAAAACCGCACTACCGGGTGTCTTTTAAACGGTTAATTAAAACGTCTTCTCTTCCTCCAATTTAGTTCCAGGCATGACTCACTGCCTGTTGCGGTTTTATACAGGCTTCAACTATGCTGAAGAATTAACTTACGAATTATCTTCAATTTGGTTATTTTACGACGCTGTATCAACATATCAGGTTATTTAGCGTCTGAATGAAAGTTATAATGCCGGTGAAATGAGTCCGGGGTCCAGCACCGAAAGTTACCCAGCATTTGTTCGTATTGGGTTGAGGGAAAACCCCGGAAAAACCTCAACCAGATAATTTGCCCCGACCGAGATTCGAACCCGGGCCATACAGTAGTATGAACGGTATAAAACAATGAAACCTAAATACTTTGCCAAATTTCTCATCTACAGGATTACACAAACAGTTCAAAGGCAGACTTGTTGTTTAGTCAACTGTCCGAAGACAGGTTTGAACCTCATAGGTGACACCAGTAAGGCATCGCTCATGAGACAACTAAACTAGGACAAAATGGGGTGTTGTGGCCAGTTCCTTTCCCACTCTTAATCCTCATTAAATCCCCAGGAAACAATAAGTAGTTTTAATCTCAAATGTATTATGAGGTTGGTTTTAAAATAACTATCAATTTAAGTTCGTTAAAATTTTATTTTATTGGATTGTGATGTAATTTCTTTTGGTTTAATTTTATTGAGATTATGGATTTCAAAAAGCCAGATTTTCATCCTTAAAACAGCGGAGGACAAACATCATAATGACCGACAAACGTGCAGTTCATATACCTGCAAAGAACACTCGAAAATGATAACGAAATGTGGTGTATGTGATTCATCTAAAAGAAACACATACTGAAGTAAAATGTACATGTTTCTAGTAAACGAAATGACTAAAAGCACAGTACTTCCGATTAAAATAAATAGGTTTTCTTTGCAGACCACGTTGAAAAATTATATGTGGTAAGTACCTAAATTAATACAGGCTGAAATGAAATATACTGTACATATAACATATTTCAAGAAAATTAGAAACGTGTTAATAACTTCAATTTGATTAAATAAATTTATAGCCTATGTGTATGAATTAATCAACCTATATTATATTTGTATTCTATAATTTTTAAATATATATTAGTCCTACTTTTCACGTGCGATATTATTCTTCTCTAGTGTTAATATTATATTATATAATTCCATTGCCGCTGTAATTATATTTTAGTTCCTATTTTATTTTACTTATTTATTTATATTATTATTATTTTTTATTTTAATATTATATCTGAACTGCGACCGAGCACGAGCGCTGCTCATTCGGTCTCAAATTTTATTAATACTACTGTATCTTCCTTTTATATTGCTTGTATTATTTTATTTGTATTTCTCTTTGTTTGTTTTGTAATTATATTTCTTTATTCTGTATATTTGAATTTAAATAAATAAATAAATATTTCCAGTAATGGAAATTAACCTATATTTTCTTCTAAATTCATACTCAAGGCACAGCCTTACGGCCTTAACTCTGCCAGGTTAAATAAAGCCATTATTATTATTATTATTATTATTATTATTATTATTATTATTATACTTTTCAATGAAAATAAGTAGGATTGTTCTGAAAAAAAAGCAACAGATATTTGAAGTAAATATGCTCATATACATTACTAACCACAAGAGATTTATTTAATAAAAAATTATAGGGATTGACAGGGACTCTGAACATGCGTGAAACGTTTGTATCTTCGGTTGGGTATTATTGTGATCTTTAGATTTTTAACGAACTGAAATGAGAGTAAAATAAATTTAATTCAATTTATATGTTGTATTGTTATTATTTTTCCTTAATTTCTTCATTAATGACTCAGATCTATGATACGGCAGACCGCCAGTAGAGATATGACATACGTAAAGTATTTGATGCCAGGAGAGGAATTTTGGTGCGGCGATTGATAGCTGGCAACACAATCCGCAAGCCAACTCATTTCGTAATGGATGCACAAAAAGCCTATTTGCACTGAAGTGCTTAGGAATATTCCATGTCCTGCCCGATAAGCTCCTTTGCTTATACCTAATGTATATCCGGTATTTCTTAATACAGCTACACCTGATGTATAGAGAGTGTCTCAGGAGGAATCTAAAATACTTCATGATAATGTAGTTTGTGCTAACCTACATCGATTTTACCGGATATATCTATGTCCGAAGTCTAACGGTTGGTAAGAAATTGAGGGGAGAAATACTGGAACGTATTGCAGTTCCGGGTACTATAGTTGTTGACGTATTACACCAGATCTTTTGCGCATGGCAGCATCTGAGCACCGCAACGCCAGCGAACACACAACTGAATACACGTTCACTTCACATTTAATTTGTGTATTCGTATAATGGATATACAGATATGCTTTTTTTTTTTTAATGGATTATGTGATAGCAATGCATTGGTTACTGTTGAGAAATACAGATTTTTTCCAATCGAAGGGTTCCATCTAGCTGTGTTCCCCCCCCCCCCCCGTGTTTATCGGATGTTATCTGAAACTGGCAAGCTACCCAGTTTTTCATTGAGGTCGGAAAGAGAACCGGTACCGGTACCTGAAATGAATGTACAATTCATGGAATCCATACGAAGGGCAACCTTAGTAATTTGTCTTGTGTAATGATTTTATTTTATTGCTGAGTTTGTACTTATTATAAAATAACCTTATTGGAACAACAAACTCAAGATGCAGCATTTTCAATAATGCCTCTCTTCATTTTAAAGTTCGCCCATCAATAACTTCCCAACCGTTACATTTCGGACATAAATATATCAGGTTAAATCGACGTAGATTAACCTAAACTACGTTATCCTGAAGTAATTTACATTCCTCCTGAAACACCTTCTATAATAAAACGATATCCGAGGTGAATTGTGGGTCCAGTGTAAGATGATGTGTTATTAGTAGGCTCATAATGAGTGCGCAGGGAAGGAAAACGATTATGTTTGTAACTTCTGACGTTAATTAACAGTAAACGTCTGATTTAATTATTTTGTATGGGGTTTGCAAAGCTCAACTGTCTTAAAAAGAGTGTGATAGTGACTATATATTTATAATGATAACTTGAAATCTTGTACATTTTTATAACAGGTGGTCCTTTAGCGCCTGCTCGAAAACAAATATCGAAAACCATTCAAACAAGACAGCACTAAGGGTTGCCTGTATTGAAGGGGCAATGTCTTTATGAAATCAAGTGTAGATGCCGCTAGTTCACAGACAATAAAGGAAACTAGTCACAATGATTTATGTACCGTAATTGAATTTTCAAAATATCACATGTTACAATAATGCAAATGTTAATAATGAAATTCGTTTTGTGAACATTCTGGTGAGCTATGTCTACTGCTTGTTCAAACATACGGAAGCCGATTTCAGGCTTTCTTATTCAGTGTTATAATGAGAGACATGCATTGGTACTATTATTATGATTATTATGTCGCGTTTCACCATATAGCAGAATAATGGCTGTGTATTCCTAGTTTGTAAAAGCATCAGCAACACTATCCATCTCAACATGAAGTGAAGATCCGATACTATCGTAACCGTACACAAACAAAACAGAAACGAAATACTGAGAGGGCTCATAACAGCATCGTGCATTGCACGGCTATGTTCGGTTCAGGTTTGTCGAGTACGGCGAAGTTCGAGATTCGCCGATGTTCGCTCTGCAGAAGAAGGCCTGTCGCGTTTGTTTCAGCTTGTTATAAAAGTATTCGCTGTCTTCCACTCCCATTTCTTCATGTTTTAACCGCTTAAGGATTTTAACATAGATCTTGTGATTAGTTTTCATATGAAATAAGACGAAGTTTGTAATGCCTTGGTTGCCGTTCTCTTGTTCGAACATTGCAGGACACTAAGTCGCGTCGCTGTTATTTCCGGCGTGACTCCTCCTCTTTGCTTACGCCTTAATAAGTGAAGGCTCTATAAAATCTAGGTTGGTAGTATCGTTCGCCACTTTTGTTCTTTCGTTGCCGAGCTACCAGACGAGGAATCTATTTGCCGCACCGTTAAACATTATCATGTCGTAGCTCCTATGATAATAAATCAAACGCACTGTAATTGAGCAAATAATTGAGCGGCAAATAACGTCCTCGTGTGCTTTCTGCGAACGCCAACGAAAGAACCAAAATGGCGGGCGACTATATTAAGTATTTATCGATTCTTAGGAAGCGCATAACGTCATCAGCAGCGAATGACAAGACGCAAACGTTTAAATGTAGCCGACCTGCAACGTGATTGGCTGCCGGAAATATGAGCACTTAAGTTTCGACCACTAGAAGGGCATTCGAGTCTAACGTTTGCATTGTTATTGAAATGCTTCTCATCCTCAGACTTATCACGCCTTTAAATTCGGCAACCGTTTAGCATATAACTTACTAGTATATTACTGAGAAAATCTGATTCAACAACAGCAAGCGCAGAGAGGGCACTTGGTATGTTTGAGTGTATCCTATATTTTTCTCACAATTGTATTGTTTATTTTTTCTATATGTCATGAAAAACACCTGACATGATTAAAAAAATACTCTTCACTTAATAAATAATTTTATAAGAACAAGTATATTTATTTTTCCTTGTTTCGTAAAAATTGTACGATTTAATTAAGATACACAAAATGGTATCCTATATTTACACTACTTCCGCTCAATACGGCACATTTATTGAGAACGTTTTAAGTGTGGGGAATAAATGGCTCATTATCTAAGCCGATAACTTACGGGTAGTTGTTTTGTAACTAAGTATGAGTATCAATAAAGCACAGTGTTTGATCGTGGCCTCTCCTAGCCAGAGGAACTAGTGGCATTCGCAGCTCGTCATGGTCAGCCACCTCTCACTGAGGGTAAGCTGTCACCGGCAATACGCACACTTAATATTGCAGTTGTAAAGCCGTGTCACATTTCAATGAACACGCGGAAAAACAGCCGACACAAAATGCTGAAGCTTCCGATTCGCAATTCTAGCACTGAGGAGGCATTTATCTGATTGTTGAAGGTTTTCACATCAGAGCTTATCTCAAATATATATACACGAGGGTTGGGGCATAAGTGATGACAACTATTTATTTTTGTGAGAATTCGAGTGTGGGTGGAAAATGTGAAATATACAGATGAAAGGACAACGAATGGACGAAATGTACGGACATTTAACAACACGCCAACATTTTGCTCCTCGTGTTTATTACGGTCGTTGGTATAACATTACGGGGTTCCTGTGCCAGAATCATTACAGCACACATACTCGTTCTAAAGGCCCTCAAAGTAGCTAACCATCTCGCGACTGTCCGGTAAGGATGGGTATTATTCCCGACAGCTTCTACCAACTCTCTGTGGCATTCTCTGGCATTCCTCCCACGAAGAACGACTATTTCGATATACGAGCGTTCAACGCGGGTTACATCCATCCTGCACGGCGCTACACTTACAACTGATTTAACATTACTCTGTTCTATTACAGATAAGCACAGAGCCATCTTGTGTTGTGGACACACATTATGTCTGCACGGCGACATGACATTTTGTGATACCAACCCTTACCTTTGAAAAAAAAATAGTTGCCATGACTTATGGCCCAACATTTTTTTAAATATTAGATTATACGACGGAATTGGGTGAAAATAAGTTGGTACAAAATCGGGTCTCTACCCAGAGCAACACAAAACATTATCAACAGAATATATCAACGCTAAAACTATAATTCGAACACTCGACCGTATGGAAGAGTGCATCTGAATAAATGCAACCATATTTGATTATGTGATCTACAATCCTTAATTATTTATTGCTGTAATCCGCATTCCCTAACCACAAGTCGGTGGTGACTATAAGAATGAACTACGATATCATCTCACGTTAACTAGAGCATAATAGAAAACGCAGAAGTCGAACAAGTTACCGATTTAAAATAGTTGGAATATACGATATTCTTGGATAGTTTCAGATGTGTTGAAAACAAACTGAATATAAATACTTACTGTATGCGGCACAATTAAAATAACATTAAACGGGAAGTCAGAACAGGGAAGTTTACTATAATGAAGTTCTGTAAGATAATGGCGGTCCCTGTTGCATCTACGGTGCGAAATGCTGGACCCTGACTATGAAACGAAGGAAACGAAATAGCAGAAATGAAATTCCTGAGAGCTCTCAGAGATGGAGAAAGACGGATCATGTCAGAAATGAAAACATTAGGAAACAATCAGAAGGATTAAGATCTATCAAACAAATCAGCTTGTACTTTTAAAAACGATGGAGCTACAAAAATTAAATTTGCAAGGTGTATGCTAGTGTACCCGGTTAGAAAGCCAGCTATAACGGCTGGGGGATCATAGTACTAACCACATGATATCTCCGTTCTGGTTGAATGATCGTCCACCTCTGCTTCGGCATGTGGAAGTGAGGCCAGCTGCCGGCTGATCAGTCTGAGCCCTTAAAGGGCTGTAGCGCCTCGGACTATATAAGCGCCACGTACGTCAAAATATTTCAATATAAGATCCATATGAAACAACGCCCTATTTGCTGTTTCGCATGCGTTAATAGTTTTTCTAACAGGCCTATATATGTGTTATTATTTTACGGTCTGGTATTTTATGAATGATGGCACTATGAAACGCCTGTCAGTTTAGACTATATGCACGTCTTTCGATCACAATGCTCCAGCATAAACTTTGTATCAGCCAGTTAAGGGCTGTTAATCTCGCAGGAACCTCATTAGCCAATATTTGGCGTAATGAATACTAATACTGAATTAGCCGACATTCATTCAATGTACGAAGCAGAAGAATCTGAAAACGTGGCAAGGAAGCTTTATCACCACAGATTCCTAAACAGTAGGATTCCAAACGGAAGAATGTTTATTGCTGTGCACCAAGAACTCCGGGATATAGAATCTCTTTGTCCTGAAATGATTAATGAACCTAAGAACATAGCATTTACTCATATCTAAAAATATACCGGTAACTTCGAAGAAGGAGACCTTTTTTTTACGTAATGTGGTACCTCTAAACACATTTGTAAGTAAACCTCCTTACACTCAGTCAATATATCCATAGACAAAAGGGATAGTGGACGTCCACAGAGACGATGGAGTTAAGTTTAGTCTATAAAGTTCTGGAGACGGGACATACTATTATACTTCTTTTGATTTTATGTTGGCACAGGCGGTTTAAAATTCTTACCAATGACCTGTTTCCACGCCTACCGAAGCACAATGCAAAATCCTCATTAAGGCTGAGGACTGTCACATCTTCCCAGCTGCCGCGCCGCTTCAGTCAACTGGTCGCCATCAGTGGTAAATTATTTTAGTTTTTAAGTTGAAATGGATTCTCAGCATTATGAATCCGGAAATGTGTCCCTGATACCATATTTTTTTGCATATTTCACGCATGTTACATTTGAAAGATAAATAAGTAAATAAATAAAAAATAAAACAAACACAAATTACAAAACTAAAACTTTCACCAATGTATTCACGACAAATGAAAAACAATTAAACACATATACTGTACAGTTCCGTTAACAATAAATAAGAAAAGGACGGATTTCAAACCTTTCCTATGCGCTCGCACTACACACATGTCGGTTATCTTGCTTAATCAGCTGTTTACACTATATCCTGCAACATTAACAGCATGCGTCACGATTTCTATGTTTCTTAGTGGTTTATTTAACGAAGTTTTATCAAGTACTGTGTTATCTAGCGTCTGAATTATAATATAAAGGTGATAATGGCAGCGAAAATGAGTCCAGGCTCCTGCGTCGAAAGTTACCCAGCATTTGCTTTTAATGGGGGGGGGGGAAACCTCAGCCAGGTAACTTGTCCCAACCAGGGTTTGAACCCGGGCCCGCCCGTTCACTTTCAGGCATACTAACGTTACTAAACAGCGATGGACGATTTCTATGTTCCTTTGCATCTTTGATAATTTTAAGTTTGTTGCTGCAAGTAAAGTATCGCAATCTCATACCTTTAGTAGTAGGCCTACTGAATTTCAGAATTCAAAATATAAGATGCACAAACTATACACTTATCCAGTGGCGCCAATTTATATGGGCTCATGGGGTCGAAGCCCACCCAATAATTTGTCGTGTTATCATTATACTTATCAAATTTATTTAATTTCTCAAATGTTTGAGCCCACCCAGTGTTTTCCAAAAGTTGGCGCCACTTATCACACTTGAACTTGATTCTAATACATGTATTACTGTACTGCTAATCCAAACACCATTTAACAATGTTAACAATTGAAATACCTGCGCGGGAAGATAATGGGATCCACTACTAGCTTAGGAGTTACTAGGGAGGAAAGTCGGGCAATGTTACCAACTTCATTTCGAATAAGCCGGGCAACCGCATTTTTCACTTGTATATTTCGGAGAAAAATTGCGCGGGGTATTCAAGAAAATACGGCATATAGTTTTTTTTGGTCGTTTTACTTGTGTTTGTGATTTTTCAAGCCAGTGCTGGAAAAACCAATGTAAAGCTTTCTATCAGTTGGTAGACATGGCTCCACTACTGCTTTATCCAGTGGCCACATACTAGAGATTTCCTTCCTTCCCCAACACCCTAAGACATTTGCCAAGAGGTTAAGGCAACGATGCATGCAAGTGAGAAGGTATTTCCTTCTCTTTCTAAAAATCCTGCACCAACATAAACCAACTGGACTTTACAACAAGCTTATTCATGATTATGGTGATTATGATGATGTTGATTATATGTATACTTTCTTCACAGGTACTTTCATTACATGGACTGCTAAATGTAGAAAAATGGAAAAGTAGGATGAAATGAAGACGGATGAAAATGGAAAAAAGGACGTTATGAAAATGGAGTCCCAAATATTCGAAATCGTCTTTCTGTGTGACAGTTGAAGAGCAAGACCAAATTAATATTAGTTTACAAATATTTTTGCAACAAATCTACCAAATAAAAAGCACAATAACCTCAATACCTACGGTAATTTTAATACACACAAATTACATCCAAGTCCAAAGCACAGTAATACCAAAGAACTTCCCAATTATAAAAACTGAGTCTCAGCGAAAGTAAGGTTGGAAAAATGTAGGCTGCCTTGTCAGTCGGACACTCCACCTGAGGCAATTAAATCTTTTTTATGGACTAATTGCTAAGGAGTGAAGTTACCGAGTTAGCTGTGAAGTTTACGTGCTTACTTCCTCGGTGGCACAATGCAATCTCGCTAACAAGCGGCGAAAACTTCGAAGGTGACCATCCACATCAACGCGATGAATAGACAACGATGCAACTGCGAGCCAGAGTCCATTTAAATTTTTAAAGCAATAGTTTTAATTAGCGCCGGATGGATGACCGCGTCATAATAATGAAAACATTTAGGCTTCTTTTTTTTTTTATTCGGCAACCGTGAGCTATGAGTGTAGAACTTCCAATACACACACACTTGGCCTAATTTCAACTCGAGCCATCACTCTGGTCTCTGTCTTCCCCATTGAAATGTGCAATCTAGTCTGATATTTCATTTTCCTTCTAGTTTATAATGCAATATTCACATGCAAATGTGGTTCTTTTCATTACACTTAAATAGTATTATCATTTTTCCAGCAATATTGCATATTCGTATTGATATTCCTTTAAAAATCTTCAGTTGAAAATGTGCTTTTCAGGTGTTATTTTTTTAAATCTAAACATCAAATTTTAGTACATAAGAGACAATTCCAAATATATGTATAAAAATTATCACCAAAAATGAGATATCTATATAAGAATAATATAAATAAATAAATAAATAAATAAATAAATAAATAAATAAATAAATAAATAAATAAATAAATAAATAAATAAATAAGTTCAAGTGTACTCTGATATATATTATCTGGTATCGCATGCCATAGAGACAGAAGTAGTTGCTCCTTTCGGATTTGAAAATATAAATAAATAAATAAATAAATAAAATAAATAAATAAATAAATATTTTGATAATATACTAATTACGTTATTGTGACTCTCAGAACTCTCTTATTTATCTTTTGTTCGTATAGTATTAACCCAGCTACAGATCTAACAATAAGAAAGTACACTTCAGCAATAATTGTACTGTATTTGAACATTGTTAATTTTTTTAAATTATGGTTTATTTAACGATGCTCGCAACTGCTGAGATATTGTATCAGCATCGCCGGTGTGCCGGAATTTTGTCCCGCAGCTGCTCTTTTACATGCTAGTAAATCTACTGACATGAGCCTGTCGTATCGACCTGAGCCATGATCGAATCCGCAACCTCCAGCACAGAAGGTCAGCGCTATACTAACTACGCTACCCAAACCGACTTGTTATTACCAAAGCTCGGAACTTGGGGACTTGTGTCTTTGAACGTGGCTAAGCGACCGGACTTCAATGTCAACAAACTCCCGTTTCCAACACAGAGGTACTGTCAGGTCTGCTACAAAAGTGGTTCCTGACTGGAACAACATAATGATAATATTATGGTAGGTTGAAACAAGTAATTTTACAGCATATATATATATATATATATATATATATATATATATATATATATAAATAAACATGCAAAATATATCAAATTTACAGTTCTGCTCTGTACATTTTATTACAGTGTATGACTACATACATTCGAAGATTTTCCAACCCATACCGTCTTCGTCTGTTAGTTAAACATGATTTGAAAGGAAAGAAACTTATTTCCACGTCACATGAAGTGACGGGAGCAAAATTATTTTTTTAATTTCATTTATTTTAACTAGCTACCTACTGAATACAAATTACATTTATAAAACAAAAATGTTTCTAGCCACTACCGTAAGAGCCAGGCTCGTGTACGGTGTGGTCTTAGTCAATAATATAACATAAAATTTACAAGGACAGTTTACTAAATACAGTAAGTAACTTAATTCAAAGCAATAAATACAACATAAGAGCAAGAATAAAGAAGAAAGAGAAAAATAGAGAAAAATACACATTTAATATAAATTGACAATTCGACAGAAGCCAGTGATATTCAATAAAAACAAGAATATATTAGACAGAAATAAAAGGTAAAAAAAAATACATTTGTTAATATTATATTATATCGTGGATAATTTTACAAATTTATTTTTTAAAAGCTTCAATTTTAAAAAATTTCGAATTTGGAAAATGGTTTGTAATTGTATTATAAAGTCTTAGGCCGAAATAAAGTATTGAATATTTTCACTGTCACTGTTTCCTGTTCGATTTTCAGTAGTTGCTAGCTGATCTCGTACCCTAAATTTGTCTCGAAAATAGTTTTCAATTTCTATGTCACTACTAGGGAAGGTTCCACTACGACTTGATCCATGGCTATGGACAAATTTTCCATAGTTTTAAGGGACTGCAATGTATTTCAATGAATGCCTGTTTCCAATCTATAGTTTGTGTTTGACACAAGTTACAAAATATAAACTCTTCATTCGAAGAAAATAATGTATCTCCTCAGAATTCCTTCACGAAATTCTGTACCTAAATTTTAAGAAATATATTTTCAAACGTATACAATACCCATTCGAATAATACGTATTTTCTTATTTTCAAACAGACCGTTTACCTCTAATTAATTATCTGAATGTCATTGGCTTCGACACGACACAGTTTCCTCGTCCGTCTTCCTGTCATTCGATGTGACCACTTTCTTAGTACACACGACTGTCCCTGAGCACTTGCAGGGTGAGCTTTGTGTACGTTGTACCTGTAACCTTACTCATGAACACGACACACAAGTCCCCAAGTTCCGAGCTTTGGTTATTACTGCATATATAGTCTAACCTACATTTACATTGTGTTAGCTTTTTCCTCCATGTCTGTATATAAAAAGAAGACATTACAGCTCATATATTTCAAGCTGCTAACCTTGTCCAATTACTGCTGAGCACGTAACCGTTTTTGCAATGACATACGAGTAATTCTACTAGTAGGTATTTACAGTTATTATAATAAAGTATGAAGTTTCGGTATGCTGCTAAGGTATTTTGGAAATTATACTAAAACGCAGTAGTGTGAACTGCATTGACAATGGTTCTTATATCTTGGATAAATTATCAAATTTTCACGATATTAGCTATAAACCAATCATATCTTAAAACAGAATACTGCGAAAAATATTAGGCTAACAAAATTAATGAAAACAACTCATTGGAGATGTTGATACAGATGTTGTAAAATAACCGAAGTAACAAAGATATTAGGCCAATTTATAATATTTATTTAACTGCAATAATCCTATAATTAGACGATTAACGTGGTTCGGATGTATTCTACGTAACGAAGGCTTCCTGCATCAAGCACTACTTGGAGTTCCAGACGACAGAAAGACCTTCGGAGAAAACAAGTATTATGAGACCTTTACTAAGACCTTTACTTTAATAACAAGTCAGGGGAAATAAAGATATGACACTGGATAGACAAGATGGAAGTCATTTGTAGGTATGACAAACTGTAAGCCTATACAGTATGTATTTAAAAACTAGTTTAATACAGTGAAATAATATGTTATAAAATTTACCTTCCTTTAATCAACATTTTTGTAGTGATGATGATTAATTTTATTTATGCCAGCTGTAGCTTTTTTTAAGTATTTCAAAAGAGCTTTCCACTACTAACGGTTTACTTTTTGGTGTCTTTGTTTATTAAGTCTTTCACACTTCTCTGTATGGGTTGTTATTTAATGTTTTCGTATAAATTTCGCAGCTCCTACTCAACTATTATGTTAAAAAATTTACATAAAACTACGTAATCTTCAGTTAAATAAAATCCAGGAGTGTGGTACAGTATTTCACTGCGTAATAAGGCGTACTTACTTTATGTGGTTATAGATCTACAATCTTCACAACCTTTCAATAGCACTTTACTAGAAAATAAGCACTCAAAAAAATTAACCACAAAACCAAGGAAAGTAAAGTAGCTGGCAAGTGTGTTTATAATCCTCATCTTGTTTCTTAAGGAAGGCGGTGCTACTACGAAAGTGCAACGATCGGGCCGAAATTCCTATCCAACACAGATAAACAGGACATAAAATGGCTCTATGCATGACCAGTTGCATCGATATTATGTAAAGAAATTTGAAATAGAACTGATTTAATCTGACTCATTATTCAAATATGGGATTCATTCGTGGCATTTTATTTAGCATTCCTCACCCGTTCCTTACTTATAGGCCTACAATATTTGCCAACGCAATTGCAGCACTCGCTCTTATCTATGTATAGTGTAAATAACCTGAAGTGACGAAATCGCCTGACATAACCGCTTCGTATCTGTTGCGGGACGAACAACAGACTGGTTGATAATTACGTTGACATTGGAACATTGCACGTCTTGAGTACGTAATTCAAGAATGTGAAGGAAATGAGTGACAAGCAAGGACGTCCGAAGTCTTGAACCAGTGATCAAACTCATTTCAAATTACATTAACGTCAAACAATAAAAATGCATATCACTGCAATAGACTGCATATCCGCCGAAAGTCGAGCGTCGCAAGCGAACCTAAGCTTAACTATTGTAGTGATGAAAGGGACTGAGAGGGATTGAGAAAGCAATTACGTAATTATTGGCAAGTCATAGATCCATTACGACGGTCCAAACCAACATAATACGGGTTTCAGCCCCAAAAGATCCTATGGGAATTGTAATGGATAAATGGTAATGTGTCAGCTTTCAATCGTTATGCCATTGCTCTATTACTATACGATTATTTAGTCCTGACAGTCGCCGACAATGTTCGCCTGGGTCAGGCGAGTCCATTAACTTACGCCAAGTGGTGTTCAGGTTAGTCAGTCGCTTGCATTCAGAGCGCTCGGATGTAACGCATGCGGTAGAGCGTTGTTTCCAGTACAGTTAAGCTGTACTGCATTTCTTTACTGACCGCTCGCGCTTCTCTCTACTACGGAACTCTCCCCACTACTCCTATTACTTCCCCTCTTTCGCGTCGCTGAGGTGTTAGGGCTAAATAATCGATCTGTACCGTCGTATCATCATTTCATCGTCTCTTAGAATATAGTCTTTGTAGCTGAAGCAGTAGGTTACGAGTAAAGTAATGTTAACATTGTAAAACTATCATTTTTAGGGGGGGAAAAAAAGATTAGCAAAGCTACCAGCTGAGAGCGTTAGATAGCCTGTTTTTTTTTAAGTAACCTGTAAAGGAGAATTACAACTAAATATACGCCATACACAATTCTTTCGCAGAAAAAGAGTTCCAAGGAATTGATCTTCTCGAGTAAGTGGATTTTCTTCTCCCACAAGTTTTATTCCTTTGTATTGATATGTCGTATTTCAGCAATGTCGAATATAAAAATAGCTAATTTATTTCTTAAGCAGTGAGTAGTACATTACTGCAATAGTACATACGTAGGCTGTATCATTAACCCATATGACTCATGAGATTTTGTGTATTTTAGTCGTCCCTGGAACAAAATCTATCCACTTACTTTCCTAAGTTGCATAACATGCAGTTTCAATTTTACAGTATGCCAAACGACTAAGGTGTGTCATAAATATGTAGTGGTTAGCATCGGAACAAAACATTTATCACATCATCCTTCCTTGGAAAATACTGACTACAGTATTCTAACATGACGATCAGTGTTGCCAACACACAAATTGTATTCCCGTCAGTCTAACACATGGAAATCCGTCAGAATCCGTCAAAATTAAAAAAAGAAAATAAGACCCACTCAATATATCTATATACAAATAAAAGCAAACCTTTCTTACCAATCTTAATTAAAATAATAATAATTAATCCACATCATCTGCCTCTAGTTCTGCAGTTGATGTGCTTTGTTGGTCTACGCTCCCCCAAAAATTAAACAATTAAAAATGACAGCAGCTAAAAAGTAAAAAGACTATGTAAATCGTAATTCCCGCCAGAAAATCTGTCATCCGTCAAAGCCATTCTTTTCCCGTCCATTACACTGAAATTCCGTCACTTTTGACGGAATTTCTGTCCAGTTGGCAACACTGATGACGATCTTCCAGTACTTGTGGTTTGTGTTTATAGAATTAAAAAAATGGGTACCAGTAGTTGATTTTTAAGTCATTGGCTCTTCTCGACTGATCTCTACTTAATTCATACCCATTCTCATTTCTGTACTCGACGAGATTAAACACTATGAAACCGGAGATTAAGATCTTAGACGAAGCATATTTTTTTGGAACTGTATTAAGCTATTAGAATACCGCCAAACACACTTTCTGGCCTAGACTATAATCTTAGAAGGAAAATAAAAAGGACGACACACTCCTTTCCTGTACTCACTCTATCTTTTAATATAAGTCCTAAAGGATTTAAAAAAAATCGAACTCCGTTGTATTTCTAGTGATGTTATAAATTACGGCCTTCTTCAACCTCGCTTGTGACGTAGCTATTACTTTGCGACTATCGAAAGAATGCTGGAGCGGCGTCACGAATCAATAGAGTAGGCCTAATAATGCCGATTCGTTACAGAGATGAATCAATTTCTTTTTTTGATTTTTTTTTGTTGTCTTAGCCATGAGGCACAAGCTATACACTGTCAATGAAAAACGAGCCCCACGTGTAAAAGCAATATATCAAATAATTTTCTTTTGGCTTGTCAAGGAAAGAAAGGAACGCCGTGTACATTCTCTCCCTTCACAAACGATTCATAATTATTCCTCCGTTACCACCTTCAACCCATATAATCAATTCTAGAACGAACCCATTCTCGCATCCAGGTCAACGGTGACGAGATGGACAGTTACAAAATTATAAATCACAATAGCATAACATTATGGCAAATGTATAGACCTATGAAGCAAATGCAATGAGTAGGCCTATAAATATATTTCACTTCCGACCCGAGTTGAAAATATATACAGATATGCAAAAACAGAGGAAGTTTAATCAGATTTTTCGGAGAAAGAGATTTATAAAATGTAATACTGACAATAAGTGCTTTTGACCTGAAATCCGTACACGATTTACTGGAGAGAAATAAAACAGGAAGCCATATAAAATTAATGGGCCCTTCCTACTTTCACTTCATCACACACGGCACTCAAAACTGCTGTTCGATGCCATTTTAGCCCCACAGCCCTCGCTAAAAATATACTATGATCATCGAATAACTACCTCAAACAAATTTCTCCTGCTCATGAACCATTCAGAATTCCTGAGAAGAAAGTACTGAAGCAGACAACACAATTTTCGCAGCACGAAGTGATTGCGACAGAAAGTATGACCGGTGTGGAACATTGTTGACAAACACACAAGAAGTCTGAAAGAATTTATGGGAAGAAGTGATAAATTTGATGTAATTTTAAGATTACAGACTTCTGTCTTTAAAGATAATGGATCTTTAAATGAATAACACCACAGTCTATTATAATTTTTCTCTTTTCGTTTAAAGGGTTAGGTTCGAGATACATTCTTTGGTTTCTGTCTGTTGATATAAGAGAAATTAAAAGAGACAACTCTAGAGTCCAATATTCATTTTTCTCTTTTCGTTTGAAGGTTTAGCTTTGAGATATATTACTTGATTTCTGTCTGTAAAGAGATCTTAAGATCCTAGGTAACTGTACAATCCAATATAATTTCTCTCTTTTCGTTTAAAGGTTAGGTTCGAGATATTACATTCCTTCGTTTCTGTCTGTAAGGATAACAGATCTTAAAATAGTTAACTCTACAGTCCATTATATATATATTTTTTTTCATTTAGTTAAAAGAGTTACGTTCGAGATATATTTCTTGGTTTCTGTATGTAAAGATAGGATATCTTAAAATAAATAGCTATACAGCCCAATTTTTTTCTTTTCATCTGAAGTGTTAGGTGAAGATACATTTACTACGTTTTCATGGAATATTCAAATCGATTTGAATACGTTTACCGTACTGAATACTATTTGAATACAGAAGCTGAAGTGTCGAAAGTAGATAGCCCTATGTTGGTTAACATGTCATCGACGTGCTAGCATATTGGTCACCCTATAGGCCTTAGCTATAAACAATGTCGAGTTTTCTTATGAGACGCAAGAAAACTTATACAGGGTGTAACAGAATCTCACCAACAAACGTTGAGGAATGATAGGTCACACAGAGAGGATCACTTTTTGCTAAGGAACGCACGCTGACACGTCCTTTAGGAACTGTGCATCCAAAAGTTAGATGTCCAGTATTTTTTTTACAGAAATGAAATTTAATTTGCCATGCATGTACTGATAATTTACAACAACTGTTAAAATTACATACCCTGTTACAGTACCTCATTACATTTTTGACACCTTAGCAACATTCATCATACAACTCTGTTAAGTATGGCAGTGTTGTGTTGGATCGTTGGATGGTAAGACGGATTGAAGATGCACCAGACAGGTCAATAACAAATCACAGCAGAGTAACAGTGATGATAAGGACTTAAGGCGCACACTTATGCAACAGTACGTGATGCGGAATGCGCTTCTATAAAGAAGGCATAACTCATGAAGGACGTGTCATCGAGCATATGTTATTTATAATGGCTTTTAACAAAATACAAAATATTATGTATTATAACACGACTTTTGATACAAAATGCGCTCGCTTTTGGTAAAACAGATGACACATCAAACAAATGACGGTCATTCACGCGCTTAGCATATTGAAATCTTTTTGAATACGATACCCGTTTTCATGCAACTCAATCCACATTGAATATGATCCGATGCCCCGTTTTAGACGTCTCGATCTTGAGACTCAGATAGTTTTGAACCCCCGTTTTCATGAAGTTTTCAATACGGTAAACGTATTTAAATCGATCTGAATACTCAATGAAAACGTAGTAATTGTATCGTTGCATTATTGCAACTTGTGTCATTGCAACATTGTGTAAATTTCTTTTGTTTCTGGCTGAGAGGAAGAGAAGGTCTGATTATTATTATTATACATTTCTTCTCCAAAGTCCAAATCAGAACAAGTCGTAGCAACGCTATTTGGACATTACTCTTTAAACTCAAGCCCAACCTATACTTCGCACAAAATAACATTCTATTTCTTTTCACGCGCTTTTCAGCGTTCAAAGCCAAGACTATATTGCAATTCTGGTTGTTGCAATTTAGTTTGGCAACGCCCTGTTAGATGAACAGCTAAAGTTTTCCGCGTCGGCGACCATAGTTGAAATCCCGGCAGATAACAGTTGAACTGGCGGCGGAAAACGGTTGCCGCAGGTTTTCTCGAGACATTTCCGTTTAGCCTGCAATATCATTCCATCAACATCACTCTAAGAGGAAGACCCGCCTTATCGCCCAGCAGATAGCTGGGGTTATCTTGACCAGTCGCATGAGTTGAGAGACAGATAGAGATGGGGGGGGGAGAGAATGAGTGTGTGTGTGTGGCTGCTATTAAACATTCGTGGTTTTGATGTGTATAATCTATCAAATACATTAATTTCATTTCTATCGCTTGCATTCTTCTACTTTTTGTAGTTAATGTACAATGACAGTATCGTGACTAAAAACTTCCGGCTCAATGTGCACTTCAATCGCTCTTATTTTAAATCTATACACGAATCCAAAACATAAGAGAAAGAATTTCGAATATGTGTATAAAATTACCAAAAATATTAATTATCTAGCATTAATATACTAACAAGGTCTCTAGATGTTGCTGTCGAACAGCTCTTAGCCAGGTACCCTCATCTCATTTCACTAATGTCCGCCATATTTGCGCCATCGGTTGCTGCTGTCAAGCAGAACGTTCTCCGAAAGTTATCGAAATATCTGTTTTGGAAACTTATTTTATGAAATATATAAATTTAAACACAAATTCCTTCCACAACCCAACAATAGCGCAATGTAAACAAACCTAATAGTTGGCGCAAATATGGCAACGTGCGAAGACCTGACTTATCGACGAACCTTGATAAACTAATATCTCTGATTGAGGTTATGGCTAATATGTACATCTGAGTTATGAACCAGTACATCTCACTTGACGATATGTTTCAGAGGAAGAACAATTGTTTGTATGCATCTGAAGTCTGATTACTGTAATACGTAGCTAGTCGACGATGTATGCAATGACGGGGGAAAGGAACTGGCCACCCTACTCCATTATTTCCTGGCTTAGTTGCCTCATGAGCGATGTATTATTGATGTCACTTATGAGCTTCAAACCTGTCTTCGGATAGTTGGCTAACAACAACAAAACACCAAAATTGGGGTGAATTGAACAGTCTTCAATGTGAAGAAAATTTTGGCAATTTACTAACAGACCTACATATGCTACTCTAACTCACATAACTTTAACCTTCAATAAATTAAAACTGATATTTAACTCGTCTTTGCCGTTTCTCATAAATGTCATATGATTCACAAGAACTGTATTAAGAAAAATCACACTATAAATTCACATAATATATTCCTGAAGCAAAACTAACGTCGTAACATCCATTTTCAACGCTGTCTATGCATTACAAAGCTATATCCACATTAAATGAGCTAGTAAAAATGTCGCAAGTCATATTCCAGTAGCAATTTCAAGGACCCAAGCACTCCATTATGTATTATTCGTTCATTTTCCCCCCATGGTAAATTATCTTGTTAGGACCGAATTACACTATATTCATGTCTACGTATCGTTCATACCGCTAGCATGAACTATACATGAACAGTGTAAATCATCCTTCTAAGGCAGCATGGATGATGAAATTTTGATACTGTAATGTAACCAGTTTGAGGTTTCATGCCAAGTGGAGACAAACCTGACGGTCATAAATTTTAATGCACGCGTCACTCAACATAATCTCTGACTGCTTATTCACTGATGTAAATGAAATCTAATAAATCAAAGTTGAAAAATAAATGTACGGCCACAAGATTCAAATGTATGCAATGAGCGGGCGATGTCCTCAACCACCAAACGTTACAATAGCTTATTCATCCGTGCGACAAGACACGCGGCTCGTCACTCATTGCTATCTGAGACAACTGAATGGAAAATTCTCCACACTCTTCACGGCACGGTCTATCATCACAATGGTACTGAGGAGTTCACCAGCTCGAAATTACCACCTTATCGTGGTTATTTTTCTCCAGTCCATTACAGAAGATACAAGAGGCACATTTTCCCGATGGCATGTCTTTGTTAGTACATTCTCAATCAATCCTCCATTAAAGAATTCAGTTACAGACAAAAATAGTCATTCTTAGTGGTCCAACAGTCATTACGCTAGTCGCTGGATTCACAGTTCGCGGGTTCAAACCCGGCGAAAGCGATGAATTTAAATGGAGGCGATGGCTGAAATTTCTTCTTAATATATTTTTTAAGCTAGAGACTTATTTTTTTGTACACACACTCCTATTGATATCAGTAATGGTGTGTTTTAGTTTCATGTTTATAGGTTTAGTAGTTCAAGATTTATTTAAAATAATAAAAGAAATGGCATATTTTCAAAATTTTTCATCTTGCCAAATTTTAACCATCATGTCTGAATTCTTTTACAATACCTTTTGATAGTTTATATATTTTCACATTTTTAAATTTTACTTTGTAAAAATATGGGAAAAAATTAAACCTATTCATATTCAAGTTTATAAAATTTGCAGAGTGCAAGCACACATTTTATTTTTTATTAAAAAATATTTTCTTTTCTGAAAAATGCCAATATAACTTCGTTAAATATACTTTAAAGAACATGCAATAAAACTTTCAGCTTCCTAGCATAAAATCTGTGAAAATCTTAATAATGTGAATGCAGATACAGGAAAATAAGTTTAAAAGTTTGCATTCTTTTTATACTTAATGAGCGCAGCCTTTTTAGAGATGGTGTAATTAATGACAAAACCGCCGTAGGGTTCTAAAACTTCGTAAAAGTAGGCATCGAAGCTTATTTTCTTTGTATATATTGAAAAAAACAAAATAAATTTTCATCTATCGCCTCCCTTAAAGGACGATGACATTATTCAGGTGGAAAGGAAAGCTAGATTTACGGCACGTAAAATTGTTATCCCTGGCAGAGACTTCAGACAAAATTTTAGGCTATTTCTCGCTGAATAACCTCTACAGTTCAAAGCATATACTTCAATAAAAGTTGAATCTTCGATCCTACTACATACAACACACGGGAGAAAAAAGTATTTTGAAAATAATCTGGAAATTGTACCACACCACTTTAAAGACACGAGGTGATCAATGCGGAAGACAAACTCATCGAACCCGCTCCAAATACTTTCGTTTCTTATACACTCGATCGAAGATATTCTCAGATATTTTCACATGGAATCATCACATCATCCAGTGGTACCATCGTTATGTTTCATAACGCGAGAAAAACACTCTTTTCTTTGGTCAAATGTAGCCTAACTATTTACCAAAAAGCGTACATGCAAAGCATACTGAAATCTTGAACAAACCAAACTTAACCTGTCACTGATCCTCGACCTTACGAAAACTCGCTTATTAATTTTTCCAGTTATACTATCTAGCCTATATTTGTAAAGTTATGCCATCTCTCAGTTTTATTTCATCAAGAAATAACGCAACACAAATCAGATATCAGCCTGGTGTGTGGTGAGTAGCGAGATCGAACATTCAATAAATAAAAATACTAATACTAGACAAAAATAAAATTAGAAAACAACCCGTTGTCTATCAGTGAAGATGGGGGTATGGTTTAATTCGGTTTGTTTAGAATGGGTTTGGACTGGTTTGGTTTGTTATAATGAGCTTGATTTGTGATGTAGTGTTGTGAAATGGTGTAGTTTCCTATAGTAGGCTATATTTTATGGTTTGTTGTATTATGATATACTGTGTTGAGGTTTATTCTGGCAGTGTGGTTTGGTAGGGTGTGATTTGTTGTGGTGCAGTTTGTTTCAGAGTGCCATTATTGCAATTTGGTTTGATGTACGTAGTTTGGCTTGATTTGTATCGGTGTGATGTGGTGAGCACTATCTTTGTGTGATGTGGTTCTGTTTGGTTTGATATGTGTGGTGTAGTAAAGTGATAATAGATTGCTTAGAATTTGGTGAGACGAGTGAAAAATAAAATAATTACAGAACAGAATTTAAAAACATGACTTAGACTCAATTTCAGTTTGACTTAAGTTAAATAGCGTGAAAAGGAAATTTGATTAGTTTTATGTTCACACATTCATAATGTTATTTTTGAACAAGTGAACAACTTCAACTATTTAGGATATTATATAAAATACGAAATGATTCCGAACTCTCAATTAAAGGCAGCAGAATGGACTTTTGGAGAAGTTCTATAAGGATATCTAAAGATCATAGACGAAATTATTAGAGAACAAATGAATGTTTAGAATTCAATTTTAGTTTTCATAAAAAAAAACATTATTGGAATGATATGGGTACACTAAAAGAATGACAGATGAAAGGACATCAAGAAGAATACTGTCAGTTCCCATAACTATGGTCCTGGAACGTAACTATGGTCCACGATACAACCATTCAAATTTTGTACTTAATAAAGTAGTACCTCGTTTATTTATATTTTTGCTGTACTGTAGTTTGAAGTTAAGTCACTGCAACTATCTACGAACGGTCTATGTTACTCTTTTTTTGAATGGACCATAGTTGTGTTCCAGGACAATAGTTATGGGAAATGACACAGGGAAGAAGGACTACAGAACATTACAGAGTAATAGGAGAATGGAATATTGATGAAAATTTATGGGTCGATAGACAAGAATGAAGGAGAAAAAATTAAAATACCCTAAATGTTTGTAATCATGGGTTGGGAAACATGTATATATGCATTGTAAAGCCGGAAATAAATATTTCAATATATATAAAATACAACAAAGTTGCAAGAAAAATAAATTAAATAAATTTAGATATATGTGCAGAACCATTAAAAATTATTTTAAACAAATGAGAATAGTAATGACTGAAATTTTATAAATTTATGGATGTTACAGTGTTGTTGTGTAGATCAGAAAATTGGTTATTGACTAAATCAGAACTAAAAAAAAATTAGAATAAGCAGAAATTAGATTTCTAAGACATCTAACTGGATAAAAAATATGGTAATGAAGATATTAAGAAAGACCTTTATCTGTATAGGTCTATACAGTAGCTATTCGATCAGACAAAATTAAAGAATAAGCCTACATATAAAATTGGTTGGAACATTTGAAACGAGAAAATAATCGAATACCAAAATAGTCTTATCCAACGATGCGATGGAGGAATCAGTTTTCAGCACGAGCCCGGAACAAACCATCAGGTTCAAACCATGAAGTTGATGATAATGATATTTATAATGTACGGAGAGGTTAGGTTAGGTTAGATTGGATTACCGAATTTGTTTACTTACATTTGGAGGGTCGACGGAAAGAACATGCCAAGTTATTTTTCTTCAGTTTTACAGGAAAACATTTCTTAACTTTAATACACAGGTAAAACATAATTAGTTTACATCTCATTTAGTTTAATTTACCATGTTACAATGCAGGCTTTTTTCCAATCTGATTTACTGAAAAAATAGTTCACTTTATGAGCTAAAGACGGGACCAAAAACAAAAATAAACATAAACAAAAAGTGACTTAGCTTATTTCTTCCGTGGACCCTTCATTTGTAATTTTAATTCAAGAACAAAATCCTTTGCATTTCTATTATGAGAGGCGACCCCGCACTCTTACGGTAACTATCATTATCATATCATTTGCATCAGATAATGTGTAAAACACTAGCAAAGCTAATGTCTATTACCTTGTATACTAATACTACGCGTTTACAAAGAGCATGTCATGCACAAAAATTAATCCCATTTTGTTGTAAAACATACGTATAACTCAGAACATTAGTTGCACTTCTATATTTCGTAGTTGCATAGTACGGCCGACCCGCACGCATGTCTTGATACAGTTACTCAGCCGCATCCAGCACACGAGTGTTTATCGATAATAAAAAAAATCCGAACGAGATTCGCTGTTCGTTCACACGGCACTCTTCTCGGGATGTATTTCTGACCATTTCGTTGAAAACTTAACTGCACCGGAAGCCGTCGATGAGAACACACCCACTTTCTCACCTTGCAGTAACATAATTAATGACACTGCAAGAACACTACACTCCACCACACCGCTCATGTACGAAGAACAGACTCAAAGCACGGCGCTGGTCGCTGTTCAGACCGCACTAGGCCAAAGCACTCGGCCAAACTCCACGGGATATGCGAGTTACACGCTGCTGCCTCGTACAGCACTTCACACCGAGGCGACGTAACACGCCCGCTATAAAAGGAAGGCGGATGTCAATACGGCTTGACCATCAGAAGGCTCTTCCTAAGCGGACTATCACTCGCTCAGAAACATTACGTCAGCTCCACACCTGATCTTCACTATTCTCGTCTTAAATATTTCTGGTATTAAGTACCCATCTGAGGGAAATATTTCTACAAATGTTTTGATTCTTGAACATGTCATCTCAAGTGTCTTCTTGCCTCGAAACTGTAGGTCACTTTGCCATCTCTGACGTTACCCGCTGTGAACTACATGTATGGCTCAAGAACACGGTGGTGTTACATTTCGGACACATGTTTACGGAAATTTTCATCCCTTTATAATATTTACACAGACGAAAACCACGAACGGTAGTCACTTCATTCTGACGAAAAAACAAGATGTAAAATACTCATATCTGTAATATTTACTTCGTTGCGTAGGCCCTATATTATTACTAGCGAAAGAAAACTATTTCCGACCCTACAATGTTTCTAAAAGTCTTTGAAATGGATACTCAGACACAATTTAAGGGCCGTATTCATAGACATCCGGTGGATGATCAGCGAACTAACGTTTTTTGTATTCATAAACCAGTGTTAGCGATATGATATGATACGAATCCCGTACAAGTAACCAATCGATAGCCGGGGATAGTTTAGCACGCTCGTAGCGTGGGCTAGCGAAATGTCTATAAATAGCACCCTAAGAAATTCGACTCGCTGACTAGCAGTGGCCTACGACATCTGATCATTTGTTCGATATGGAGTGATCACGTGTTGCTGAGTCTCGGTCCTTTTAATTCCATTAACGCCGCGCTATAACCTCAATGATACTCAATGCAGAATCAAACATATCAAAGGGATGCCGCAAGAATATTAAAATTAATGTCAAAAAATAGATCATCATATCACCTATGAATGGAACGATAAAATTACATTCCACAAATATAAAAATATCTCTGGTACAATTAACAGATGTTAAGAAATAAAAACAAAATAAAAAGCAGTAAGTTTTATAAGATTATGTCTCTCCAGTTTTATTTGATGGGTTAGACATTTTGACAATAAAGAATAGATGTATCAGAAATGAGATTCTTCTGAGAAGTAGATGCAAAAATGGAAAACGAAAAAAAAAAAAATAAATAAATAAACATACGGAAGAATTAAACATAGTCTCAATTACTGAAAGAAAATCTAAAAAATAAAGAAGTCGGTGGATACAGAACCCCATAAAATGGAAGATGAAAGAATTTCAAACCAAACTTAAACTTTTAGACCTCAAGGTAGAAAAGATATTTGTCGTCAACATCAGAGATGAAAAGCTGAAGTAAGAACAAGATGATAATGGTAATCCGCGGAGGTGTAGATAATGATGATGATCATAGATTTTTATAACAAGACTGTCCCAGAAGACAAGAAATTGGTCAACAATGTTATAATGCTTTAAAACCGAGATTTCCGAAGTGTGATCCGCGGATTGTAGGATATATTCGTTGATACATTTCTGCAATGGCAATAAACGACTAACTTTTTGTTAAAATAATCGCGGAACTTCGAGAGGAGCACGGATTTCACTTTTTTCATTGCAAATGAGGTAAATGGTGCTGGATAGATCAGCTGGTAGAGCAATTGTCTACAGATTGGAAGCTCCCTTGTTCCACTCCAGGTGATGGAGAGATTTTATTCGTTGCCAAAACTTCCAGAACGCGGTTCGAAGTCCACTTAGTCTCCTATAAAATTGAGTATCGGGTCTTTCCCGGGAGTTAATGGCGGTCGGAGAGTAGTGTCGATATTATTCTAGTAATAAGATCATGTCTTTACGCCTTTACTTACTTAATAAGGTATACAGACAAAGACGTTTCTAAGACTGGATCATTTCTATGCGTTGAAATCGTTAAAAGTGAAATCCATTTAGTTGACTCCATAAGTCAGCCAGAGTAGTAGACACTTAACATTTTGATAATTAAATCCAACGGACCCCTCCCCCCAAAAAAAGCAACTCTTCAAACTTTGGAAAAACTTATTCTCAACGATGGAACATGCATGCAGTTCCGAGATATTACAGACGTTAAGTCTAAATACACGGCTGAATTACTGCACACAAATGGACAGACGGATTAAAAGACGAGGCAAAACTACTTTTCAATTAGGGATGCAGAAAAGTCATATTTTCATCGAAGTCTCGAAATGATTTTACAGCATCAAAATACTTGTACTATGTTTCGTACAACACGAAATTAAAGCGGAGATTTTAATTCAAATTAAAGTGTTCCGTGGAAAGCCTGCAGGGAATATCTGAAAAGCTTTTCAAATGCTGACAGCGATTTATGGTCAGTATTAGTGTACCAACGTTGCATATAAAAGAGATGCAGAGAAAGCCGCGCGTTTTCTCGTTCCCTTTATTAATCGTGGTGTTTATTTGTACAGGTGACCCAAAATAATATAAATCATTGCTGAAGTTGAAAGAAACGCGCAAGACTTTGCAGCACTACTTATAAATAAGCAAATAGTTACTAATTATAAATTTTCCTGTCCTAGAGAGAATGAAGAAATATTTCAATCTAATCTCTATTCCGCCAGGCTGTCAGAGGAATTTCTACTTTTATTCTGAGCAACTTAGGTTTAAGTGACGAGAAGGTTACTGATACAACTGCTGATGGGTTGTATTTTTGAGTTCATATCACTAAGCACTTCTTGGCTCTGAAAAGATCTTCCTTACAGAAGACATAATTTACTTTCTGAAAACATATGAGAGACACTTGGTATGTATATTGTGATTAACATGTGGTTTAGTTTGCAGCAACAAATACTTTGAATATAAAAATCGCTTTATCTGCATATTATTCTAACGCACAGTAAATCTTTACAACAGCGTTACCAAAGCAAGACGAATAGCAAGGATTCCCACCAAAAACACTACGGGATAGCGTGGAAGAGAGGGGATTTGGGTGTGACACTACTATATAATTGTAAGTATATGCAAGGCATACCAAAAGTCTATCACTGATTCGACCTCATGAAAGCTGCTCGCCTTTTCTGTGATCAGTATGGAAACGGCTTTGTTACACAACGTATGAAAATAAAATGCTGCTAATTAACAAAATTATGGACCTAACTTCATAAAATTTACCTCAAATATATATATCATTTGTGTTTGTTTCTTCTCCTATTGCAGTTATATGTAGTACACACAGAAGGTATTTTTTTTTGTAGCTCTTATCTCCGTATACACAACGTTGCAAGCAGATGAAATTATACATCGGAGGGCGCTTATTTCATTTCTGCCGTATTTCGCCGCGGCACCGCTAAGAGCGCTGTACAAGCCAACTTGCCCACTCTATAATCTCTCTTCTAACTCGTTGTAAACACAAGAACGTGATTTTTGGTTTCAAAAAATTATAGTCTACATAAACATGTTTAACGCTCATTTCCCGTAAATTACATTTTCAAGAACCGTTTCCCTGATAACTAAAAAATTATTCAACATTCTATGATGAAATTTGTTGTGTGTGTTTATGCATGTCATAGCTATTAAACGATGCGAAATCATTTCTCTACCTTGGATAGATTTTCTGATAAAAAATAAATTCTTAAATAAAATGGTCAGATAACAGTATACTGCTTTAACACAAAATAAAAAATACATATTATTTATTGAGGAATGTAGTTGAAAGAGCATGATATTGCAAACATGAGAGAGAAAACATGAAAAAGTTGAAAAGGTATGAGTTATGAGAGAAACGCTTCATCATTGCACAGTGAACTGCCACCATTTTGGATTTTGAAAAAATATATAAACACATTTTTTTATTGTAAATATATATATATATATTTTTTCATAATTATAGCAGAAGGACAGTTTTACACCTACCAATTTTCATTATTGTACAAATTACAGTAATGGAGCAAAAAAATGTTGAATGTTTCCAAAACTTTATTGTTGTAAGCTGTATCTAACCCCTTAATAGGGGGGAATATTTTCAGTAAAATCTACCATTACATCAATATAATTACAAGATTTAACAAAAGGAATAATGGGAAAAATTGCTTGATAAAGGGAAGATTTTCAGAAAAAATTATAATTATGTCGGTAAAATTAGGCATAAAACTTGGCAAAATAAATAAGCAAAAAAAAAAAAAAAAAATCTTGGCGTACTTATATACACTACAGGGTGTGCTCCATAAAACTATCACAACAGATCAGTATTATTTTTGTCGTTTAATGGCGATTAGTCACAGACGCGATACTGAACGAGACATACATACATAAAAGGACGTTCAACTTGAAGTTCTTAAAGCTTTATCATGCAAGACATGAAAACATGTTGAAAGACAAGAAAAATAACGTGGATTTGTGGAAACAAACATGTTTTATACAATGCAGATGTGTTTAATATCCAAAACTAAACGGGAATATACCGGACAATAGTTGTAACAGTCACAAAAAGAAGGCATGCCGTGAAATTTCAAAATGCTTGTACGACACAACCTTGTATATGGATTTGTATCTCAATCGATAGCAATTTGCAATAAGCTTGGGACGTCACACACTTACAGGAAGAGAGAGCACGAGCGGTACGCTTCACTCTCACTTCCTCGGCTAGTCGAACATGTGTCATTGTGTAATGAGCAGGGAACGGATTTATATGGACTAAAAATATATGAAATATGTAAATATATATGTAGTTATTTTTACCAAAATATGGAATTAAATATGGATTTTTACCAAAATATGGAATTAAATATGGACTTAAAATTATAAAAAAATGACTATGTACGTTAAATATTGGTACATTTTAATCAAACTAAACAAAAAATATAATGGACGTACCTTATCTTCCAATGTAGTTTCAACAAAACACAATTTTTATTGTCTGTTACCATAACAATAGGTTACAAACATTTCTTTCAAGTGCTGAAAAGTGAATCTTCTTCTATTGTCTCTGAGGATAGATTTATACTGACTAAAAGAGCGTTCGACGTCACAAGAAGTAACTGGTACATAATTCAATTTCACAATGTCTGCTGGGGATAAGTCCAAGTTAATCTTCACTGTTGATTCACCACTCATCACAGCAACAACCTTTTGTAGTTCTTCATATCCAGGATTTTTTGAAAGTACAGTGTCCACCTTAGCTCTTACTGCATCTGCAACTTTACCTCTACCACGATTCAGTTGTTCCACAGTACTATTTATAATTTCAAAACTTTCAGATAGTGAAAGGTGCCTATTTTGGAGACTTTTGAGCGTTTTTATGATGCATGAAAATGTATGCTGAATGTGAGCTAAGTCATTCTTCACACTTATGTCACAGGTAACTGTTTTCGCAGTATCAATTGAGACTGCATCTTCAGAGTCCAATGCAAGGAGAACATTGTTAATAGAGTCTATATGTTCGGCATAATATTCAACTGCTTCTAGCCATGTACCCCATCTAGTTAAAATTGGCTTTGGTGGCAATGGAATTTCAGGGTACATTTCTTTCAACACGTTAACTCTACTGGGAGCTTTGAGAAATACTTTTTTCACTGATGAAATCAACAAATCTACTTTAGGGAAATTGTCTCTGACCACTTCTGCCACACGATGAAATGCATGCGCCACACAAGTAAAATGAGTCAATTTAGGATATACAACAGATAATGCTTGTCCAGCTTTGACCATATAAGGGGCAGCATCGCTAATAAAGAATAACACATTATCGTACATAATACCCTTTGGCCACAGGATACCCATAGCTTCGTTGAACAGTTTAACTATAGTTTTGTTATTGCACTTTTCTAGAACATCACAATGTAAAAGAATTCGTTCAGAATATTGTTCACTTAACAAACCGATAACTACATTACCAACAAGTCTACCTTCTTTGTCGGGAGTCTCATCAATGGAAACCCAAATTGAACTATCTTTAATTTCATCTCTTATCTTCTGTATTGTCTCATCGTAGATGGATGGAGCATACGTCTTCCTAAGTGTTGACTCATCCGGGATTGTATGTTGAGTATATTTTTCAAGGAATTCCCTGAAGACCTTATTCTTTAGTTTGTAGAGAGGAATATCAGCAGAGATGAGAGAACGGCACAGGTCGATGTTAAACTCAGATCTTACATTCGATGTTGTTGGTTGTGTTAAAAACAATTGTCTCTGCTTGGAATTTAGTTGTTTGTTGGCCTGATGTTTACTAGTTGTAATGTGTTGTTGCACCAGGAACTTTTGTGTAGATGATACTGCACACTGACACAAATTACAAAATAATATTTTATTGTCAGTTGATAAACCATCTTCTTTAAATTCTGAAATGTAACTTGTTAGTTTTGATTTTAAATTGACTGAATGACGTACTTTTGGCATATTTACCGTCTTTATAGTATGATTTACAAAACTGAACCTATGTGTACTCTGACTGGCATTTAACTGTTGAGCTGCACAACTGAAGTCTGTTAAAAATTTTAAATTAAATTAATACAGTTTTGTAACTTACTTTCCCATTGTTGATAGGACTGCTAATTTTCAAATAACTCTGATGTTAAAGGGATTACTGAACATGTGTTTAAATCTCTATTGTTGAAATGTATTTTTAAAAGTTAATGGAATTTTGTTTTGTTTTATTGTTAAACCTAATATAATATGGACTGTTTTATATGAAATATGGAAAATATATGGAAATTAACGAAAATATGTACTAAACTCTAAAATATGGAAAAATATGGAAAATAAAAGTAGGATTTTTCAACCCTACACATTGTGAAACATAAAGATAATGCAAAATATAAATTATATTAGCTTTATAAGTAAATATGTATTTACATATAAATCCTTTCCCTGGTAATGAGTAATGACACCGAAACACGAGTTGGAAGAGACTTCATTATGAAAACGCGCAGAGATTGGAACACAAACATTGTTGTTTAGTCAACTGTCCGAAGACAGGTTGGAACCTCATAAGTGACACCGCATAAAGCATCACTCAGCATACATCGCTGAATAGTAACATATTTCACTAATCAGACGTAACTTGTATACAAACAATTCTTCTTCTTCTTCTTCTTCTTCTTCTTCTTCTTCTTCTTCTAACACATAACGTCAAATGAGAGGTAACTTAGTGAAATATACAGCCATTGTCGGCATCATTTATTACTGGAAATCTTACAATAATAATAATAATAATAATAATAATAATAATAATAATAATAATAATAATCTCATATTGCAGTGCCAAATGTAATAAACAACATTAAAACTTAAAAATCTACTAAAAAACCTACCCGATAATTTGACACATACTCGTATTTACCCAATATAAAGGTTCTTTTAATGCTACGTACTACGTATGAGAAATTATTTGTAATTTAATTGTATTTCCGTGTAAATCGGCAAATGGCATACCATCACGATAAAAAAAAAAACATGCTACAAAAATATGACAGTGGTACAATGGGAAATGTCTGTTATTATTCGGTTGAGAAGCTTTTGTCATCTAGTCTGCTGACAAAAAATCTCAAAGTTAGAATTTATAAAACAGTTATATTACCGGTTGTTCTATATGGTTGTGAAACTTGGACTCTCACTTTGAGAGAGGAACAGAGATTAAGGGTGTTTGAGAATAAGGTTCTTAGGAAAATATTTGGGGCTAAGAGGGATGAAGTTACAGGAGAATACACAACGCAGAACTGCACGCATTGTATTCTTCACCTGACATAATTAGGAACATTAAATTCAGGCGTTTGAGATGGGAAGGGCATGTAGCACGTATGGGCGAATCCAGAAATGCATATAGAGTGTTAGCTGGGAGGCCAAAAGAAATAAGATCTTTGGGGAGGCCGAGACGTAAATGGGAGGATAATATTAAAATGAATTTGAGGGAGGTGAGATATGATAGTAGAGACAATTAATCTTGCTCAGGATAGGGACCGATGGCGGGCTTATGTGAGGGCGGCAATGAACCTCCGGGTTCCTTAAAAGCCATAAGTAAGTAAGGCACACCCATTACGATGGTAAGTATCTAGCGTATTATTGTGTATTACAGTACGAGATGGGAAAATTATTGTTAAACGAGGCCAAAGCCAGAGTTCCATAATCCATCGAGTAGGCTATAGTAATATGGTGTTAGGATATGCATACTGTATAGGCTATACAGTCTTAGAAAAAAAGTTGTGTCACACAGATACTTTATTAAAAGTCCCAGAAATGAGGCAATGCGCATGATCAGAGGACGAGCGACATGGTTCACAAGAGGACTAGTTGAGATAATAAAATTAGTTTTGTTTCGTTGTATGTCTGGTCATGCGCATTGCCTCCTTTCTGAGACTTATAAAGTATATTATCTGTAAAGTATCTGTGAGACAAAACTTTTTTCTAAGACTGTACGTACATTTTATACGCTTCCAAATTTCACTATTAATGAAATTTTGCTATTATTCCATTTTCTATTATTTAATCTAAAAATTTGAAGTTTTATTAGATTAGGAAACAGGAATTTGTTTGTAATGCAATTATTGAAACAAACGAATTCGCATTGGTCACGGAAACTAAGACACTATAAAACAAATTAATTGGGGACACAATTTGTCATTTTTATCATAATATTTGCATCACTGTAAAAATGGGTGATACAGATGAAAGTGTTGCTTCTGCTATCGATATTGCAGAATATACTATAAAAAAGTGCTTATGTGTACAATAAATACATTTCTATCTATTTCAACATACGCTTCACTTTATCGCACTGGTACGCTAAAGTATTCCATTACGACATTCTTATGAATGTCAAACTTCGAAATTACGTAACAAAAATGGATACATAGTAGCCTATTTACTGAAATAAAACTGAACTGCATCATCACATGAAGTGGCAGGCTCGGGCCAAATGAAGGGAGCTCTTGAAATTCTAGAACTGCAGCTCGGCACTTGAACGTCGTTACGTCACACACCCCGCCCAGCTCGTGGCCTCTTTCGTGACCGATGAAGTGAACTCGAAACCAGAACTGCGAACAGCACGCGCCCGTGAGAAAGATATCCTGATAGCAGAAGAAAGGAAGACCCGCCACGCCGAAGATCATAATCGCAAGCACCACGGATGCACTATAGTTCCATCCCGTTAACAAAGGTGAAAGGTTACTCAATCAGTAAACCGAACGTGAGTGTAATGTAAGGTGAATGAGCATCACGTATATGGCACACGGAGGTAAAGCACCACGCTTTCTTAACCCGTCACTATGGACATCGTGTACTTATGTACTTACTTACAAATGGCTTTTAAGGAACCCGGAGGTTCATTGCCGCCCTCACATAAGCCCCCCCATCGGTCCCTATCCTGTGCAAGATTAATCCAGTCTCTATCATCATATCTCACCTCCTTCGAATCCATTTTAATATTATCCTCCCATCTACGTCTCGGCCTCCCCAAAGGTCTTTTTCTCTAGTCTCCCAACTAACACTCTATATGCATATCTGTATTCGCCCATACGTGCTACATGCCCTGCCCATCTCAAACGTCTGGATTTAATGTTCCTAATTATGTCAGGTGAAGAATGCAATGCGTGCAGTTCTGCGTTGTGTAACTTTCTCCATTCTCCTGTAACTTTATCCCTCTTAGCCCCAAATATTTTCCTAAGAACCTTATCCTCAAACACCCTTAATCTCTGTTCCTCTCTCAAAGTGAGAGTCCAAGTTTCACAACTATACAGAACAACCGAAAATATATCTTTTTTAAAATAAAATTCTAACTTTCAGATTTTTTGACAGCAGCCTAGATGACAAAAGCTTCTCAACCAAATAATAACAGGCATTTCCCATATTTATTCTGCGTTTAATTTCTTCCCGAGTGTCATTTATATTTGTTACTGTTGATCCAAGATATCTGAATTTTTCCACCTCTTCGAAGGATAAATCTTCAATTTTTATATTTCATTTCGTACAATATTCTGGCCACGAGACATAATCATATACCTTGTCTTTTCGGGATTATGGACATCGTGTATGGAAAGAAAGAGCAATACACCTTAATTTTGATAAGGGTGAGTGGGTGGTGGATATGTAGGTGGGTGGTTCAGATGAATGTTTGCCAAGAGGATAGGTAATCATAGGACAAGTATAATGAAAGGGAAATAAGCTCATCAGTACCAATGACGTAATCATCCAGCTGTCGTCATTAGATAGCTGCTAATCATTTCGCAGTATTGTACGTTGTACTGTACATACATACACTGTATGTATAAAAATAGTCAGCTTAACTCTTTATCGTTGTTTCTTGCTATTTAATTTATATTGTTGTAACCTACAGTAATCTTGACTACTGTAAAACATGATGTTACTAAATACTGTATATCTAGGTATGTTAATTATTCATGTTGCGGAGTTAATACCTGTCTCTCTCCATCTCTCCAGTTCGAGTTAAGATATTCCACCGCCACTTTCAATTTCAATGGTATTTACCCATGCGGCATGATGTGGTATTGTAACTGAATCACAATATTGAGAAACCCCACATGTCCATTCTTTTACGACATTGAGTTATATATGATTTCGTATTCTAAACATGTAGACTCATGATATTACGAAGAGAAACCCCACATATTCCCATCAACATTCATTTTAGCTAAAGTGTTAAGAAAAAATAATTTGAGCACAAATCTATGACCTGAGATGTTTTTTCTATCTCCTGAAAAGTTTAGTTTTCTATACATGTGGGGTTTCTCAATATTCCGGTTCAACTGGCGTACAAGTCCACCGCTATGGAATAACGGTTAGCCTCCCTGACTGTGAAACGAGCGGGCCCAGGTTCAAATCCTGGTCAGAACAAGTTGCCTGGTTGGTTTTGCTTCTTAGGTTTTCCATCAAAGACTCGAAGCAGAATTTCTGGGTAACTTTCCGCGTTGGACCTCGGACTCATTTCGCTTCATTAGCATCATTTCATTAGTCATCTTAATAGTTACAGGTTGACCGGGAGGACATGTCGGACGTGGTTTCAGGATCCACCTATATATGGAGTCTCTGCGGGAGCTGCACATATCCAGAGAAGCCGCAGGGGCTTCAATAAGCGAACTGCGGTTAGATCGAGGGAGTGTAGCTCCCTCGGATTGAGGCGTCTCGGTAAGTAGTGGAATCGACGGCGGCATGGCCTTCTGGTTGAGGATGCAGCAGATTCAGACACATGAATTGCGAACAGAGCACATCGATCTGAGGAGGCTGCAGATTAACATCACAGGCAGGAGGAAGAATGGTCTCCAGTCAGAACTGGATGCTGTACTGCATCGATACGATGCCACCATGTAGTGAATCATGGACTTCACCAATCATTCCAACATAAGGAGGTTGCACAATAAGCCTAAGGCTGCGGTGCTTGCCTGCGGGCCCTCTTCTGGGGGAAAAAAACTAGCGTACAAATGACATCAGCCTGGTGAGGCGTAGTACACTGTCGGGGGAGGAAGAAGTGGAAGGACTGTCTAATGGGACACACAGATGGCACCACACAGTTGAGACAGAGCGATTCGTTTGGAGCACAAAAATCATATCTATTGTGTGGCAACAGATTAAACACAGCGCTTCTGTTCTTGCATCTAGCAAATAAAATAAAATACAACATGATTTGTGGAGAGAATACGAAACAATGATAAATTTAAAAATAAAGTACAATTTGATTTCGGAGAGACATGAGATGAAAGTACAATGAAGAATAATGAAATGAAGTAAATAATATTACATAGTGTTATACAAGTGATTGTGTAAAATGGATAATGAATCTTTCAATACCATTAGACAAATTTTATTAATGTCCTCATTAGAAAATTTAAGAGAAAGGAGAATGGTTTTGATTAACTTAAATGAAGTTCCCCTAGCGCCAAAAAGGAGTCCTTTCACTTCCCACGTATTAATATTCATTTTGTGTCTCTCACTGAAGTGAGGAATACATGGATTGTAAATAGATTTCTTTTCATCGTTAACATTATTGGCTTGTTGATCATCCTTCTCAAAATGGACAGTGGGGTCAAGAATGAGGCTTCTTTGATTCTGGCGCTCGGTGGCTATAATGTCTGCTCTTCTAGTTGACCCATTCTCAGCCAAGCAGTGCACTTCTTCGTAAACCTCCCACTTTGCCTTCCGAAGAGTGGTTGCGATGGAGCTTCTCACTTTATGGTGGCTATTGTTCCTCAGTAGTTCTCCTCTAGCGCAATAACCCAAAACATACCCAAGGGTTTCTACTTCGCTGCATCCTGGATTCAATTACGACTTAGAAAAGAAAATTTCCCGGTTCCAAAATGTGTGGCAGAGAACATTTAAAAGCAAAACACGAAAAGATACCTTACTGAAGTTTTATAAAGTTATGGCTATCCCTACGTTGTTACATGGGTGTGAAACTTGGACACTAACAAAAAACGATTGTAAACGAATCCAGCCAGCGCAAATGAAGTTTTAGCGATCAGTGGCAGGGTATAGACAGAAAGAGAAATGAAGATATCACAAAGAAACTGAACATTTCCTCATTAAACGAAAAGAAATAGAATACAGGAGTAAATGAAATAAATATTTAAATAAACATTCGACCGCAATACGTCAAAAAGTCAATACAATATGTAGCGAAGAGACGAAGATTGGAAAGCCCAAAATTAAGACAGTTGTAACAATCCTTTGAAGCCGGAACAGTCACAAGTGCCTAATCCCTGTATGATGATAGTTTTCTCATAATTTAAGAAGTATGGTAGGAAAATTCTAAATAAAGTATCCTGAACCTTCAAGTCCGTGGGTTCCGCTTCACGGAAAACGCATACCGTACTCACATAAATTGTATTACTGAGAAATGTTTGACAGCCAATGTTTTAAACCAAGCAATTTTTTTTATCGTTTCCAATTTCCCATTCAAGACCAATCTACCATTTGTCACGGACGTCGAACATCTAGTTCAGCATTATGTATCAAGTTTAAATTAACCAAAGGTCAAAAGTAGGAGCCAAAATACGCAGAATTTTAATTCGAAAGGACCGTGAAGGTTACGGCGACAAGCAATGTGGCTAAGGTGTTAGCTTCCGGGTAAATTATAATTACTTCGCAGGTAATGACCTCGTAAACGAGCTTTCAGTGACACCGGACACTGACCTGGATTCGGAAACGTTTCGCAACAATACCCCCTTGAAGCAAATATCTCATAATGCAGACACTTAAAATAATCCCGCATCCAGTGAATCCACTCCGCAATATACGGATATTTCAGGCCACGGAATATCGATGGATTGAATGACGAACGGCATGTAACAGAAATAGTCATATTGATTAGTCATGTATTATGATATCATGCAAGATGGGACTATCAGCAAGACGAAAGAACCTTGGAAACGAAGTATAGTAAGTTTATTTCCTGGAGATACGGAAATTTCACTGTTCGCTTATGAGATTTTCCAACTCTGAAAGTATGTTTCATTGAAAGATATACAGGATGAACCGTAAGTAATGTCATTAATTTCAAGGGGTTATTCCTTGAGATATTTCAAACAAAAGGGTTTAATACAATTTTTCTAGTTTTTAATTTCTTTCCGAGATAAAAAATGTTTTATACGAAACATTTCTTAGCGTGTTTTGGGAAAGCCACTGACTGAATTTCCAATATGCTCAGTACATTTAAGAGAACAGTAGGTTATATTGTGATAATAAATGATTGAAAGAATTTTAGTTTTGTACTTCAAATGTGCAGAAATTTGATCCGAACAAATCTAACATTGTAAAATTCCTTTGCAGAACGAAAATTACATTTGTTCGGATCAAATTTCTGCACATTTAAAGGACAAAACAAAAATTTATTCAATCACAATACACTCCACTTTTAAATTAACTGAGCATACTGGGAATTACATCAATGATTTTCCCGAAACACGCAATGATATATTTAATACAAAACATTTTTTTTTCCTCGAAAAGGAATAAAGAGGAGCAAAACTATATTAAACTTTTTTGTTTGAAATATCTCAAAGAATAACCGCCTGAAATGTATGAAATTACTTATAGTTCACCCTGTATAATTTAAAGAGTATTTAAGACTATGAACGTCCCCTGCACGGCACAGTCAGTTGACCGAGCGATAGGTCGTTTCCTTGCAGATCTAGTAAAACAAATTAAGACAGGCGACAATCGTCTGTCCCCGCGGCAAGTGACAGGGACAGGCTCAGGGTGCCATACAGTGAGCGCCCTTCGTGAAAGACACTTTGCATTACGCCTTTTTATGAATATTACTTCCAGAATCTGGAAATCGAGTACAAAACAAAAAGAAAATAATTCCAATATTCTAGATAAATATTTATAATCTCTCGTCTTATGTGACACGTCCATTGCACTTCTGTTCCATTCTCGTAGTACGGTCATCTCATCGTTTCTGAATAGACTTTGCAGTTGAAGAGTTGCGTTAATAGTGTTATTGATGAAACTAGAAATGCATTGTTGTCGCTCGAGTGTAAATTTTAAGACCGAGACGTTAGCCGAGTTCTTTAATTAAACGACAGCGATAATAATGTTTATTTTTATATTAATTTATAATATCATAATTATGTTTAAATAAAACTGTCATAATTCAATTACCTTTGATTGATGTTCTGGCTGATATGTACAGCTGTCAAAAGAAAAAGTGGCCGCTCTCCTGGAACAAAGTTCCCTTCGGGTATCTTCGCTACAATTCGGAGACAGGCGATGTTACATGTTGTTGGACCACGTTGCCTGATATCTACAGTTATAATTGAAGTATACTGTGTGTTATTCGATAGCATAATGTTAGCGTTCAGCTTCTTATTCATGAGGTCCTGCGTTCGACTACAACCTCGTGCTTTTTATGTCCTTTTTTGTTCTGCTTTTGAGAGAGACAAACTAGACATAATGGCTCCTTTCTCTTTTATGATTATTTTAGTAATTAACATCAGGTTCATTAATATATTATGCCATGACTTCATCATTATCATTATGATATTGTGGCTGCAAATGGAAAGAAAAAAGATTTTATTCTCAATAAAATATCTTTCGTGGCATAAACATAACAAATTTACTGGCGTCGGCCTTAAAACATTAAAAAAATTAAGCGTTCAAAAAACAAAACAAAAGGCCACAATTCAATATTTAGTCTATCTTCCTCTTATCTCGATCATCTTGCAGTCGAGTGGGCATGGAATTGACTAGTCTTTGCAAATAGCGACTGTTCTTAGACACGATATTCCAGGCATTCTGAACATACACAAATAAATATTCTGTCCATGGGCAGGTCTTTCATTGCAAACCCAGCAATCTCCAATCTTTCCTATTTTCTGCCTTCCTCTTAGTCTCCGCATATGATCCACGTATCATAATGTCGTCTATTATTCTTTTCAACCAGAGACCCAACCAATTCCTTTTTCTCTTTCTAATCAGTTTCAGCATCATTCTTTCTTCGCGTACTTTTTCAAACACAATTTTATTTCTTATTCTGTCTGTCCATTTTACACGCACCGTTCTTCTCCACATCCACATTTCAAATGCTTCAATTCGTTTCTCTTCATTTCGTCGTAATGTCCATGTTCTTTCCCCATACAATGCCACACTCCACACAAAGCACTTCACTAGTCTCTTCCTTAGTTCTTTTTCCAGAGGTCCGCAGAAGATCCTTCTTCTTCTATTAAAAGCTTCCTTTGTTCATGTTTGCAGTTTTCTTGGGAAGGATAGGCCTAAATACGGTAACATCCCGTTGCTTTCCGCACACCACTATCTCTTTCGCATCTTATTAAATTCCAGGGGGCCCAAGCGTGGAGATGAGGAGAGTGGATTTGTCTAATTGGGCCCTACGGACTTCACCGAAGGTCACGGCAAGGGTTAAACATTAATTCTATCAGGATGTTTGACCCGGTCAGAGACCGGGAAATCTCAATTAGCCTTTGCTCCCCGCATTCTGGACTAGCTTCTACGAATCATCAGAAAATCTTAGAGTGTGATTGGGCCAATTTTTCCGTAAATGTTTCCACACTTTTGCTCTCGTAGCTCAGCGGACGAACGTCGGAATTTAGATGTCAACGTCTCAGGTTCAATTCCTCGTTACTCCTTTTCATTTTATTGTGGTTCAAGATAGTATAATGTAATAATACAAAAAGAAAAAGTAATACCAGTATTATGCAACTGGATTTTTCCAAACCTAATATTTAATTTATGTTATTTATATCGCTAAAGAACGATTACAATATAAATAACTTGAATATTATTTATACAGTATCACTAAAGAACGATAACAGAATATAAATGATAAATATCGGTTTGTTTAATTAATATATTGCGAAAGAACAATAACAATATAAATAACTTGAATATTGTTTTATAATGCTAATGAAGGAAAACAGAATATAAATGATAACTTGAATATTATTTAAAACGCTAAAGAACGATAACAGAATATAAAAAACGTGAATATTATTCATATCAGAATTTCACAGATTTATTACAGATGTATTTAAGAAATTGTAGAAGAATAGTAATTAGTAACAGTGTCCTATTTATTCTTCTTGGAGCCAAATTTGTAACTTTTAAAAGTGTGGTCACTATGTTGAAGTGTATGTGTTGCAACGGATGCTTGATTTGTTACGTATGTGAGTCAGTTATGGGATGCTTGATGTCGTCGCAATGTCGTAATTATAGTTTGATTGTGTTTGTGTGACTATTGTGTATTAATTTATCATGCATATTTGTGTTATAGAAGTGTTACGTATGTGTGTTGTTAATGTTTTTGTATGTTTCAAATTGATACCTGATATTTTTTTTGCAATCGCAATGCCTAATAATTTAGGGATTGTTTATGTTTTGTTTACATCGCGTAAGCTAATTTAATTTTCTTTTCCATTTCTCTTTATGCTTATCTTTTTTTGTGTATAAAACTATAGCCCTAACATACATATGTAAAATAGGGCTAACCCCCATTGGAGATACAATAATAATTATTATCCATATCGTTATAATACGATAACAGAATACAAATGATGACCTGAATTTTATTCATATCTCTAAAGAACGATAACAAAATATAAATAACGTTATATCCATAAAGAACGATAACTGGATATAAATAACAATTTGAATATCATTTACATCGCTAAAGAACGATTAAAAAATAAAATGAAAACTTGAAGAAGGCCCGAACCCACGACCTTCGAATCATTAAACAAGCACTCTACCGCTGGTCTACGAGGCGCAGATATGGAACACTTTCATAGTTCCGGAACTGTTTGTACAAGCACATGCATCGTGTAACATCGCCGCGACCCGAAGTGGACTTTGAAAATATTCATTGTTCACGAGTGCGGCCACTTTTTTTTTTGACAGCTGTACATCTATTATCAGGCAGTACATCTTACTTGACGATATGTCAGAGGAAGAACAAACAATTATTGTTTTATGCATCTGAAGTCTGGTTAGTGGAATATGTAGTTAATCGGCGATGTATGCATTGGAGGGGGGAAAGGAACTGACCAGCCTACCCCAGTATCTCTTGGCTTAGTTGCCTCATGAGTGATGCCTTATTGGTGTTACTTATGAGGTTCAAACCTGTCTTCGGACAGTTGCCTAAACAACAACATCATTCAATGTAGGCTAGACCTTGGAACTGTAGATCATAGTAAGTCACTGATTGTCATGGTAATCTAATGATGTTCATGGTATTTACAATTGACATAAGGCTAGCTGCAAGCCCTGATCACATATAACAGCTTGACAGAAGCACTTTCAAGACTATTCATCAATTTTTGTATGCTGACATCTACCGACAACAAAAGAAATCACGTTATAACCCTGATGGAATTGCTTGAAATAATAGCTTGCAACTGTACTTCCATCTAGCGGTCGTTACCAAAAGTTTAATTTTCGACAGTGGAGATCCTAGTGATCCTTATCTTTTATGTTACCATTTTATAACATGGGAATGCCCAAACTGATATACAAAGTGAGGTAATGAAACAGGCGATTTTCAGATTCGTGTCTTTTGGGTTGTTGTCGGGTATTTTAATTGTTACATGCAACAATCTATTCTTCATTCGATAGCATTTGTTTATAATGGATCGTTGGACGGGTGAACAATGTGCTTTAGCTATTAAAGCATATTACAAAAATAATGGTAGTTTCATTGCTGTAAAATGGCTATTTCGACGTCATTACAATATCCATCGCAATAATGGTCCGATATCATCAGCCCATGCAATAAAAATCTTGATTCAGAACTTTGAAGTAACTGGTTCTGCGTTAAAGAAGAAGTCTCCAGGTAAGCAAAGATCTGTACGTACCCCAGAAAACATCATCGGCGTAAGAGTTGCTATGATCCGTATTCTTAAACGTTCTGCCCGTTGTCATGTAATTACACTTGGCTTGTCAAACACCGGTATGCAAAGAATTCTTCATAAGGACTTACACATGCATCCATACAAAATTCAAGTAGTGCAGATATTAAAAGGTGCTGATAAAGTAAACCGCATGACTTTTTGCCAGCAATTCCTGGATCTAAATGTTAACGAAGACATTGTCCACAATATGCTGATGAGTGATGAAGCTCATTTTCACCTCCCTTTATACGTCAATAAACAAAACTTTCGATACTGGTCACCAACTAACCCTCATGAAATGCATGAGGAACCATTTCAGTGTCAAAGTCACAGTTTGGTGTACAATAGAGTCATTTGGAATCATCGGTCCTTATTTCTTTGAGGACGATAATGAGACATCTGTTACTGTAACATAACAGAGATGATTCAAGAATTTTTGTCTCCACAAATTGCCAATAATCCTCTCATCAATAGAGACACGTGGTTTCAACAGGATGGTACGACCAGTCACTCGACTAGACTTAGACTTGAAGAATATGTGTAACGAAATGGTCCCACCTGCGGGATGTAGTGTTCAGAAAATAAGAATTTCATGAGGTACGAATAAATGCTATTGCGTATACTTTAAATGTAAAGTGAAAGTTTCGTTTCAAAATAATCAGTGCAATAATGATTAAAGCTTTAAAATCGCCCGTTTATTGGCTCACCTATGTGATCAGGGTAGTAAGTCAAAAATATTGTTTCGCTGAAATATTAATTACTGACATTTGTTTTCATGGACATCCCGCAACATAGAATGATACACCCACAGAGACGAGATTTATAAGATTTAGATAAATCCGATAAGCTAGGTAGCAAAGTCTTCTCATTTGTAATAAAACGAGTACCTAGTACCTTACCTCCGCGCCATTTCAGGAAGCGCTCATACGCCAATTCATATTTAACTCTCGATTTTTCTGGTAAAAGGGATGAAATAACAGTTGAAGCTGCTGCTGCTTCTTCAGTATCTGAAGGAAAGTTTTCTTCAGATTCATTCATTTTTGCGAAAGAATTAATATTTTTTACAGTTATTACAGCGTTGATTGTTACCATGGTGAAATAAGTGTGGATAAGTAGCCAGTATTAAACGATCGTGGATAAATAAGTCCATACAAACAAATTACAATTGTTAGCAAGGTATTCTGACACAAACATTCTTCCTTGATGGCACTAAAGGTCGTTTCATGCATATATTACTTTACAACCTGTGACTGACAACACAAACAGGATGCAGTGTTCGAGAATGTTGCGTAACCGACATGACACTCGTATAAATGCACTTTGAAGAACCTGAATGGAAAACTAAAGAAGACCATGAACTAGATATGTCTCATTCATTATAATACAGGCACGGGGAAGAGAACCATACAATACAGTTTCCTTTCAAACTACACGGCGCACCGTTAACACAACGGCTAGAATGTTGGTTTTCCACGCTGATGATACAGGTTCAGCTTCAAACTGCGGCGAATTAAAGTGGTTGGGGCGGATTTTTCGAAGCACTTACGTCTTTCCGTACAATTCTTGCACTATTTCTCCATTAATCACAAATTTCAATGGTGTCATTCAGCCGGTTCGCCACAACCGCTTGTTAAATTTGTGGCAGTTCGTAGAACCGATTGTTAATTTTTTGTAAGTTAAATTATTACTTCTTTTTTTACAGAAAGGAGGAACATTAATTCAACAAGAAATTCTCTAGCTTTTAATAACGCAATAAACATAACGCAAAAATAAACAATACAGCTCAATGTTATATTTATTACGATATCGTACATTGCTATTTCTCGTCCAAGTGTATAGGCAATCAGGAGAGGAATATAATACTTACGCTTGCAACCTTGAAACTCACCTGCAGAGGGGCTGGGTGCAAGAAGGCATTTTATAGGATGTGCCCTTTTTGAGTAAAACGCTTTATTGTGTTCTATGATCTGTTACCCATATGATCACCAAGTTGCACTGTAGTTCAATACTGTGATCATAGAGGTCAGGAGTATCCAAAATGTAGAGGCGTGCATAGATAACATTATTACGGTTTGAATTTTCAACATCAATTTTCTCAAAACTTGCATTTGAGAGAAGTGTCTTTCTTACACCCAACCCCTCAATTAATTACTCTGACAGTCGTCTACTCTTTCGTTTTCCAGCGGTAATACCGCATACGCAAAATGAAACGCAGTATTCACAAAGATAATCTAAAAAACAGACTTTCTACTACCATATTACTGAACACATTAATAAGATATTTCGTTTTCTTCTTATAACAACTCCTACATTTTTTTCCCCCCATTTAAATGGAATAAATGTATCTTCGGATGTTTCAAACAATTTGCCAGTGTCGTCAGATATTCAAAGGTAGTTGGTATTGTGGATACTCTATACTCACCTCCTTCATGACACGAGTCAAGATTTTTGTGAGTTTTAAATTACTCTACACATAATTTTGAAATAGTATGGTGCATTGCAATTTCTCTTCATTTATGGCTGCTTATTCTTAATATATTTGACATTAAAGTTATGGAATTTTCAGTCATTAGCAGAGAGAACCGGTAGTTTGAAAAATTAGGATGACACCAGTGACCAAAATCTTGCTTCCATGTGATGACCGAATGTGAGAACAGTCCCACGAGTTGATGCGAATCATATGAACACCCAGTGCTTGAGGGTATAGCTGGGCTTCCCCGTCTATTTGGGACACATATACAGAGACCAGGTTGAGAGTTTGGAATGAAGTCTTATAACCTCTCTCCTGAAAAAAAGCGTAAATTTATTTTAAAACTCACATCTCAGCCACTTCAATTCTTCTTAGAGATTCTGATCTTAACGGCTATACCCTCTTAGCCGTATGTCCGTAAGAGGATTGTAATTTTTTCACAGAACTTGATGATGGTATCTAATTTGTTTTTACCAAGAAAGTTTCTGTTCATTTTACCTAATAATCGTTAAAACGTTTCACATTTATCCTCAACACCGTAAGGGATATTGTAACGTAAATATGAGTAGCAGAAGTTACTTAGTCTAATTTTATTCCTACTTCGACACAAAATCAATAAAACAAACGAATAATTATGAACGTGTAAATAATAATCATAAACAGTCAAGCACTTACTCTTTGACTGTCCACTTGAAGATGCAAAAAGGATAAAAATTGTAATCTTATCTATAATACATTAGCACTAATTGTTCCAAAAAAAAAAAAGGATAGCACTCAAGAGTTCAAGTTCAATGGTTGCATCTTATTGAAGTAATTGAGTCAGTATACATATTATACTGCATATGAATTAACTATGGCTCTAACATACTTCTATAAAATCGTGTTACTGTAGGCCTATCTCGGACATCCAGTAAGAACAGATTCTGTATTATTATTTTAGTCTGTCATGACTCTGCGTCAATGACAGCCAAAAAGTCGCCTATCTTTGTATACATACTTTTTTCTTGTAAATGTATGCCAATTATACAACAATTTTTGTAAATAATTCTCTCTGTTACCTAAATTGACCGTATCATCAGCAAATAAAATACAGTTTACAGAAATTCCATCCTGAATAACAGTAACTTGTGACTATCAGTACGGCATATACAGAGTGATACAAAAGGTAAGGTCAACCAGTGAGGAAATGATTCAGGGCGACATTTAAAGCAGGAAAGTCCTTTGTCAATTTTATTTATTTGCAACCTTTCAGAGTTACAACAGGCGAAACATTTATTCACAACTAAGGTGACTTACTTACAATAATTACTAATTTACAGTAATTTATTGAAGCAGCCGCTCAAAATGTCCTACGTTTGCACACAAACGTGCCTGGGAGCGTTCTCTTACTGCGCTGTGCACAAGCTCTAACAGCCCGTTTCGCAGTCTGATGTCTGTTGCAGCTGCATTAATTCACTGGAGTAGATGATCTCTGTCTGTAATCTCCGTAGCGTACACATTTTCTTTCATAAAACCCCATACAAAGAAGTCCAGAAGCGTTAAGTCAGGGGACCGTGCTGGCCAATCACAACATTTCACGGTGTGTTCCTTATACATTCTATGAATAATGGAAATTATGCTTTGTAAACAAACCTAGATCAAAACAACAATTAGTATTTATTGTAAGTATCATGAGATGTGAATTAACTGTTTGACCTGTTGTAACTCTGAAACAGTTGCAAACAAATAAAACTGACAAAGGAGTTTCCTGTCTAAATGTCGCCCTGAATCATCTCCTCACCGGTTGACTTTACCTTTTGAATCACCCTGTATAGTAGTATCTAGCAGCAGCAATAATAATAATAATAATAATAATAATAATAATAATAATGACAGAAACTGCATTATATTAGTTTACAACCTTTGAAGCGACTAAGCCGAATGCAATGTGCTCGGTCAATGAAGATTTTGTTGTCACATTGCGCGAGATTTAAAGTTTGTTCCGAGTCTGAAGGCTGTTGCCAATTTAAAGCACAAATATTACAAAACAGAAAACTAATTGCTGGTGCACAAATCCGTATAAATAATATACCAGTAGTCAGAAAGTACTCGAACTTCGGGTGGCAACGCCATGCTCTATATGCAACTTCTCTACCTTGTCCGTGTGGTATATGGCCTGATCTCCAGGCGTATAGACTCAGTGTGCCGACCGATCAAAGGAGAAAGTAATGCTTGAAGTGTTCTTCGACATCCAGGATCTCGTCGTACATTTCGAGTTTATTCCTGAGGTTCGAACTGTCAGTAAGGAGACGTATGTTGCAATTCTTCGACGTTTTCGTGATGCATTTCGTCGAAAAAGACACAATTTGTGGCAAGAACAGAACTGGGTTCTTCATCATGACAATACTCAAGCACATCGATCGCTCTTGATGAGCGAATTCCTCGCACAACACAAAATACCTGTCCTTCAATAGCCATCATATTCTCCAGATCTTGCTCCGTTGATTTCTATCTATTTCCAAAGATCAAATCCCTACTCAAGGGCAGTTTGGATCAGCCGAAGAGGTGAAAATTCATGCGACGAGCGCTCTGCGGGAAGTGATCAAAGATGGGCTGCAGGAATGTTTCGAGAAGTTGTATGGACGCTGGCAAAAGTGTGTCACTGCCCAGGGGGCGTACTTTGAAGGTGGTGTTGTGTAAATGGTTACTTGTCATCTGCAACAAAGGTATCTACACATGTTCGGTTATTTTTTGACTCTACTAGTATAACTCACGTGGTCGGGCAAAATAAGATTATGTTGCCAATTTATAGGTAGAAGACGACATTTTGCAAGAGAAATTCCAATGAATTGTCCCGTTCTCTCTCTTAAGTGTCAAATCTGACCCCTGTAGCTCGCGTTCTCTCCTCGCCTATAAAACTACTACTTCTTGCTTCATCAGTTCAAAACTTGAAAACCAGTGTATTTGATAATGTGCCTAATGCTGTGCCAGGCTACCGCTGAAGACAACTCAGGACTAACATAAGATAGGAGAGACAAATTTAATCTATTATACAGGTAAAAGAATAAAAATCTCTAATCTATCATTAGGTCACAATTTTGTAACTTTAAATTATTATTTTTTTTTTGTCAATACATTTCATGTCCAGTAACTGTTAAAACCCACACTGCATATACTTTTAATACTTTAAGATCTTATTTGCAACAATAATTTCAGGGAAAATAATCCACAAGAGATTAGTGGCCCACAGATATTTCGTCACGAAACTATTACACCTAAAGACTCAATTTCAGAGGTAGAATTCGTAGTGAGATTATAAGACTGACAACATGTCGACAAGGCACACTTTTCTTTATCCCACAAATATGTCACTTTTATGGATGATAGAAACGGGCTCTCTAACTACAGTCAATTTGCTACGTGCTGGCTTTCGCTTGGTTATCGCCCAAATGAAAATATCTACTTAGTAAAATTTTCCAATTTCTGTTTGTGCCAAATTCACTTTCCGCAAGTATGTCAGCTTGCGGTTTCAGAGGTATTCGTTACCAAAGCCGCGTGGTTTACAGAGCTTCAGATTCTTCACAAAGTCAATGTCAAACAATTTTATTTTAATTAAGTGTGAATGTACAGATAGCTTTCAGATATCTACACATCCATTTTCATGAATGATTTATGTCCCGCATTATTTCTGTTTACAATTATGTCGGTGAAATTGGATAAATGATGGATTGGATTCATATTAATACATAATGACAGTGAAAAAATTATCAGACACTTGATTAGATTTTCTGCGATATCATTTCCTCTATGAAGAAGTACGTAGGCACAGATGTCATATCTTTGTTTTCACGGAACATTACACCCGACGTATCTGATAATTTTCACACTAGTACATACGCGTATTATCTTCTGTACAATTTTAGGGTTATAGTGCACAACTTTAACGTTGTATGGATGCAACGGCTGTCGATTCGAATCCCGCTTACGGCGTAAAGATTTGTCAGTGTGATGTACTGGTGAACAATAAAATTGTTCTAGTGTTGACTCCACGTTAAGGAAAATTTACGGTTATTAAAAAGGCGAGTCAACTGTAATAGTTGCAGCATGTCATCCGGTAGCGGTGCTGCTAACTATATCGGGGAACCAATTGATTTAAAAGTCCAAGCAATCAATACGTTCAATGTACTGCGAGTTCAGAGAGACACATTTTAAGAGGCAGTTTTCATAAAATTTGATAAATGTATTAGCCCATGAAACTTGTTTATATTACTGTAATAGATGTGTAGATATTTTATGGTACACCGCGAAATTTTATTGCAACAAAATATAGAAATAAACATCCGCATATTCAAATTACGACAACCAAGTGTCAGTACGTAAAATAATCGGTTAAACAAGATCACAAGAAGTGAGTCATATAATGTAGTATTTTCTGTTATTCTATAACGGTGATAAGTTATGAAGACATTAGAAAGGTTATAAGAGAAACGGGAATATTCGAAAAAAAGATCCCAACAAAAATTCTGCTCACTAACATTCTGATGGGGGCAGATAAAAACAAGTTATTTTTTTTTTCTTCCATCATGTTAATAATGCCAAAAGATGTGCTTACACAAATTTTGGCCACTCGACCGCAATTACAAGACTGTCCAGAAAATGATTTTTCCTGGGTCCGTTTACAGAAAAAACACACTATGACATGGAAAGATTTCTTGAACAGATACAGCAATTGTTGCGCTATTTGTCAACATATCCCCCACTGGAACTGAAACTTCTGTCATACCATGGGATCAATGTTTGTATCCTTGTGTCGTAAAATCACTTGCCTGGGAACGGAACCAGCCATTTGGACCTCTCTGTCGATCTCATGATATGACAAATGTCTCAATTCCGATGGGGAATATATTAAAAAATAGCTCAACAATTGCTGTGTCTGTTCCAATAATTTTTTCCAATGAAGTTATGTTTTCTTTCTGTTAACGGCCTCTGGCGAACTTATTTTTTAAGGCCTTGGGGTCGAGTGGCCAAAATTTGTATGAACACTTTTTTGACATTACTAACATGGTGAAAGAAAATCTTTTTTATCTGCTCCCATCAGAATGTTTGCTTGTCAGTCTTGCTGAATTTTGAGCCGAGATCTCCGGCGTGAAGAGCCAAAACTAACTGTTCAGTTAATTGTATTCCTCACTTCATATAAGGAGTTAAAACTACGGCTAGTGAATAGTTTTTGCACCACGTTTTCGATCATCTCAGACTTCGAGTAATTTTAGAGAAATTAGGCTACAAGCGAATAATATCCGACGGAATCTGCAAGGTAAAGTAAACGGAGAAATGGCCGAGAATAAGACGTCGAAACTGGAATGAACTTGTTTAAAGTATGAGAGAGGCACACAATACTGAAAATAGCCAAGAAAAATAATCCACAGGCAAAGAGCCATTAACGATTGTGTGGTAGCTATTGTATATGTTTGCCGGAAACGATGAAAAACAAGAGGTTTCTGACCTACGTAAAGAAGGAGGAAAAGACGAAAATAAATTTCTGCAAGCGATGTAGCGTCGAAAAGTAAATATAGGGGGAGGCATAGTATCTTGAGTGTTTGGTAGATTTATTATTCATTAGTAATATACTGCTCTTCTGAAACTACCGACAAAAAATGATATGCTTACACAAACAGGAACTGATAAAATCCCTTATGATCCGGTCACTACGTAATTCTTAATTGAACTCGGCTCCACAATACATTGCCTAAGCAGAATAGTTCCATTACACAATACGTATAATGTAGCTTTCTTTCATTTCATAGTACAAGGCTGCATAATTCATGACGACTCTGAATTCACGTGAAAGACTAATAAAGACCAAACAATAAGTTATTCAATGTTATCTCACAAATAATCTCTTACGTACACTATAAAGATTCGGAACACGGTAGCATTGTTAAGAATATATTTTCTTTGTTATTATTGCTGTAACGGACAGAATTCAGATCAAGGAAACAAACAAACTTTCGCTGACTTCATTGTGGAGACTTTTTTCCAAATAAGAGTGCCCAAACGGTCAACACCATTGCTTCATAGTCCATGCAAATATCAAGAATTGCTTCATCAGGTACAATATATCAACGAAATACACACAAAACAGAGTGTAAAGCTGCACAAATGATGGCTGGAGTCTTTGTATAGTGCATTATTTTTGCTACAACTTGAATGGTTTTATTAATAAATGGTATCATGAAGGTGACAGAAACTTCCTGAACAACAACAACAACAACAACAACCATTAAGGGACCTCATGATCCATTCCAGCTGCAAATTTATCTCAATACAACTCGTGGCGCTCTATCCTCTGCTATCCGAAGTACGTACGTGTGCATGATGTTGACGTGTATTCTTTCAACAAGATTAAATATTTTTAGCTGGGCTCTTATCTTTGTATTGGCGATTCTATCTTTTGAGCCTTTTCCAGCAACAAAATACTCGTACAAAAATATGCAAAATTGTAATTCTCATTTCTGGAGTATTCCCTTCTTCATGCATAATATATTTATAAATCTATTTGAAATATGTCCTGATTTCGCTGAACTGTATGGCAGGGATGTCAAAACGCCTGCATTGCGTGCTCTGAAGAACCCGCACATCATTTCCTTAAGAGCGATGATTATACTTTATATTGTTTTTAGTATGAGCACTTAATTCAGGCGTTTTGATATCCCTGCTATCGCAATCATAGGTTTAAGTACATATCGAGGCATCATGCCAGAAGGTCGTATCAACAAATTTTGCATTACTGAAATATTTTAATGGAATCTATGCTTGAATACAATCGTTTGAGAATTACAATGGACATGAGAAAGAACTACAGAAAGTGTAATTCTGTAGACAAGGGTAGAAAAAATCATTCCATATTTATATGGCTCTAATGTAAACTTGCAGTTTTGTTGATACGCCCTTCTGCCCTCGATGTATGCTATTTGTGGACAGGGAACACTTAGAGGAAAACCATAAGCAGCACAGAGAGGATGGGATTGGTCGGAGCTTCCACGACAGTAGAAAGAAAGAACGATTAGTTGAGAGAGAAGCAAAGATAAGCTGGCTACACTTGAAAGGCAGTTAACTGGAGACAGTCGATCGAGGTACAAGCTCCTTATAAGAGGATAAAGACATTATTATTTATACTGTATTATATGTCATTAATTTTGCACAAGTCCACGTGAAATAGCAATTCTCATATTGTGTTTACGAAAACATACAGGTATTTTAAAAGTGACACATATTGAAAGATAGCCTATTATCGGCTAATATTATGAGATTTTAAATATAATCATTTGGTAACTAATCAGCATTACTCTGAAATCATACCGTAATGAGAAAATTGGAATAGTATTACTTCTGCGGACATTCGTCCATACATAACAAGAAGAGCCGAGAGCTAGTGCCCACTTAAATTCAAAGAAAGACGGTTCCATTTCGATAACTGCCCGACGCGCGGTCTATTGTGATAGATGATATTTTTGTGACAATGGTGGCATAACTTAGATGCGAAATCATAACCAAAAGTAGAATCAATTTTACAGATAATTAATTTCTTTGAAGAAACATATTTTCCTATGATACGGACTACATTTAATTTGTCTGCTTCGTCTACGTATTGCAATAAATTAGGAAGAAAACAGTTTGCTTTGATTTGGCATAAACTGCCATTTTGTGCTATTTATTTAAAAAAACAAAGATATTATTTTTTGCATCATTCCCCGATAAATGTAGGCCTACCCGTATGTAGTGGATATAAACAAAATCCGTCACATAACTGAGGTGAAATCGCAAATGAGTAGGAAAAAGGCATATCCAAAATCATTTTTTATCATAGGGACTAAAAAGTGTTCTGTGAATATATTGAAACAGATTTAACGGCACCAAAATCATAATCTTTTTAGTCAGTTACTGATTTTAGATCTATTTAGCGCAGGTGGAATTGGTGACAGCAAGATGGTATTTGGCGAGATGAGGTGGAACATTTGCCATATGATTACCTGGCATTCGACTTAAGTTTGAAAAAACCCAAATGGGTAGTCATCCCTAGTGGAAATCAAAGCCATGTTAAAGCGCTGCTCCTGATCCGTAGGCAAACGCGCCTGTACATAATTACAGACCGTAGGAAACGAGAGAAGTGGCGGAGACAAAGAAGAGATGGAAGAACCAACAATAATAAAGTCATAAGAACAAAAGAAGATCTCAGATGATAGACAACATTAAGATGTATCCGGATATTAAGAAGAAGGCTGAAAATAGGATACATTTGAGAATTCTGGGTTTGCAGTGAAAGAGCTGCCCTTGGTCAGAACACTAGGACAATGAATGAACTGTGAAGAGGGAACAGCCTAATCCGTGGAGAGGAGGAGGAGGAGGAGGAGGGGAATAATGAAAACAATCATAGACAGTTGTTCACACGGCTATGTACAGAATGTAGCACGACAACTTTTGATTACCCATTAGAGGTAATGTTTGCAGTCCCTATATTGACAGTTGCTTGTAGGTTATAGTAAGAAGAGTGCAGTCGGTAATCAAATACAAGATTTGTTTAATAACCGGATATCAAACAAAGATCAATGTACAAGTTATTGCCAAGTGGGTGAAAGTCCGCAGAAGTGAACGGGATGCTCATAGCTACATACGTATATAGAATAAAAATCGTCCTGCAGGAAGAGGATACCTAGAAAGATCTTCTCAAGAGGGGGGGAAGGGAAAGATAGGCACCATCGTCTGAGTATATGGCTACCCAAATTGAAGAAATAGGCCACAGATATGTCACATAATTCAAACAAACTCAAAGATGACGAGGAAAGGGAGTGGTAAGGGGTACCCCGAAAAGGGGGTAAGAAACAAATGACAATGAAAATGTATTAACATCTTTGCAGAATTCGTACCCAAGCCGGCATTCCAATGTTCTATACCTCTTGTACAACGTAATGTTTTCTTTTTGTTCTGTTTCTTTTAAAGTTTACGATAAACAAATTAGTTTCCGTATCACGTTTTAAGGTCTGAAAAACACGTACATGTTATTGCTAGAGAGAAGATTCTTTCTGTAACAGACGATTTAACACCTGAATGATAAATAATTTTATTATACAGAGTTCGTGAAGGTGAGCACGTAATCATCGGCATTGACCACAGTTCAGTCCACTCCTGCGCTGTACCAACTACCAAGCCCTCAATGCCAGCTCAGAACGTCTATTCCCGACGTCTGATGTCAGCACACAAATAACGCACGATGACGCATAATTCCCATTGCCGTGAACAACATCGCATTTTCTTCACAGTTTTGTCTGGCTAGATGGAATCTTTTTAATTTGAGCTCTAAGTAAAATTAGAATTAACCAGCAAATTACCGGTACTTTTTTAAATTCATATCAATAAAGGAATTATACTCGTATTCAGTAACTAATAATTCTGTAAATGTGCAATGTACTTTAACTTAATTTCTTACAAGTTTTATTTATAACCACACATAAATTAGGCTACCAATAAAAGAAAACACTTCAATTTCACTTGCTAGCGTTAAACTTGTGTATGTTCCATGCTTCGACATTGTGAATGCAGAATAGCGAGTATCACACTAATGCCTACACGCACAATAATGAAGATTTTCACAAATTTGTTCTCTTTCAAATTAGTGGTGGGAAAGAGGAAGAGGGACAAACTGTAAACAAAACGTTGGACATTCCGTCCGTAGCTCTTACCTGCGGTCAGTCAGGGAGAATGTACAAAACCCGTTAATAGTAGTAACGACTTTTACGTTCCACTATCTGTCCATCACTATAAAGTTTAAGAATAGAATTTGAATTCATGGGATCATTAATAAACGAAATTCTCACGAAACGCTTCCAGATTTTACCTAGAATTCCTGATCTGGCATTATTTTCGTTGAAATTAAGTTCTGGGTTCGAATTATCCAAATGTAAGGTTCAAAAGTTCGAATTAGATGATAATTTTTAAAATTGGTTTAAACAGAAATTTCAATGGAAATAAACATTTATTCGAATAATCCGACGTCGAATTAACCAATATATTATACTGCAGTACGCCACAAAGGGTTGACCAAACCAGGCACAATTTTTAAAGCATACTAATCATTTTGATTGGCACGGTGGTCCTTTCTTACACTGTCCCTCTCAAACTTCTATCAACAGTCGGTAAGTTTGTATAGGCTGTATGTTGTTGGCTGAAAAAAACTGGACGCAGTTTCACAGGAACGAATATATAATAAAGAAGTACAGTGAGTCTTCGCCATCACGCCCGCGATGACCGAACGACCGATCGTCCGCGTGCCCAGTGGGGGGCCGCGCTTCTGCCGCTGGCCGGTCGGTCGTCGCGACATGATGGTGAAGACGCACTGTATATTTTAGAACAGTAGCTAAGCATGATCAGAAATAACCACCTTCAAGTGCTATGATCACCAGGCTGTCAGCATTGCCCGCCTGTCAGTGTCGGATTCCACCCAGATCATCTGTCGGATAATTAAGTAAAGCGACATTTAATAAAGCAAGAAGCTAACCATATCAACGGGGCTGATATAAAACAGCCTTTTCCTCCTTAAGCATTTATGGAACATTTATGAAAGCTATCCTTACTTTTGGTTGATACAACATTACTAAAGTTCCAGCTATTATGAAATAAACTTGCCATTTAGTATCTTTTCAGATGTTATCACGTCACGCATCCATGTATTGTACATAAACGCGCAAACGCGAACGCACATGCACGTTTTCATCAGACTACAAAGATAAATTTCGTTTTCAGAATCATAATATGTTATCAAAGTGAGAGAGTGTATACTGAAGATGAGAAATAGCTCGCTGGAATTGCATTACAAGAGAATCGACCGCTGATGTTTCTACACACCTCATATGTATAGCTACATTCATATCTGTATTAAGGTACCTCGCGTGTAATTGGCTATAAAACAGACGTACAGTATGTGCCATTAAGCCGAAGATGAATATACAAGTTCTATAATTCAAACCTCACATAAAGCAGCTGACAAACATAAGGCAGTGCTGACATGACTATTCTGTATAAATATAAACGAACTTCTAATTGGGTTTACTATGAAAACCAAGAAACAAATTTCATGAAGATTAAGGCAACATTTTTTTGATGTACGAATATTATTTTTACACTTCAATAAAATTCGCGGTTAGTAAGTTTATAGGCTAAGAACGTATTTTATAGTTTTCCAATAGAAAAAAATACAATAATTCCAAAATTTCGTAGATACTATCGTACATAACAATGTAAGTAAAATTATGCTGGTTTCATTCAACTATCAGTGTAGCTTGTCTTACAAAACATTACATTTTATAGCATGAGTTGCCGACTGGAAAGATTTTCCCAACAAAATTAATCGAAGTAGTGCATCCGCGAGAATACGTGATGTTCTTTTTACGTAAGAAACCAACTGTGCACGTTTGAATCACGAAACATAGCATTAGGAAATATCGACAATATTTCAGAGAGAGGGAGAGGGGAGGGGAGGGAAGTGGAGAGAGGGAGAGAAAATTTAAAATGTTGATTTACTTGCGACTATTTCAATACTACAATATACTTTAATCTTTTTTTCCCCTTTTAATTGGGTTATTTTACGACGCTGTATCAACATCTCAGGCTATTTAGCGTCTGAATGAAATGAAAGTGATAATCCCTGTGAAATGAGTCCTGGATCCATCAACAACAGCCACCCAGCATTTGCTTGTATTAGGTTGAGGGAAAACACCGGAAAAAACCTGAACCAGGTAACTTGCCCCGGCCGGGATTCGAACCCGGGCCACCAGTGTTTCGTTTCATTTTCAATTAGCTATTCAGCTGGATTACTTTACAAATAATTGTACAGTTAATCTTCGCATGTGAAAAACTGGTAATAATATTTAAACAATACGCTCAAAACTGGTTTGAACCAACACAAACAGTTATACAAAAGCAATAGTTATAATAGGTAATTATAGGTACTATAACTCTTCATCTTTGCAACAGCATTTTTCGCGAAGTTGAACTATAAGGCAGCCTTTGTGCTACAAGTAGTAACTAACAATGAAGGATGGGCTACTCTCTCTTCAACACATCTTATTATATGCACCTTGATAAAATAAATAATAGTAATTATTTCAAGGCTGGGAACTTGTCAACAAGGGTTGAAAACTTTCATACAAATTATAAGGTGGTTTCTGGCACATCAACAATAACTTCCCGGACGTTATCTACTAATTACCATACAGCCTAGTAATGGTGGGAAAGGCTACTTTCTTCAATCCACAAGACAAATAAATAACTATCTTCAAGGAAGTGTACAAGTTATGAATGGGGCACAGGCTTGGGGTCATGTATACATTTTGTTAACAATGCTTTTCGGCAATGGGAAATAGTGAAGATATATCTTCAATTATGTAGAACAGGTAAATTCTTTTATATTTTGTATGCATTAATTCAACTCTGTAAACACGTTATTCATACACAAAAGAATCATCATGATCTGAAAATGTTTAGTTAGGAACGAAATTTTCAACTAAAGAAGTTTCTAAATTAATTAAAACAAAAAAAAAAAAAAAAAAAAATCTCTCTTCCCACAGAATCCGTTGGAAAACTTTCTACTAAATAATCTAGAATAAATAAGATACTAGGCACAATTTAAATATATTAGAATTTCAAATATTTGCATGTTTACTGTTAAAATGAACTGTAATGTGAATTACAGTTTGTACACATCTCATTTCACAATTCTTATACTTAATATTTATAAGAGAAATAAATTAATATAACCTATATACTATCTATAAAGATAAATGCATATTTAAAAGCAGTAACCATTTATTGATAATCAAAATTAAAAATAGACTAATTACAGACATTTAGCTCGCAAAAATATGTGAGGGTACAGTACTAATAGAACTATGATTTATTTATTCGTCTGGCAGAGTTAAGGTCTCTTCTTTTCCACTCAGCCAGAACTAAGTACTACAAACCATATGGAGATCTACAGAAAAATATCCAAACAGGTAAATAAATCTGAGTTGTGTATGAGAAACAGCAAATGCTTATACAAATGTATAATAATACCTAGGAATTTGAGAGAAGTAAAGCTAAGCAATTATAAGAAAAACGAAATTACAATCTTGCTAGAATAGAAAGAAAAAATGGGTCACGAAGTTGACACATACTTCGTCATGACGATTTACGCGTTTCGAACCATTCCTTTTCCATGTTGCAAATACTGTAGTATAGGGCCTACTGTTTATAGTCTATTTTCTTGAACTAGTATATATATATATATATATATATATATATATAAAATCACTTAATATGCGCCCAAAGAAGATGAAATTTAGTTTTCTGAATTGCGCATAAAATAAAAATAAAATAAATTAAAAAAATAATAATAATAATAATCACCATCATCATCATTTCCACTTCACGGATTAGGCAACTTGTCCGTTAATGCTTCACTGTTGTCTCCAGCATTTCCTGGGTCGTCCTATATATCTTCCTTCTCTCGGCATGTAGCTTAAGACTGTTTTAGAAAATCTTTTGTTTTCTGTTATAAACAAATGTTCAATCCAATTTTCTCTTCTATTATATATTATTTTATTACATGCTGAATCGATGTTTAATTTTTCCCCAATATCATCGTTCTTTATTTTATGCTATCTTTTACAGCCTTTAATGCTCCTAAGGAATTTCATTTCTGCCGATTAGTTTTTTTGAGTTGGTACCCAGGTTCACCAACATAAAGCAGCGTGGGTAGAGCTATTACCTTATACAAATTCATTTTGATCTCATTCCTAACTTTATTTCTAAAAGTTCTATGAATGCTCCTATATATTGTTTGAAATTTACTAATTTTATATTCAATGTCTTTAAAACTTATTTCCCGGTTTAACAGGTTTCTACTGTATTTATAAGTAAATGAATGAAGACAATAAACTGAATACTTTTCATGAATAAAATATTAATTCTACCTTTGTTAAATAAATTCCTCAGAAGTGTAGATTTTGTTCAGAAATCATATTCCAAAAATGTTTCAATGTTGGAGGAAAAATTGTGTATTACGTAAATTTCAATATCTTCAGGGAATAATATACTGTCATATACTACTTTTCGTGAAAGTAGACGCTTACAGTATATTTCACTATGACAAACAAGTGAAAACAGCCCTGAAGTAAAAGTTAATGTGTGATGTAACAAGTGCTAATGATGTTAATGATTTAACACTACCATGTAAAGAAAACATGAAGGATGTTGATCAAAGAATAATCACTTTAGTCTAAACTTGTGGAGTAACGGTTAACGCGTCTGGCCGCGAAACTAGGTGGCCCGGGTTCGATTCCCGGTTGGGACAAGTTACCTGGTTGAGGTTTTTCCCGGGGTTTTCCTTCAATCAAATATGATCAAACGCTTGGTAACTATCGGTGCTGGACCCCAGACTCATTTCATCGGCATTATCACCTTCATCTCATTCAGACGCTACATAACCTAAGATGATGATAAAGAATCGTAAAATAACCTACTAAAAAAATAAATAAATCACTGTATCCATACAGAAGTGAATGCTGCTGTATCCTGAAAGGATTTACGTCATCCTGACTTCTCTTTGAGTAACGTTTGTTGATACAAACACGGAAATTAGAACAATAAAATACGAGGTCATTATTTCTATCTCATGTAGATTATCGACTAATATTATCTTTCATAATATCATAATTAAGTATGTATACTTGAGCAATTACTCATATTCTGGAAATCAATATTCAATAACGCTACATTCACATTGCTAAAAGTGCCAATGCGTGTTACGGAAAAATGGTACGTGGCAGAGAAAATCTGAGCTCAGATTTGGATTCAGTAGCTCAAGAAACCATAAATGTAGCATACATTTTTAGAATAATTTTTATGACCCTTGATTTTGCAGACCTGTACAATCATACAATGGTGTGAAGTTTTCAACGCATCTGAGAGACACCAAAATGAGAAAATGTATTCCTGCTGTAGAAAGGATAGCAGTGGCATCAAGGTAGGGGAAACCATAATGTACAATATATGTATAATAAAACTAAAGACACGTCAGTATTATTAATTATATCTTCTGAAAACATTATATATTGTTCCTCTTTCTGTCATATATTATTGAATAAGGATGTCTGAAGTATCGGTTTACAATGATGAGTAGAGCTTGGATTTCCATGCAAATACATGTTTATATATAAGCTTCTTACACTTATCAAACTTTGGAAATACAGTATTCGATTTATGTTTTATCAATTTCAAATAACCATTGCATTTTTTGGCCTTTTTGGAAGTAAATTCATACGTAATGCATATTTGGAAGATTTTGGATTTAATAGCATATATTTAGGCTTTTATATTGCATATTACGTCCTTTTTTCTGCTTTAGTGCACATATTATGTTAACGTGCATAATAGTGCCTTTTATGAATGCTGCTTCGTGGAATCTGGTATTTCCACGTTATTTGTGTATTGAAAAAAAAAAAAAGAAGATATTTATAATATGGTTTCATGGCATCATACCTGACAACTAATCTTTGAATTTTCCACTAAATTCTCCCTTTGTTATAGCCTGCTGCAATTCCAACCCCCAACTCTCGCTCGTTACAAACCGGAGGTCAAAATACTGAAAGAAAGAAAGGCTGAAGTAGCATGCTTGGATACTTTTGTGTCCAATTGTAAAGTGTTGCTACAGCTTCTCTTAAAACCGCAAGAAGAGATATTTGTCAAAATGGATTGAGGAAAAGAAATTTCTAAAGATAGATGGTGATGTAGTTTATTGTGATTGTTGTAATAAAGACATAAGTACCGTTGTATTTTGGAGTGGATGGTAGCGTCGCAGTTAAAGCATAATCCTGCAAAGTCAGAAAGTCGCAGGTTCGATTCCCGATGCAGTCATGGTCATGCGGAAAAAGACTTCACTTAAGTATGCACCTGTCACTTCTCGTAATGTAGAAATATAATTTTCTGTGTTCGAGAACGTTCTTCAGACAAACATATGAGCTTAAGTGAAGAAAATCTGAGAAATTAGTTGTACATGTTTCAAAATAAAATAAAAATGCAACATAACGTAGAACTCGATTTTAATAGAGCACATTTTTACTGTTTTTTCGCTTCATCATGCATGTTTTGTCATATGATAATGCACAAATGCATGTATGTTTTAAGATTTGATAGTGCATGGAAACTGGGCTCTACTGACGAGAAACTCAAATCAGCTGCAGAATATATAGGAGTTGAATCTGAGGAGGATTAAGGAGAAGAAATGTTGGAAAAAACCGGGTATTGGATGAAGTGCTGCCTGACAATGGATGATAAGGGCTCATTAGGTTTAATGGAATCATGATGTCCAATTTTATAAAGATTAGGAATACTTAATTACAGCTTGCATCTCTGTGCTTACATGTATTTTCATATATCCACGCATTTTTAGAACATAATAGAGACAGTAGAAAATGCCCGTCTTCAATACCACCCAGTTCTTCCTGCAGTCTTTGCTCTGTAACTGCTTTCCTCTGGAGATTTTCCATAATAATCTGGTACATATTGCCCACTGGGTCTGCTTCTTCCTTTCAAATTGGGTGGAAGTCGATCAAAGTTTTGTAGAGGCCCTTTCTTCTTCTTTCTATTCACATTCTTTGTGTGTTTTGGTCTCGGAAATGTTAGTACTCATTCTACAAATAAGATAATGAAGGCAAAATATCTGATTCTTATGGAGAGCCATAATAAAAATAAATATGTTTTGATATCCTTTCCTTCTTGAAACCAGTGTAATCAACAAAAAGTAACTGATGACTTTTAAAAAAGTGAAGTATTTAATATTCTGTCTGCTTAAAAAAACACATTATTTTTCATATTACACAGTTCACATACCAATTGCATAGCACTCAACTAAGCATGGATGCTAAAATGTCTATTGTTGCTGGGCTTTGGTGAATTTCATGTACAAAACTTTTCATGTGGAATACAGAAGCCTTCTATTTTTCTCATTGTAGCTCATTTCACGTGCGCTATAGTCTGAAAGAGTCCTATTAGAAGTATACCCTGCCACTAGCATGCTCGAATCGGCTGCAAGAGAAGACAAGCATCAAGTCCTCAGTGAACCGGCTCTGTAGTGTCAGATGATGTGTGTGAAAAGAGACACTATAGTCGCGATGCTGTTATTCCCGGCGTGACTCCTCCTCTTTGCTTACGTCTTTGGAAGTGAAGGCTCTATAAAGTCTAGATAGGTAGTATCGTTCGCCATTTTTGTTCTTTCGTTGCCGAGCTACCAGACGAGGAATCTATTTGCCGCACCATTAAACATTATCATGTCGTAGCTTCTATGATAATAAATCAAACACACTGTAATTGAACAAATAATTGAGCGGCAAATAACGTCCTCGTGTGCTTTCTGCAAACGCCAACGAAAGAGCCAAAATGGCGGGCGATTATATTAAGTATTTATCGAGCCTTACGAAATGCATAATGTCATCATCAGCGAATCACAAGATGCACACGTTTAAATGCAGCCGACCTGCAATGTGATTGGCTGCCGGAAATTAGAGCGACGGGACTATAGGTATAATACCTTCTTTGCAGCTGCAGTTCTGGTAAACCAGTTTATGAGAGCTAGTGTGAAAGGAACACAATAAGACCCTCTGCTTACCAATAACACTGTTTTTCATTTTCTTTAAAATCCACCACTCCTGACCACATATAAACTCGCGAAATTTGTGTCTAATTATTACTATGTTACTTTGATGTACCGAAGTACATATATTTCAGCGTAGAAATTCTGCATTACCATATGGTGAAGAATGGGTAGAACGGAGAAAAATTCTCTCTGGCACCAGGATTCGAACCCAGGTTTTCGGCTGAGAAGGATTCTGGCATCATGATTTGAATCCGGTGTGACTTAGTGGATAAAGTGTCAGCTCAAAACCCAGGTTCGAATCCCGGTGACAGAGAGAATTTTTCTCCATTCTACTGATTCTTCACCATTTGTGTCTAATGACAAGTATGCTAACCACTGATCACCAAGAATCACACAACCGACTCAGGTTAGTTATTAGATAAGTAAAATATCATAATAATTATTGTCTTCCTCTTCCTGACGATGGAAACATGAAGGAGTTCAGAAACAACAGAGATAGTCTTTCACATACTACCTGAAAGCTAACTCAGCATAGCTCTTTTAAAGGCTTAAAGCCACATCACATGCAATCAAACAGATCTGTAAAAGTCTACTGCCTGTCCAAAGTTAAGAAAAAATACGTTATTCTCACAAATCGAACCATCTTATTATTTCTCTTTACAACTACATAATATGTAAACATAAGAAAGGTTACTGTTCCTTTTAGCATGCAAAGAACTGTTGTTTAGAGCTTCATTTAAAGTGCGAGGGAAATGGTATTTTTAATAATGTTCAAAAGTGTCTATATTTGAGAGAATCGAATCTGAGCTAGAAGGCCTTTTCTTAAATTTGGGCAGACATAATATAAAACAGGGTAATGCACTTACGGAAGTAGTTGAGAGCTTCTCGGATCTGGTCCGGTGTGAGGTTCAAATCTACTTCTTCGGGTTTGAGTGCTGGAGCTGGGATGAACCAGTCCTCGTTCTCGTAGCCTAAAACAGATATATAAAATATGACAAACTGAAGAACTGATATTAGTAACTTAATAAGATGGAAGTCCAAAGAGTAGCAAAACTAGGTTAAAATTATATTTTGACATCAAAACGAAATTTCTGGCGATCCAGGAAGATATGGAGAGATCAAATGAAAATGCACCATGTTCCAGAGATCCTAAATACAGTTCGATTCCCGGCGGGGTCAGAAATTTTCATGAAAAATTTCTACCTCGGGACTAGGAGAGATGGCGATGCACAACTTCTAATCACTAGATTGTGTACCAATATGCCTGGGTTAAATCCAAAATCTCTTCGCAGTGTATATGAAGAGAAGGCATAAGTTACTGTTGATAGTGATTCATCCGTCGGATGGGGACTTCTCACTGAAGACAGACATCCTCGTGAACTTGTGATGGAGAAAATAAATGTGAAACAGAACGTTCCTAAGTGCTTTAGTTCTCCTATAATTCTTAACGTGTTATTACTCTGTTTCCTGCTATATCAACTCTTAGTCTTTGAACAGCTTCTGTAGTTTAGGACAAACGTTAAATGAAGAATTACAATAACACCCTTGTATCAGATCAGAGGGCAGGGGCGGCCCGTCCTTATGTGCTACAGTGCTACAGCATAATGATAATTTTTGCTCAAATAATGTATTTGTAATACCATAGTATTTGATGTGTTATTTGACAATTTCCCGTGGTTATGTTCATGACGCGTTATAGTGTGTCTAGTCTTTGCTCTTCGCTCTTTGGTGCCTCAGGGGGTACAATGTGCTACTCAAAACTCTACATGAGAATGTACACAATTAATGCGCATGTGCAAAGCTGAAATCACTGCTCTGATTGGCTATTTTTACGTCAGCTTCAGCACAACACAGCTTGGAGATTGCAAAAGTAAAGCGCAACGAAAGAATGCTTGTTTGTGGAAGAACTCGGAACTATGTACAATGTATTTGGTAATTCAAGTGTCCGACTGCTGCTGCCATCTATCTTTTTTTTTTTAGGTTCCTCCTGAATCAGTCAGCAAGCGACAGAGAATGGAATCACAGAAAATTGAAGCCAAGGAAGTATGTGATCGTATAATTCAGGAAACTACTTATCGTTTCCAGTCTTTAAACTGCCTAGACGCAACAAAATTGTTAAACAGCAAATTTTTTGACAATTTTTCGCATTATTTTCCTGAACGCAAACTTGAAGTTGCTGTCAACAGCTATACTGTACTGAACAAAAGAGTGTTAAAGACACAACTTGGAGTTATATAGGGAAGACCCAACTTCTGACTTGTAGATGGCTGTTCAATTGTTACAATACATAGTCTCCAACAATTTACAGGATCCATTCTGTGAAGTAACCAAGTTGTTAAATATTTTGGTTACAACACCAATGGCCACTGCTGAGCCAGAAATATGTTTTTCTTGCTTGAAACGCATAAAAACGTTTTTAAGGAACACTATGTCCCAGGATCGCCTCACTGCTCTTGCAATACTGTCAATAGAAAAGAGTATGATGTCCAAGATGGAGGGGTTTAACACCAGGGTAATTGACAAGTTCTGAAGTAGGAAGGAACGTCGTGTGGACTTCATAATTCGTCACTAGGCGAGTCTCAAATAAAGATAAATGCATATAAGTGTATACAGTAGGCAGATATAGATTGTAGCATACTCATTATTTTGACCACCAGCCGCTACTGTCAGAGGGTTTGAGTGTTTCAAAGAATCCATAAGCTATCCTAGCTGCACAGATTGGTACCTCTCCCATTCTGAGATGGTGAATATGAGAAATGGAACAAAGAGAAATTACTCAAATTACTATAAAGACTGCTCAGAAAAATAAATCACAGATAGTCTAATGGCCAAAGAAGGCAAGGTAGCTGTGAGTATATCTGTAAATAAGAGCAGAAACCTGTGAATGGGCAAGGCATGAAACAGAGAAAAAATATGTACCAGTATCTGTTGTGAATAATAATAATACCATTTCCAGTGACAATGACTGCGTTATGCATAATCTGAACACTTTGTAATCAAAGTCAAATAAACGTTGTATATTAAATCGTCATTATGTATGTATTTATTAACACTACAATTGGGTATACACCCGGTGGCAGTGATATATATTATGTCATCTTCATCTTCACCATCCTCATCTTCATCCATCTCCTGTACTGTGCACTCTGATTGGAGAGATGATTGCAATTCAACCTCTGTTTCATTCTGTCTTCTCAAGTTTTTCTACTCCATTCTATTTAATCATACATTACCAAAGTCTCATTTTAACATCCATGGCGTAAGAGGTGGTAACATCAGGTATGAAATTCTTTGTTGAGCTAAAGTATAGCAGGCAGTGGTGATATTCGGCCGGTTCACACTGGTTCGAACAAATCGGTTGTTAAATTATTTTTAGGTAATATTTGCAATTACCATGGACCTACACCGTATATTTTAAACATATGTACACATTAGAGAACTGGTTGTTAAACTTCTTGAATATCACCACTGGTAGCAGGAATTATGAATTGGAAATGCCACAGTTACTCTAAGAGGCTCAACAATCAATCAATGTCCTTAAGGCAATGCATTACTGAAATTTCTAAAATCCTTTCGATAAACACTTATAAAAAATTGAACTTAACTTTTTTAAAATTTTCTTAGTGAAAATCCTATTTCTAAAATAATAATTTTTTTTTAATCTATTTTTTTCTTAAGGTGACACTGCATATTGTGCAATGGAGCATTAGTAATGCCCTACTTCAATTTGTTCATTTGTAAAAAAAAAAGATATAATTTCTTCAATGTTCAAATATTCAGAATAAAATAATAATAGTGCTTTACGTATAATTCTCTAGAAACAAAACTATATTGAATGCAGCCCATCAAATGCTCCATTTCACAACAGAGATATTAATGAACAAGTATGCCAAGATTCATCACTCTAGCTTTAAGCATTGAGAAAGAAAATGAATACTTGTGGTTGAAAACGTAGAAAATTTATGTTTGCGATAATTAAATTTAAAGTTTTGGTTACACATACTGTAATTCGTACATTAACACAACTTCTACCAAGTATATAGAAAATATACTTATAATTAAGATATTGAGACAAAGTTTTTATGAAACCGTACATTTTTAGGGTGGAAATAAAAAAATGATAAAATATGTCAAAATTCGACTATTTTCAGTAGCACATTGCCTTAATGCACAGAGCATGATGCTAACAGCATAGGGTTCACCCTCTTAGCCATTCCTAGCAAAAGAGGCCTACCAATATTTACAGCACAGCTCTGAGCGCCATTATGTCACAAAACATTATGACAAAGTACACATCTGTGAGGATGTTTGTCTCAATGTTTACAGGTGAATACTGCTAAATTCAGTGACGTAACTTATTGTACAAGCCAAGGTTACACTTCTAACAAGACTGTCACAAAACTCTCTATGAGAGGGATCACAGAATAGCATAACATAACTTAGATATATATGTATAAATTTAATTGTAATCTCTGCCATTTTAAATTTAGGAACAAACAAGTGATTTTAAAAGAATGTTATTTTAAATTAAAATTTCAGCTGCCTAAATTGTTCCAACATTTTAATTTTTCGGTCTAATAAGAAACATGGTAAATATAATTAGTAAAACACTAACCAACTTTACACACTACATAACAAAGTTATTAGCACAAGTATTCGAACAGGTACCAGTACCAGTTCTATACATAACAAAACATTATAATGTAACTATATTTCAGAATATTTTTGTTGACTATTCGTTTTCTATTGCTGATTGCGTATTAGGTAGCTGAGGTAGCTATGAATTCATCTGTAATCACTTGTTTCATGATCTTTTGTGAAAATCCCCGATTTTCTAAAACAGTATTCTATATACATTCCAGTTTATAGCTATTATATAATGGGTTTTAAAATTAAGAGTTTCTCAGGATATTCGATGGTTTATTGCTCATTTCTTGTAGTGAAAGGAACATGTAAATGAAGTTTCAGGATTAATCTCTTGTCTACAGATACCATAGATGAAATAAGAATCGGCAATAAACCACGTTCAGAGTGGAATAAAAATCTAATGCTCATAACAATACAGCCACAGTAAGAATAATAATAAAAAAAAAAAAAGTTTTGTGCACCAAAAATGATTGTAGAAACAAAGATGACCATGGGAAAACAATGTTTTTGTGCTTCAGTTCTCCTACAATTCTCAATGTGCTGTTATACCAATTTTTTTTTTTTTTTTTTTGCTATATCCTCATCTTATTGTCTCTGAACAGCTTCTGTAGTTTAAGACAAATATTAAATGAAGAATTACAATGACATCCTTGTATCAGACCAGAAGGCTTGAGTGTTTCAAAGAATCAATGGGCTGTCCTAGCCGCATAGCTATGGTACCTCTACCGCTACGAGATTAAGGATATGAGACATTTAACGAAAAGAGACTACTCCAGTTGCAAAGACTGCACATGAAGTGCAAACCATTACTCAGAAAAATAAATCACAGTACTATAAGGTCCAAAAAAGACAAGCTAGATAAATCTGTCAGAAAGAGCAGAAACCTGAGAATGGACAAGGCATGAAACAGAGGAAAAATAACACATCTGTTGTGAACGATGATACCATTTCCAGTAACAATGACTGTATTAATCATAATTAGAACATTGTAATCAAAGTCAAATAAACATTATATCCATATATTAGTTTGTCGTTATGTTATCTTCACCTTCATCATCCTCATCCTCCTCCTGTTACTGTTGATATAATGAGGAGAGCCTTACGCAGAAGTGACTATCATGGCAAGGTTTCTAAACCTTATCAATTAAAAAAATAGAGAAATATTTGTTCTTGCATAACAGTTCATTGAAAAGAGTAATGAATATTGGAATTTTACAATTTTCTGCAGTGAAAGCAAACTTATCATTTATGATTCAGATGGAAGATTTACTATGTGAAGAAACACAAATCAAAAGTTGAACATATACAATCTTAATCTCATAGATTTCGTTTAAACGTTTACATAGTGACATTTATTAGTTATTCCTTCAATAAAATGGATGTATTCAACACTCTTAGCCAAAACAAAACCACATACCGTCTCTGAAGATATTTCAGTTCCCTCCAACATTCTGATTCCACTAATATTCCATTGCCTCCTCACAATTGAACACTCTCTCTTTTCATTTCATATTAAATTGGAAAAATTTGTTTTTAATTTTCCTCACCAGAAATAAAGAAATTTTTGGCCATCATTTTCACTATTTTCCAATATGGTATAAGAAGCTTGCTAATGTCATCTCTGCACTCAAATAAGTGCACAATAAATAGCACAAACATAAACAAATTAATTATGAAAGGTTAAAATAGATATTTCCTGGTTTACCAGTGTTCTTCATACTGTTCTCAGAGTGAAGTATTCAACAGGTTCAAACAATTATGCAGATGGAAGTTTTCATCATAGCATCATGTTGATTGCAAAGTTTTAAAATCTGGACTTCTTTTAATTGGTTATTTAACACAGCCGTAACAACTGCAGGGTTAAAGAGTGTCAATGGAATTGATGATAGTGAAACGGTAATTTGACATGGAAAGTTCGAGAATTCGCCATGTGATCATTTGTCATCAGCTTCAGAATTGAGAAAAATCTCGGAAAAAAAGAACTCAACGAGGAAATGAATTAAGTGGGATTCGTCAAGAACAACCTCTTAACACGAATCTATTTGCAAATCAAGATTTCAGGTATAACTCCCTGTAAAGTTGATTTGAATAATTTCGAGGGACAAATTGTTCCGGGGCCGGGCATCGAACCCGGGACCTTTGGTTTAACGTACCACGAATCTATTTGCTACCTTTGCACCAGAGGTTAACAGCCTGGCTTGTGAACATTCCAATCCTTTATAGATTAGAGACAAAGCAACTATATAAAACATAGTTGAAACAGAGCAATAACTTCACTTTGGGGACAATCAGAAATAACTGAATAGTTTGCTATTTTTATTATTCTTTTTAAGTTCGTCTTTTATTAAGTGTTGTATGAAGCATCAAGCTGATTTTTTTAAACACTTTGTAGAATTCTATCTTCGTAGTGTATCCAGCTATTTGCTGACAACACGTATTCCACTATGTTTCACTATGAATTTCCTCCTCTTACAAATGATGGGTAAAAAGCATGATGCTGGTTGTATATTTCAGCAGCCACATGAACACTTTGTAGAAATGCCTTTAAAGTTTCAATTTCTTGCTCTGCCAGTTGATCTATTACGTTACAATAATAATAATAGAAGAAATGCGCACAAGTGTGCAAGAGTTGATTTGTTATTATTCTTTGCTGTATTCGCTAATCGACTTGATTCTGTTCTTGCATTTTATTATGTGATATTTTTCGCAGAGCTGATCACAGAGCTCGCACACGCATTCCAGACTAGGAGAGTGGTAGTGTTGGGTCTTGCAGAGTTTGTGGTGGTAGCCATGGATCGCCAGACTTGTTATTGTATGTCATAGTTCTTGGTTGGGTCCTGCCCAAGTTCTGTCGGTCATCGCGTTCGTGCTATAGAAGTCAAGCCAAATCTAGTCTCTTTTCTGTCTCCTTTCCTCTAGCAGTCTGGTCGAATTCTTGGTAGATGGCAGTTTGTACCATAGGTCTTCTATTAAGAAATTTTCCCTCGCCAACTCGTAGACTATTCTCGATGGCGCGTGTTTTGAGATCCCGAGAGCTGCTTTTAAGAACCGCGCTTTGACGTTTTCCATAGTTCTGAGATCTCTTAGGCTTAGGTTGGTCCATATGATGTCAATGCCGTAGGTTATTATCGGGACAATTTTTGCCTCGAAGAGTTTAATAGCAGTGTCCAGGCTGAGCTGCCTTACATTCTTAATATCAAATATTGCCTTGATTGCTGATGTTGCTGATGATGGATCCGGAAGGACTTTGTCGTTGTTTGCAGTGTTACTCCCAAATATTTAAACGCGTTGGTGACTTTTAGTGGTTCATTTTTGTAGTAGAGCATGTCGTTGTCCGTCTTTCTACCTCCCCTCCTGAACGTCATTTGTACTGTTTTGTCTTTGTTGATCTGGAGCTGGTTATTACGTTACAATGAGAATACATTTACTGAATAGCCAGTCTCTTGATACATTCAATAAAACTGGTACTTCCATAGTGCTGGAAAATCATGCAATCATAGCAGGTAATAAATTCCATATTATGAACGTTCCCATAAACACAATTCTTCACTTCACATGGACGACATAGACTAGAAATGATCTCTGAGGTGACTTAGAATCATGACTTCAATTCCCACGATGAAGGTAATGCTAACATGATACATGACCTCTTCTATGTCTGATGCAGCCAATGCTTGATACCAGCAGACAATGAAATGAGCTCTGCTTTCTATTCTCTGCAATCACTAAAACAAATTCAATATGTTACTTCATCTTTCAAAAACTGAACTCTTTATTCCACTGCCTCCATGGCAAATACATACCAAAATCAGATATTCATAAATAACAGTAATTCTAAAATAACGCAACCATTTTACCACAAAAGCATAACTTTGGATAAGACCAAAAGGTACGTATCCATACCCTATGGAAGGAGATATATAAACACATAATACTTCCCTTGCTGGGATTTAGAACCAGGTCTGCTAGTTTGTATCACAGACTATATTAATGAGCCATAATAGACATCTGTGTTAACAAAATATTTGATTTGATGCTCTTGCAAAGGTTATGTTGTGATGAAGGTTTTGGATATATGATATTTTAGAAAATTCAATAATACAATACATTAAAGTGATCATTTCACTCGTGTATCATTTCGCCTTTAAAGAGTAGAATACGCTGAATTTCAATCAGTCAGAGATATTTACTCCAGTATTGTCGACTACATATTGTCACTTTTGTCTTATAATCTACGTATTGCTATGTGAAAAGATTTATTAAATCTACATACTCAGACTTCAACAAACAAAATTTGATAATACAATCTCAAGGGAAAAAATGGAACTCTCTGCGTCATAATCCACAATTAATTCCCGAAAATCGTCTGTAGCTGCATTTAGATTGGCAACAGGCCATGACAGTTTGGCCAAACACCTGCATAGAATTGGAATATATCAGTTCCCTAATTGGCCACTGTGCAACTCAAACCAAGAAATGAATTCGGAACACCTCAAAATCTGTGCTTCAGTGGCAGACCATGATAATATCTTTGAAAAATACTGGAGTGCAAGAGGTCAAATGACTTTATTGTCAAACGCCTGGCATTAGAAAACAACAACTTTTGTCTTATGCTGATGGTTCGTAATAAGTATCTTCGAATCAATAAGAAACACCAAAACCTAATTATCAGTAAACTCAGAAACAAAAAATCAACATCGATTTCCTCAGTATCAAGTACAGTACATCCAATAAATTTACTTGAACAGAATTTCACTTCCATAATTACACATTTAGTTAAATTTCCATCATTTTAAATTTCATTGTGCAAGGCGAATGGAAGCCATCCAAGAGCATATGCAATAAAGATTACTAAATTTCACTGTGTTTATAATAAAATTAATCTTTTCATTATTTCACTGTATCTTTTGTTTATGTATAGGTATAGTAGTTGACACTAGATTGCTCTAGTCTTATTTGTAAATATTCTCATTATTTATAAATGCGATGATATATTATACACTGTAAGTGAATAATACAGACCATTTTCTTACATAATGTAGGTCGACCAGGTAGCGTGCAACAGGCACAAAGACCATGCAACATGCAGCAAACCATCTTCCACAAACTTAACAGTCCAGTTCAGTTTCTCTGTAGGAGTGGTTGTGTTGACGTTAGATTGCACATTATTCTTCTGATTGTGTTAGTGAAGTGTTTAGATTTAGGAGTAGTTATGTTAACATTAGATTGCGTATTATTTTTCTGATTGTGTTTAGAATAGCTTATTTACATGGCGCCACAGATTTACTTCAAAAAGAGTGATTGAGGAAAAGTAACAGGCGATTTGCAAGAAAATTTTCTAATGTTACCATTCCACATAGCAACAGCAGCAAAAGACCACTCCTAAACCTAAATCTAAACACTTCACTAACACACTTACAATAATAACATTCAATCTAACGTCAACACACCACTCCTACAGAGAGAATGAACTGCATTGCCGAATGTGCAGGAGACAGTTTGCTGCATGTTGCATGGTCTTCCTGTCAATAGTGCACCGCCAGGTCGACCTATAATATGTAAACGAATGCTCTGTATGAGTTACTGTTCATTATTTTTGTTTTATTGGTTATTTATATATTATTCTATTTATGAAGCAGTCTTATTAAATATTACATGAGGCTTTCATTCTCTTTGGATTGACAAGTAAGTGTTTCGAGCTCTTGAATTTACCAATAAAATGAAAAACTCTTGTGATATTATCTATGACAAGAGCAAGTGTGAAGAAGAATAGAGTATTGTCAATTAGGTGGAAAGTACTGGATGACTAAAACATGTATTTCGGCAATGTTCTTTGCATGAGTCAAGTATGATGACGAAGTGCTATGTAAGGGGTTGAATGAAAAGTTGTTGTTTTCTAATGCCAAGCGTTTGACAATAAAGTCATTTGACCTCTTGCACTCCAATATTTTTCAAAGATATTATCATGGTCAGCCAATGACGCACAGATTTTGAGGTGTTCCAAATCCATTTCTTGGTTTGAGTTGCACAATGGGCAGTTAGGGGACTGATATATTCCAATTCTATGCGGGGTCTGGCCAAACAATCATGGCCTGTTGCCAATCTAAATGCAGCTACAGACGATTTTCGTGGTAAATCGGGAATTAACTGTGGATTATGATGAAGAGATTTCCGTTTTTTCCCTTGAGATTGTGTTATCAAATTTTGTTTGTTGAAGTCTATGTATGTAGATTTAATAAATCTTTTCACAGAGTCATATGTAGATTAGTAACAGGTCTGTAAGTAGCAGTGCTGCCCTTCTTTGCTAGTGCATCCACATTCTCGTTTCCCAGGATTCCACAATGGGATGGTATCCATTGAAATACAATTCTTTTATTGAGTGATATTAATTGAGAGAGCATTTTAGTTATTTCTGCTGTTTGAGATGAAGGTGTGTGTTTAGAGACTATTGATAGAATAGCTGCTTTGGAGTCTGACAATATAACTGCATTCTTAAATTTATTGATGTGAAATAGAAGATTCCTGAGACTTTCACTTATTGCAACGATTTCTCCATCAAAACTTGTTGTTCCATATACAAGAGATCTATAAAGTGAGAAGAGACAGCACGTAACTCCTGCACCGGCACCTTGTTCTCTGGAGATCAAGGATCCGTCGGTGTATAAATGAAGCCAGTTTTGTGGAGGGTACCTAATATTAATTGTCTCTAAAGACAATTGTTTCAGTATTTCAGTGTTTACTTCTGATTTCAGTATTTCTTCTGTTAAATTTAGATTATATTCTATATTTAATAGAGTTAAAGGGTTTGGTTTAATTTGTAAGTTTTTTTTTTTTAATTCGGGATATTGATTTTCTGTTTTAATTCTTGAACAATGGATATGAAACTTTTTTGAGTTTTCAATCTACAGAGAGGACTGTATGAATGCCAATTGTTTCCTGGTAATCTGATAAGTTTTTCATATTGGATCAGTGCTTTTTCTTCTAATGTCATTTTGATGCTGTTAATATTAGTGAGGAATCTCACAGAATCTATTGGAGTTGTTTTGATTCCACCAGTAATGAGCCTGAGAGCTTGGTTTTGAACATATTCTATTTCGTTTATGAAAGGTGAAGTAATTAAAATTTCTCTGCAGTATGTCAGCACTGGCTGTATAAACATTTTGTATGTAGTGTTCAAAGTATTCCTAGAGCATCCCTATTTCTTTCCTGCTAGTCTTTTTAGAAGGAAGAATCTTTTACGAGCTTTTTCAGAAATATATTTCAAATGGTTGCTCCATGTTAACTTACTATCGAAAATAACTCCAAGATATTTGGATTCATAAGTCCTAGGAAGGAGTTGGCCATTGTATTGGATATTGAATTCTCTTTCTTTTTTACCAAGTGAAAATATTTGGTAGTTACTTTTGCTTAAATTGAGTGTCATCAAATTTAATGTATTCCATTCATGTAGTTGAGTTAGAGCTTTAAGAGCAGAATTTTGAATTTTGTTTCTATGTCTGTAAGATCCGGAAGTTCACAAAACTATATCATCTGCAAATAGTGCTGTTTTCATGTTTGATTCCTCTAATAGGGAGGGTAAGTCATTTCTATAAATATTGAATAAAGTTGTACTGAGGATAGTGCCCTGCGACATGTAGTGACATATAGTGTAGCTTCTCCTCTAGCAATTCAATTGATGACAAGTCATTGCAATGAATGATTGTGCAATTATTTTGTAAGAAATGGAGATCTGTGCAGGATTCTCATTAGAGCAACATTCTATTATCAAGTTTTTCATAACAGAAGGTGCTGCTCCAGTGGAAAGTCATCAGAGATGTTGATATGAGCACTGTGCGTCATTGGGCCAACAGATGTAAAGTTGGCGAGGCAGAAACATCTGATTTGTGTGACAAAGAGTTGAATGACCTGCATTGACAAACCATGAGTTTCACAGGAAACAAGTGAAACAGATATAAGAACAATCAACAGATCACTCAGCCAGAAATTCCTGGTAAGATAAGCATTTCACAAGACCCTGTACATCACATTATTGCTTTCCTCAGATGTCAGAAGATTTGTGCATGATGAGTTCCTTTGGTGCTCATGCTTGAAATGAAAGTTCAGACATTTGAAATTTTCCAGCAAACTCTGTCGCCTTATGAGAATGAAGGCGAAACTTTAGTTCATAACACAGTGACAGGAAACGAAACATGGTGCACCATTATGAACCAGAAACGAAACGTCAATCCATGCAATATCGACACAAAGACTCATCCCAGAATAAATTCAAATCACGGACTTTGGCCAGAAAACTCATGGCATCAGTTTTTTTTGGAAGCAAATGGTGTTATCCATGTTGATAACCTGGAATATGGAACAAAAATGAACTCAGAATGTTATATTTTGACACTCCAAGCTTTAAAACAGCAATTGAAGAGAATTCGAAGGGTAAAATAAATGGTTTCCAATAATACAGCAATGTTAGGCCACACACTGCCACACAGAAGCAAATAAGAGGCTTTATAGGCTTTATCTCACTACTCTATCACATTCACAGTACAGTCCAGACTTGGTGCCTACAACTTCTACCTCTTCCTGGATCTTTCAATGACCTTCATGAACATTGTTACACAGCTAATGAAGAAGTTGCGAAGGCTAACACAAACAGATTAAAAAAACAATCTTTCTTCTGAAACTCTTGCAACTTACAGCAAATTAAATTATTCATTTCTTTTCACTGATTTTGTTAATTTGACTAACTATTACTGCAACAATATAACTCTATTAATTTCTACAGATCCTACATCTTCATCTGATCCTATTAATAGGCATAAGATTACTTCCACATAGTTGTTCAGATTATCTGTACAAAATTGATCCACAGAATAACTGTTCCTTCCCAGATGATAAGTGACTAATGCGATATATACATGGTAGAAGGAAATGTATTATAATTAATTCATGAGTTGTATATAGTTCAAGTCATTAAGAGCAAATATTGTTAAATAAAGTTTTTGACGCAACCAATAATCTATTGAGAATGTTCAGGTTTTCGTGAAAATTATATGCAACATGTAGAAATGCTGCAGAACATAAATAGCAGTACACTAGAAAAGGCATTTGACAGAGTGGATTGGAATAAACTGATGGGGATCCTAAATAAAATTGGTGTGGATTGAAAAGAGACGAGCCTATTCAGTAACCTTTATATGAAACAATGAGTCAAAGTCAAGATAGGAGAAGAAATGTCAGAAGAAAGTGAAATAGGGAGAGGAGTACAACAAGGATGCCCTTTATCACCTACCCTGTTCAACATCTACTTGGAGGATTTAGTGAAGAACTGTTTTCAGAACATGGAAGGAGTGATAGTAGGAGGAAGAAGAATAAAGTGTATAAGATTTGCTGATGATATAGTGTTGTTAGCAGAAGAGGAGATGATACTAAGGGGATATGCTAATGGAGCTGAGTGACAGCTGTGAGCAGTATAGAATGAAGATAAATGCCAACAAGACATGATCATAGGAAGAAAAGTAAAGAAGGTAAACTTGCGAATTCTAAATGAGGTAGTAGAGCAAGTGAACAGCTTCAAATATTTGGGGTGTACTATAAGCAGTAACATGAGCTGCTCGCAAGAAGTCAAAAGGAGAATATCAATGGCAAACGAGACTTTTAATAGAAAAAGGAGCATCTTCTGTGGACCTCTGGAGAAAGAACTGAGGGAGAGACTAGTGAAGTGCTTCGTGTGGAGTGTAGCATTGTATGGGGCAGAAACATGGACATTACGATGAAGTGAAGAGAAGTGACTAGAAGCATTTGAAATGTGGATATGGAGGAGGATAGAGTGTGTGAAGTGGACAGACAGAATAAGAAATGAAGCTGTGTCTACCGTCATATATTCCGACTGTGACTACTGGGATAGTCTGCATAGGAATGTTCTGTATATGTACGAGTATATATGTTGTAAATGGTTCTGAAGATGAAAACAGTGAACAGTTTTAAAATGTTGGACCTTTCTGTTTTAATATGTGGTTGAAACACACACAATAAATGATAAAAATCTCTGTAGTTGACTAACATATGACAACTTAGCTGACGTTTGGAAAAGGTGCACGAACGAGTATTTAACTATTATTTTTACAATATCTCAACATTTTTCAACAATAAAAAATTATTACAGCTGGTGTTCAAAAATTTAAATATTCTTGTCCATTAAGAACAATTTAAATTTAATAGTGAAAAAGTGGAAAGAAAGCCAATACTGCTCTAAGCAGGAAATATAACATTTATGTTCTACTATTATTAGCATTCTGCACACCTGTAAACTGAGTGAGGGTGTCAGCTCGCAGTCGATAACGAGGTATCTGCTCCTCCAGAAGGCTGATTATCTCTACCTCAGGCAACTCCCCTCCACTGCACACGTCTGCAACAGAACAGAAACAAGACAGTAAGTATTTGTGAACAATAAAATTAAACTTATCCTAAAAATAAACAGGTCTATATTTTCACAAAAACAATATCTTAACTCAAATTAACTTTGATATATATATAAATATATATATATATATATATATATATATATATTTATATTTATATTTATACTGCAATAAGAAGAAAGAAATAGGAAGCAAGAATAACTGCGGTGTAAATTTCTTAGTACATTAATACTTATTTTTAGAACATGAGCACCATTAAATTAAGCTTAGGTCCACGAAACATTATCTGAGAAAGGAAAAGAAATCGATTGCAATACACATATTTGTTTATCTAACAATGGCTTAGTTAGAAGACGATCTTTCACCAAGGTGACCAGGGTTCGAACCCAGACAAGGACAGTGAATCTGTGGTTGACAAAATGGTTCTTCAAGGTTTTCTTGAAGTAATTCAGTTCCTCCAGCCAATTCATTCATTACTGCTCCATAATGATTCATAGTATTACCAGATGTCCTTATTTAGCAGGTCAGGACATGCCTGTATTTTGATCTGTCTTGCCATCTATATTATTTTTGAAAGTGTGTTAAATGTCCGTGTTTTATGAGAAAGTCATATTCATTTCATTTTAAATAAATCCATTTAAAAACATAATTCTAAACTGAGAATAAAACTTCGGTTTTATAATTATTTAACAGAGAAAAAAAATCTTCTTAGCAAGATTGATACATCACAAAAGAAGGAAAGAATGGTTGTATGGTAAATGTCCCTAATCCACAGTAATGTGTACAATTTTCAGGGAAATATAATTGTATACATACGGTTAGAAAAAACTTTGAAATATAATTTGTACAGAATATAATACCTTGAAAATTTAGAAATACTTTAACATTTAGCAATTTAGAAATAATTCTTGACTGAATTTCCAGAGGTAACATTTAATTTTCTAACTTTCGGTTAGACACTTTTGACACCATGCCAGTGCCAGTGTCAGTGTCAGTGTCCATACACAGCCACAATTTAATTTTTTTTCTCTGAAAATCAATATGATGAAACTGTAAACATATAAAATTATTCTCCCGAGTTTAATGAAAGCTTCAGAATTTTTTCAGTCATCTGTCAGTAAAAATATGGCGAGCGATGTATGTAGCTTTTTTTATAATTATTACTGTATATGTAAAATTTGTTAAAAAAAAACAGCTTAGCATTTTTCATACATACATTTGTACAGTGCTGGCACTAAAGTACTATACTGTAATTGTATTGATTTTGTGTTAACTGTATTTTTAATGATTTTGTTTTGTTGCACAGATAAATATATAGTATCAGCCTATATACGATAACAAGTAAATGCCAATTTTGCAGATTCAAGTGGTCGTTTTAATCTGAACAGATCACAAGATATAGAATTTCTACAATGTTGTGTGTCCTTTTTGAATCAATCTGACCTGTTTTTCACTTATGGGTTACGAGCATCTGGTAACCTTAATTATTTACCCAAGAGTGTGCCCAACCTGCATAGATTGCTCCTATTGGTTCACAGAAGGGGCTTCATACCTAATGGGCTGCAAGTGCCGAGAACAGGGTTGAAAATAATAATAATAATAATAATAATAATAATAATAATAATAATAATAATAACAACAACAAAAATAATAATAACTGATATTCAAATATAAACTGATGAGCTATTTATACCTGAACCCACACTTTCTGAAGTCGAAATTGCGATAGAAAAGCTGAAAAAGTACAGGTCTCCAGGTATTGATGACTTAATTCAAAAGGATGGAAACGCATTACCTAGTGAAATTTATAAGCTTGTACTTGTTATTTGGGAAAAGAAAATTGTACCACAACAATGGAAGGAGTCCATAATCGTACCTATCTTTAAGAAGGGAGAAAAGACTAACTGTAATAATTTTCGAGAAATATCACTTTTATTGATGGCAGTAACAAATATAAATGACACTTGAGAGGAAATTAAACGCAGAATAAATATGGGAAATGTCTATTATTCGGTTGAGCAGCTTTTGTCATTCAGTCTGCTTTCAAAAAGCTGAAAGTTAGAATTTATAAAACAGTATATTACTGGTTGTTATGTATGGTTGTGAAACTTGGATTCTCACTTTAAGAGAGAAACAGAGGTTAAGGGTGTTAGAGAATTATATTAACAGAATCACCTCGATTCATATATAAAAAAATTACAAAACTTAGCAAAATAACCACAAAAGTTGAAAAACAGTATAAATCCCTTATAAAAGAAATGTTAACTCGTTGGAAACTACTAGAAACCCATCATATTGATGTAATCACTAACCTAATATAAATTTAACGTAAACTGAACTAATACGAACTATCCTAACCTACCTACACAAAATATTTCAGCCACTCTTCTCTGAAAACACAGAGATTTACGTGATTTATCACCAGAGCTATCAGATCTTATCATACTTGAGGGGCTACGATATTACAAATCTTTGTTGTTGTCCTCACTGATCGTAGAAGTGGTTGTATAAATTTTCCTTTCTTTTCCACTTTTCCTTTGAAATCAATAAATGATGCATCAAGTGGAACAAAGTGGACATAATACTGAATGGCGCCAAACTAAAGTCAAAGTGCATAAGATGAGCACAGAGGATAGATGATTCTGTATGTATCCTGTCATCAAACCTGTCCTAACTTGTGTATTATGATCAATGCACTCGTCACTCTGTTGACACATCAACGAGAATTAAATTTCTGCCTTGAACATGCATACTAGAGTCATTTCTCCATTTCGTCACATATTGGAAGCATGTCTGTATGAGACTGTGGAAATATCTTCCAATCCAGACTAAATCTAACAATATTATGATAGGAACGAAGATCAGTTGTAAATATCTAATATGCCATGAAATCGGAGCATTTTAAGGTGTGTGCAAATTATTTTGGGACGCGGGACGCAATGGCCGAAATCAGGACTGTCCCAGGAAATACAGGACGGTTGGCAAGTTCTAAATCCTGTTCAACCAATTCTATCTATATACCAAAATCTTACTCCTACAAATTATACAAAGACACATCACCGTGTTGCCAAAAAAGTTTTATCAACAATCAGTTAAAGAATATAATTTTTACGTTATTTTCCCCCATACTAAAAATCTGAATTATCTCTTATTTTGGAAAATGAACACAGTATTTTATAGTAGAAGAAATAGATGCGTCACTTATACGATAATAGACAATAAATCAGTTCATAGAAAGGTCAAGAAAACATAATCGTACACGAAGTGGAAACCCACAACCAACAATCATGAAGAGAAGGCGACAAGGGCAGACAATTAGTAATCAATTCCACATGGATTGTTCACACTAAAATGAAGAAACTCCTCCATCCAGTTACATCACGCCAGAATGAATAAATCAGTTCTGTTGAAAACCTATCACATGATTACAAAATTCCTAAGTGCTGGTTAAGAAATGCAGACGTAACTGTACTGGCTTAACTTACTATTATAACTGCCAAATTATTGTAACATACAGAGCCACAGAACTGAAATCATCTTAATAACAAATTCATTTGGCATGTTATTTTCATGCTTTGTTCCTAAATGGTGAAACAGTTCTGCAATATGTAAACAAAAGATAAATCAGTGAGTGTTATTTACAAAAGTCGTAGGGTGTGAGTTACAAATGATAATATATGGGTTCTCATATACAGAACGAATTCCCTGCAAACATTATCCTGACTGAGACTTTTCTGGCCTTGCACAGTTTCTCCCAGAAAATACCATGACAGAATTTTGGAACAGACCATGATTAATTTATTTAAAACTATTTTATATTCACCAATTAGTAATTATTTCATCACTGCACCAATACTGAATAACTCCAAGATCTGAAACCTCTGAATAAGATAAACAGAAAAGGTAATTTTAGATATTATAACGTGGAAATGGTTATGTTGATACGGAGGTAAGGCCATGCCAAGAAGTATGCTGGAGGACAGACTACCAAAGCTGATAATGGATTAGACATTACAGAAGAAGAAAAGAGTTCGCCTGTAAAAGCAACCTTGAACATCAGAAATATACGGACAGAATATGATTGATGAAGGATGAGTGAAACAGAGAAAAAATCTCACCGGGATTTGAACCCAGGTTTTCAACTCTACGTAATGACGCTCTATCCACTAAGCCACACCGGATTCCCATCACGATTTCGGATTGAATCCTCTCAGTTTAAGTTCCACCTCTTGGGTTCCCTCTGTACGGAAATATCTATATATATAATTTGAACTGGTAATGGAAATTACGGGAAAACGACTGAACGGATTTTAATCAGAGACCCCTCATTTTCATGCCTGGCATCCAAAGTTTTTCGGAAAAGTAGTAGTTTTCAGTGAAATGTCAATTTTCCTACATAATTTTCCTATTTTCCAAAATCCATCTGTTGTCAGTTTTGAGAACTAAGTTTATTCAATCACGGCCGACTTGATTGAATTTCAGAACAAAACACACACTACAATAAACAATAGGCTATTACACGAAGGCCATGACCTGCAGGATTGCCGACATATTTAGAGCTCAATTCAATTTGTTATTAAAAACTGATTCTGCAGTGTATAATTTTCTGAGTACAGCTGTGTATTGGATATTCAAATCTACGAAACTTGAGGTCGTTTGATGACATTATTACCGTTACAAATTAAATATTATTATAGTTAATATCATGATGCATCTATTTTTCATTTATTGTACATAATACTGATGCTATATTGATGACATGAAAGTGAAACGTTTTGTGGTTATGTAAGTAAATGTAGAGAATATCTTAATTTAGATCTTCATTTCTATAATTTGAGTGGCTGCGATATATAACTACAAAACTTAAGTAAGATAATAATATTGTTATTAAAAATCAAATATTTTTATACTTATTAACCCAGTGGGGTTGGGTCTTTTTCATACACTTAATGGCGGTGTAGTGTAGATATTGATATGTGTCATTATCTTCAGTATTGGCTCGAGAGAGCGCAAAAATTACACTTCCTAAGGAAAGATCAAAAGGTATTACTTACTGATAAAATACGAGGCCTAGAAAATTTTGTTGTCTCCAAATCATTTCAGCAAGATCTCTTAGTAGAATAAAATGATTTTACGCTCTACATTTCAAGTTCTACATGCAGCAGCTATACGAAAATGCTATTGTTCGAAAGCTTAGCAAACCTGACATTTTTTTAACTTTTGCCTACAATCCACAATGACCTGAAATAGCTACTGCTATCGTCCTGACATTGATACTTGCGTTTTCGCGTTGAAACTCAAAAACTGAAGTTGGATAGGTTCAAGAAAAAGCATTTGGCCTAAAAAATCCATTCAGAGGGAGTATGTTTCATTATTATGGAAGCAAATAACTATCAAAAAGACAAGTATTCTTCATTGAAAATAAATCTGAAAAATTTTTATTTGAACGTCTAACGAACTTAGTTTGCAGCAGTATTTGCTGCACAAGCCACTAGTCATATGTACTTCGGTACATTGTAATAATATAGAATATGGTTGGAAAGAGACAACAATGGAACTTAAGCATCTGCATGCTGCATGACAAGGAAAGTAGTTACAAAATCGGATACAGACAGAAAAAGACAATTTTAGATGGGGAATAAAATGACTAAAGTAAAGTTGAAAGATAAGGTAAACTAACAGGTATCACTGATGAAAATGTTGGAGATCACCTTTAAAAACACAAGTTAGTTAGGGACAAACAAGTTCAATTCATATTTAAATAATAAAGTCATCTGAAGAAAAATAAAAATAGTCATTCTGCTCGGAGATACTATTGTGCTACTAATCACTGTCTTGTTGGAAAAACTCCAACCAGGAAATAGGTACTGCATCCAATAATTACATGGCACAAACATCAGTTTTGTATGACGTATAAGAATGGTGTTTAACAACACTATGTTTTGTTGTACATTAATCACTATGCGCATTTTTATAGAAATGCTATGGATAAGACTCACACAGTATGTAAATTCTACATTAACAGCTTGGAGTAACACTGTTGGAATTGTTCTCGATTTACAACCATAAATTTTTCCTTTCTTCTTGAAATTCCGAAGAGAAAAAGTGGAGGGCTGAAAGACTGCAATATCGGTATCTGTTTCTGATACCAGAAGCTGGTGTATGAATCTCGATGAGATCAGATAAAAGTTGTGCTAGACAATGATGGTAACAGAGCAGGTTTATTTTGAAAACTTTCGTTTTGCTTGCTATCAATTTGCAATTTGTACATAATTCCCCACAAATCCTAATTATTGTAACAAGAGGCAAGATCACAGGGGGTTCTTACAATGAAAAGACATTTAATAGAAAAAGTAGTAAATGAGAGTCTCTATAATCCGTGTCAGTGTCTGAAGTACTTGTACGGCCAATATAGTATATATGCACTTAGGATTAATTTTTATCACTGAAATGATCTAACACTGTACTTGTTAATTTTTCTAGGCATTAATTTTAACGATTATCAGTCAAACGTCCACTGCAAAAATGTCCAGTATTAGAAATGTTCCCAGTCATTAAATGTCCAATATGAAATATGTCCACAGTCATTAAATGGTCATTATCTTAAATTTCCATAGATTTTAAATATTCAGTAACAAAAATGTCCACAGTCATTAAATGGCTATTACCTTAAATGTCCCGAGTTATTACATTGTATGGTATCACAAATGTCCAGAACAATATTTATTAAAATGTAAATTTAATAATTTAACAATGAAATGTAAGCTAATTTAGAATATTCTGTTACGTATTTTATTTACTAATTTTCTTCCTCATTGTGGTCAGCATGTAGCTGAATATGATATGAAAGTGTCCTCAGATATTGTTCCACATTATTGTTGCCCGTATATTTATTATATTGATGTACAATCACTTCAATTTGCCTTTGTTAGTAATATACTTCTTGTTTAAGGGGTGTTTTACGTTTAAGTGACCATTGGGGTAAATGGTATTTTCTGTCCTATCCTGTTCTTGTTTTATGATTTCTATAAATCTCCAAATACCGACATAATGCCCAGAAAACATTTTTTGACATTAGAAACCTTCCTCTACATTATTGGTTCTATAACAGTCTTGCAATGCTATTTCATAGGAATTCAACATAGGAAGTGTGTAAACTTGGTGGTGTAGTTCTCCGAAAAGAATGTTGAATAATAATCATCTCTGTGCATACCACATATTGGATATTTTGGCTTTTGAGGACATTTCTGTATATTGCACATTTTGATTTGTGGACATTTCAATATATTAGACATTTTGACGTATGGACATCTCTATATATTGAACATTTTGACTTCTGGACATTTTTCTGCTTTCTGCATATTGGTCATTTTGACTAGTGGCCTTATTTGATTGGTCATTTTAATTGTGGACATTTTTGTAATTAACTTTCTGTATATTGGACATTTTGCTGTGGACGAATTGACCTGAAATGATTTTAACATAGAGAATACATTGAATGGTTTCTTCCGAGGTTTTCCTCAACCGTGGGACTGAAGCCAGATGGTCTATAGTGAGTTATCGGCATCAACCCCTTTGATTTGATTACCCCCCCCCTTTTGATTTGATTACCTGGTTGGGTTTTTCCGAGATTTTCCCCAACCAAAAGGCAAATACCGGGTAATCTTTTGGCGAATCCTCGGACCTCACCTCATCTCACTACATCTCGTCAAAATATTGTAAAAAATTGCACAAAATTGTAAAAATTGTAGAAAATTACTAAATTGTAAAACTGTAAAAATTTGTAAAAACTGTAATTGTAATATTGTAAAATTTTGACTTGTTCCACATCTTAAAGCTTCATTGCTCATGTAAGATCTATGGAATAAAATAAATGAATGAAGGAATGAATTTCGATTTGGTATATTAAACAGCTGCATTTGAATAAAAAGTGTGAAATAGATTATATTAGTTCAGTTTTGTTTCTACCACAACTTGCAAGAAATGAATGAATATATATCCATTCGACGTTTCAAAAATGCCAGAAAATAACGTATACACACAAGAAACACAAGCTAAACAAATGCTGCGAATACAGAGAAGTGTTTTTATATATCTCCAACATCTGTAGTTATCATATTAATGAAGTGACTTAATGCTTATATTCACAATATTCTTAAACAGTTAAGTATGTTTCGAGTGAAATGACTACCAATATTCTTAAACAGTTAAATATGTTTCGAGTGAAATGACTACCAATATACTGTTGTAAAGCCAAGTTTGTATTAAAAATATATAAAGCATAAGTAACACACTAGAATAAATATATACAAAAATTATTTCTTTTTCAGGTACCAAGTATACTAATCTTAGCTTTGGCCTTCACTACACTCACCACTCTGCCATGCTTCTAATATGCTGTTCCTTCTCTCAAGAAGGTCACTTGACCTCCTCCTGATCCTAGGGCATACAAAAGACCCTAGGAACATGACCCAAGAAAGGTTATGAACCCAGAACTGAACACTTCCTATTACAAACACAAACACCGTGCAACACCCTGCAGTTCTGTAGCCATACACTAAACTAAGCCCAGGCTTGCTGATCTCATACACACACAGTCAGTCCCGAAATAATCTACATCTGGATCTCAGCCAGTAGCAGCTCTGGGTCCTGAGGTTGGGAACCTCAATTTTTTAGGGGAACAAAAATTGAAAATAATATGTATTTTATTAAATTTAGAAAACAGTAAAACCTGTAAGATCACAATATTTATAAATATTCTGCAGTGTTTCCGTGTATCATCCAGGAATAAAGGAGAATGAAAGAATGTATTTATTTATTGAATAATAAAATCCTAAAACTTCAGTACAGCAAGTCTTGTAGAAGCAAAGTTATGAATTGAATTTTAATTCCAATAATGTTCTTAACATTAATCTCCTTCTTTTTACAGTTTTAAAGCACAACATAAGCCAATAAAATAGTTTTGTTTTCTCAAATATTAAAAAATAAAATTTATCTTTAATAATTAATAATGAACAATATTATGTTTACTCTTAGGACTCGAATTAACAAGAGGATTACAGAAAAAGTTAATTTCCATAACTGAAACTTGCTGTTGAGAACAGTTATTATATTAGCAATGAAGTTACACTTCATTTCCTCTTTCTACCAAAGTTTTAACTTGCGATCGGATCGATCGTCAATCAATCAATCAATCAATCAATCAATCAATCAATCAATCAATCAATCAATCAATCGATCGATCGGAATGAATCCAGCAGGATGCTGATAACAAAGTCCACTGTAGCATTCAGATAGAATTTCCTATGACAGAAGAGGATGCTTTGAACAATATTCATTATACGTGTATTATATATCTGCTATCAGTAGCCAGAGTTGAAGTGGTCAATAGGTTGTATAACTAAGTCTTGTGAGATTGGTATTTACGATTTAATTTAGATTATTTTAGGATTTATTGATGTGCAGTATAAAAGAATGTATTCCAGAGTTTCTTCATGATCATTACACCATAGATAAATAAGACTATTATAGGATAGGTGAAATCAGTGTAGATGGAACTGTGTAACAATGTGATCTATTCTGGTTCCATAAAAAATGTTTGAATGCATCTTGACAAGTTTTTGTACATTTGGAGGTTATTTGATTTCTTTTGTACGGCTTGTAAATGTTGCCTTTGTAAAAAGAGAGACAAATTGTTGATCCATAGATTCGTAAAATGAGAGTTGATAGAAGGAAAGGCACTTGATAAAGGTCTTCATTGCATTGTGTTTTTCGCAAGGTTGTGAACTTTCTCATTTCCAGGTATTGTATATCACAGTGGTTAAATATCCTTTAAAATATTATTTTTCTTTTGGATATTTTTGAGTTTACTTAGTTCTTTTTGTAATAAATTTGACCTCTAGTTACAAACGAATTTTAAATAAATTATTAAAGCCTGTATTCTGTGTTGAACTGCATTATACATATTTTAACGACATATTAATAATTTTATATTTAAATTAACTTGTTAATATATCGAATAATAAACAGAAATGTTAAAAGATGTCATAATGATTTAATTAGGGTAATGATCGTCCAGCATGGCAAAAACTGAGAAGTATGACTAACTTATAAAATAACTTACTTGTAGAAAATCAGATATTTTGATATGCCATACGTTTTTCATTTACAAGAATCATTTTATAATACGTATGTTTATAATGAAAAATTGTAAATTTAAATTTATATATTCTTATTGTGCAGTACACATAAAACAAATTGTATTATATACTTCTTAATTTAAAATCATGAATCTGTCCCTGAGAACGAGTTCTACTCTTTCAGGGGTGAGCTAAAATTTTATCTGGGTATATTATATTTTATATTACAAATATTAGCATAAATAAATAAATAAATAAATATGTGATATAAAAGAGACGAGAAAAGGGAAGCAACTGTAATAACTTCATGTTCTGAATTAATATATCCGTATTTTGAATTAGTAATGAAGTGCTAACTGTGTAACATTTTCGTTCTATAAAAATTACGTTCATGATAACTGTATTCTCATTCCTAATTAATTAATGTAATTATTCATTACCAATGTATGCACATTATTACTCAGCAGATTAAGATTAAATATATTGCAAAAATACTTAATCATGTTTAAAACATGACGGAAATGAAAGCTACGAACATATAAATGCACTAGTAAGTTTTAAAATTTACTTCCAGGGCAGAAATATGGCGCACTGTAATGGGTAAAGTTTACATTGGTGTGAAAGCATGTAGACAGCAATTATGTGTCATTTCAACCTAATTATTAAATGCGAAAGAGTACATACAGTAGATACCACACATGTCATTCAAGTCAGCGTTACTGCTCCCAAGTGTTAAAGGTATCGGACAACAAATGGTGTGTTACATAGAGGGAGAATATAAATGGGTTCCACTTTATTTCTTCAATCATCCCATCTATGGAGACAGAGAAAAACTTTCCCCCAGTCTCCCGTACAAAAAAAGAAATGATGATGATGCCGGCAGATGGAAGGGGTAGGACATTACAGTAAGTAGATCCCAAACCATTCTCTGCTGTACGTAATGCACAAAATCATCATCATCATCATTAGCTGGAATGGGGCCATATTATTCATCATCATTATCATTAATCATGGTAAGGACATATCATTATCGTCGAGTCATCATCATTATGTCTAGGTCATCATCATTAGCTTCAGTTATGAGCGGCAGAATCCAATGCCCTGAAGGGAGTTTCCCCTCCCCTTCAACCATTTCCTACCCAATAAGGGTACTCACTAACATTCAGTATCCAAGAGTAATTTTCCCTCCCATACATTCAAATATAACAGCTCGCAGTGGCTATATAATCTACCTGGTCGAGCAGAGGAATTTAGTTTGTGTCCTGGCTCCACGCACAGACTGTGCTAGAGTAGTGATTATTGCCATACAATTCAAAGCCTGGTTTAACAGAGCTACGTTGTACTTCATTGTGCTAGCCATGTGCTGGGAAGTAATGCCAAGAACTGTGTAGTGCCAGTATTCTCAAGGTTAATGATCTATAAGCCCGCAGAAATAAGACAGCAGTGACTCTAATACCGCGGGCAGCCTCAATAAACAGTTAATTACTCCGGCAACCAAAATATCAGTTAACAGATTTTATATACGATGTTTAACTTGGAGTTTAACTAAGAAGAAACTAGAATTTGGAAACATTCAGGTATGGTCTATATTTTCAATCAGGATTAACTGTAAACAATTTTTGTGCATGACTACAAACTTAAATTACACAAAAATAATAGGTTACAATTCCAAAAACTCTATTACATTTAATCAGTGTTAAACGATTAAGATCTAAAATAATATTCCTGGTACCGTACTTATAAAGATGTTTAAAGCGAAATGAGAATACCAATTTTATAGAATACCTATTGAGAACTATTCAAATTACAGTATAATCACAGTCTAGTGTATACAGTCATGAAGCTCAATACGTAGTAAATATGCATCCATAGATAGTTGCTAATCACTAGGATCGCTACTATCGCCTCATTACAGACAATGCGAAATAGTACCCGCACAGTTTATTGTTTTTAGTACCCTCATAAACTCAAGCTTCGTGAGTGTATATACTAGACTGTGGTATAATGATATAGTAGATTAGTAAAACCTCCATTAATCGAACCTCTTCCAACCAAACACCGGTTTAACGGAGACGTGTAAGTCGTGTAACTAAACCTTTATAAATAAATTAAAACGTTATACTATGTAATATAATTATAAAACACAGAATATATGTACGAAATGCGGTACACTCATATTATACTGTATTTATTTTAAATTTCAACACTTTATAGACAAAATATAAGGACAAAGTAGAAGCAGTTCCGAAGATTTGTTGTCACTAAGCAGGTCAGAGGAATACGTGCGATGGTAACAACACGTGTTATTGTTTACGCGAGCCGGCGGCTAAACGCACTCCTAGCGCTAAGCAGGCATGACATCGTTGCCAGAAAAAGAAGCGAACAAAAAACCCAAAAAATAATTTTATGCTTTTTCTTAAAGAAATAGTGAAGAATCAATATTTATATTAATATTGTACCCATTGTATGCACTATATCAACTTTTAAGCAGCGTGTGTAAAAACCAAAAAAATAATTTCAGGCATTTTTTTAATAGTGAAGAATCAATATTTAGATTTTGGTAATACTGTATAATACTGTACTTACTGTATGCATTATATCAACTTTTTTGTTTTAAATACACGTGATGCTTTCATGTACACAGCTTATGAGTCAGTTTCTAAACTTTTAACTTCAGAAAAGATTATACATTTATTATTATCCGAAATAGGGTCAGCTCCCTTTACTTTGGTTAACAGAGATATCACTGTAATAAATTCATTTTAATTAAAATGGATACAATTTACGTTATAATTAACAGCTCACAAAATAAAATCAACAATGAAATAGGTGGATACTGCATGTATGATTCTAAAAATCCATCATATCGCAATTCTACTGATCGTAAGATATTATTTATCTACAATATTTACAGAAATAATCCTACAAATTAAAATTATATTACATTTAATAAATGTAGAGGCGGCCGAGTAGGTGTAGTAGAACAATTGGCTATGGACTAGGAAGTCCTGGGTTCAATCCCGAGTAGTGGCAAGGTTTTTCTTGTTTCGAGAGCTTCCAGAACGGCCTGAGGTCCACTCAGTCTTCTATCAAACTGAGTACCAGGTCTTTCTCGGGGGTAAAAGCAGTCGTAACGAGATACCGGCAACACCACTCTAGTGCGAAGGTCCTGAAGAAATGGAGCTGTACCTCTGTGCCCCCATACGCCTTCATGGCGTGCCTTTTATTCCCTTAGAAAAAGACTCCATCTGAAGACTTAATTATAATTATTATTTACGAAAATAACAATCTATCAATTCGACTTTAGTTAGGTTGTTCTCTCTTCATTTTAATTCTCCAATAGAATTTCGAAACATCTGTAATTTCAAGACTTTATAAAAGTTTGGTCCAGAGAAGAAAGAGTTTACGCAGATTTTCTAGAAATTACAGTCCAGCAGCGTGTGTAAAAATACCTGTTATAGTCCCAGCGTCCCTCGTTTTATCCTTTAACGACTCCAGGGCTAGCAAGTTGGTGGGTCCCACTGGACCACTGCAGCAGCTCTCTGGAGTGGCCAGCTTGACAGAAGTCGACAGTGAAGAGGAGACGCCCACCACCTCCCCTTCTCCCACCTGCAAAATACTGCAAACTTATAGTCTCGATATAATGGTAATACTTATTAATTTGTAACAGGAATACGTGGGGTGATCTGTTATTTCACATTACATCCAGTAGTAGCATATTCATGGAAACATAATTTAAAAACTCCCAATCTTTCTTCAAAAGTTGTAACAATATAATTCAGCATGATATGACTCTTTCACGGTGTTCAACACTGTGGCAGATTTTCGTTTCTTTTTGAGATTTTGCACCAATTTAAAGAAGCAGAAACATCCAACTTTTCGGACCTAAGTATCGGATCCATCATCATCACGACAGTGGCGTGCCGTACATGAAAGGCAAGGGAAGCATTTCTTCCCCTGTTCATAAAGCGAAAAAGAAGAAATTTATTGTAGAAATTATTATTTTAATCGCGTGAACTATGAATTCTTTAATCTTAAAATGTCACAAATTTTTTTTCTCTGAGCGCCTGTACTGGTCGAGGCGGATTCATTATTAATATTCTATAGAGAAGAAATTACTGGAAACCATTCACAATAATGACTTCTACGCCCAGATCATCGATGATTTTGCTGCTAAAGAGAGCAGAATTTCTTTGGTCTTCAAGTATATTTAAGTGAGTTGGCTGTTATCAGTTTGGAATGCATATAAAAATTTATATTATTGCTTCTCTCACATAAAATTGCACCGCACGCCACTGATGTTGGATCCTTAGCAACCCTTGGTATCGGATTCAACATAGAGGTACTACACCTTTCCCTGCCTTCTGCCATAATGGATCCAAACGGAACTCTCGTAAGCTTGCTAATTTAGATTGTACAAAACAAAATAATTAAAATGAAATTAAAGTTACAACAGTAGTATTATACCTTAATCACAACCTCTAGTTAAGTACTGAGGATGATATCAAAATTACTCCCATTCCTTGCAAAACATTAGAATGTCCACATAAATGTCACAAGTCTTGGGAAGAAAGAGTCTCGGGAAACTTAATTAAACTCTAATACACAGAATGACAATGGAAACGTATATTTATCCCTGAAAACACAAAATTCATAACTTTATACAAACATTCTCTGTAAATGTAAACGCTTTAGTCATTAATATTAAAATATATACAACTGAATGCACTAAACAGTATCTTCATATCTGTATTGGAAAATTTGTAGGAGCGTATTCATAACTTCATACATAAATGCAGCAATGCCCATACAAGGAATGATCAAGTGGTGTATTTCCTTTACTGCCTTCAATTTATCGTGACAATTATAAAGATAAACATATAATATTGTGTCGTACACTTATCTATTATTGCCACAAACTGTATTCTTTTATTTATGATTAGTTTGAACACCCATAGAATTCGGCGATCTGTGGACTTCCATAAAAATAAGATAAGATTGAAGTAGTACGAGATTTGAAGCTTTCAGTCAACCAATGAATGACACAACCAGCACCTTTTCCTCCAAAATGAGGTGTTGAGATATCAGTAATATGTATCAACTTGCTTAAGATGCAACATTAAATTTACTTGTAACAAGATTTGTTACTTCTTTGTTACATGTAACGTGCAGATATCAAAGAATATTTATTATTGCAATGATAATTCTCTATTTAACGTCCTTTTATACTACACAGAAGATATGGCAATTAAAGAGTCGAATAGTGAAACAATTCATTCCATGATACGAAAGCATTTATTTTCCATAACTTCTGGCAAAACATCGACATTGAAATAATGACAATCTCTGAACTTTCTTTCTCCGTCTACTGGATGAACAGTATAGAGCAGAACAGAAGCCTCGCGCGGCCTTGAGTCCCCCATCTCCGCGCGCATAGCCACCGGCCAGCTGTGAAACCTGTTCTGTTCTATACTGTTCACCCTATAATAAATACATTAAAATTGTCACGTGTATCATGCTAATAATCAGTATTGCCACGTTTTGATTTTACGCTTAAAGTACGTGTGGGGTATGATGATAGAGACTGGATTAATCTTGCACAGGATAGGGACCGCTGGCGGGCTTATGTAAGGGCGGCAATGAATCTTCGGGTTCCTTAAAAGCCATTTGTAAGTAAGTAAGTAATGCCGAATACAATTCGGAGGAAACAATTTAAAATTGAACGATAAACATTCTATATCGCTACACTGTAGAAGTACACAGAATTATACCATATCGCATTATCACAATACATACAGTGGCTCCCATTAATATTCGGTTTGACTGGCATGTAAGATTAAAATAAATACACTAGTTATTTTCAAAATAAAATTAGTGAAAGTAAAAATGTGCACTATAATAAACTTAAAATTATACTCTCCGTAAAATTACATAGAATTACAACAAAATGAAAAACATCTTCTCTGTTGCATAATAAAAAATTATAAAAATTATTACATTATTTCTGATAGACCATAGTGCCTCATTAATATTCGGTTTGTTCAATTCAGTATTTTGTTGAACACCCCTTTTGCCTCAAAACAGCCCTCAAACGCCTTGGCATGCTCCTGGATAACTTCGTAGTAAATTGGGGACTAATTTTCCTCCATTCTTCCGTTAATCTCCGTTTCAGTTCTGTCTTGGAAGTGATAGAAATTTGTCTGATATTGCGATTAAGGTTCTTCCACAGAATCTCAATCGGATTTAAATCCGGTGATTGTGCTGGGGTTCGGACAGTTGTATAGAAGCCATAAATGCACTTTTACAGCTGTGTGTTTAGGATCATTGTCCTGATAGTACTTGAAACTGTCTTTAATCCCTAGCTCTCTCCATTTCATTTTAAATTATTTCTAATAATGTCCAAATACACATGCTGATCCATTCTTTTTCTACGAAAATAAGTTCACCAACTCCACCTGCAGCCATACAATTCCATACCATGACGTTGCCCACACCGTGTTTCATTGTTCGCAACAGATTCTTTTTTTCCGAGATCTTCATTTTTCTTATACCACACGTACTGTTGTCCATCCGACCCGAAGACGTTAAATTTGCTTTCATCAGCAAAAATCACAACGTCCCACCAGTTTTCCTCTTTGTGAACATGTTTCCTTGCGAACTGAAGCCGCATCCTTTTATTTATTTATTTCATTTATGTAAGGTTTTGTCCTACATACTCTCCCATTAAACCACTCTTTCCTCAAATCTCTTCGAATTATTTCGGCACCTACCTGCTTGCTAAACTCCTCAAGAACACATGCTGCAAGTTTCGTTGCATTTAGTCGAAGATTTCTTTCATTTTCTTCAGGATGGAATGGTCTTCTCGTTCAGTTAATTTTTTTGTCTGCCCTTTCTGTGGTATGGACTCGATTCTGCCTTCGTTTCTGTCTCTTCCCACCCTATCCCCAACTGTATTCTTATTCACACTAATATTTTGGCTATTTTTGTGTATTTTAGCCCCTCTTCGTCATGATAGATCACAAAAGTTGTGTTGTTTCCTTTGCGACCGATTTGACGACCTGTAGACTAATCCAACCTCGCCAGGGTTGTGCACAACGTGTAGACAGAATGATTGCACGTTCGCTACTGAACCCTACAATGATGTCAACGGAAAACGTGCATTAGATTGAAAGCAAAGAAATCAAGACCGAATATTAAAGAGAGTGAACTTTGATGGTACTTGCCGATTATTTGTTATTACATCGTGAATATTAAACTTTCGATATAAATTATTTAACGTTATATACAAAGTGTTTAAATAATGTATTTGCAAGGAAATGCAGGTTCGCTTGAACACAGAACAAAACAACAATAGCAAAATACTGTAAAATCAATCACGAACCGAATATTTATGGGAGCCACTGTACACACTATTTTCAGAACTGGTACAGAGAATCGTGCAGAACGGCAGAAGTAACAATATGGAATTTTAAGTAAAACACACACATACAAAGATCATTTGAATGCATCATTCTACACGCAGTAATAAGATTTTTGTTTTTATATATAACAGATATGCGAACTGATTATAAAATTCGATAAGGAGATGCAGTATTTACAATAAGCAAAAACTTTCTTGTCAGGGAACAAAGAATAGTGCTGTAAATTTATCATTGTGGTTGATATATCGATAGCTAAGAAGTGATTACTCGTTTCTACAAAAGTGATCATTTAGTTTAACTACATTATCATTTAGCCTAGTTAGAATAACTACATTATAAATATCTACACAAAACTGGACAGTTAACTAATATTTTGTCCTCGAGTAGAAGATCTTGCAAAGCAGAAAATATATAAAAAGTTGATCTATTTTGAGAGATATTTCATTTTTAAAATAGTTTTCTGATTCACCTGAAAATTCACAGATACGAAATATCACTTCTTAGCCATCGATATTATAATTTGAATATAATAAAATCATATTAAATCCCTTGTTATCGACACTGCATAGAAAAAAAAAAGACTTTGCAAAGCCGAAACTAGACAAGACGGTAACCGATCTGAAAGGAAGTTATGGAACCAATTATGATCCTTCGAAGCAGAATGATACAAAATCCGTAGTTTGCTATTGTGAGGTTTCTTTCTAGAGATAAGTAAATAATAGCATAAATCAGTCGTCTAACTCAAGACATTAAAATAGGTTATTTAACAAAGCTGTACCAAGTGCGTGGTTATGTAGCGTCGATGGAATAGACAACAGCGAGATAAGCGAGAATTCGCCATGGGATAACCTGACATTAAAATTACAGTTGAGGAAAATCTCGAAAAGAACCCTACGGGGATTCAAACCCACGCCCGAACGCAACCTCGAATCAGCAGACAAACGCGCTACCATCTGAGCTACGTCTGTGGCCAACACATGAGATAAAATTACACATTAACATAGAATTTGACTTACAGCAGACTACTAAAAATACAATTTTTTTTCTGTGCAATGGCAGCGACCTTACTATTTGCATTATTAGCCCTGACTCCACGAGTGTGGCTCACAGAAGTCGCTAATGTCGAGAAGTGTAGACCACTTAGTTCGTCAAAGACTAGCCAGAGTGCATCACGGGCGGAGGGTCTACAGCACTAGTGTTACAAATTTAGGGTGGATCGACCGGGATTTGAACCCAGGCCTCCTGGCTTATAAGCCCTGCGCGCTAACACAGAGCCACCATAGCTGTTATAACATACAATATACACAAAACAAAATGCATTATTGTCCGTCATTTATGTACAATGTACAAAACTATTGCGTGTCCGACGAAGTCATAAGAAGACCCGCATATCTATCATAATGAATAAGTGTCGAGTGTTGCCCCTTCTTCCTTTTCAGTATTCGTGACGTAGTCGGAAAGCAAAATCAGCTGCTTCCAAATGACTCACACATTTCCCCCATTCAACATCATACTTAAAACGTCACACTGACTGCTGTGATTTTCTCGATACTGGTGCTGGCATACTGCCGATGCAAACCATTTTCTCAAACAATAGTATTCTGTCGTTTATAGGCTCCGTACAAGTTCGTGATAAAATTAGAGCATCAGAAACATGACGCTACTATAAATTATTCCGATCGAAATATGGATTGTCTTCCTACGATTTAAATGATAGCGTGCCCGGATACAAATCCAGCGGTCCCGGTGTCGATTCTTCTTAGAATTCGGGTTTGGTCTGGCCTGCTATAGGCCTATATCTTAAAAGCGATAGCCTAACCACATGTTCAGAGTTCCGTTACTTGTGAATATCCACTGTGGATTACAAGTCTGAAGAAAGCAAGTTCAGCAGTAACTATCATTGCTTATATAAAAATAATAATAATAATAATAATAATAATAATAATAATAATAATAATAATAATAATAATAATAATAATAATAATAACCAGTTAGCAAAGAATCATATAATTGCAATAATCATAATTCCAAGACAGTGCAGGTGCTACGAATATATGAAGGGGTCAGAAGCAACGGGATATAAGTGCACTTAAGTTATTTGTGAGAAAATGTGGTTGAAAGTACTTAAGATTTAGTAAATTCCGTGAAATTTATTTCAATTTTAGTGTGTGATGTGGTTAAAATATGTAGGCCTATCCCTTTGCCACTAAAATTTTTAATGTTTTAGCTTGCCCTGGATGCACTTAACTCATGTTTTTAGAAATGTCACTTGTACCCCTTTGCTTCTGACACCCTCATATAAGAAATTTAATTATTCTCGGATAATTTATACAGGTATATTTGTAAAAAAAATTTAAACAATGTTTGAACTCGGTATAACGAATGTTAGACTGAAGATTTGGAGTAGCTTATATTCCCATCAACAAAGGTTAACAGTTAATCGGAATCGGATTACAGAAAAGGGCCATAAGGCCTAAACCGTAATGAAGATGACGATGTAGTACCCAAACCCAGAAGTTGTATATCCGGAAATCTTAAGAGAAATATGTGTTCTATGTTCGTGGAAATAACACCCCTTTGATGAAATAAAATACCACGATGACGATGATGATGATGATGATGATGATGATAATAATAATAATAATAATAATAATAATAATAATAATAATAATAATAATGATCGAATATCAGGATATTAAATTAACATAATATTTGGCACTGCGTAATGGTCCACCATAACTATGAATTGTAAAGTTGGCTGACAAATACCATATATATATATATATATATATATATATATATATATATATATATATATATATATATATAAATATCAATAAATATCAATAAATATTTGGCTCTGAGAGGGGAGAGAAAGAGAAAGGAAATAGGAACTCTGAAACAGTATGCATGCGTCGGGTTAGTCCCATGAACTTTTGTTCTACAACCAGATATTTAAATTAAATTTCTAAATGCAGAAATTTCACACTCCATACCTGTCATGCGAAAAAGAATCAGTGTTTATAAAGATGTATTCGCATTGTAACTAATAATCTGCAATTAATTAGAGAAGTCACAATAATAATAATAATAATAATAATAATAATAATAATAATAATAATAATAATAATAATAATAATAATAATAATAATTATTATTATTATTATTATCATCCCGACAAGTATTGGACCTAATAATCCGTTGCGGTCTCAAAAACAGATTCATGCCAGCAGCGCTTCATGGGAAGTCCCTGTGAGCGTTTACCAGCTGGTCGGTAATGCAGCATTCGTTTAAGCCTTTTACGATATTCTATCCTTTCAACACGATCTTTCCATCTCCTTCTTATGGGCTTGGAGTAAGGTTATCAGACGTCCTTGTTTTCTGGGGAAAGTCCCCTAATTTTGCATTTTGTTCCAGAAAAAAAAAATTCCCAAGAATATCCCCGAATAATAAATAATTTGTGCCCAGATATCTCCCGGAATTTTAGTGATAATTATTAATATGGTTGAATGATCTTTGCATATTGCTGTGATGAATTTCCCTAATGCAACTTCGCCGCTTTTTCATGATGCCATAATCAAAACTGAAGATGAGGACGTAACTGCAGTCGAGTTTCACTGTTATCAAAGTTAATAAAAATATTGAACTCTAGGAAAGAAGAGAAATTTATTTCATGGTCAATAAATCAACTTTTGGATCTTTGGAAGAAGATGGTTCTTATTCCACAACAGAATAATCTTTTGTGAATTTTATGAAAATGCTGTTAAATATATCAATACCTCGATTATTATTCATTCACAAGATAAGATACTTATAAAACGTATATTGGTAAGATCTTCTCCAGAAAGAGGAAAGTTTGAAAAGACGGTGCATTATTTTTCTTCAAATGTAGATGAACTTGATTTATTTGATGACATTTCTTTCTTAAATATGTAGCTTCAGAGAAAACAGCCAAGTGGAATGAAGTTTTTTTCTTCAGTGAGCATGATGTGGATATCAAAAAAAAAAAATCCAGAATGAGTTTGAAAACTGTTCGAGCCATACTTGCTATCTCAACCAACTTCAACATGATCTGTCAGTAATTTGTTGCAAATTGGGATCCAGGGAAGACCTGCTAAAAAAATCCACTCTTCTGAAAAATACCAGCAGTTTAAGTGGGGCCTAGTAGGTAAGCATAATGTGTAAAGAAAATGAAAAAATTGTGTAACAACTAGTGATGTAACAATGTTTTAATCCGTTTAAATCCATATACATCGGTTTTTATGAGTTTAAAACTCTATTAGGATTAATTGGATTTATTGAATGTAACCCAAACATCATATATGCCATCCATTTTGCATATACATCCGGGCGTTTTACTTCTGTGTGCTATAGGAGCTAGTAGGGTTGTTGGTGAATGCTGCTGGTCGTTGCATGTCTTGTTTGTACACAAATTCATAATACAGCTGATATCAGTTCACTGCGGCGCTTGTAGTCCGTAACCAGACGTGTCGTGATATCGCACTGTGTAAGCTCGTGAGTACAATGGCACCTTGTTCAAGCATTTGGAATCATTTTGAAACAGTCGTCTGTGGTGGAAAGGCTTATGTTCTGGACAAGCTTTACATTCAATTGCTTCGCGAATATTACATGTGGCATCTTTTTCGGCTGCATGTGAAAGAAACTGGTCCGCTCATGGCAACATTCATACAAAACTCAGAAATAGGCCGTGTCCTGAAAGGCTGGAGAAACTTGTAATGGTAAGATGGAATCTTAAGTTCACTAGTTCTGAATCAGTGACTCCAGAGCCTACAATATCTGATGAGGCAGCTACTGAGGGAGATTAGTGTAGCAACAAGAAATGAGGAAGATATTTGTTTTCTAGTTTAACTAACTACAGTAGTTTTCAAAATGACAAGAGAAAAGAGTTTATTATTTTTAAGCTTTATTCCTCATTTAATTTTGAAAAGACGAAAACTATGAGTTATGTTATTATTATTATTATTATTATTATTATTATTATTATTTGTGCCAGTAATCGTTTTAATTTGATAATAAAACCAATTAATCCAATAGAACGTGTTAAAAAACCATTTTAAACAGCATTCTAGTTTAAAACCAATAAAACCGATCCTATTTAAAACTTACCGACATCACTAGTAACAACAATATAAGTGAATGGCAAACTAACAAAAATGTTAAAAGTATTTTTTATATGTTTTACCTGTTACCGGAAATTGTGAAAAAAATCTGGTAACCTTATCTTAGAAGAAAGTTACAAGAGGTGGCACACCTAATTCTCGTAGGATATTATTCGATCTCTTTTTATCAAGAATTGTATACCCTCCTGTTTTACGCATGCATTTTATTTCGCTACATGTTATCCTCCGTATATTCTGATAGTAACTTAGTAAAGTTCTATTCCTTCCTTGCTTTTGTGAAAATTATGAGCCATCATTAAACGTATATTCAACAACAGCGGGACTGTTATGTAATCAGCAATGACAAGATCACGCCTACGATAACATATGACGGGAATCGAAACCGTGTAAGCTGGAATTATAGTTAGGAATACTATGACTTCAATCACAATGGATAACATAATAATAATACTCATGGTCATCTTTGGCATAGAGTTATTCCATAGAATTTTCACAAAATCATAAAACCTTCCATTCAAAATTACACCACACCAAAAATACAGAAATACGAATAAGTAATATCATGGACCTTCATATGATCAGAATAAGAAAAGCTATAAAGTAGACTATTTTCTGTAAACTTTATCACCCGACTGAAGAAAATCGATAAATAATGTAACAGCAAGAAACAAATTATTACCGTAGGTCTTACTCATAACCACGTCTGAAACCTAAATAGTAGAACTGATAGAAAAAAATAAACTTTTACAAATTGGGATTACCTTTCTGACAAACCTGAAAATAAGTAATCAGAATCTGTAACAGAGCCAATATTTTTCTGTTTTTCCGTTTAAGTTTGAAACATCTGCTCGAAATAGGCCTATAGTTATCAATCTGAAAGTTGAAAACTTCAAAGTTCAAGATGATGATGATGATGATAATAATAATAATAATAATAATAATAATAATAATACTAATAATAATGTAGATTATCCACAAGTTGTTATAATTCTAACATCATATTGCAATAAGAACTGCATTTATAATTCACAAGTTCGGTGCAGTACGATTTGTTTTATTTAATGTTTTACTTGGCCGAATTTCGGTACTGCAGAGGCCATTGACTGCAATTTATACGAAGATGCTGCAGAGAATCACCGATGTCTTGTGGGAGGGAGAGAGAGGAACTGATTTAGCTGCTTTCTCCATTACAAATTATGTAATATGTGCAGAAACTCGAACCATACCCTTTGCTGCGATACGCTGTCTCCAGCCGAGAAGTTCTAAACCTGTTTCTTAGTAATGATCATCTTAATCACAAGTACAAGCTTAACGTAACGCTTAACGTAACGTTTGCAAGATAATCCATTCCGACATCATAACTTTGTAACTGATAACACGATTAGAATAAAAGGGTGCACAACTACAATGCGAGCATGAACTTGGTAGGGGGCTACGACGACTGGCGGCCATTTTGGGCATGCAGGAAAATTTCCGGGCAGTAGATCTTTATCTTGCGATTCCGATGTGCTAGCGCCCTGTTTTTAGTGCCAAACGATCTGTCGATACGTATTCACGTAAAACCCATGGCTGTCTCTCCGATACAGCCACACCTATTTTTCTCGGTAAAAATGACCGAACATATATGTGCCTACAAGTGAAGTGTGCTTGAGTCTACTCTTCAAACCCTTCATGTTTCCAAGTAGCGATCTTCTTTTGGTCACTTTTTTTTATAGCAACAAGCTTCAGCTGACTGAGGTACGGCTGGACTATTTTTTTCTCTCTTCCATTAATCCATTAAAACCCAATTTATATATATGCACCTTGAAGATTAAATGGCCATGACTTTTTACGGGTCATCGATTTTCGTGAATCAAGGTTCTATCTGTTCCTTTGAGTATAGTAATAAGTTCTCAAATTAGCGGTGCATCTGTCTGAACCGTGAACATCCAGACATGCCGTTTATTTAACCTGGGGCCACCCCATCCAAATCCACAGGCGAGATAGTGCACCTCAGCTAGCCTTACTGATCTTTGCAGACATAATACGTCACCAATCATATGACAAAGATTGTCTAAGTGCAGAGGTCAGCTTAGTTCGGTTCTAACTTGTGTCCTTCTTGCGTATGTACTTACGATTAACGTGCAAAAAGTATAATAGGCGAGGTAATCCTATTACGCACCGTGTCTATATCACCAGTGGGTATGGAGGGGGAAAAATATGTTTTTAGTCTGAGCTTAACTTCGGTGTTTGTAGATTCGTGTAATATTAACGACCGTCACTCCTCACACGCCAAACTCTTTTTATGATCGCCTAACCTTTCCTTTCTCGCGCAACTCACATGCCAGGTCTCGCCTCCTGTATTATATACCTGAAGCAATTAATAATACACAACAGATTAATAGTACATTATGCAACGAGCCTATAATGGTAGTAATTAAAACGCGAGTATGTTTATGAAACGAGCGCAAGCGAGTTTCATAATTTTCATACGAGCGTCTTAATTACCATTATAGGCAAGTTTCATACGACTTTTTATGCTCGACCATGTTTCTAACTTGAAATTATTCATAAGTATTCATGTTATGGTTATGTAAGTGAGGAGCGGAACTGACCTGAATTGTGAGATGTGCGCAGACGCGAAAGTATTGATTTTTTCCGAGGCACGAATGTTATTGACCTTGATATAATCTAGAGAATAACATGAACATTAGTCTTGATATAACCTGGAAATTGATTTAGAATTGAAAAACGAGATGACAAATTGAACTTATTTGAATACTATTTACAATTAACGCTAATATTATTATAGTAACAGAACATAACCTTCTGCGACAGTATTGGATTTCCAGCCTCCGTGACTTTTCGCTAATTGTCTTTCGATTGCATATCCGAGAATAATCGATATTTGCGGTTTTATAATGGTACAATGGTGATTTCTGATTGACTGAAAAACTGAATTATAATGAATAGGTGTACTTTAATGAGGTGCATTAAAGGGCTACTACCAGGTGTATAATTACTACATTTCGGCATGGTCGAGCATAAAAATTATCTTCAACACATATTAAAAAATGAGATTGTATGTTTAAATCACAGTAATTTTTCACACGATTCACTTTTGGAAAAGTGGGCGCTAATGGGCTAAAAACTCGACATACAGTAGGCCTACATATTCATAGCATCACAATGTTTTTATAGGTAACGTGCGCTAGAAATAGGCAGAAAATGTGAGAAGTAAGCACTGAACCTAAGATATAAATAGTGAATTACAGCACAAGTCTTGCGCAATTTTCTCCCGTGATATCCTTGAACTTAGTACTTATCGCACCCAATGATCCATTCAGAATCCCACGAACTCTTCCAATTCAGAATTGATAATGAAATCTTGAACTTGGCAGATGCACGAGACGATAGAAAGTGGGCTGAGATATGATGTAATGTGAAATCAAACGAGATGAGCTAAGTTATTGTACAACTCGATTCAACTACAATTGCCGATCACGTGGGAGATGCTTGTTTATGTTTATGTGTGCTCCTATTGGCCGGTCTGAGATATGGGACAGGGAGTATTGTATGCTTAGGTTCTATGATAAATGGAACACTGCACTGAATTAACTCCGCCCGTGAAGGGGAATCAAATAAATTAAAACTTTCAGCAACTCACAATTAAGCTTTTAAAAACAACCTAAATAAATAAAAAGCAACATGAATCATCCAAAATTAACCTAAAATAGCCTAAGCAAACCAAAACTAATCTAAGAAAAAACTAATCCAAACAAACCAAGATTGACCTAAACAAATCACTAGCATATCGGTAACTCTCAAGAAGGGGAGAAGTTCATAATTTTGTAAGTAGACTCTGTTTTGACCGCTTTGGTTTTACAGTGCGCTCCTAAGGGATTAACTTATCGTTATTTTTATTTGTCCCATATTTCCTTTGCAACTCTACTTCAGCGCCATATAAGCGGTGTCATATTGTGGACTGTGCTTACCACTAGGTTCAATGCTTGTTTAATTTCAGACCATACTTTTCCTGAATACACTTTAGATATTAAATTTAAACAGAATCCATTAAATAATGTAAAACAGGATAAACATAGAGACACACTCATACATGCCAAAAGCCTAAAACAAAATAATGTCAAATAAGGTATATTTCTCATCCTCCTTTGAAAAGTTCGTAATCGATTCTTTACATTTCTCATTATAAATATTCTTGATTCTTGAGATTATAATCTATTCTATTTTAACATTGTTATTATCATCGAGCGCATAACTTATTTTCGTTTCAATTTTTGGCATATGAGCATGAAAATTTGTCTACGTTTCTATTTACATTAGACGAAATGTGACAACTTGATAGGATTTAAAACATAATTTGGATAAAGAGAACATATGAATTCCTAATGTAGCCTATTAAATATGTTATTTTGTATTATTTACATATACTTAGAAGAAAAGTTTTGAAATAACTGGTTTATATCCACGAAAAGTGTTTGGAAGCTGTATAAAATGCGCGATGTAATGATTTTTGAATATTGTAATGAGCATTGTTCTTTTCTTCGTTATGCTGTATAAGTATAAAGTAAACACTTGTTTGGAAATGTGGAACAGCAAAACATGACAGTAAGCTGTAAGTTTTCCTCTTCTCTTTCTAAGACAATTTTAAAATTACAAACATTTCAGAAATGTATACAATCGTAAGTACAACTCGATGAAAATTTGAAATTGTTAGATCCTAAAAGTTAAGGCATTATTATTATTATTATTATTATTATTATTATTACAGCTGTCAATCGACTAAACATTTTGATCGGTTAACCGCATGCCCTTAATCGATTAATCGATCAGTTAATCGAATTTTAATCGATTTTAAACAATATTTGTAAGTTTGAACAAAATCATTAACGTAATGTAATTTTATAATAGCTTCCAATTACATATTCTATAAAGAAGACCACACGTTTTTATAAATATTTTCCATTTTATTGGTATAGGGGCTATATCGCAAATAACGTCTTCATTAAGAAGTAATTAACACTGATGATTTATACAAGTTAAAAAAAGTTTCCAGTTTACACTTACTTAGGCCACAGTCACTACTTGTGCTTCCAGTATAACTGAACACTGTTTCCTTCTGTCATCTTTCCACAATCGTTTAATTTAAATCCAAAACTTTCACCAAGTTAAATGGTTCATAAGCCATATCTGAATTACTAAAATTCACTAATATAGGCTTACAACACTGAACACACTGATCTCTAAAGTCTAAATATACAAACAATCTAACTGGTAAGTTAGAACAATTGAACAACTACTGGACAAAGTCAGGTGTATGTGGACGAAACAAATATATTCACTAATTAAATTTCCAACTTCTTTACTGTGTTAATCTTTAGGATTTACCTTGCTTGACTAGTTTCGAAGTCTTGTACTTCACTGTCCAAAACCTAGTGGAGATCCTGCGCTATCTTCTGGTTTCCTGTTGTGGTGGAGTGTGTTCATGATTGTGTCGAAAAGGGTGTGTGTTTTGAAATTGAGTTGAGTGTTCAGGATGTGATGTGGGTGTGTTTTTGTATGTTTATAAATTTCATATTGTTCTAGGATGTCAACTTTCTATGAAGCACAAGACTTCGAAACTAATCAAATAAGGTAAATCCTAAAGGTTAACACAGTAAAGAAGTTGGAAATTTAATCAGTGATAAATAATTGTTAAAAGTTTATATAGAAAAATGAAAAATATATTCAATTCCAAGAAATAGCATTATTTGGATCATTACCTCCAGCTACCGGTGGTTATTTTGACAAAAGACATGTCCGAAAATATACGGTAAGTTCTATTCATAGTTTTGTGAGCGCAAATGGTCGCCTAAACCGCGTTTTCAAAAGAGAAAGCTATTATAAGGACGTACTTGTGCGTAACTTGCACTCACAGTATTACTGCTTTTACCAAGCAAGAAGACAATAACATCAGTTTACACCAGGAATGTCAAAACGCCTGTATTACGTGCTCATACTACAAGCAATACAAATCTAACAAGGTTAACTTATCAGCAAGATAAAGTACTATCATCGCTCTTGATGAAATGTTATGCGGGTTCTAGAGAGCACGCAGTGCAGGCATTTTGACATCCCTGATTTACACTAATGATCTGTCAATCACAGCTTAAGAGTTTACCGCACCAAATGATATAAGCTTAGGTGCAAATTTAGTGCTACACAGACTTCACAAAGAAGTTATCTTCCCTTCACCATACGATACATTTAACATCTTCGATTAATCGATTAAAACACAGTTGATCTCTTAATCGGATTTTAAAATTAATCGGTTAATTGGTTTGATTACTGGATTAAATCGAAAGCTCTAAGAAATGAGAATGGCAAGAGCAAATCGAAGTACAGGTGCAAGACGTGACCAAAACCGCTTTACTCACCATAAATCTCCCGCAAATTGATTCTAAAATTGTGCAATGGATTGTGCTCTAACTCACTCTGTAGTCTTCTAATGAAAACGTAAAAATGCTTAAACCAAAAAAAGTATTCGCTCCGAGAGCAAGAATGAATCTACTAAACATAACGAATTTACTTCTATTTTGGGATCAACACTTCCCCATTCTTTATGGCTCTCAAGTTCCCCCCTTTGCATTGCAGGAAATATATGTTTCAGAACTCCCTCGGCGTTTTTTATCTCCCACATGGGTAGACTACACTCAGCAAGGGACGTCAATGACAGCAGCCGACTAACAATAGAACAACGCCATACTTCTGCAGACCCCACCGGTCAACCAACTGTTGCGAATCACGTTGAGATCAGAACCGGATTGCCAAACTGGAATCCAAAGGAATTCGAGACGAATATCAAATACACCATTGGCAACTCACTCATTCGTGTCCACAGAAATGAGGGCGCAACCGTTAAAATTATACAAGAGTCGGTGCTTTATTACACTTAAAATGTTTTCAATTGTAAGCAGACACATTTCGATATCAAATATAGGATGGAAGTAAAGTAAGTGTGCAGATTTTAAAAGCATATTCCTTGAAGGGAGTAAAAAATCTAAAGCCATATTAGTCCAAATGAATAATTTTCTCAGAAAAAAATAATTGTCCCCTAAATGTTAACACTGATTTACTCGATAAGTATTATCCGTACGATTCTGATGTTTACTCTTATCATCAGAGAAACTGATAAGAAATCATTTATCCCTTTGCAGTTTTCAAAATAAAATGAGCGGTTATCTTGCAAAAAAAAAAAAAAAAAAAGACTAACACGTATCGTTATTTCCTACCATTAGGAAATCTGACAGTCCCTCAGCAGGGACTAAGGGACGGAATGCTGCTATTCGCACCTGAGTCCGTGTGTGTATTCGTAAGTGAGCTCACGATGCGCTGTTACCAAACTACGTAGGTTTCAGTCTAATTTTCTAATTAACCATGCATTCCATTGTCTCCTTCAATATCAACACCGTTTTACATGGTTCTTTAACGACGCTGTATTAACTACTAGATTATATAGCGTCGATGGAATTGGTAATAGCGAAATGAGGCTGAGGATTCGACATAGATTGTCTGACATTAGCCTTACGGTTCGGGAAAACCTCGGAAAAAACCCAACCAGTTAATCAGCCCAAGCGAGAATCGAACCCACGCCCGTGTGGAAATCCAGACTGAGCTACGCCGGTGCCTACTTCCACTTTTATATTCATTTACCTGGGATGCCAGTTACCACGCAAAAGAGAGACAGTTCTGCCAATAGTTTAGGAAATTAGAAACAAAGAAACCTACGAAGGATTAGAAAGTGTTCTATACCCATTATTTAACGCTGCTGTATCAACTGTCAATGGAATTGACAGAAGTATTTTAGAGGAATACTTCTCTCCTCGTAAATAAAAATAAAGCGACTTAATTGTACCGGTCATTTGCTGAGAATGGGAGATATCGTATCCCAAAGAAGATAATAGGAGTAAGTTTGGGAGGAAGAAGAATGGCAGAAAGAACACGGAAATGATGGGAGGATAGCATGAGGAAGTTTCTCTCCTCCATATAAGGAATTAGAAAACAGCAATATTAGATAAGATATACTGGAGGAATAAAGTTACGGTGGATGAGGATTTTCGCAAGATGACTTAAAAAAAAAAGTCCAAAAGTTTTCCGTAGGGTTGCCGAATAATCTCCTTATAATTGGATAAATCCTAGGAAAAACACAAATCAGCACGCGCCTATTATTTGTATTTTTTTGTGCAGGCGACCGAGAGTTACAATGTGGCACCCATGAACAGTGTCTATAATAATAATAATAATAATAATAATAATAATAATAATAATAATAATAATAATAATAACAATAACAAATCGGAATGGAGAGACCACGTTAATCAAGAGATGGGACAGAGCAAATTGTGTAATCCGAATACTATTATTTGATGATGATTATATTCTTAACTGATATCATTGTAACCTGCAAGAAATCTTCAAAAGAAATACGTAAACTTACGGCAACAAATCTTTATCGTTGGCGATTTAAATTCAAGATAAATGTCCCAAAACAATTGCAGCAATTCTAAATTTAACTAGTCTGTGTGATGAATCTTGTCTCACTGCGAAAAGAGAGAGAAAGGATATATATTATGTCTTACTTCGTCTGTGTTGTTATGGCGATGGGGGAGTGGAGCGATGCCGTCCATCCATCCAGTGTCGGAAGGGACTAGTTGATACATTCTGTAGCGCAAAATAAAATTACAAAATATCTCTCTTCGTACTGTGTAGTTCCGTTACTGAGCTTGTCTTTCAAGAAATTGAGTTCCGGTAGCCTGTACAATAACAAGGTTTTGAAAGGAATCCTGAAAATTTACAATCCTCCTATAATCTACACCCTCATTTGATGGGACTTGGTTTTATTGCTACTGAGACAAGATAAACCTTACCAGGTATAGCATTCTGTGAAAACGTCATTATTTTACCGCAACTTTAAATAAATAAATAAATAAATAAATAAATAAATAAATGAATGAATGAATAAATGAATAAATGAATAAATGAATAAATAAATAAATAAATAAATAAATAAATAAATAAATAAATATATATATATATATACATCTACAAAGTTTGTGGTAAAGAATCGTAGGCTATAGGCATAGCTCAGGCGTTTACCCACTGATCCGAAGCTGCGCTAGGGAGTGGGTTCAATTCCTGATTGAGCCGATTATCTGGTTGGGTTTTTTCCGAGGTTTCTCCCAACTGTAAAGTGAAAGTCAGATAACCATATGGCGAATCCTCGGCCTCATATCGTGAAATACCATCTCGCTATCACCAATTTCATCGCTAAATAACCTAATATTTGATATAGCGTCGTTAAATAGCCAAGTAAAAAAATACAAATAAGTGTCATTACTATTAAAGTTCTCTCATCAATACGAGTACCGTATTAACTTTTCTTTGGAATTTTTGTGAATGCTCATTAAAATTATGTAAACTATACCTACGTAACTCAAAGAATGAGAATGGTGTTTTACGCCTAGAAGGATCCGATTTAAGTCAATATATTCGTTTACAACGATCTGGCATCATATGGATAAACGGTGACATGGTATAGGCACGAAACCTATCCTTAACTTGAGACAAGACGTAACATTATACGCTCAAATCCACAATCGGGACTTCAATGCAGCGTATATCACGGCTAACGATGATCATAACGAGTGGTGATAACAGCAATAATAATGGTAATAATAATCACCATGGCATTAACAATGCCTGCACTATTAGAAAAGTCGAATAAAATTTTTGTAGTAATGCTAATGACAAACACACTTATTTGAAAACTCGTAATTTAACAAAACATGCGAGAATACACGTTGAAGCTTAAAATAGCATTACACTTATTTTAATGAGGCATACACGTCAGCCTCGCCGTGCACATTAACATGCAACCCCAGTGACCTGGGGTCACTCAAGGCTGATGAGAATCCTCTGCGTTCGAGAAGGCTGCTTTGAGTGCCTAAAAACCTGTACAGCAGGTAATGAAAGAGGAGACAAAAACGGGACTATAACGACCAACACACTTTACATCTGACTGACGTGTTTTGAAATATAACTTTTTGTATATGCCGACAGTTTTAGTGTCTCAAAATAAAGTGGAAAAGCTCCAGTCCATATATAAGGTAGGCTAGTGCAATTTGACTGGATTAGTGACTGTAGAAGTTTAGAGTGACAGAGTTCATGATTTAGATAACTGATTTCCATATAATTTATCCTCACAGCCCCGTCTGCAAAAATTTGGAAACTCATAACTCTCGCACGACCATTAAAAGAAATTAAACCTGCATACGATATTACTTTGCCACATCAAAAAATGTAATTGTGAAAAGTACAACATTCCCCCATAAGGATATACATAAATATACTTGGACTTCTCCAGATGAATTTACACACAACAAAATAGACCACATATTGATAGATAAACGAAGACAAACTAGTATAGTAGACATTCTAACTTTCAGGGGGGGCAGACTGTAATTCTGACCATTATTTGGTAACTGGAGAATTAAAAGAAAGACTATCAGTAGCCAAGCGAGTAGAGCAACAAGTTAATATTAGTAGATTCAAACGCTTTTTCTCAGTAGTAATATATTTTTTTAATGCGTTTTTCTTGTGTGTAGCACATATGGGAGAATCCAGAAATGCATATAGAGTGTTAGTTGGGATGTCGGACGGAAAAATACCTTTTGGGGAGGCCGAAACGTAGATGGGAGGATAATATTAAAATGGATTTGAGGGAGATGGGATATGCTTGTAGAGACTAGATTAATCTTGCTCAGGATAGGGACCGATGGCGGGCTTATGTGAGGGTGGCAATGAACTCCGGGTTGCTTAAAAGCCGTAAGTAAGTAAGTGTTTTGTTTTTAAACTGACGACATATGGCATTAATATAACAATTATTTCCTAAAAATGTGAAACAAGCATAATAATCGTGTTAAAACAATAAAAATACATTTCACTACAAACATATAAACATTAGAGCTATGAAAAGCTTAGGAAATATAGTGCAAGAGTCTTTATCGAAGGTTTTACCCTCTTGGATTGGCTTTTCGAGGACCGGGCCGAAGTCAGATCCATGTACCTAAGGCTTGTATCGGTCCATTGTGTGCCCTATATATAATATAATTGTCCAAATCCGACAGATGGCCTGATTGGCATTCCTAAAACCAACGTTGACAGGTAGACCATCCTGCCTCAGTCCTGACAGACGAGTACAGCTGGCGCCGGCGTTTTCGGCGTGTCTCCTAGAGTATAGTGCCCGGTTTGTGAGCATGTTGCTAGTGCAGCTGAGAATGGTTCCACTTCATATATACGTCACATCAGCCATTTACCAAACACAGTTGTCAGAATGACTATGGTAAAGGTAAGACACTAGCACTTAACGTTCCCATTACTTATTTCACACGCCAAAAACGGTGACGCGAACTGTACATGATTACCCTTTCTATTGCAGCATTGGAAACCCGTACTACTCCTAAGGCCTCACCCCAGTCTATTTTTTAACTACTGCAGTTGTTAGATGAAATGAGAGGGTGGTGGAAAGTGTTGGTGGAATGAAAAAGTGAAACCTAACTACTTCGAGAAATATCCTCTCTAAAATCTGCTTTGTCCACCACAAAGTTAATCGCGATCTGCACTGGGATCGTACAAAACCGCCCAACCTCAGCATTTATGAGACCTACAACTGTCTCTTAACCCATTTATTAAATTAAATTCAATCTATAACTGTAAGTTATTTTCTGCGTAACACCAGCACGCAGAAACGAATATCTCAGAATTGCTAAGGAATTTACAAAAAATGAACTATAAAAGCAAAACGTCTGACGCAATAAACAGAAATTTAATTCCTAAATAAAAAAGTATGTATATTTCACAGTAAGTCTGTTAGTAAATACTATTAACAAACTGATAAAAGAGCACAGTACGACAGATGAGGAAATGGAATGAAACCTGAACCACGGTGGGAAAAGCAATGTGTACCTATGGTGATAGTGGTAGCAACGTTGATGATGATAATTATGATGATATGATGTGCTACTGATGAAAGTCATTCTGTTTCTGGTTGTTTACTCTAAATTTAGGTATTCGACTGATGCAATCATATCAATGTGTCGAGAATTAACATGCATAAATTTCACTCATCCCATTCAGTAGACAATAAATCATATACACATAGTTACCTGGAGGAAATTACTTGGAGAATGCCTAATAACCATATTCCATCTTCTAATTAAGATAGTACGTTATTTAATATTCATGACATTACCACGATGTGTCTTGCAACGTAACATAGTTCTGCAGACACTTTCATGCTTCTGATATAATTACATACAGAGATTAATGTTTTTCTTATATTTCAAGCGAGGTATAGTCTCTAATCTCTTTTGAAAACTTTAACTTCAAACTTTTGATGAACGCATGGCGGAGGTTCTACGCTATGGGTTCAGCAGGACGCCGTCAGAATCTGTGTAGAATATGTACACTTCGTCAAAATGAAACTGGTCCGCCTCTTGAGAAGTTTAAATTTTCTAAGTTCCTTCGGGTGAGCGCGCAGTTCACTACCGGAAATCTCCATGCACCGCTTTAGTTAAGTCCATAATACAAGGCGCTGATTTGGGCTACCTCCACAGCATTCTTCGAATCTCCGTAGTGAATTTTTTGTTTTGTACTTTCTTTTATTTTTTACAGCTCGTTTTAGGGTAACATAGTAAAATAATTTGCTTATGTTAATCATGTTACTTACAGATAATTACAAAATTGGAGAAAATTTGTTGTTATAATTCCAGGAAATCAGGATATATTTTGCCATCAGAATTATGGTTTTTCTTTTTGTTTACAATTACTACGTTTAGGCCCTGATGATCACGGATTTAGATTGGTATAATAAACATATTCCCTGTAGCACAACTTGCAAATTAATTATTGCCAATTATTTAACCGTCAACATATTTACTGAATGTTCCTTAGGCAATAGAGTGCAAAACAGTATGAATTAATAAAAATTAACACAGCATTTTAATATGAAAGCCCCTAATTGTCGTCTATGTTACTTCCATCTAACGTCAAAAGTTTCTATTAACACGGAAAAAATAATAAAGCGAAAAGTATTCTAAGGATAAAAAAAAATACGAAAACGTGTCATATTTTCACTGAAGCATTAAAAAAAAAGCTCTACGCAGATCTGAACTTGCAACCTCAGGAACACTTAGCTAACGCTCTGTCACTACGCTAAGAGTACTACTACAGTAAGAACGGCACTGTAACGAGCAATGGTCTTACTCCGCTTGAGAACCTGTTATACAGTATATAGTGTTTGTGTTACAACATTCACACTCTGAACGATCTGTCTGTTTTAAATCTCGTATATGAGTAATTTTCTCGGAAGATTTTAGTGATTAATAGTTGTTCCCCATTATAACTACTAGAAGAATTTACGCAATGTTATGAAGAAAGCCTGGCTGTCCCGAGCGCTCACAGAATACCCGATTTGAACTTAGTCTCTCAGACGGAAGCCAGTTTCATTTTGATCAAGTGTACGTACTATGCATGGGGTTCAAACCAGAATGAATGATAGTGGATTTCATGACAACAGTTCACTCTCAAAAAGACAGTTCAGATATAATTGTTTTCTAAACGTTATACCTATTAGCATTAGGTATCTAACTGTAAGATCACTACAAAACAAACCGTAAAATACGGTAGCGAAACAAAATATATATTAGGAGCAAAAGTTTTCTACAACAGAGTCCGCCTTTGTGACTATGTACCTACTCTAAACAGTAGATAGCACATGCTCTCCCCAAACCAAGAGGTGTGAGTTTTTATCCCCAATGTTGGAAATGCAAGCTTCGTCCACGGGACTGGGCGTTTGTCTGTGTGAGAGATCTAGTGTATCATGAAATATCAATCTCCTTCCCCTACCCTTAGAGATAGATAGGGGAGGTTACGCAAAGTAAGAAAGAAAACTTAGAACAGAATTAGTCCCTGCGATTGCTGAGTGGTCTAGATTTTCAGTCTGTCGCGTCAGCAGTCCGAGTTCAAGTCCTGGACAGGCCTGGAACTTTTAATTGAAAAATCCAGCGACACTTGTGGCGGATAAGGTCACTAGAGTTTTTCTCTGGATTCTTCAGTTTCCCCACGTTAGGCATCAACATAATTTCGTCTGATCTCCATTCCATTATGTTTTCATAGCATTCTCAGATCGTCGGCTGGTGACGCAGACGAATGGGCTCGCCTGGTCGAAACCTGATACTCAGACATCGTTAGTGTAGCCAACTGGTGTGGGTTGGGAATAGACTAGCTGAAGGGTAAGCGCAATAGATCTACAAGGTCGCAGTGCAGGGTCGTAATGACCCCCCTCCCCTCACAATAGTAAAGTAGAACAGAAATTTAAACAACACACATTCATTTAATGAATTTAATTTTTGGAGTAACAATATGGAATGAAAGTAGAGACGAAAATAATTAGAGAACAACGAAAAGGATGTAGAATACAAGAAACTGAAGGTTATTAAAAAAAAAAATGCAAACAGACAGTCCTATTCAAGATGCATAACCCAAGAGATACATTTTCACAATGGAACTTTGTTTTATATAAACAAGAAAAGAAGGAGAAGGTGAGAGAAAGAGACCTAAGGCTGTTAACAAGGAGATGAATTAACGACATGTTTAACTTCGGTAAATACCAGGTTTTCCTGGAAAACTTTACAAAAAAAATGTGGCACATCATGATGTCGGCCAATGTCAGATATGGGCATATGTGTGCATTTGTAAACGACTATATTATTTTATACTAGGCTACTTAACTATGTATAGTAGCGGCAAAAAAAAAAACCGGACCGACCCTTGTATCTGATTTCAGGGCCTTGTTCACTCCAGAGCACGATAGACTGGTAACCAAGACTTTCGTGGTTCGAAGGAAACTTTTTTTTGTTCCTTATTCAAATTTATTCTCAATACTTTTCGATTGCAGCGATATTTTACTACTTAATTAACTTATTATTCCCAGAACATGAATTTTACCATTAATCGAAAAGTATTGGGAATAAATTTGAATAAGGAACAAAAAAAAGTTTCCTTCGAACCACGAAAGTCTTAGTTACCAGTCTATCGTGCTCTGGAGTGAACAAGGCCCTGAAATTAGCTACAAGAGTCGGTCCGGTTTTTTTTTGCCACTCCTATACATTACATCTATTGATAATTGTTGTATTATGCACCTCCTGAAGGCTGGGAATTTGGAGTGCAACAATGGCTGCCAACTAGCGTCATATTTATTAAACAGCACAACAAAAATAAAACAAGAGTAGAGTATGCGACTGAGAACTCAATCCGCATCTTCAGAATTGTCTTGTGTGGTGAGCTTTGTCGGAATTATTGGACCTATCTTATTTGAAGGTAGGTCTACTGTTAACACTGAACATTATCTACAGATATTGAAAGAAGATTTTGTTGCAACTCTTCAAGGCATGGGGATAAACATGGACGAGGCATACTTCTAACAAGATGGTGCAAGACCGCATACAGCAAATTAATACAGTCCATGAGTTCCTGGATGAGCATTTCCATGGTAATCTCTAATCGGTATCGGACCGATTTCATAGTCTTGGATGGACTTGACCTCCCTCGTCACCAGACTGAAACTCTTGTGATATTCCTTTATGGGAATTCCTGAAGAACCAAGCCTATCAAAATAACCCTCACACAATTGAGGGATTGAAAGCCAACATTGAAACTGATGTACAGGGAACTTATGATGAAACTCTTGAAGGAACAGTGGATAATTTCATCAACGACTGAATATGGTGGTGCTTGCTGGAGGGTCTCATATTGAAAATCTTTTTACGTAGCATCAAATTTCCAACTTTCAGGGATGCTTTAATACTAAAATTACCAATGTATCTAATGTAACTGCTGAAATATAACCATTTAAAGGCGTTGCGTGTTTTTGTGAAGATCCTGTAAGTGTCGCAAATGTTTTATGAATATATTGGGACGAAGAAAGAATTGTGGGTGTTTAATCTTTTAAAATTGAGGAGCGAATATTACATAAATGTATTAGAATATACGACAATCTGCAGTCTCAGGCAACTTATTTTTCAAAAGGATCGAGGTTCGAACCCCGGCAGGTTCTATTAATTCGCGATAAAAAAAGTGACTGTGGCGTAGCTTTCCTCCAAGTAATTCACTCTTCTCTCATGTCTATTCCACAATTCTTCTACTGTCGCCAGCAATCACATCTTGCCACTTTCGAATAAGCTCTGTAATGACTTCAATAAAAATTGTGATTCCTTTTACGGCAACTCCCGATGAGAGGCGATCCAGAGAAACGAAATGCGTGCCATGACCATCAAGATATTCACCTCATGAGCATTACCGTGGAGATCATGAGCGGAAAGTTAACTGTGATGAATGCTACAGAACGACCGCATCATGAATCTCTTCGGATGATGACGATGTCTAACGACCCGAGATGAGACGTTATCAGCCGGAGAACACATCTGCACTTTATTACGAAGCAAAGCTATCTGAAGAGCACAGAAGGATTTTCCCTCTTTCTCTATCCAACTGGAGAGTCTCCGAGAGAGAGACTCTCGTCGAAGAGTACAAACATTTGTAGCAGTTTTCGTTTCTCGGCGGCAGACAAGTCAGATAATAAATTAAGAGTACAATAAAATTATTGTTAATAACTAGATCCAGGAAGCTCATGCCTTAAAAACCTATTAAATTTAATAAGCATGCAAGCATTCCTTTAAAAACCTTAAAATATGCCAATAAATATTATGCATTAATAAAATTCTGTATTTCTTGATATCACTAATAATAATAATAATAATAATAATAATAATAATAATAATAATAATAATAATAATTTTTATCAGGTATAAAGACCTCATCGTTGCTGCGTCTCCAAAACTCGCTATGAGCTATTAAAAAGATTTTGCAGAAGAAAGAAAACGGCGCCGTCATTTTTAATTGCATTGATTTTCAAACCTACTTAATCATTTTTCTTGTAATGATTGTAATTGTACCGAAAGTAGCTTTGAAAATCAAGAGAATTAAAAGTGAGAATGTTTTTTTCTTTCTCCTGCAAAATCTTTTTAAGAGCACATAGCAGATTTTGGAGGTGTAGCGACGACATATGATTATGAATACCCGACCATTAAAAAATAAGCCAGAATAGGGCTAGCAAGGAAAACTTAAGCATTCGGAGAAAACCTTTACTACAATCGCTCGCCTACCACAAGTCGCATGGAATTTGGCAAGAGAAATGTTAATGAGTTCATGTCGAAACATTCCCATATGCGTACACTGTCACACAGGGAATAGAAACTATAACAAAAGTTTGTACAATTTCCTCGCCTGCAGTTGGCGACTTCTCTGATCGCCCAATCGACAGATTTACGGCTTCCTACCCAAACAACCCTGACCAATCCCATTCACATGCTGCACAGCTGCCACATTATGTATGTTTTAATCACAGTGAAACTATCCTCAAACTGGGATTTAAATCCCGGTCAAAGAAGTATTTAAATCCCGGCGCCAAAATATTAAAACTGACGGAAACACAGACCATACAGTACTCCGACAGACAACACATCAACAAAGAAAGCACTAGTAACTAGTGACCACTAATTTCTGTTTCCCAAATATAATGACTTCTTTGTAATAGTTTTATACTGCTACAAAATGAAACGAGTACTATCGCAAAAGTACCTAAGTGAAGTGCCAAATTAGACGAGTGTGCAGTATTAAACTTCTGTATATGAAACTCTGAATTGTAATTTTGTTCTATTTTAGTAAAAGATAAAATATTAATATAAAAATAATGGTCATTTAATTTATACCGTTTAAAATATAAATCTTGAATTTTTTTACATGAACAAAATAAATACAGGCAATTGCTAAATTACCTGTGTCTTCCCACCCCCTCCCGACACACACACACACATCTACCTTCACACATACATGAACAAATATATTTCATAAAAGATGAAACTATAACAAAAATTAGAATAAAATAAAAGGTAGGCTAAGTATGAATAGAAAGAAGACATACATTCAGTTTCGAAGTATCAGAATGTAGCAAAACACTTCAAGTCTTACCCCGCACAGACGTGATTTTCAATGGAAATGCTATATAAGGTAGAAGTCAATGAGGCATTTCGAGATTCCATAATTCAATGATAAGAGCACGTTTCATGTCACTGAAAATGCAGCATTTGGGTCAGGGAAAATATATATGTCTTCCTGGAACATGTTCGTAACAGCCAAAAGTTGGTGTTTTGCGCCCTTTCTTTTTCATGGAGACGATGGTATCAAGTAGCCTATTGGATATCTCCAACAGTTACTCATTAAATGGAAGACAAATTCACTTCCAGCAGACGGTGCACTTTCTCATTAACTTGGAAAAGTGCGAGAGTATCTCAACACCTTTTCCCAAGTCTGTGGATTGGTCAAGGAGTGCCGATAGCTGGCCACCTCGTTTCCCGGATTTTACAATCTTTGGATTTTTTATGGTGATTCATTAAAAATCGAGTGTAAGTACCACTCTTATCTGCAATCGCAAACATCGAATTATTGGCGCAGATGTTTAAGTAATGCCAGAAATGCCACATCGGATATGAGAAGAAATTGACTACAGATGTGTCACATCGAACCATAACTATATGAGGTAAAACTTCTAAGTGTTTTGTTACCGTACATTCTGAGTTTGACACTTTAAAACATTGTCTATGACCTCTGAATGAATATTTATATTGTTTCAAATTTGTAAAATCCTTTCAGATACATCCTGCATTTATCAGCTAATTGAATAACTTAATTGTTCAATTATAATGATTCCTCAATAGAACATGAATATTCGTAGAATATACATTGCGCATTGTCTGTCGGAACGTTTGGTATTCAGATGTAAAGGAAAGTTACTTCAATCAGTGGCAATTAGGGCCTATACCTCACGATGCTCTGCAGTGACGTAATCCTCGCTATTTCCCCTCCCACTCTTTTAACATTATAAAGGAGGAGTAAATGACCAGCGAAAACCGAAAGTGAACAGCATAAAATGCGCACACTTATAAAAATGCAATACGACTTTAAATTTAAATATGACGCATGGAGTTGCGTACGCATAAATTTGTTCTGTATCCGAATATCGTATTATACTCGTAGCACACTAAGCACACACTATGCACTTTCGTATTTGATCCGATCATGAGAATACTGTTTCTTTTATTAGACAGCCAAATACAAAAATCGCAAGGAACAAGCTTGTTGATATCACCGTAACCGGAATATGGGTTCGGTTACAAATAATTACAGCGTTATGCTAATCTGAATCTTACTGAACTGCAATTTCCATAAACCAAACGTACGTGCTTACAATACAGAGTGTTGGAAACTTTCCATTCAATGTGTACATGTTTGTGTATCTCAGTTGGGGCGGGGAGGGGAAGAGAGAGGGGAGAAATGTATTTTGAACAAAACAATTTATCAGTATTTTTACGTGTTGTATGTACCTAATAGAGTTCATTCTCCCTGCGTAAAATTACTCCATAGCAGATTTCTTTAAAATTTAATTTCTCACTTCAACACAACTGCCTACAGTATGTATGTGTGTGATTCGCGCGTCGATATGACCTTCACAGATACGTGGGTCAATCAGCTGATCGTGAACCACGCCCATTTGTCTGGCTACGTTTGATACGACCGCGTAGACAAAACATTTGATTAACGACGGGAGCTTATGTATATATACCTAATAATCTACAAACACAACTAAATAATATTTAGGTCAGAGCGAGGTGTGTAGACGAGCAAATGCAGTTATTGTTCCGTGTACTACTACATAAGAGTACAAGGAAAACAGATTTGCAATTCTTCTGTCGGTATCCAAAACATGCTAAACCTATCTGGTAGAGGACTGATGCATAGTGATGCACTTAATGTAGGAAATAACTGTGCACATTTGTATTCGAACACAAAACCATGTTTATAAGCACTTCTTTACTCGACAGTATTATAGGTATGAACTTCGCAAAAAGCACTGGTTCGAGTCATCACGGGAGAAGAAATTCTCTCATGAAATTTCGGCAAATGAAAGAAACCGGTGCCCACCCAGCATCGTGATGAATTTGGAGAAGCTACAATGAGCAGCAAAATCCGTTTTCGTAAATCTTCCATAACGGTTGGAGAAATCATCGTGATGACAACACGTTACCCTCGTACTGGTAAATGATTGTTCCCTTCTGCTGAAGTATGTGGATGTGAATCCAGCAGTTGGCTTGTAGGTCTTGGCCCTTCACGAGCTGTCGTTCAACAGATGTGTGTGTATTTACGAATTTCGCACGTGTCGCTATAAATTTGTAAATCATCTTGTATCTAGTAGGTCATTTTAATATTCGGCCAGTCTTTATCAAGTTATTTTTATTTCAAAATATGCTGTATGAAAAACAAACCGATCTTCTAAATGTAATATACAATTCAGAAACAAGCAGTAGTTTAACAAAACAATAGATCATTAGGTAATCTTCACTTCTTTCTAAAAACGTGTAAATGCAAGCTCGAAGTTAAAAGTTATTTTACTTGGTATACCTGCTCACTAAAATAGCACCATGTATCATGGCGAGTTTACTTTACCTTACAACGATTTTTCATTATACCCATGTCAAATTATAGGTTTCGAAGAATAGCTCCAAATCAGCCAGATTATAAGCAAGACGGCGTGAGCGATTAAATAAAAAACAAAACTTTTAAAAAGGTATTATCGTCAGATTTGACGACTATGAGCTACAGCTCGTTTCCCAGGAGTCAGGTTAATTGGACTATAATGTGAACTACTGAGCGCTCAGATTGGTATTTCGTACTTACGTTTTCTTTTTTCTTTTTTTATTTTGCACCGTAACCTACTTTACAAGTTTCTACATATTATTATTATTATTATTATTATTATTATTATTTCTTCTTCTTCTTCTTCTTCTTCTTCACAGAAAGTCCATTTAAATGTGAAAGAATGAAATTTTATTTTACTCGTACTATACCAGCACAGAATTATAAAAAAATAATTTTCACACAGCTTCTGAGCTTTAACAATGTTTACACAAAAGTACCGATATAAAAACGGCGTTATTTATAACCTCATTGTTTTCGAGCCCTAGCATGCTAGAAGGCATTGTTGTGAGGGTATTGATGCGTTATCGATGTTTAGCGTTAATGTGGACATTCTCTGTGGAGAGAAGAGATTTAAGAGAGACGTACACGTAAAGATGCCTCTAAACCCCGAGGATTCGACGATAGCAGTCGCAATTTTAAATGAAGGCCGCAGCTACCGCTACTTTGGTGAGATTCTGGGTACGTCCCTTAGTAGTATCCTTCGACCCTATGTGACTCAGACTCCCATTTGAAATTTTAAAGTGATACGCCACTGGGTCAGTGGCGTATCACTTTAACTACTTCCTGTTGGAGCTGATTAATGAAATCAAGTAGTAGTAGTAGTAGTAGTAAGAAGGGCGCGTCAGCTACTATGGCTATTTGCGCCCTTATCTAAAATTCTAAATATAACAAAGACATAAATAATATAATAATCAGAGTGGTAAAAGAACTAAAAAGCGTTGTCACGGTAATGAAATCAAGCTCAAGTGAAAGTTCACATGTAAAGGGTACACGGGAAAAACGATCAAGGTCCATCAAAAATCGAAATTGAGTTAATAATGCCATCTTATAGTGGAAAGGAAGTACTATCATGTGGTCTAGCTAGTAATAAGAAATCGTCGTTCTTGACATTCCACTACATCAGTTTCTATTAAATACACACATAAGAATGTATTAAGTGCTTAAACTTTAAAGTCGTTTTTCTCGAAACTTTCTAAAATGGACCTTGATCGTTAGTCCCGTGTACCTTTCATGTGGTTTAGTAATAAATTATTTTTTTTTCTCGAAAATTTTAATGCACTAGTTTCCGAAATAAATTACTGTTACGGGTAGTCTGAATCACCCTGTATACTCTTCAAGTCTTAAAATTTGTTATGAATTCCATTTGAATATTCAGAGTGAACCGTAAGTAATATCATTAATTTCAAGTGCTTTTTCTTTGAGATATTTAAAACAAAAAAGTTTAATACAATTTTGCTCGTTTCTCCTTCCTTTTCAACAGAAAAAGTATATTTTATATGAAGCATTTCATAACGTATTTTGGGAAAGCTACTGAATTAATTCCCAATATGCTCAGTCACTTAAAGAGGGTAATGTATTATGATAATAAGTGATTGAAATAATTTTAGTTTTATCCTTTAAATGTGCAGAAATTTGATTTGAACAAATGCAGCTTTTCGTTCTTACAAAGGAGTTTTAAAATGTTACATTTGTTCGGATGAAATTTCTGCACATTTAAAGTACAAAACTAAAATTCTTTCAATCATTTATTATCATAATATCCTGCTCTCTAAAACTGACTGAGCATATTAGGAATTAAATCAATGGCTTTTCAAAACACTATATGAAATGTTTCATATAAAACATTTTTTATCTTGAAAAGGACGCAAATAGGAGTGACACTGTACGAGTATTTAACTTTGTTTGAAATATCTCAACGAATAACCCCCTGAAATTATTGACAATACTTACGGTTCACCCTATATAATCTTTTTACTCTGCGATTCTCTTGTTACTAATGGTTGTTCCATACAAGCGTTCAGATATTTTCAGTGCCTATGACAGAAGTACGAGGCGTATAAGAAATATTTAAAGTGATTAACGACAATTCATCAGGGAAAAGGACGTTCTTACTAAGATATTTCAAAACCGTTGAATATAAGCAGAAATAATGTTAGAAATACAATAAAACAATTTGAAAGCGAATATGAACAAGCAACAGAGACAGACAACTGGTGACGAGAAAAATTGAAAATATTTCAACTGATGTCAAGACTTCCAACCAAACTTTCAGAAAAAATATACAGTATAATGAAGTGCATCCCGAAATTGTCCACAGAAATAAAGGCTAAAACGGTGAGTTCAATAGGAGAAAACCTTACATTGACAAAGTAAACAGGAAGAAGACGCTCCACGATTGTGTACTGTTTGCAAATCACGTAAGCATAAGCATGGAAGTTTGGAGTTTGCAAACTTTCATGTTAAAGTCTAACGGCAATGTTAATGTCAGTGTTTATGTGAATCATTGTGAATGATCCCATTTGCTAACCTGGGCGCAAACTTCTGTGTTTATGTTACGGTTATGTTAATTTTCATTGTGAATGGGCCTTAAGTCAAACGGGACGGTACAAGGGAGAAGGATATAACCAACTACTACAAAACAAGGTGGAGATGGTATTATGGTTTTAGAGCTAAGTTATGTATTATCAACAGGAATGAAAGAAATTACTAAAGGAACTATGAAAAAGGATGAAATTTACTTAAACAAATTTACGCAGTGCCGAAAACTTTGGAATAGACCTATTTGTTACATTTAACGTTTATTATGCTAACGAACTCAAGTATAAGGTGTACTTTTGTAAGTTGTTTTTGTATAACTACTCCAAAGTCAGAGAAATACTACCCTATTGCCTTGACATAACCGAACAGAAAATGTTTGAATGAACTTGATAGGAATAAAATCAACCAGCTCAAAGAAGAAGTGAAAAGGCGGTGAAAGCAAGAATGGATCCGCATATACAAAAGAATACATGGTTCTTAGGAAGCAAGATAGCACAAATTATCCCTGAAGATCTTCTTTCTTGAATTATATTATATATTTTATATCTTTTTTGAATGTTAAAGTAACTTAAGTAATAAATGAACATTAACAATAAGCCTACCATACTTCGTCCCATGTTATATTTAAAAAGTTTATTAAAAATAATTCTTTACACACTTAATAAAACTATCTGATTAAAAAAAAGAAGATAGGTGACAGAATATTAACAACTCCACGGATAGGCGTTGGCAATGCGGAGTAGTGTTTAGCTTTAGCAAGATCCGTTGGGAACGCTTAGTTGGCTGAACCAACTCGTATACGAAGATAATCTGCAATATCTGGTGACAGACATGCCAGAGCCATCTGTGGCATTTCTAGGCTGCAAATCCACTCGTCAGTTCTCCCGTCTCCTCCCTTCCACCTCAAGAGGTTTTATGCACAATGCATCGATTGATCGTGGTACAGATGTGTTGTCTATTGATTAAACAAATAAAAAAAAATGTTATCACGAAGCTGACGCGTATTTCCTCATATCTTCATACGTTTTAAAGGTTTCGCACAATTCAGGTTCTTTGTCTTGTTGCCAGAGATTTATGTTTATAGTTAATTTACTTGGAACTATTAAGTTACTGGTATTTAAAATATGTGTGTACATAATAATTTCCTCATACTATGCACCCAAATAAGATAGGCTATAGATCTACTTATGTTTTTCGGATTGCACAGGTTAGGTCCATTCTTACAATCCAAAAAAGAGGGATATATGACTTAATTGATAAATTATTCTGTTTAAGTATGCCATTAATTTTGCACAAATTCATACAAAATATAGCTATTTATACAGGGTGTTTCCGAGGTGGCGTTACAAACTTTCAGGGATGACGGCGAAGGGCATATGTATCAATTTGAGATTAGGAACCATGGTCCGGAAATGACCGAGTCGAAAGTTATAGGCAAAAATAGTTGTGTTGAAATGGAATTGTAATTTGGCACCACGTGCCCTTCTTCCCTTAACTTTTGCAACAGTCGTGGAAAAATGATATGGGCCGGATGTCTCCTACGTGGGTACTTGCACGATACAATCTGTGAGCTTGTCTACTGTTCCCATTGGCTCATCCGTATTCGAAAATCAGGTCTGCTTATTCCGCTCTCGTGTACTCCTCCACTTCACTAGGACTGATCAACTAGATACTGCAACTTGTACACATACACTGCTGTCAACAGACGTGCATATCAGGACCGACCATGTCCGTTACACATTACGCTATCTGCATTGCTTTATTGTAGTTTTCTGTCCCCATCCCTCAGACAGCGCATTGAATGGAATACTGTAAGTAGACAACGTAAACAACGTCAGATGAATACAGTATGTGTAAGATATACAGATAAATACACATAAATAAGGTGTACAGAGGAATAAAATTATTTCATTTTCACAGAACTATTTTTGCTTATAACTTTCGACTCGGTCATTTCCGAACCAGGGTTCCTTATATCAAACTGATACATGTGCCCTTCGCCATCATCCCTGAAAGTTTGTAACACCACCTCGAAAACAGCCTGTATATTGGAACCATTTATAATATTATTTATTACTCATTAAAGCCGGTATTTAAAACTTTACGCATATAAATAGGAACTATTGGTAATTATACTGTCCAAGCCTGATAGGTAGCCTATATGTAGTCCTCTTGAGAGTTGCTGATTCTGCGAGAACGGAAGGTCACTCAAAAGCCTGTCATAAATTTACATCACCAAAGAAAAATACGGAACACTTTAAGCTCAGAATACATTGTATAAGACTGCAGTCAATTGTGTATGTTCTTTAATTTAACTAAAATGTATTTATAAAAGAAATTTGTGTCTTCTACAATGTGTATTTGGGTTACTGTAATTTGTAAACTGTTTATACGAATGGTTATAATTAAACTGTGACTATTAAACCAGAGCTATACGAAACTATTCACCGGGAGAACGTGAAATAATTTAACTATTTTGAGAGCAAACGGAAAAACAATGATGAACACATAATTCCATGTATTTATCCATCATATTCCTCGAACCAGATGTGGAAAAAGGATCTATGATAGCCTTTTCTTAAAGAGATATTGGAAAAAAATAGCAGGAGTATTACTGTTTACAAGAATATCGATTAATTATTTCTCTCATGTACTAATCCACTAAGGGGCTAAGAATCTGTCGAATTTCAACCAATCAGAGCCATCTCTCACTGTAATATTGTTGATTTTATAGAAGGTGTCCTAAGAAGAACGCCGAATTTAATAATGGTGGAGTGGTGGGGATACTCGCTTCTCTCAAGCTCACAGGTCGACCTGTATACAGGTAGCTCAGCTTGTCAATTGTAGCGTTATAAAATAATGTGTTTGACGTGTGTGTATACTGTTTGTGTGAATGAATTTACGGTGTTTAGGTTTTATTAGGGTTCATAGTTGTGTGCGAGCGCAGATGAAGAATTTAAATTACTTATTTAATAATAATATCACTTGGAAATGTATACTGTAAAAGATGTTTTGCAAAAACCAATCTCTTCTCGCCCACTAGAAGAAAAATTACATATGTGAATAAGGGTAGACCTACCCCGCCACTTCCGTATTTAATGCAACAATAGAAAACAAAAGGCGAACAATACATTTTTCTATTTCACAATATGAAAATGTAGAATGGTTTGCGGGTTGTGAAACTTCAAACAGGTTATTTTGCTGGCCATGCTTATTGTTTTCTAATAAAAATGAGGTTTGGAGTAAGCATGGGATTACTGACTTAAATTACTTGTATAGTGCACAACAAAAACATTCAAAATCTCAAACTTATGTACAATGTTTCCAGAAATCAAAACTTTTCGGCATACAACGAATTGATACTTTACTTGATGATCAACGAAGAACTGATAGCAATAAACACAACGTAGAGGTAAAGAAAAATAGAGCCGTATTGATACGGATCATTGAAACTATTTGTATTCTAGTATTCTTGCTAACCAGGAGCTCCCTCTAGGGGACATGACGAATAAGATAGTTCTTTGAACAAAGAACATTTTTTTTAGAATTTTTGAATGTGTTAAAAAATATAATTTACTTTTAGAAAACCATCTAAATTCGTCCATAGTGCTTCGAGGAACTTCTCCATTGATTCAAAATGATATCATAAAAGCTATTGCCGATGTAGTAAAAGAAGAAATAAAAAATGAAATTAACTCAGTTCCATTGTAGCTATAATGTTTGATGAAACTTCTGATATTGAGAACAAATCTCAACTATCTACATTTCTCAGCTATGTAAAGGGCGATAATGTCTATGAAAGATTCTTGGGCTTTGTAGACGTTTTTTCATTTTTTAAGTTGGTTATTTAACGATGCTGTATCAACTACGAGGTTATTAGCGTCGATGAGATTGGTGATAGCGAGATGGTATTTGACGAGATGAGGCCAAGGATTTGCCATAAATTACCTGGCATTCACCTTACGGTTGGGGAAAACCTCGGAAAAAATCCAACCAGGTAATCAGTCCAAGCGGGGATCGAACCCGCGCCCGAGCGCAACTTCAGACCGGCAGGCAAGCACCTTAACCGACTGAGTCTAGCCGGTGGCTTGTGGATGTTAGTGCTGATAGAACAGCAGATGGTAGCACGAGTAGTTAATGAATCTGAAATTTCTACTAAACTCGTGGGTCAGACATATGACGGAGCTTCTGTAATGATCGGTCATGTGAATGACTTACAATCTAAAGTCTTATCAGCCTATCCAAGTGCAATCTTCACCCACTGTTATGCCCATGTTTATAAATCTTGTTCTCCAGAACAGTGTATCAGTTATTAAAGGATGTAAAATATTTTTCCAAACATTGAGTGGACTCTCTGCTTTCTTTTCTAAATCTCTTATCTCGGTATCGAGAGCAACTAAAGACCTGCGCCATCACTCATTTGAATTGTAATCGCGAGTTCTGCAATGTTAAAGTGATAATAGACACATTCGATACATTTTGAATGAACCATAGTGAAAAATTTGTTGTGAGCTGGGAAATTTTTGACATTTTTGGAATGTCGCTTTATTTTATACATCTGACTTCAACGGGGTTTGACCTTAGACACAGAATATTAAAACAATAATTTCATACAATGGTTTTCATGAGGTTAAAAGATAAAGATAAAAGATAAACATTGAACAGGAAATATGAATAGATAATCTTTTCAATAATCAAACACTGTGTGTATCAAACAAATGATTTCTTGGTATCGCCACAGAATACCTGATTACACTTGTCACTATCTCTGTCTCGAGAGATTTCTCAAGTTTATATTTTCCACGTAATTGAACAAACATTTTTGTTATGGTACCTCTAGCACCAAAGAGATGACCTGTAACTGAAACTTGATTAATATTGTATTTAGCCCTGAGTTAAGGAATGGTTCATTGGTAGATGTTTTGTTTTTTCAGAATTTTCTTCGAAAAAGATGGTCGAATCTATTATTTCAGCTAAATTTTTTTTCTGTTTATGCATATAATATCAATACGACGAAGACGGTTGCTGTCGTCTGCGACACAATGAACTTCTCAGAGGACTTGGAACGGAGTCCATTCGCCAACAATATTCTTACAATATCAAGCCTTAATCCGGAGGAGTTGTCCCTGGGAACAGTTCCCTAGCACGTGAGGGATGGTTTCATACTAGTTGCAATATCTACTATGGTTGATATTAGTAGAACGTTCAGGGAGAGTCTGGATGAGTGGAACCATAGCATTCATTTTCAACATATTATGCCATTCATTGCTCGATAAGTCTTGTTTCGTTCGGACCCAGTTGTTGGCTGAAGGTACTTGAAAAAAAGAGTTCCATTGCCTTGCCTTTGTGTGGATATGAAAACCACTTGAAGAATTCTTTTTCTCGCAGATGTTGTCTTACTTTTTGGAGTTTTTACTTTATAGAAGAACCTACTTTTAGTTCATGACAGAGGGTTTTAATGTTGTCATAAAATCCGTATGAAGTTCTCGTGCGGCTGACTTACAGCTTCCGAAGTTCGATTTATGTTAAATTGTTGTAATATTTCTTCCCATGATGTTCGTAAGAGTGACAGACTTTTATACTCAGAGCAGGAGTACAGCATGTTATTGGGAGTATCGATCGGAAGCTGTATAATTTGTTTGACAGCACTGCGTATCATATGGTTATCTTTAATTAGAAATGTTTTTGTATATCCTCTAGACGAGTTATTTGAAGAGAGTAAATTAATGTAGGGTCTATGAAGTGGTTTACAACTCTTAGTTTCTGTTGAGGTTGTAATAGTGGGTTATTTGCAAGGGTGTCAAGATTGTTTACAATTTTTGTACTATTTCTGTTGAATTAAAAATCAAAGTCTTGTTGAACGTGGCGCCCTTAGGCCTATCATATATCCATACTCTCCATTTGTAAACAGGAACAAGAATGAAAGTCACACCAATACAATTGCAATTTCTTTCTCGAAACTGGGTGACGTATTCTATGTGCCGGTATATCCCTGATAAAGCGTACAATTTTTGTTTTCGGTATTAAGGATATTAAAAACATGTATGTTCATGAAAATTCGAAATAGATGATTTGTAGGATCGTACTACTTTTCCTTTATGCGTCGTCTAAAGAGGCAGAAAAAAGATAAATTTTGACAATGCGACTCCTCATTCTATACAGCATTTTGTCATGAGTGGAAATGACATTTTGTGCAGGTACAAGTACTGCAATTGAAAAACTTGCAGATATGCCATTCGACATTGCAATAAAGTACAGTACAATGATAGGCGAGTCATGCCTTAATGTGGAGGCAAGACCTGTCCTGTGACCTTATCATGTGCCGTGGCTATATCACCAATGGGTACGGGAGGGGGAAAATAGGTTTTAGTCTGTGATGAACTTCCGTGTCGGTAGATTCGTATTATATTAACCATCATGAAACAAACCCTCTTTCTGATAGCTTATTATTTTCTCTCTCGCTCAGCTCACATGCCAGGTCTCGCCTCCTCGTCTATACACATAGGACGCGATTACATGCATGATCAAAATATCCCTTTTACCCATCACTATCTTAAGTGGAGAACCGGAGTTCCTGACTATTTCTTAAAGTTTCTCCACATGCCTGTTTAGTGTCAAGCAGAGAGAAATCCAAAACGAATTGGGGTAAACATCGGAAGGGGTATAACCTTCAATATTTGAAACAATACAGGAAGAGACCTTATAAATCACTGAACTAAATACTGTTTTATCTTTCTGTGAGGGAATGGGGGCAGGAAGACATATAGACATACAGGCTATAGGAAGCAGACGGTAAAGTCACTGAAACCAGTCGTAATGTTTAACCATGAAACGGCCATATACCTTTTGCACAGTATTCTGATTTTCCTTGACTTCCTTTCACTGTCTGCAAGGCAATCTGAACGAATTAATCTGTGACACCTTCACTCATTGTTCTCAAAGCATTCTATGGATATGGATCATTTGACAGCACTAGTAGGCTACAAATATATACATAAATATACATACATACACAAATACACACACTGACCATACAACATAATGACACGCTACATTTTATAACGGTTTAAATATCTACAACACAGTGGATCACTTGAAAACAAAATCAGTAAAATCTTATAAGTGATTAATCAGTAAAAGCAGTCACTGAATTTCAATTCAACAGAAGTTTACCTTTATTGAGAAGTAATTCCTGGAAAATTTTAAGTGTTTACTGAATAAACAAATACCTGTATTTAGATCTGATATATTGCAGGTAGCCTTGTTCAATAACGTAAGAACATTTGTATTCTGCTTTGAACTTAATGCTCCACCTCTTGTTTAATCGGTGTCAGATAGAAAGCAGTTGACACTTCCTTTTTCAAAACTCAAAAGCTTCTTTGAATTATTGGGACTGATATCTTTTCTGTTTTTGCACTTCTTTTCCTCACATAGGTAGAAAAGCTGCCATTTTCTTTACAACCTAACTAACAACAAACATTCAAGTCAATTCTTTAGCAAACTTAAAAATGTGTAATTACTGGATCAGATAAATTATTTTAAGTGTTCACTAGAAAAATAATTATTTACTGAACAGAAAAAGTTAATAACTGATCAGTATTCAGTAAACTATAGACTGCAAGTTATTATTTAAGTCTTATTCAATTGTCACCAAGTAATCACTGAAATTTCTGCAAGTAAACGAGTTTACTTATTTTTATTCTATTGACTCAATGTACCGTACCTGTAGTTAATAGTGAACTAATAATAAAACTGTACACATACATTATTATTTTACTCCATAAAAGTCCAAAGCCAGCACGAGTCCAAATTTGGTTTTATCGGGAAATTTTCACTATTTGCTCACAATTCATTCACATGACTGCAAGAGTTCGTCTTCTATGGTCTGTTTAGTCATTGGATCCAAAACCGGCCACGGGCGATGGATTTTTAAGGGTATGAAAATCCATAGTACAGAATTCTTCGTAACAGAAGTAAAGCTGGGTACCCAGAGGCGTAGATTTACGATACGTAAACCCTTCTTCCTGAATGAGAGGGCTCCAGGAAAAATGTACCGGCCACTTCTCGCCCATGCAAAAGTTTTGACGTAAGCGCGCAAGTATTTGTCTTTCCCTCTATAGATAGCCCTAATCTGGATCATACGACTGGCGACATGTCGGGTGCATACTTAAGCAAAAACCTGATTTACATAGTGAGAATTTTTCACAGACATTTTCCAATAGGAATTTCATGAAGACAATGAGTTAAGCACAATATGAAATATTCAAATCAATTACAAATGATATCAATTTATTATTTATTTACTGGTGACTGGGTAGCTGAGTTGTTAGAGCAACTGGCTACAGACTGGACGGTACTGCGTTCAATATCGGGTGATGGTGGGATTTTTTCATCCCAGGATCCACACAGTCTCCCGTCAAATTGAGTATTTTCTGAGGGTAAATGGCGATCGGGGCGTGGTGCCGACCACACTACTTCATTCTAGTGCCGAGATCATGAAAGTATGTAAATATATGTCCATGTCTTCTCATGCGCCTTCATGAGATGTCTATTTAATTATTTACTTATTTATTTAGAAGGTTGTACAAGCTTTACATCTTCCTGCGTCCAATTTGCTATCAATTTCTCTTCATTCTCCAATTTTTTCTGTTCTCTCAGTCTCCCTCTGCCAATCTTTTTTCTCTCTTCAGCCAGTTGATCCTGGTAGATGACAGATTACAAATCATAACTCCTTCTGATAGCCTATTCTCTTCCATTTTGTGAATAAATTGACAACATTTCGATTGTTCCAATATCATCAAATAGTGACCTAGAAATATTCAGTTTTTGTTTAATGACTGTATTCTTAATTAATTTGTCCCTCCTGCAAATAATTAATACAAAAGTAAAAAAATCTACATAAAATTATACCATGGTAAATATATAATTAATAAATATCATAATCAAGAGGTCACAGAAGATAATGCTCAAGATAGAAATCGATGAGTTAATAAATGGAAGGAAAGAGTAAAGCGTGGCTATGGAAGATTTCTTTATCCACAAAGATGAATAAAAATACTTGGTAACTTGTCACTGCGACAAATTTCGGAGAAACCTGTGATGGAGAAGAGTGAAAAAAGTCAATTTATAATCTCACTGGTCATAGTCATTTGTATAATAATCCCTATGATGTACTAGTATGAGGTGTATAAATAGAAAATAGCTACCGGCGTAGCCAAGACGGTAGGTACGTTTGTCTTCTAATCTGGAGCTAATTTCGGGCGTGAGTTCCAATCCCGCTTGGGTTTATTACTACATGGTTGCGCTTTTCCGAAGGTTTTTTCCAACGGTAAGGCGAATATCAGGTAATCCCACGGCGAATTCTCAGTCTCATCTCGTCAAATACCACCTTGTTATCATCAATTCCATCGACGTTAAATAATCTAGTAGTTGATATAGCGTCGTTAAATAGCAGACCAAAAATGTAAAATGGATATCCTTTAAACCGAGATCATTTATTTTGAGAGGAACTAGTGACTTAGTTGTGCAATATTCGGCAATGATAATGTGCATATCCGATTCCGTTTCTCACAGCCAGAAACATTTGCTCCTGAGAACTTGTAAACAGTACAGCTAGGCCTGCATCCTGAAACCCTCAGCAACGATGTTCACGAGGTAATACAGATGACCTTACCAATATTATGACATCACTCGCCACTTATACTATACTCGTGGGCAATGGGCGTCATGGATATAGGTTAAGGTCCATCGAGTACGAGGGGGAATGGAGGATAACTCATAAATTAATTTCTTTTCACTTCTGAGTAAGTTCCTACAGTAGTGCCATCAGTAATAAGTCTACATGTGAACAGAGCGATTCGAACTTTTTAAAATACAGTCTGCTCTTTTTCAGCTCAATCGATATAATGCACAGTCATTATAAACCTTTCACAGGAATCCTCATCGGCAATCCCGTGTGTAGTATTATGCAAATATAATCCACAAATGACCGCAAATGCTCCCGAAAAGCGGTTTATTTATTTTGAGATTTGCTTCGATTAGCAGTTGGTAATGATGTACTCGTATTGTGGTTGTTTATACACCTGTTGGGTGTTACCCTTTGTGCATTCTTCGGATTTCAACCTCTCGTTTGACAGACACAACATAGGACTCATGTGACTCAGGTTCAGCACGACGCCGAGTATCAACCCAGGACATTGCCCTCACAACGGAGACACATGTGTGGCCTAAGAATTCGAATCAACAACCATGACTTCCACGCAACTTAACGTTTAAGCGTTTCGTTCACCACGGCAGACATTACCATTGCTATTCTATGAAGAAATGTAATATCACTGGCCCTTAACTCTCACATCTGGAAGGTCGACAATATCATGGCCAATCACAATCATCAATTTTGATGAAATGTCGATCACATACCACTCCACTACCTCTACTACCACCATAACCACCACCATCATTATACCACCACCACCACCACCACTACTTTAGTACTACCACTACTACTTACTTACAAGTTACAAATGGCTTTTAAGGAACCCGCAGGTTCATTGCCGCCCTCACATAATCCCGCCATCGGTCCCTATCCTGTGCAAAATTAATCCAGTCTCTATCACTACTACTAATAACAATTAATAAGAATAGAGATTTGTTAATTCAACATAGGACATTTCTAATTATTGCAGGTACAGAAGTTAGTATGTTACTAGCTCCTCTAGGCCTACATTCACAAGCCGAAGCGTGGAGCATAGGCCTACGTGAGTTTAACGTTAGCAAAGAAAGTTCGAGTCTTCTATTGATACCGGTAGTCTTAAGTTTATATGAAAATGGATAAAACATGTTAGCAGTTATGTTAAAGTACACTGCACATTCATTACCCACTGATGTCTACCAGTGTATAATTTCTTTGATATGTATTTTATAAAAAATATTTTCTGATTAATTCGAAATTTTTTATCTGTCACTAAAGTTCGAATTAAAAAGAGTCTACTGTAATAATAATTTTCACAGCCATCATCACTGAAGGAAAAAGTTAAACTAGAAATGTTCAACAACTAGGAGAAAAAAAAAATAATGCAATACAAAAAAATTGATACACTGTACAGGGTAGGTAGGTAGATAGATAGATAGATAGATAGATAGATAGATAGATAGATAGATAGATAGATAGATAGATAGATAGATAGATAGATAGATAGATAGATAGATAGATAGATAGATAGATATAGATAGATAGATAGATAGATAGATAGATAGATAGATAGATAGATAGATAGATAGATAGATAGATAGATAGATAGATAGATAGATCGATATAGATAGATAGATAGATAGATAGATAGATAGATAGATAGATAGATAGATAGATAGATAGACAGACAGACAGACAGACAGATAGATAGATAGATAGATAGATAGATAGATAGATAGATAGATAGATAGATAGATAGATAGATAGATAGGCAGGCAGATAGATAGACAAACAGGATAGACAGATAGAACAAAAGATAAAAATAAAGCATTTTACAACTAATGAAAGGTTTAAGAGCTAGTTAAGAAATAAGACACGTAAAAATACATGAATGGAATTCTATAGGTCAGCAGGATCTTCACAACCATCATCACTGAAGGACAAAGTTAAACTAGAATTGTTCAACAACTAGGAGAAAAAAATCGATACGCTGTACAGAATAGGTAGGAAAGGTAGATCGGACAAACAGATAGATAGATAGATAGATAGATAGATAGATAGGCAGGCAGATTGAATAAAAGATAAAAATAAAATATTTTACAACTAATGCAATTTTAACAGCTAGTTAAGAAATAAGACACGTAGAAATGCATTAATGGAAAACTATAGATCAGTAGGAGTGTCATTCTCTTGTAGGTATAGTATATGGAAGGCAGCACTGTTTTTACAGTATCTTACGATCTTAGCTTATAAACACCTAAACCACAAGAAGGTAATTCAAAATTCTAAATCAACTTAAGTACTATTTCCCATGTCGGCATACGATAGACGTTAAGAATATAACCACAGGCTAAACCATTCTAGATGATATGAATATAACTTTCGGGTCCTGGTAGTGTGCCGGTATATAGAGAGGTACGTAACTAGTGACTTTTCTTCGTGCAAGCTGCTAGTATTGCTAATTACGTTCGTCCATGGCTGCTGATTACGGAAAATATCCACAATTTAGAATTTTTATGATTTACTTTTCATGCTCTTCCAAGGAATTTGCTGACCTCCTCGCTTTAATAACGCAGTAGAGCTACCGACACAGCTCTGGCGATAGGCGCGTTTGTGAGTGTGTGAGTTCCTTTGTCGTTTTAGCTGATTACCTGGTTGGGTTTATGCCAAGCTTTCACCAACAGTAAGGCGAATGTTGGGTAATATATTGCGAATCCTCGACTTCATCTCACCAAGTATATGTCGCTATCACCGATTTCAACGACGCTAAAAGACCTAGTAATTGATATAGCGTCGTGGAGTCATGCCTTGGATTAGCAATACGGAATGCGCGTTGGTTCAGATCTTCATGGGGAAGGAATTTTCGGCCAGTATATGGGACCGATGCCTACCCAGCATCGTGACGAATTTGGAGAGCAACAGTGAGTAGCGAAATCCAGTTTTGTTAGCCAGCTGTAACGACTGGGGAGATCATCGTACTGACCTCATGTTACCCCTGCATTGATAGTTCAGTACTTCGTCTTTCTCCTCACTAGGTAACTTCGGAATTCACTACCACATAAAAATGAAATCTTCTCCCTTGCTCTCCTTATACTGAGTGCCCAAATTGATGTATACACTCTTTGAAATACTATTTCACAGCAAAGAAATGAGATAGAAATACGACTTTTGCTGTTTATGATTCAGAAGGCAAGTAAAGCAGGGAAACATGTTGATCTGTTTATAAACAAACATGGCGGTGCAATTATCGCTCGATGAACGTAAGTGGATACTGGAATTTTATTGGAAAGGGGAGAATGTTGCTGAGGTTCAACGACGTTGGAGAGTTGAATTTGGAACAACCACCAACAAAGTTAACTATCAGAAGAATCCGAGACAAGTTTGATGTCGACGAAACGGTGCATAATGTGTTGAAAGAGCGGTGGGGAAGAAAGAGAAGTTCCACCGATAACGAGTGTGTTGATGCAGTCATGCAAGCTTTAGCACAATCCCCAAAGAAGTCAATGAGGCAATGTTCTCGTGAGATTGATATCAGAAAATCCAGTGTTCATCGAATTTTGCGAGCTCAAAAATGAAAGCCTTACATTCCGAGACTCGTTCACTCACTAAATAAGGACGCCCCAGATAGGCGACTGGAATTTTGTGAGTGATTCTTGAATATGTGTGATGAAAGGGAAGATTTTCAAGACTTGTTTGGTCAGATGAAGCCACATTTAAACTTAATGTCACAATTAACTGGCACAATTGTGTGTACTGGGCTAACAAAAACACACACATCTTTGAAGAAAAGGCCGTCAATCTTCCAGGAGTAACATATGGTGTGGTTTGTCCTCCAGAGGAATAATTGGGCAGTACTTCTTCGAAGGGACTGTCACGGGTGAGAAATACCAGCAAATGTTGGAAACCACGATTCTACGTCTTAATGACCTCTGACAATGAAAATGGGTTTGGGTTTTACTTTCAACAAGACGGGGCTCCAGCTCACTTTCATGTTAATGTGAGGAATTTTATCGAACGCACATTCAATCAGAGATGGAGAGGACGAAGAGGAAGTGCTGCGGAGTTCCCCCTTCGATCTCCGGATTTAACCCCTCCAGACTTCTACCTATGGGGAGCTCTAGAGGACACAGTGTACGCCACAAAACCACAAATACTGGAGGAACTGAGAGTTCAGATTGAACATACCTGCAATGATATTCCATCAGCTACAATCCAATTGGTACGTCGTTGTTCGGAGTGTATTGTAGCGGAAGTGGGCCATTTTGAACATGTACGGACTTAAGGACTACAAAACCGCAAAAATCGTATTTGTCTCATCTTGTTGCTGAGAAATAGTATTTCAAAATGTATATACATCAATTTGGGACACTCTGTACGTATTCCCATTGCATTCCTTATATTTTGTGTTCCCTTGTCTTCCCACTTTCTCTTCTTGTTACCCATGTTCTCATGTACTTCCCCTTTTCTCCCTGTGTTTCCATTGTTCTTCCTGCATTCCCCTTGTTCTCATCTTCTCGTTATTCTTGTATTAGGCCTATCATAGTTTCATTTCTAGTACCATCCATCACACGTTGTTCTACGTAAACATATGCAGCATAGTAAAGCTATGCACCTGCAACAGGTGATCACACCCACACGTATTTCTATGTAAAGATATGTAGTAGCTTATAGTATCTTTTTAAAATATAAAGTATTTCTAACACTGGTTGAAGCTTCGATTAATATTGATAAATAGATTATCAACTCATTGCTAGGGTCCCTATACGTCCGTAAAAATATGGGAACGTCCCTTTTTCGGTAATGTGTCCCGTTATCCCGAAACATCTTCGGGACATATCTTTTATTTAAAAGTTAGTGACTGGAAAAACAAAACTGGGAATATCAACTGCTATTTCATCATGTCAGTGACATTGCAATTCGCAACACTGACAACGCTGGATGTAACATTGAATGTATACATAATTCTTAAAACAGTTCGCTCATGAAGAAAACTGCTACCAGATAGAAACACTGCTGAATCTTATTTGTTTGATAATATAATAATTGTGAAAAATATTCTGAATTCCAAAGAAGATAGTGAATTGAAGGAAATTCTTACATAAACATATTTAGATGAAGTATGGGTGGATTTGTTCAAAAGTGTTGATGAAAAGCTCTCAAACTGAAGAAAGTGATAGAGTTCATTATGTATATCCGTGGTACAAATGCACGTATTGAAAAATTGTTCTCCAGCATGAACTCATGTGGACTGATGAGAAAAACAAGACGCATATACAGACAGTAAAATCAAAACTTATTGTGAAATCATCTTCCAGTGGGGATTGTGTTGCAATTCATGACAATGTTTCAGAACAAAAAATTTTTACAAGGAATCTATTCTGCAGAAAAGTATTATACGAGTGATTCTGATATATAACGGAGTATTCTCAGATGAATCTATTTGTAAGAATTTGTTCAGTTTATTCTTGAAGTACAGGTACTTCATTTTCAATATAGTATTTAAGTTGATTTAACTGTATTGTTTCAACCTGCCCAAAGACGACATGGATAAGCGTGATGGAAAATATATACGAAAGATTACTATTCTTAAACTCAGTGCCTGGGTGTCTCTACCTATTACACAATCCCCAATAGAGGGTACCAGAAGCAATCATTGCTGCAGATCTTCAGGAACCTCTAGCCTTGAAGCACAGAAGTGTCCGACTGAATAAATGAGTGTTTATCTAATTTTATACAACCTCGTGGAACTACACCGGAATACTAATTGAATCGGAAGCCAGAGAGGGAAATTGGCACGGTCTTCACGTTTGAGGATGAATGCAATAAACTCGTGTTCGTGAATGGAATGACAACGATTCCATGAAATGCTACTCATTCCACGTAAATTGGGTAACCCATGTCCCTGACCTTACAGCTTGCTGCAGGTGTTGAGGGGCTCCCTCCTAGGCGCAGGCACTCAACGACCTGTGACCTGCATGAATCAACTACACTGGTTCTTTTTTGAATGGGGCTCGGGGAAGCGGAAACTTGTAGTACGACTGCGTTGCCAGAAAACTTGGCCCTTTGCCACCGCCGCGCCGCCCGGCTACAGACTGTGTTACGTAACGAGGACGGCACAGGCGCCACGGACGGTATAGATCCGTGAGCCAAAAAGTCGCGCGGGGGAGGACAATGCCCCATTGATTGTTACAGTGCATCTCGCTTCTTGGAACCTCATTTCGAATACTCAAGGAAAACACACTCATACTCCTCTCCTACCAGACGTTTATGCTGTTTATTAGTACATTTTCTTTGTGTGGAAGTCTTCCCACTCTAATGACTAGCAAACAATTTTTCATCACCGAGACTCGGGTTCAACATTGAAAGTCCTTAGTCTATAGGCCTACTGCGGGCTAAGGCTGCTGTCGGAGCGGTATCATGGAAATATTCCGTTTTCCTCTACTATCACGCTGGCACGTTTAACAGTTATTCACGATGTAAGTAGCGTAACGAATCATATTACAGTTAAAGATGGGAAAATTGTCAAACGAAGCCGAAGACCGAGTTCCATAATCATCGAATAAAGTAATATGATACGATACGCATACTGTACACTATCAATGAAATTCACTATTTCATCAATATGTTGACCTTTCATTAGATTTGACAATTTCTCTGGAGAGAGAGATAGAATTTTGTTTAGAATGCAATTCTTAGGATAACTGAATTTACATTACCGTATTTAGGCCTACTCGCGTAATGGATGCACTTTTTTTCCCATAATTTTTAGATTACAAATCCAGGGTGCGTCTTATATGCGAGCAAAATTTTTTATAACTACTTGACATCCAACGTGATAATTGCAGCTGGTTTCGACATCGGACATTCAAATAATATTGAAAATGATTGATTGTGCGACTTTGAGACCATCGATATATCGAATGCTTACGAGAAGTAATAATGTAAAGTGCATAACTTAAGAATGTAGCACAGTATGACCTAAAACTGTATACAAATAAAGTTAAAAAAATCGATCACAATCCATTTTTGCATTTTAAAAAGAACCAATATAATAATCGTAATGTTTTAAAAATTTAAACATAAGAAGTGTATCCAACATTACAATTGTATATTACCATAGGTAACAATTGAAAATAAAATACGTACATTGTGCAGGGATTCTTCCCACCCCCACATATTACTGTAAAAAATTGGGATGCGTGTCACATTATGCGATCGCGTATATTACGCGAGTAAATACGGTAGTTATGGTAATTAAGTCACTGTAAACAAATTTCCATAATATCAATATTAATTAAAACAAAAAAATTTCGAAGAGAAAGTAAGTATTTTATTAATCAATAACGCAATCTTACTTCTGAATATTAAATTAAGCATAACAATGAACTATAATTTAATCAATAGATTTGTTCTAACAGATATCATAAAATAATAATGTCAACTGAATTAAATGTAAATAAATTATTTAATCAAATCCGATAAATATGTCAGAACTACTGTATCTGAAACATTTTTCTTTATAACATTTTCCTGAGAAACACACAGGAAAGATAGTAATTATAAGTATAATTAATTTTTCATGTTACATCCCTCTGTATGTATAGTAAATCGTGTTACACAGCGTAGGTCTATACTAGGCCATAGTCATCATTACATCATAAGGTTTCCTTAAAATACATGTATGTTATGTACCTCAATATAAATAAATGCTAACGAATAAATTAAATATCAATAAATAAGCATGTTAATACAGAGGAGTAAGTAAACGTCTGTTGCATTTCAGGTAAACTTATGCTCTATGTTGGCAACACTTCACGAAGTACAAAATGTGATCTGTATGCTAGTGTGAGATGCCATACAAGCCGCAGTACAATACTCCAGAGATAAGAAGCGTTCGTACATCTAGGGCAAAGTATGATAATGATTCGGCACACAAAGGAGCGACAGACAATTTCCAAATAAATGGGCTTAAAGACACGCTTGTTACTTTCGCTCTCGCCTTCGCCTGGCATGTGGTGAAATTGCTGGAAATAAAACGACTCGTTAATGTACTGGTAATCCCAATGCGAGTAGAATGCAGAGTATATACCTATAAATAACGCAGTTCCATGACATTTCCGCATATAATTTGTTGGTTCATACGGGAAAATTGTAGCATTAAAGGAGATGTAGTGAGCGCAGTGTATATATTTGTGGTCTGCATTCAATTTATTCGAGAAAATGCAATTTTAATATTGCATACGAAACTCAAATTTCGCAATATACCTCTCAATCAAAAAGTTTATACAGGGTCCGGTAGTTGGTTCTGATGAATTTCAGAATGCTGTTATAAAGTGACTACATACATAGTGTTCTGTCAAATGACAGGTCTTTCACTGCAAACCCAGCATTCTCCAATCTTTCCTATTTTCTGAATTCTTATTTGTCTCCGCAATGATTCATATATCTTTTAATGTCGTTTATCATCTGATTTCTTCTTCCCCGAACTCTTCTCTCGTTCACCATTCCTTCCAGTGCATCCTTTAGTAGATAGTTTCTTCTCAACCAGTGATCCAGCCAATCCCTTTTCCTCTTTCAGATCAGTTTCAGCATCATTCTTTCTTCATCCACTCTTTCCAATACAGTTTCATTTCTTATTCTGTCTGTCCATTTCACAGGCTCCATCCTTCTCCATATCCACATTTCAAATGCTTCTATTCGCTTCTCTTCACTTCGTCGTAATGTCCATGTTTCTGCCCCATACAATATTACATTCCACACAAAGCACTTCACCAGTCTTTTCCTTAGTTCTTTTTCCAGAGATCTGCAGAAGATGCTTCTTTTCATTAAAAGTCTCCTTTACCATTGCTATCCTCCTTTTGACTTCCTAGCAGCAGTTCATGTTACTGGCCATAGTGCATCCCAAGTATTTGAAGCTGTCCACTTGCTCTACTGCCTCATTTAGAATTCTTAAGTTTACCTTCCTTATTTTTCTTTATATTTATTTATTCTGGTGTAGTTAAGGCCATCAGGCCTTCTCTTCCACAACACCAGGAATACAAATACAATAATAGAAATAAACAGAAAAAATACACTATATACAAAATAAAGCTACACAAAAAATAAAGAGAGAGAGAGAGAGAGAGAAAAATACTATAAACAAAGTAAAGCCACACAAAAATATACACAGGTTGCAGTCACACAAACTTTAAATGAGTGATTAATTGTATCCTAACTAATTAACTAACATAAACAAGAAACTTATATGACCATGGTCTTCGTTTTATCTGCATTTATCTTCATCCCACACTGCTCACAGCTGTCATTTAGCTCCACTAGCATATCCCTTGGTATCATCTTCTCTTCTGCTAACAACGTCATAATATCATCAGCAAATCTAATGCACTTTATTCTTCTTCCTCCTACTATCACTCCTCCCATGTTCTGAAAACAGTTCTTCACTAATTCCTCCAAGTAGATGCCGAACAGGGTAGGTGATAAAGGACATCCTTATCGCACTCCTTTCCCTATTTCACTTCCTTCAGACATTTCTTCTTCTATCCTTACTTTGACTCGTTGTTTCATAAAGGTGTAAGGTTTTAAAATATCAAAGTAATACAGGATATAGCTTGAACAATGCAATTTATTGACATATTATTTTTTGGAAAATACACTTTTCAAGTGATCTTCTCGGTATCTTATGGTTTGTTATAACATTACCCGGAAATTGTTCATGATACTTTAGTTCTGACGAATTTGGCAGAACTATAAAATGAAATGACAGCAGCAACAATATTAAAAGACGTTTAGACACTGCATGAACGGCTAATACAGTGTCAGAAGCTGATCGTATGATGCACTGTTTCTGTTAGCAGTAATTCTTAAATTGTGATCCGCGGACCTCTGGGGGTCCGATAGCTAATAGACAGGGTCCGCAAGTGAATTTTGAAACTAATATTTAATTTCTTATTTCACCATGAAAAAAATAATTAAAATACCATGCAATCGCAGCGATAAATGTATCTTAATTTTCATTAAAAATGTTGTAATTGTAACCATTTTTATTAACAAAGGTAATCTTTGCAGAGTTTGTAAATTCAACTTGATTTTGTAATCATTTTCACAGTGAAAAATACATATAGCTTATATACATGGAAAGATTTTTTTTACTTTGTACTAAGTAAAATATAAAGTTAACATGTTGAGGGGTCTAGCAAACTGCGCATCATATAAAAGAGTCCTCGATCTCTGAAGTTTAAAAACCACTGTGCTAGAGTCATCACTGAGTCCATAATTTTTTCAAGATGAAAATGAGTTATTACAATGAATGGTGGAAACTATCGGCAAATGTTATAGACATTATACCAGGTCTGTGCGTAAATAACTCGATTGAGTCACTACAGACCACCCCCTCCTTAACTTCCCACTCCACCACCTTCCTCGGCTGAGACAGTAATGTTTTTGTGCGCTAAGAGCAGGCATGAAGGTCAGTGACGGATTATATCAGAGGGCATCATAACTTTTACGAACTTTCGGTTCTAGCTGGTTGCTTAAATTCCACCACTGATGCACAGTCTTACTCTGTGTTTGTTTATAAGGCGGAGTAAGCGAAAAGGACATGGGCTGGGGTTTCTGTGTCCCTTTCACTTCCCCTCTTATGCCAAGGGCTGCATTATACAGAGATGTACTAAACAGGGATGACATTTTGTGGTTTCAACAGACGAGGCTATGGCCTGTACTGCCAGAGGCACAATGCGAGTGTTGTTTCGTTGGATGCTTTAATTCCTCGGTTTGGCGGTGTTAACTGGACGGCTCGATCCTCAGACCTAACAACTGCTGATGTTTTCTGTGAGGATACCTCAAAGAAAGGATCTTTTAAATCAGACCACACTGTATCAAGGATCTGAAGAACAGAATAGAGGTAGAAGTCCGAGAAATCAACGAAATAACAAACAAATAAAATAAATAAATAAATAGATAAATAAATAAAATTCCAGGTTTATTGCAACGTGTCATGAATAATCTCCGGGTAAGATTCAAACAAACCTAAGATACCGAGGGGATCATTTGAAATGTGTCATTTAAAAAAAAATATACTAATAAATTGCATTGTTCAAGCTATATCCTATAAAATCATTCATATTTTTTAAACAAACTTCGCATCTTATAGTTAACGCCATACTGAATATATATCAAGTAAATCTTTCATTAGGCTATTGTTCTGGGAAGGAATGCAGACGGATGACAACATTCTCCTTTACAAAACCCTAACCCACGTTATAGCCTACTCTGTGTTTTAAAGCGGCTTTGTGGATATGCATCCGAAACGATTTGCTAGAAACTATGGAACACGTAAAGCGCACTGAAAATAACCAGAAGGATAACTCTAACCGCAATGAAAATTTGTAAATAACTGACTATTTGACACTGTAAGAGTTCATCCTGTCACTGTATCACTGCGAATATGTTTAGAACAGGTTGGACAATTCCAAGGCGCCAGAAAAAATTCAATTTCTAGCCTAAAATGTTAAATTTGAGACTGCTAAAATTCCATTCTGACATTAGTGCAATATTATAGGCTACTTATTTCAATCTTTTCAACATTACAATAATTAAGTATGTAATTAATACAAATTAATTTTCTCACTTTTTCCGGATATCGGCGATAAAAACACAAAAACCTGACTACTGACTTCAAGGCAAAATTGGTTTGTGAGAGGAGGAAGAAATGTCGAAACCTACAAAAGGCAAATGGTATGAATTCTGAGTGACTAGGAGTAGTAACACTTCATGATCTCCTTGATGAAGTTATCTCCATAAGTAAAAGGTTTCATTTGCTAATCAAAACTAATCAGCATTTAAGCAGTGTTACCCACGTCAACGGCATCGTGTGAAAGGAGATTTAGTGTTATGAATCACTGAAGAATAAATTCAGATCATCTTTATTACATACAGCACGAATCATATAATGATGGTTAACATGAATAGCCTAAGTCAGCGGTCATCAGCGCAGTGCACCCTCGGACTAGCGTCGCTTACCCGCGGATATTCCGATAAACTTCTTGCCCTTTAGCTATTTCAGCGAGTGCTGATGACCACTGGCCTATGTCTTTACTATTTCGCTTCAGTGCAATTAGTAAATCACTGGTTTTCAAACAAAGGGATACAGAATCATTAAAAGAATCCAACAGTTAAGGAAGCTATAGTAGTAATTTGCGAATGCAGCGAGATTCAACTGGATTGCACTCTAGAAGGAAGGAAATGAATTATTTATTTTGTGCCTGACTCCAAAATTTGTGGTGAATTTGTCCAGTCCTGGTCAAGAATAGAAAAGCAGACCATCGATTTATCTCACTCACTCACACACACACACACACACACACACACGCACACATACACAAACTAGTTTACACTTCATAAGTATCCCGTAGACAAACTAACTTGCTGCTGTTTACAGCTTCGAAATTTAAAAATACAGAATAGGAATATCACGATCCGATGCTCAACGTCACACCAATAGCATAAGTACACACATTAAAAAATATAGTGAAGTCACACTGTATACACAACCATTACGTAACACGCACGTTACTAACATCATCACTGTCTCAGCTTCGAAATCAGAAGACAATCCCCCCGTGTGAATTTAAGATAAAAAAATAATAAAGTAGTTACTACAAAATAAAAAAATTGTTAGAACTGTACTTATTAAAATATTCCAGTTCTATGAACACTTAAGAAATAAAACCCAAGCTAGTTAATGACTCTGGTTAAGCGAAGCCTTTGCTACATTAGTGATTGTTAGTCTGCCTATTGTAAATAAAAGTACAATTTTTTTATTTTGTTAATTTAAATTAAAATGTATTTATCAATAAAACTATGTGTTCATTTGTTCGCACCTATGTCATATCAAAAGCAAGTGCATATAAATTACGTATCGTATAAGCAAGATAAGAAGTTAAAACTAGGCCTATGTGAGGAACCTGGTAATGTACTGTAAAGTGAGGTAACATAAAGAAGAATTAAATCATATCAGTCCTATTAACGTTACAAACTTTCCCTCTTGAACGGCCCGAGAAGAGTATTCGTTTTAACCCAACGGTATAGAGGAGAGTTGGGTAGTATCGGACATCGGGTAATATCGGACAGTGAATTTCTTTCACCTACAACCAGATGATAGTACCGGAATGACGTGGTTACGTTTCTGTGATGTCGCATACAGAAACGTAACCATGTCATTCAGGTACTACCATGTGGTGATAGATGAAAGAAACGCACTGTCCGATATTACCCGATGTCCGATACTACCCAACTCTCTCCTAGGTATTCCATTCTCTTGAACATTTCCTTCACAGGGTCACAAGAGGGAAATCGTGTTGCTATAAAACGTCCAAATCGAGATTCACACAGTCTGACATGCACCTTTTGGCAAACTGGAATAATATACTAGTGATATTGACCATATAACACCTTCCCTCCAGTTACTTTCATGGGTGCGTCTGAAGGAACGAAGAACAATACATTCACTGTCTCTTCTATTTAGAATCATGCATACTTCTACTCCGAATTATCTCTTATCGCGCTTTCAATTCCTTACAACTCTTCGAAGCCGGCATCAATCACTTCTTTCTATCCCTCATCATAGAACGTCTCTATACTCATTCTCCTACACCTACACTGTAGAAATACCACGTCTCTGGAATTCGTTACCTAATGATGTCAGGGACTGCCGGATTTTATCAAAATTCAAAATTAAATTGGAAAATTTTGTCTTGTTTAATGCTTTTTAGGTTTTGCTAGAAGTGTTGATTTGTGTTTTAAAATAGCAAGTTTCTTGTTTATGTTAGTTAATTAGGATACAATTAATTGTACTTAATCACTCAATTAAAGTTTGTGTGACTGCAACCTGTGTATATTTTTGTGTGACTTTACTTTGTTTATAGTGTTTTTTTCTTTTTATTTCTGTTATTGTATTTGTATTTCTGGTGGTGTGAAAGAGAAGGCCTGATGGCCTTAAGTACACCAGAATAAAGAAATAAATAAATAAAATAAATAAATTAATGATTTTTTTAATAATTTCGATATCGCAGCCTGAGGCTTATTGTACCTAGACCCACAACTTTACTTAACACACGCACACACTACAGGACTTCTCCGTTTACTGGGTCAGTGTACTCGGTGGCCAATGTGAGACACCACATACACACACTTGGACAATGGACAAACAACTAGCCCCGTGAAGAGATCCGAATTAAATCCCCCTGACTTCTCGACCGGTAATCGAATTCGGGTCGCCTTGCTCAGGAGTCCAGCACGCTACCTCAAGACCAAGGAGGCGGACTATTAATGTATTGCTTCTCGACCTAGGCTTAAGGGGTTAGGTACAGCTTACAGCAGTAAAATTTTGTAAATATTCAATATTTTTTTCTCCATTACTGTATCTTGTACAATAATGAAAATTAGTATGTATAAAACCACTGTCCTGCTATGTGAAAAAAATATTTTTACGATAAAAAAATTATTTACATTTTTTTTTTTTTCAAAATTCAGTTCACTGTGCAGTAATGAAACTTTTCCCACATGACTCAAAAACTATCCAGCATTCTGTGATGAAATTTTTTGTGTGTACATATGCATGTCATATCTACAATATGATCCAAAATCACTTCTCTATCTTTGATGGATTGTCTGATAAAAATAAATTCCTTTAAAAAAGGTCAAATATCAGTATTTTCTTCTAACACAAAATAAAAAAATATTATTTATTAACGAATGTAGTTGAAAGAGCATGATATTGTAAACATGAGTTTCAGAAATAAAATAAAAGAGAGAGAACACGAAAAAATTAACAAGTTTATGAGTTATGAGAGAAACACTTCAGCACTGCACAGTGAACTACCACCATTATGAATTTGGAAAAATAAAAATATATAAATAATTTTTTTTTAATCGTGAAAATATATTTTTTTCATATAGTTGAAGGACAGTGTTTTACACATACCAATTTTCATTATTATACAAGATACAGTAATGGAGGAAAAAAATGTTGAATATTTTCAAAACTTTTACTGCTGTAAGCTGTACCTAACCCCTTAATGACCTGCCCATGGACAGAATTATGTATTTATGTAGGCTTATGTACGCATGTAGACTCGGCGCAGTGGATAGTAGGCGAATGTAAACATTCACACAAAGCCACATTCTCTCTGTTTCCCCGTGTGGTTGGCCCATAGGAGGAGAGAACAGAATGCAGCTTGTTTACAATTTCCCGCTATTCACTGCGCCGAGTGTAGCGCGCTTGTCTTTCATCGATTCCCGGCCAGGGTCGTGATGGAATTTGCAGAAAAAGCAGACATTGCAGAGAATTTTTCTCGGGGTACTCCCATTTCCGTCTATCATTCTACACACACTCTCCACCTCCCCCTCTTATCATCTACCATCTGCAATAGTAAAAAGAGGCTGAGGTGAAGTATGGGGGTAGTACGTGTTTCCGATCCTGATACAGGAAGGACTTGGAGCTCCGGGCCATTGGAGCTTATCAGACAACTCTATGTGGATGAGATTTGGCTCTATCAGGGGCTAATAGGATGGCTCACCTATCAGCGATGGCTGATCAGGAAGGGCTTGGGGCTCAGGGACCCTAGAGCTTATCAGGCTACTCGTCGCAAAACGGCTGGGACAGGATGGCCCACCTGTCAGCGTCGGATTCACGAACGCTACCCGGGCCACCTGTCGGACTTGGACAATCATTGCATATATAGGTCGCACAATGGGCCAAATGTGCCTAAGTGTACGGACCGCTCCGGGTCCAGCCCTCAAGCCAGCCAGCGGGTATGTATGTATGTATGTATGTATGTATGTATGTATGTATGTATGTATGTATGTATGTATGTATGTATGTATGTATGTATGTATGTATGTATCTTATGTATGTAACCTATTAGGGCTGGTTCCGTTCGTAAAGCAATTTAAAAGTTAAAATACGGAAATGCGTTTTATGTGCTGTAGAAAGAAGGTTATAGTTTATAGTGCTGTGCACTGATCTGTATAGCAAGTGTCAACTAAGCTTATCTTATGAGTCACTATGATATGAACAAACGTACAACTTAGTCACTTTTCTTTCATGTACTACAAAGACTAGGTTTACTAAATTTTATCTTTACGCCTGACGTGAACAGAGACTCGCTTCACAACAATGGTATCACAACGGTAGCTACTGTTACGTAGTATTTTTAACATGTCACAAAGTCTTTATAAATTTTTATTAAGATAACGCCATATTTTCTCATTATAGAAGGGTTATGACTAGCAAAATGACCTTCAAGATCACCGGATCTAACAAAAGTGTTTTTCGTGTAACGCTGCATTAATGACGAAATCCATGTGCTTATTTTACCACAAGTTTACACGGATGACGCTGAGGCATCTAAGGAAACATTCTAGAGTTATCGCTACTGAGATAGAATTTAAAAGTGAATAAAGATCATCCATCAACTTCAGACATACTCTTATATTTCTGCTAATTTATTTTGTCCACATATTAAGACTCAAGTTCAAAATAAATTCAGAGAGCACAGCGATAGACTACGGGCAGGAAAGGCAGTAGATCGACCCCAGAAGTATGCCTGTAACTTCAGAACCTGCCGGGGAGGGAGGGGGGAGAACTCCTCTGTCACCTATCCCTACTTCTTCTAAGGAAGTGAGGTGTACAACCTCTAGAGTCTGTATTTTGATATCAAATTATTGGTACTTGACAAGAATAAGAATAACAACAGGGCATGATGAAAATATAATACTGAAATGAAAGAAATGTGGACCCCTAAAGCTGTAGTCATATGTGCTTTGTACACTCAGTGCTTTGATAACTACACACAAAGTAGGCCCTATATAATGTCATAAGACACTTCGAAATGCAGTATCAGTTTGGTGGAAACACCATACATGGTAAGGCGAGCACTGTGATCTTCTGTTAAGTTATTCGAGATAGCGTTTATCTTTCATAAAATGTAACAAATATTTATCTAATAACATATAATAATTATAATAATCTCTCACTATTTTCCTTTAAAAATAATAGTTAGGCTCCCAATTAATTCCTTACTAAAGGAAGATGTATTTCATTTAACTTACCGCACTACAGGATAGTTACATAAATTAGTGTTACGATGTTGTCCTACTCATCAAGATGATACTGGAACACAGAAACCTGCTGGATAGTTACATCTAATGTTGAACTTGTCAACTTGCTTTCTGCAGTTGGGCGATCGATAGCAGCTGAACGCGTTAAGATACATTCCAACTTAGATGTGGGCGAGAAATAGCCATTAAAAGCGTCGGTTTTGAGAGTAAGAGTGCTGATGCTACAAAACGTTTTACGAATTTTCATCGTGTTCGATCATGTTAGAAGATAGAAACTGGAAGAAGTGACAGTTGTAATTTAGACGAAAACAGGAAACTAGGCTATGTACTCTTAGGCCTAAAATGTTTATATAGTATATACACGTATAGCATATAAATATTTGGTATCTACTCTCTGCAAACATGGGTTTCCCCAGCGTAAATGTAGACGATTTCCTTTACTCCGCATGTTATGGTAGTTTACATCAGATTATACTTTCTTTCAAATATCGCTTTTCCTTGTCAGTACGGTTATTTACTTAATGTATTATTCTTGGGTACAATGCCACATACGGCAATTGCACTTAAATAAATACATAAATACACAAAACAAGGGAAAATCAACAACAAATTGCGCGAAAAATACACTACCGGTCAAAAGTTTTCGATCAGCTATGAAAACAACTATATACTTTATTTCAATGTACAAACACATCGGAAAAACTAAACAGATCAACAAAATAAGTATTTCCTCTCTCTAGCATTATGATATGATAGAATATTCAAAACGAAATCCCTGTTTTAACCACAAATCCATAGTTGTGATAGGTGATCAAAAACTTTTGACAAGTAGTGTAGGTCCTTTCAGATAGCACATTCGACGAATTTCTCTCAACCTCCATCGTGATCGAGACACTTTAATTGGAGTGAAAACGAGTATAATTCATTAGCAGCAAATTGAATATATTTTCTTAATTTGTTAATCGCATGCACTAACAAGTACGGTAACTATTATATAGTGAATACGAATCGACGAAATTAATAAATACGAGTAAAACATAAGGAATTCAGTCACATCTTGATAATAAAGATAAAATAAATTATATTGATACTAAAATAGTACTGTAGTTAACGACGATTTCAACGCAAATGTTTTTTAATTGTTTTATTTACGACGCTTTATCAACTACGATGGTTATCTGTCTGAGTGAGATGAGCGAAATGAGTCCAGGGTCCAACGACGAAAGTTATGAAAGTATGCTCTTAATGGTTGAGAGAAAACTTCGGAAAACGTCTCAACCACGTAACTTGTCCCAACCAGGATTTGAACCCTGGCCAGCTCGTTTCACGGTCAGGCATAACCGTTACTTCACAGCGGTGGACAAAAGCAGATGTTATTAAGCGTCGAAATCCAACGTGGGCGAAAAATGACTGATAGGATTCTTTTATATCAAGTATATATTTCATAAAGATGAAGGCATTCGCTTTACACGCCATAAAGAAACTTGAGGGGCAGGGAGGTAAAGCTCCATGAGGTGGTGTGATCGGCATCGCACTCCGACCACCTTTACCCCCGGGAAAGACCCTGTACTCAATTTGATAGAAGGCTAAATGAACCTCGGCAGTTCTGGGAAGTTTTGAAGAAAAAATTCCACCACCACCAGGAACTAAATCCGGGAACATCCAGTCCGTAGCCGTTGTTCTAGCAACTGCGCTATCAAGCCGCCTATAATTATGTACTTTCGGTTTGACAATGTTTGCACATTTTCCGGAGCCAATGACTGCAAATTATTCGCTTTTATTCTTTTCCATTCTCCTCTGACCGCCTACAAATTTCCTTCAATGTCCCTCTCCCTCATGTAAGTATGAATTCTCTTTATTCAGCTGTCGTGTGGTCTTCGCCTTTTCCTTTGGGTGTTCCAACCTCAGAACAGGATCCTTCATCATAATCGCCGAAAATGAAGTAAAAGGCGCACATGGTTCAAGTCAATATAAGCAACATCAATAATAATAATAATAATAATAATAATAATAATAATAATAATAATAATAATAATCCTCTGATTGAGTTTCTGGCTGATATGTACATCTATTACCAGGCAGTACATCTCACTTGAAGATATATGTCAGAGAAAGAACAAATTGTTTGTATGGATCTGAAGTACGACTAGTGTAATATGTAGCTAGTCGGCGATGTATGCAATGGAGGGGGAAAGGAACTGACCACCCTACTCCATTATCTTCTGGCCTAGTTGCCTCATAAGTGGTGCCTTCTTGGTATCACTTATGAGGTTCAGACCTGTCTTTGGACAGTTTATTAAACAACAGCAATAATAATAATAATAATAATAATAATAATAATACTTAAAGAACTCGGAGGTCCAGAATAATAATAATAATAATAATAATAATAATAATAATAATAATAACAATAATAATGTATAGTAAATCTACAAGGGACTCATAACTTTAGACTAAATAATTTATAAAATGATCAGTAAACTAACACGTGTACTAAAAATATGTGCAGTGAATAAATATGCTATGACAAGAGAATATTTCCTTATTCTTCAAAGACTGAGGCTAACCAACACGCTTTTGTCGGTAGAATTTTCTGTATGCATGATATGAAGAGACTAAAAGCTTTACCTTATCAAAATCCCTTGGCATCTGGTGATGCCTGATCCCGCGGGTACGACACATGATGCTCCCGATCTTCACAAGTCGCACTGCAGATATGATTAATTCGGAAAGTTATACGATACAAAATGGTTGCCAGCCAAATTCCAGATAACTTCAGAATTATCGCCGCACTTCTTGATCAAGCTTCAAGTGCGTTAACAGAACGAACGCCCACACTTCATCAGAAGTGGCTTTGCTGCATTCTGGTTTTTCCTAACGGAAAACAGATTTGCAAACGATCTATCTCAAGCGGATGAATTTGTGACAAGAACGCAACAAACATTCACTTCAAGCAATCACATGAACGATTTACATTAATTCGCCCTTCACAGTGGCATACTAGTAAACAACACCACACAGCACACCTGAGTTGGCCTGTATAGCATACATCACTTCCGTAACAAGTTTATATTCAAACACCCACAGTTTTATGCGCCAATAACAGTACACTTCCGCAAGATTTTTATCCTGTAACGTCGACAGTATTTGCCATTCAAGTCACTTCGCCAACGTGGGAAACATCGGCTAATCGCCACTACACGCACACAGGCAATTCTACTGCTGATGCACCCTTCTATGAGCGTTGATTGCTTCGAAGTGATGGTCCGTCATAATTTCTGTAAAGCATGGGAGAGAGAGAGCTTAATGTAGTTAAGCAGGTAACCCCATTATTATGTCGGCTATATGCTGACTCTCACGTAGACACGGAGCCTGAAGGCAACTAGAAAACACCACTCTCAGTCGAACAATGAATTTTAAAAGAACGTGACACATATCAGCTGTGCCAACATCTAGGTAGTTTCACTTTCACGGCTCAATAAATCCACCATAACCGCTTGTGACCCTGGAGAATTAATGCTGTGAATGTACTGCGTCGAAGCATTGCAATTATACACGATTAACATGAAGATAGCAACCATAAATTCCTAAGTCCGAAAACCAGACAACGAAAAAAATGTGGCCCACCTATTACAAAGATTACACAACAGGACACATGAATGTTATTATTATATTCATTATGAAGAAATTATACAATTTCGTTTTATGCTATTGTTTTAAGTAATAGGCCTACTCGTCCTCTGGAAGCTTACACAATCACTTCTCACAGTCATTTACTCTTCTTTTTCCCTCCAATTTTCCCTGTCTTCAAACTCATCTAGTCTACATCCTCATACACGGGCCTCCAGTAGCTGAGACACTGACAGCTTCTAATAAAAAAGATGGGATTCGAAATCTAGATATCTTATTGAGAGATTGGCTATTTGTCGGAAAAATTGATGAGGAAGAAGTTTTCTTTGTACTTACGTTTATCTTATTCCCTTATTAGAATAACTGATCCGTTATCGCCGTATCACTAACTCTTAATGACAAGGCATACTTCACAAAAAAAAACTTTATAGTTCCTCAACTGGTAGTTCTCACCAAAGAAATCTAGAGACCCTGAGATTTCTAATGAACAAAGTAATTTTAATGATGAAGTACGCTTTCCGCGAGTATTCGATCTGTCTTTTTGTCTCTATTTATTATTCACAATAATACTTAATAATATTATTACATATTACGAATGAATCAAGAAATCTAATAATAACGAATCTATATGTACTACCCACCCTACACCGACCTACCTACCCGTCGTCCGTCTGTCCACCCAGCCATCCAATCACCCTCCTATCTCTCTTCATACGCTTAGCGTATGACCGGATATTTCGGACACACACGGCGAGACTTGGTGACGTAAGGTAAGTACGACGACGGGCTTCAACGTAATTACTCAAGAGAAGACCGGAAGGAAAGTGACCTTCTTGATTGTGGATAATGATGATGATAATAATAATAAAACGTAGAAAAACACACAATGTACATTACTATAAACAACATTCAGATAAACATCCCATTAATCAAACTATTACTCATGCCGAGAAAAATTAGTATCAATATGCGTATTGAAATTTAAAAATAATAATAATAATAATGATTTATTTAACCTGGCAGAGTTAAGGCCGTACGGCCTTCTCTAACACTCAACCAGGAGTAAAAACTGCGTTATAGAAACACTACAAATTTACAAAGTACACACAAAAAATATACTAATTATATTAATAAAGTTACTATTAATAATTGCTTAATATAGTACGAATTGCAATTAATAGCTTAACTTCTCACTTCCTAAGGACAAGAGCACTGAAGAAGTCTGCAGACTTCTTAATTAATTTTTAATTTGGTACTGAGTTACATAATGTAAGCATCCATATCACTAACACACTTCCCCTGCCGTTTCATCTTCCGCTCTTCATCTCGTAACAAACTATGTGACAGGATTGGACACCACAAGGACAATAGACAAATACCTGTACTATAAGTGAAATTCGAATCCATGCCTGTCGTTAGCATACAGTGTTAAAGCTTATCGTCTTAGTAATTGCGTGTAAGACCTGCAGTTCGAAATAGTTTTAATATTAATGTATAGTGAGGATCACGTAAGAGTAGCCCCTAATAGGCCAATTTGGCCATCTCTTCAGTGTTGCCATCTAATACCAGATATCACCAAAGAGGGTAAAATCACATTGCTATATACTGAAATAATAATAATAATAATAATAATAATAATAATAATAATAATAATAAAAATAATAATAGTGTTAACAATAACAATGTCTTGCTTATTTACCCATCTCATCCTCATGTTGCGAGGTTTTTCCTAAATGATTCAATAATTTATTTATGAAATGGTATATTTTCTTCCTGGACTTCTCGCATATTATGTTGGTAATTAGGATTAGTATGATCTAATATTACAATTTATTTTGTCAGGCAACATGAAATTTATTGCTTTGACTAAAGAGGTTACGATTCACGAGACCTAACCTAAAAATGTATTTACTTACTTGCATTTTCATCAGTTTGCTCTACTGTAAACAGAAATCATTGCTGCCAACATAACAGTTAGAAAACAACTGCCAATTGTAATATGGTTTGTCAGTACCCGAAATTCGAAACGAAGTTGGTAAAAGAAAATTCAACCTGAGAACTAGAAAGTCACTATAATCCACTAGCATATTTAGGAATAGTGGAAAAATGGTTAGGTTTCACCCTTAGGGTATTAAGGAAGCTGATCCGGACTATATAATTTTAACAAACAATTACTTAATAAAATTTGTTGATAGAGAAGTATTTCACACTTCATCCGCGCTACTTTTTTTACACAGTGATATGGATCATACAGTTAATTCTTCAAGTGAGGAGCACGACCTGTCCCAGTCAGCTAGCGTAAAGAAAGACGATTTTAATAGAATATTATCGTTAATTTATGACGGGTTATTTGACCAGAAGAAGATAATGGTTTCTTCCTCTACAACGGAAAGAAATATGTCTCTGTGAGCCTAAGTCTTCGATTTTCTCGGTCATGTATAACACAGTGAATACAGAAACGCGGGGACACCAACGGATCTTTTTCCAATACTCATTTCATTCACAGTAAATTCTACTTGAGACCTGTGTGAGTAAAGTCGATGGACCAGCTATCTAAGAATGTGTCCGCTACCCAATGTTTGAAAGGGAGAGAAACTGATTATGGTCTTTGGGCTTAACACTTATACGAATGGCTTGCAAATAAAACATCTAAAACCACAAGTAATAATACCGTATTCGCATCACAGTAAGTCACCAGAAGTAGGCCTATTTTTATTTTAGTAGGTTATTTTAAGAAGCTTTATTAACATCTTAGGTTATTTAGCGTCTGAATGAGATGACTGTGATAATGCCGGTGAAATGAGTCAGGGGTCCAGAACTGAAAGTTACCCAGCATTTGCTCATACTGGGTTGAGGGAAAACTCCGGAAAAACCTCAACCAGGTAACTTGCTCCGACAGGGAATCGAACTCGGGCCACCTGGTTTCGTGGCCAGACGCGCTAATCGTTACTCCACAGGAGTGGACAAGTAGGCCTATGTATGCATGAGTGAGGAAGTTTCATTAAACATTGTTCTAAAGGCATAACAGCTCAATATACTAACAAGTAATAGATCCCTGTTGCACAAAAGTGAAAGTTGTTTGTTTTAAACATATAAAAACATTAATACATAATATACTTTATGTCTAAAATATGAATCCTCGATAGACATTCCAAATGCACTAAAATCTGTTTCGGAAAAATGTTGATTAAACCATTATTGCAATCAAGATCACAATTTACTCCTGAGACTGATTAGTTTTTCTCAAAACGCACAATTATTCAGTTTTAATATAAATAATTATATATTTATGAGTGAAAGAAAACATCAGATATTCCTAAAAGAGGTTATACTTTTCACACAAGAGGTACTTTCAAACCCGGCGACGTGGCAATGCAATCCTATCATCGGACATTTCTCTTAATTCAAAGACACCCTTACCACTGGTACTGAAAGGAACGGGAAATTGCTTCATCGTGTATTTCCGGGAAAGCAACGTTTAAAAATTACTAGATGTTGTTCATCATCAGATCCATTAGTATGCATAGTGACAGAATGTTTATACATACTTCCTTTTATGCAGGAAAATGAAACGAGAAATGAAGGGATGGTGACACCACAAGTTCCACTTGGACGTGAAGAAATATGAACTTGGGTTTAGGAAGTGGAAAATCGATGTACATTTTCTTGATAATAACGTACAGTTTCCCTGTAAAGGAATGAGACAATTGAATATTCCTAAGTCTCAGATGTAAAACACTGCGCATGATCAGAGACCAGAGCATTGATACACAAGATAACGAATATTGAGTTACTTAGATTCAAGCTATTTGGTTTGTTACTAGCAACGTTCCGGAATTCACTTCAAAAACTGCAAAAAATATGATAATATTACGTAAATAAAAGATAAATATATACGCAAATCGTGTAGTTAAATCGACAATGGACCTTCATGAATAGATCGACACTCCGCACAGAAAGTAAAGCTTTCGTGTCGTTGCAATAGCTCAGACGCTAAGATCTCTGCGTGGTGTGTAGAAGAGAGCGAGTTCGATTCTTAGTCTATATCAACGATTTTTTTCTCTAAATAACGTTGAAATAGAGTTTTACAAAGTCCTCAGATTAAGTGTTAATGATCACAGAAATTACAAAATTACAAGTTATAATATTATAAACGTTAATCTAATGAATGCATTTATACACACAACACACATACAATGTAAATGCATATATATATATATATATATATATATATATATATATATATATATATATATATATATATTTAAAACTAACAATTAAAATGAAATTAAAAAAATATTCCTAAGCCACACAGACAAACGTTTACAAAGGTTTAGAGTCCTGAGGCTATGTCATTTGTTGAGTAATTATTACAATATTTTATTAGTAGCTTTCCCATATGTGTAATAAATGCACTCGCACAAAACAATTTTTGTTAAAAGTGTGGCTTTGGATTATTTCATTCTTACCCATTCAGTTGATTTTAACTATTTTATCTACGTGTTTTCAATAGTGTTTAATGTAATGTGCATTCAATTTCATTCATGTTATGATTGAGTGAATAAGCACTGTTGCAGTTATTGACTAATTACATATATTAATACTAACTATTAAATGCATGTGTTAAGTAACTAATTGCAGTATATTTTGCAAAATCTTGAATGTCTAAGTTGTTAATAATATTTCTGTACTATATACTATAAGACGTTAAAAGAATTTGCAATAGATTTGGGATCCTCTACTTTATAATCATTAATTTTAATGAAAAAATATTTTCTTTCTTAGGATATCTACAAGTTTAACTTTAATAATATTCCGAAAAACTTTAATTGCATTACCTGGATTTTGTGCTTTTCTATTCAAATGTGTTCTATTTCCCTCTTTCATAAATTTTGATAAATTACACTGTACTTCTTGTAGTATTTAAGAATATGAGGATAGTTACATTGCAGCTCATTACATATAGATTCTTCTTTTTAATACACGAGATTTTTAAGTCCCTGCATTATCTACGAACCTATTCAATGCTTATGTTAATAACCTACAATTTAGCTGTAGCAATATGGTGTCATAACTTTGAGTTTGTTTACTTAATGTAATTAGATTTAATTTGATTAGCTTCGCAACAATTGGACTTCCTGTTATATATCCTGTTATTTAAATATTTAAGTTAGAGTTGATTTATTAACTCTTACTGTGCAAGATGACCCTTATTTCAATAATTCTATATCAGTTAAATAGTCATTGTCTACACTAAAGTATTATCATCATCCCTCATTTCTCATCTTAATGGCGAACCGACGTGACATGAGACAGCGAGTTATAGCTCTAGTTGAGGCTGGATATGGGGCTAGATCTGCTGGCCGTTTGGTCGGTGTTCCTGGAAGTACAGCCGAGAGGTGGGTTCATCGTTACCAAAATTCAGGGGAGGTCGAAAATCGCCCTATTCCTGGGCGTCCCGGATTTCTTCATTGGAAGAGGATGCTCTCTTATTCGAGGCAGTTCGACAGGACCCCTTTCGGACTGCTAACGAAATAAGAGCAGCATCTAACTTTCCCGGTTCTTCACAGACTGTGATCAGCAGGTTGAGGAACCGCGGTATTAGGAGCCGGAGGGCTGCGCAAATGGAAATATTAGGGGAAGCACAAGCTGTCGACCGTCTTGCCTTCGCTACCAATCGAGTGGATTTCGATTGGAGAAATGTAATTTTCTCCGACGAAATAACCATCTCGAGTGATTACGAAAGTCCTGTCCGTGTCTATCGTGAGGATGGTCTCCGACATGATCAGCGCTATGTGCACCGACGTGAAAGATCGGAGCGCTTTAGCATATCGTCACAGTCTAGTATATACAGTCGCGAAGCTCAATACGTAGTAAATATGCAAACATTAGATAGTTGCTCACCACTAGGATCGCTAATATCGCCTCATTACAGGCAATGCAAAATAGTACCGTCACAGTCTATTGTTTCTAGCACCCTCAAAACTCAAGCTTCGTGACTGTATATAGTAGACTGTGATATCGTGTTGGGGTGGATGTCTTACGATGGACCTCGCGTTATAGAACGCATCGATGGCCGGTTTAATGCGGGAACTTACGAGCACATTCTGGAAAATATATTCCTTCCTTCCGCCCCTAGAACGTTTTCCCGGAGGAACATTGCTGTTCCAACAGGATAACCATCCCGTGCACTATGCCGCAAGCATTCAAAGATGGTTTCAAAGGAGACCCGAGATCGAAATCATTAATTGGCCTCCGAAGTCACCTGATTTAAATGTCATCGAAAATTTATGGGCGGAATTGAAAAAGAGAAGGATAGTCACGTATGCCTACCGACGCCCTCAAAATCGAGACGAATTGTGGGATCACGTTGTTGACACCTGGGAAGATCTCGCCGGGGATTAGAATTTATTCCACAATCTCGTGACATCCATGCCGGATCGACTTAGAGCTGTAATAGAAGCTGATGGCATGTGGACAAGATTTTAAGTTGACAGGCCTCTTTTTGTTTCTTATGATTTTTGTTTGAGGAAGAATACTCTTAACTTCCAAGTAAGATTTATTTTTTTGACGAGGTTCAGCCCACTTGTAAGACTCAGAAATTGGGCATAAATTATTCATATTTTTCGACAAATTAGAGAGTCTAGGAACTCTGAAGAAATTAATTACACCTCAATAAAAAAAAAATTTACCTGGGATCGAACACGAGACGTTTCGGTTAAGCAGTGGTACAGACACGCTACTATATGAGCTACCGAGACAAGACAATGACAACAGCAGTCTAGAATGTAGATCCCATAGCAGGCATTTGCCATTCGGTACAGAGAAGCAATGATAGTTTGTGACCCGAGCTATGTTGTGAAATCGTGGCCTTAAATGACTGTCTTCTTCGTGATTCTTATTTTGGTCCTTGTCCTTGTTGTGGCCCTCGTAACAATTCTTGCTACATTTGTCATGTTACGTATCGTTACGTCGATATCGAGTGAACCGCGCTGTAGAACTTTAACTTCCGACGACCAAGAGTCGTCTCATTCCTTTTAAGGGTAACTGTACAACCAAATGTTATGTATGGGGGAGAAACGCCCAGTAAACCTGTCCGAACATTTCTAACCATCACAAATCCGAGATATGCTTAACAATTTGGTTTGTGGTGTTCACATACTCACATCCAATATTAACACATCACTAGAATTTCTGAGTTCGTTATTTGAAGATTTTTATTCCGATTAATCACACAGTAAATTCCCTTCAGATGCTAGGCTATATACAGTGTAGTTCAGGTGCTTCGCAACTTATCCCAGGACAATATTGAAGGTAAAAAGATAAAAGAAACCACTGCGGATTCTAAAATGAGTTATGAAAATATTTCTTATTTTGAGATTACACAAGTGTGCATCAGAAGTAACTCGTCTGCATCTACACTTCTTGTCAAACGTAACTTGTACAAATGTGTAATGCAACTAGGGTTGCCAAACCTCCCGTATTTTCCCCTAATTTTGAAGTCTCCCCGCTCCCGTATTTTTAGGTAAAAATCATTATTCTAATGCCAGAAATGAGTAATGCTAATCTGTTTAAAATCAAACAATATCAATATTATAAATTTGGAAAAACTGGCTACTTTGTTCTAAGCATATCAAGTAGTAATGCTCATACAAAGAGGGTGTTTTATCTTATAAACAATAATTGGACAGATGTTCGAAACAGAAGCACGACACATCTATTGAAATCAGAGCTGCAAACTGCAGTCGACTTCAACTATTACGCGAAACAAAATCTGTCTCATAATACACTTAATTTAAGCCTAGCTGTAGAAGTGTAGAATAAAGTAGTTTTTTTTAAGTAACTGAATGGAATAATTTGCCAATTTTCTACGTGAAATTTCGTCGATTCCTTAGTCTCTCGTATTTGCTAAAAAAAATTGGCAACCCTAAATGCAACGCGAAATAATTAGTTGAATGACTCGCGTATCTTCGAAGGCCATCTATAGAGCATCGGAAATAAGTTTGTGATTAACATTACCTGGTGCCTCATGGTTTGAGAGCAATTGCGCAACACCCAAATCCTCTTCTGTTTTCTATGCCTCCGGATAACTGCTGCGATAATAGGATGACATGAGTATATATAAAATTTACTCAATATATTACGTTGCTGAACTGTGAACAAAACAGAGCGCAATGCACTGCACTCGGAACTGGATGTGGAATTAAGACACAAGATCCGTTATGTACTGTGACAACACGTCACAGATTATCTTAGTCAAGAATATCGTGATTGGACAAAGTGACGCCGAGTCTCCACACGTGCACGTTCGTCCACGCAGTGTCAATCATAATTTTATTTCTAATGCACTATAGATGCGCGATTCAAACACTTGCGCGTAGTGCACTGAAAAAGGATGTGATTTTTATTTGCTGTAAACATTTTGCAAAGGACAAACAAACTTTATAATAACAATGTGTCGTTCATACTACCACTACCCACTACCACTACCACTACCACTACCACTACCACTACCACTACTACTACTACTACTACTACTACTACTACTACTATTCAGACAGTGTAACGATGCCTAATCTTTTACGCCGTGTTAAATTAAAATGACAAATTTTTTCACAATAAAAACATCATGTTATGTAGCTAACTTCTACACGAGTAGTTTAGAGCGTTCAGCTTGGCTCAAGACCAGAGCAAACATGTGCTTAGTTAGCTTATAGGTCAGTTGATTTCGAGTTTGTAGTCCCTTTTAAAATGCAAGTGTGTGTGCATTTAGTTTTACGATACTTCACTGATATGCCACCCCACAACTTCACAGTAGAACGCAGAATTGTAATGTATGAACTTAAAGACATTAAAAGAAGAGAAACTGCAAGCATGACGGAAATACGTAGAACTTTAGCGTGAGGATTACAAATTTATTTCATCACGACATGTGTGGAATGTATGAATGCAGACTGAAATAATTTTGAACAGCTTTACTATAAAACAGGTAAGTATTCATTATGAAATAAAAATAAGGCCAGACTTTGAACTTACGATACTGCCTAGTATTGACAAAGGCAATGTGTTAAGTTCAAAGTCCGCCTTTATAAATCAAGGAGTGAGGCAAGACTACTCATTGTTCCTTTCCCTGTTTAATACATATACTGACGCAGCTATCCGCGAATAGCAAGACAATTTAAATAAAAACAAATTAATTAGGTAATTCAAAACCAGACCCTATAAGTTGCTGTTTTCTGATGACCAGGTGGTACTTGCCCGAACAGAAGATCAACTCCAAATGTTTTTTCAACAACTATATAATATTACGGCTAGTTACACTCTGTTTACATCAAGCAATAAAACAAAAGTAACGGCATTTGAAGTCAAGCAATCAACCAGATTAATTTAGCTGTGATATTTCATATAATGGAGATCATAATCTTCCGCAAAAATTGTATAAATTCCAACATACGAGTGGCTCGATATACAGAACTCTGAAGAATAAAACTAGATCCGACACATATCTAAAGTTTTACAAAGTAATAGCCGTTCCAGTGTTTATGTGTGATTAAAAAATTGAGCCTAAATAGATCTGATAAAAGAAAAATCGATACAGGTGAAATAAAATCTCTAAGAAGAGTTGCTGGTCTTACTCTCATCGAGGGAAATAGAAAAGAAATTAGGCACAGATTAAAATATTTAACATGAATGAAAAAGCATATATAAATACTTAACTGGCACAATCACATATTACGAATAAATCCTAATAGAACAACGAAACAGATTTTAAATTGTACACCACAGTGATAAAGAGATGTTGGCCGTTCTAAAACCAGATGGAGGGATTCTGTCTTAGCCGGAACAGGTCTCTACAGTGAGAGATAATAAGGTTGTGACTGACACCACGTGGGCGAACTCACATGTGTGAAGACTCGGTGTTATCTTGTCCAATGGCAATTCATGACCCAGGAATGACGAATTCTTATTGGACAAGATAATGCCGAGCCTCCATACACGTAAGTTCGCCCACTCAGTGTCAATCACAACCTTCTTTCACTCACTGAACGCCTACTGTATTATTGTTGATAATTAAGTAAAATTATAACCGTGTGCATGCTACTGTTGATAAATTAAAGTTATATGAATGAAAATATGCAAGAGTTACGATTCGATAATAAATTCTACGCCGGCCATACAGCCATGTCTGATGAGCATGTTCCCGGGAACTGAAACGAACGCTCTATATTTTGTATTTTATTATTTCACAGTTAATAAAATTACTATTTTTAAGATCGAAAGTATAGCAGTCGTTATTTAAAATCGAACCCATATTAACCGGAAAGTATTTATTCCAAGAATAAGTTCCATATGGATGTCGGTTTAACTTCTTGAGTCACCCTCTCTACATTATAGGTGTGTAAAAATGTACCTTTCAGTAAAATGTTTTGTATTGAGTGGTGAAAGCTGATAAAGATAAGCTAACAGGCTTGACTGAGAAGCGTTGAGGCCTTCGAACGGACTTCACTGTAGCATAATGTATATGGGTTTTCTTTTAATTAACATACATATACTTACAAGAAAGAGGGGCGCGACACACTTAGAAAGCTGTGAATAAAAGCCAGGCTGTAAATGTTTACTGATACTGACGTCAAGTCTGACCTCCTCCCTTTCCAATTGTGTAAGAACGTTGGCTACAAAAATAAGAATTATGAATACCAAATATTTATTTTAAATTAGCACCCATGTATAAAATATAAACTCTTTATAAAATCTGCAAACAATATAAACTGACGAAAGAAAAATAACACCATTCAAATATGAATAAAGCCATCGACGTAGTCCGGGGTGTTGTGCGTAACTCATGACCCGAGGTTGCGCTCTGGCACGTGTTTGAATCCCGCTTGGGTCATTACTGGTGATAGACAAAATATGTAATGCCGTATTCTACTCGCAACTATTCCTGCTAGCAGTATGGGTAAGAGTACTTTCATGATTTACGATGTGAAGAATATAAATTAATGAAAAAAAAAATAGTATTTCATAATGTTTAGATAAAATAAAATTTTAATTGTTTTTTCTTCATATTTTGTACGATTATTTTCCCTTCCATTAATATTTATATAATTTCCAATAAACTTGGCTTTCCAGAATAGGAGGCAATAGGGATGTCTTCTAGGAAACACTTTAAAAATCCAACCCATCTATCTCACCATTCCTCCAACATTTCGGTATTCCGAAGGGCAAATAAAATCTCCAAATTCCCCTTTAGAAAATTGAATTTGTAGCGTCAATGACTTCGAGAAGCCAAAATAAAATAAGTGGCTCCTATTGCATATTTTCTCTCCCGTAATATTATAATGCGATACAAGTGTACAGAGTCTTTTCAATTTCCAGTTTCTGTAATACACTTTGCATGTGTGATCGCCGTTTGTTATTTGTCGATAGGTGTAATTCATTTTTTATTATTCTTTTTGTCGATAGATGTTATTCATTTGTAAGTTAACTTACAAGGCCTACCAAGAACGTCGGTAAGGTTTTAAACGGGTTTCAATCATCAGTTTTGATGACTAAGTAATTTCTCTACTTTTTGCAACTTCGTGAACTTCATCATACAAAACAACATTAACTAACAGAAAGTATAATCTTTGCCAGAAAATATAGAAAAGTTAGGCCTACTTGTGTTGTAATGTAACCAGCATTGAATCCAGCCAAAGTAAATTTTGTTTCCCTCTTCAGTGTAAAAAACGGAGTTACCTACTTCTTGCATCCAAATAAGGATATTTTAGTGGGTTATTTTACAACACTGTATCAACATCTCAGGTTATTTAGCGTCTGAATGAAATGAAGGTGATAATGCCGGCTTATTTTATTTGGTAACATATTAAATATAGACAAAACTACTGATATCTATGGGCTTATTTTGTTCATACTGATGTTAACCTGTTTCAAATCGTTTAGAAACGAAAGGAGTTTAGCATTGAAATATTTCAAAATTTGGCAATATATTCTTAATTTTGTGACTATTTCTAGTCATACCTAGTTGGGTTTTGACGGAGAACTATGTCTTTCTACTCGCTAGGTATGGGAAGAAACTTGAGAAATTACCACTATATAAAATGCAACCGTCCACTAAACTGCACAACTCCGCTGCAAACATTAGCACGTTATGAAATTGGTTCTCTCCTGTACATATTGCTGTAATGTAGTTACGAAAGTCATCCATCCACAAATGCGAATATACTGTTAGTTGTTTATGTGAACAGAGTATAGCATATACTGCAGACAACTAGTGAGATGACCTATATGCGTGGCTGCCCACAACCTGTAATCTATGTTTCGGTACGAACTTCCTACCTCTAGTCAATATCACAAAACAGAATGCAAGTTATGTCAATAAATATAATACCTAGAAGAAAAATAACAGTAAATGCAGACCTTTTCTTGTAGAAATAGGAAAATATGTAACATCCTTAAGAGAAATGTGTATTTATATCCACAATTAAATGAATGTAAATTGACGAAGGAATAATCTTAAGAGAATGTCACTTTGTATGGGTTTCAAAATGTGTGCAACATGTATTTTGCATGTAATCCGCCTCCACTGATAAGGTAGTATTGATCCACGCGGCCTACGTTTTATCAGAACAGTCTTATATTTGGTATTAGATAAGTTTACTCTTGAGCAGACCAGGATGCTGATCCATGCAGTTTATGATGACGATAACATTTCTGTGAGATTGTTTCCTAGAATATTTAAAACAAGCACTCCAGACGTATTTTTACAATGTGAAATAAGTGCACACAAGACGCATTTATTTTCACATTAGTCTCGATCTTAAACTAACGAGCAAATATGGCAAGAATGTGCTAACCTGCAACATAAAACGCGATTTCTTAATCAAATCTAAACTAAGTTGTAGGGTTAGCCGCTACGTTAGCTGGCAGAGTGTTGGCTTACAACAGTGGACCTGAGTTAAATCTCGGCGATGGCGGAGTTATTTGTGGAGAGTACTTTTTTTTTCTTGGAGCGCTCCCGTTTTTTCATCATTCCAACAACCTCTCTCCACAATTTTCCCCTCATTTTTATAATTTCTACATCGAAAAATAGGACACCTTTTGTTTGCGTGATGCCGAATCTATCGTCCACCATAGTGGATGTTTCTCGCGGTATGTCCGAACACTTGCAGATAATGGTAACGGGCTCTACATACCTCTGGTTGAGGTTCTGGCTGGTACATCTATTATCACGCAGTACATCTCACTTGACGATATGTGTCAGAGGAAAATCAATAATTGTTTGTATATATCTGAAGTCTGATTAGTAAAACATGTTACTACTGTCAGCACATTTCGAACTGGCGGATCAAGGTCAAGCAATGGACTGCATTTGCCACGCGTGCTTACCTCATTCCTGAACCATTCTCAACTAAAATCAGCTGGGACAGTCGGGATTACCAGTGCTTCAGTTCAAAGTTTTCAGTTCAGTGACTCGTGCGTGGTTTGTACGTTTGTACGTGACCGATCCGCCTGTTCGAGATGCGCTGAGTATAGTCGCGATGTATACAACGAGGAGGGAAGGAATTGGCAACCGTACCTCATTATCCCCTGACTTACTTGCTTCATGAGTGATGCCTTATTGGTGTCATTTGTGAGGTTCCAACCTGTCTTCGGACTGTTGAAAAAAAAATAACTCTAGACGACTCACAGATGATTATCAGAGACACCGAAGCCTCTCAGGATGTGACTCGTAGATCTCTGAGATATGGTAAATCACCGGCGGCCGGGTAGCTCAATTGGTAGAGCAACTGGCTACAGACTGGAAGGTCCGGGGTTCGCTCTCGAGTGGGGAAGGAATTTTCTCGTTGCCAAACTTCCAGAACGACCCCGAGATTCACTCAGTCTTCTATTAAATTGAATATCGGGTCTTTTCTGGGGGTAAAAAGGCAGTTGGAGCGTGATGCCAACCACAACACCTCATTCTAATGCCGAGGTCAAGGAAGCATAGTGCTCTACCTCCTTGTCCCCCCCACCCAAGTGTCTTCATGGCATACATATGGGATACTTTTATCTTTACGTTAGATCATTAGCAGATGTCTCGAGAGGAAATGTTTGAAGTGGTGGATAGCGCAACAGACTTAACAGGGAACCATAATCGGCACGCAACTCATTCCATCACAAACGCACAAAACATCTGCTGGGGCTGCTTAGGAATGCTTCATGTCCGGCCCCATAAGCACCTCTATACCTTAAGATATAAAGTTTCAAGAGTACATTTAAGATGCAAGATGAGTGGACGACTGAACGTAAATTGTATTTAACGGAGCCACCGTCTGATTACTACCGATATATGACAAACTCCTACTTTTATACATACATATATGCTAGTAGTCAGAAAGTACAGGAACTTCAGGTGGCAACGCCTTGCTCTATAGACAACTCTCTGCCTTGTCCGTGTGGTATGTAACCTACTCTCCAGGCGTACAGACTCAGTGCGGCTGAGCATGAGAATGGGGAAGACTAAAGTAACTACACATGTTCGCACTGAACCTATACGCCTGGAGAGTAGGTCACATACCACACGGACAAGGCAGAGAAATTGCCTATAGAGCATGGCGTTGTCACCCGAAGTTCCGGTACTTTCTGACTCTACTAGTACATACATACATACATACAGGTTGGAAGTGAAATAACTCTGCAAACTGAAAGGGACGATAGAGTACTTAAATGAACAGAAAATCATATTACGTTCTGTGATTAAATGCAATTAGAAAATTAAAAGTTGGAAGTTTTAGCAGTCTGGCAACATCGCCGCTAACACACCCCTCTTCTTTCTTTCCGTAATGCGGATGTAAGAAACCAACGAACTCAGGTCTGTTTTCCTGGGTCAGGCATGTTAAAGTGAGCCATAAATGGCATTTTCCATAGACGTGGTTCGTCTTCTCTGCAATGGCTAGATGATTGACAGGTCAGCTGAGAGTTCGATTGCTCAAAGTTAAGTTCCTAGTCTCTTGTCATAGTAAACATAAGGTATTTTTTGTTTTTGTTTTGCTATTGAGTTTACTTTTTTAAGGTGTATCATTACTGTAATCTTACAATGAAGTTTTCTGGTGGTAGCAAAAAGTACAACTTTAATAATTTGTGAATACCGAAAGATTTTTAAGTAGACTACAATTACGTGTTATACAATACTTACGAAGTAGACATTTTCTTGTGCAATATTTGAAGTGTAAGACATTTCAATTTCAGTGATTTAAAAATCGAATGTTTTCCATACTTCAAAATATAAAAAATAGCAATAGTTTAGAATGTATTATTCATTATGTGTGGGGGAAAATAATAGGTATATAATATTATGTAATTAATTAAATATTTTTCAATAAACATGTTTAATATTACGGTTTCGGAATAAATCTCTTTTCGAATCTATTTTAATAAGAACATATTGTATACAGAGTTCTGATTTTAGGTGTAGTATAATAAATTTAACATTTAACGTAAGAAAGTTGTAACATTTGTAAGTATTCCAAGGTTATAGTTCATAGTAGATTATTTTTATAGGAGACAGCTGCTACAATTGCCACGAGAGCCACAACCCTCTCGTAGTCGCGAGTGACCTTGACAAGACTGCCTTGGTGAACATTTCCCTCACTGGCAGAGTTGCAACCTCTTCACATCGTTCAGTGGCTTAAAATTAGTAGTTTTTAAATTAAATTTACACGAAAACTGTCCACGCTATGGAAATATGCCACAGGAATAACCGATTCTTTACTACATTTTCTAACGATGTGGACAAAAATTACGATCCTACTCGCAATAGTTACCGAATAAGAGGGTGTTAAACATTTGGGATAAAACATTTTCTTCTGAGAAAACTATGAGCTTTTTACCAATATGATATTATACATTTTTGTTACATATAATATGAGTCGGCCTGGGTAGCGCTGTCGGTATAGGGCTGGCCTTCTGTGCTCGAGGTTGCGGGTTCGATCCCGACCTAGGTCGATGGCATTTAAGTGCTTAAATGCGACAGACTCTTGTCAGTAGATTTAATGTCATGTAAGAGAACTGCGGGACAAAATTCCGGCACACCCGCGACGCTGATATAACCTCGGCAGTTGCGTCGTTAAATAAACCATAATTTAATTTAATTTTACAACATGAACTATTAGCTCTGAAAAGCTGCAAGGTTATTTCACTTCGATCCTGTATACAAACATTTCGTTGTTATTAAAACCTTTCCACATCAATCATTCAAGCATTTTATACTAGAAGCACTCTCGAGCCAAAATAATGCTGTGATATGGTTCTTGAACTTCAACAGCAAAGCAAAGAAGTAGAGATTCAATGGATGGCATCCTATTGTGGCAATATTACTACAGACCTAGTAGCAAAAAAAAAAAAAAAGTTCACGTATCAAACAAACATCCAAAAAGAAAGAAACTTCGTATTCTTGTCACCAAACATTAAAGCTCCAGCAAACTCGACATATGAAAAAAAATACGAAAGAGCTGTTAGAAACGAAAGTGTGGAAAGTTCTTAACGAAAAGAAATGGCTAATTCCTAATCCCAAGGAAAACTGTTGTACTCTTCAGACTGACAACCGGTCATAACTGCCTTGCAAAGCATTTACATCGGTTGAACATAATTAAATGCCTCACCAAAGCGTTCTTTAAAGCAGCGTAGACCCCATGAACCAAGAACACCTACGTAATATGTGATGCAGTGCATGAAGAAGGCAACATCACTTCCAAGTACTGGAAAGTAAGAGTGCTAATGACTTCATTGTCACAAGCAGCTCATTAGAAACCAGGCAACCAACATTTCGTTGCGACTTTAGTGTAAGTTTTTGCCCTCTCTGGTCTGAAGGTTTCACAGGGTAATTCTTAAAAGGATTTACTGTCATATAGCTCATGAAATCCACTTTATTTTACTTTGAAGCACAGTAAAATGACTTAATTTATGCATGTCTCTTCAATGACAGTTCAACAAAATGAACTATAAATGGTAATATACTTCACAATCGCAACAGAAAGGTAAAGAACCTTAATTGTTGCAAAACGGATAAAACATTGTGGGAAAGTATGTGTCACCTTCGCAACAATAATTGTTTTTTGGTATTTTAATTTACTACTTTTCTGTACTTTTATATACATATTTATGTTATAATTGAATTTCACTGATGTTAAAAAGCATTTATACCATACGGCCAACGATAAACAACTCATATGTTAGTATACGCGACAAATGTATTTAAAAATGTATCAAATTAATGTAATATTAACAATATAGTATACCATGCTCCCTGTGAAGCAGACTTGAATAATTTCAAGGGAAAAATTGTTCCGGGGCCGGGTATCAATCCCGGGACCTCTGGCTGAACGCACCAGCTACCCAGGAATTATTCAATATAATATACCTACCATTAAAAATATTCAATAGTAAAAATAAACTAAAAATAGAAATTGATTCGAACCCTGAATCTAATGCGTAACAGTTTATAACGTTAGCAGAATACATAGTCCACTAAAGGAACTCAATACTTAATATAGGCCTACATTATTGTAAAAATGTTAAGCAAAATGAACATGTAGATTTGGTTTATTTTTATTAAATACTGTGACTGAAATAGATTACGTCTGCTTTTGAAAAAAACTTGACACGCATCACAAAATCTCTGTTCTTTTAATGCAATCACATATTTACTACAAGCTAAAAATTTTCATTACTGATATAATGAGTTCGACAAGATGGATGCTGAATAATTTAATTGATAATATAAAACATTATTTCATTTAAAGAATTGTATTATTTAAAAATTATTTTTCTTTGTTCAAATGTTCAAATAGTACTTCCTAATTTTCGTGATATCTGAAATAAAAACAAAATGGTAACCTTCTTAGGTAGGCTGTTTTGGGTATCAGGGATTAAAAGATGATGTAATTGCAGTGCAACAACCTCAACCGCTCGCGACCGACCGAATAAACCTTTCAACCGATCAGTTATAAGTTCTCTACTGCATGAGCTCGAACGACTCATTTCCCGCTGCTTTCTTCACAACCGAGGACTGATTGGCGAGTTCGGTCGGCCGTTTTCAAGAGAATGCAGAGGTCTATTTGTTAGTAGCCTACTGTTGGCCATTGCACTATCACTTTCCATTGACGATCAGTAGCTTACGGAATTTAAAACGTGGTTTGTGTAATGTAATGCTAAGAGAAAGACATTCAAGTATTTTTTAATCCGCACTTGTGAAAGATAATGCAAGTAAGGTAGTATTTTGTTTCCATTATTCCTACAAGTTGCATTAGGATGATTCATTGAACTTCGTTTTTAAGAACACTAGGGCTGGAATCATTCCCACTTTCTCACGACAATAACTTAAGAGATGCGGTTCGTGCCAAGTTTGAGTCTATATGCTGACTCATTGTAGACAGTAAGGAGGCGTGGAACTCAATCCGTGTATTTCGAAATTTAAGCGCTAGTAAATACCGCTTTAACAAACTAGACGAGATGGTGATGAATGAATGAATGAATGAATGAATGATGATGATGATAATAATAATAATAATAATAATAATAATAATAATAATAATAATAATTATTATTATTATTATTATTATTGGATGCTGAATATTTTGCTTGGCAGAAATGTTAAGTTAAAACAGTAATCAGTTGACGATACGACTTGAGCTACTCAAATGTCACATAACGAAAGCCATCAATTACAAGGATCACTGCAGCTATATGCAACAGCTTGGAACTGAACAAGAAATGTGTAACATTATCCCGTAATATGGTATGCCTGCTAACACTTCGGAGATGGATTACGATACAACAAACAAATGAGACGTCCGTCCGTTGAATACGATAAAAAATGTACTAGTAACATCCAACCCATTTAATACTTAGTTGTGAAGTAATGCAACCACATTATTCATATGCATAAATAGAAATTATGATATATGATGTTAGTAGTAACAGCGGATGTGAAATTCCGGTAATCTATACACAGCTTCTCAAACGGTGGTATGAGCAGTACAACTATGATAAGAGGATATTTAAAAGAAATATCTTCTTTTATTGCATTGTTAGCCGAAAGACTAAAGTATAGACTTTCTACCAGAAACTCAAGCTCAAATCCCAGCTTGTCCAAGTGTTGTATAAGACGATGTTTTATAAGTACTCCCTCTGCTTTGACCTGTCGACCTGGTTGGCGAGTTGGTATAGCGCTGGCCTTCTATGCCCAAGGTTGCGGGTTCGATCCCGGGCCAGGCCGATGGCATTTAAGTGTGCTTAAATGCGACAGGCTCATGTCAGTAGATTTACTGGCATGTAAAAGCACTCCTGCAGGACAAAATTCCGGCACATCCGGCGACGCTGATATAACCTCTGCAGTTGCGAGCGTCGTTAAATAAAACATAACATTTTAAAATTTTGACCATCTTTCCAGTATTTCTGATAACTTAACGATTATAGAACTACAATAAACTACTACGATTTTTTACATTCCCACGAAATCAATCCCATTGGATTCTCATTGAAAACATTTCAACGTTTAGTTTCCCTTGTGTTTTCAAGTATGACACAGTGGGATTTGCTACGGAAGTACGTGCAAAGTGAGGGGAAAAAAACTGATCAACCTGATCAACAAATTTAGATGAGACCAAGACAAATGATTTTAATACTAAATCCATGTACGACAATTTCACTTACGGTCGCTAGACAGTTTACCCCTTTAAACAGACAACCCACTACACAAAACAGCATCGGTGAAAACTGAGTAGGAACTGGTACAAATATCGCTTTCACTGCAGATTCCAAAGAATGTTTGAAGGAGACTATAGAGTACTACACCACAATATAAATATAATGTATGCATAGAAGCTAATGTATTTCATATTGAATAAGTTTTGTGAATTTTGGATTGTTCTGTGGGAGACTCATGTCTGTTTAGGTTTAGTTTCAAACTTGTGCAACATTTTGTTTTCGTTCGGATATTGAAGGTTGAGTGTGGGCATCGTAGTTGTCTCAGGTCTCTTTCCCTTCCTGCACTTCATTCGTCACATATAATGCCTTCCTGCATTTCATTCGTCACAAACAAGGTCCTCTTTCTGCACTTCGTCACATACAAGGCCTATCTAAATATTCGAATTACTCTGAGCCTCAATCATCGAAGTCAACTGACAATACGATGACCAACCATCCGGATTTTGCCAGACATGTTCTCACATATATACAGAGTGAATCGGGAGGAAAGGTACATGGTGTGAGGGATGATAATATTGGTGATTCTGAACAAAAACAGCACTCACATGCGAACGCACCCAAAACGACATTAGGCTGTAGTAGGATCAATGAAACGTATCCTGGACGTTGAATAGGTCGCGGTGGATTCATTTCTTGGCCACCGAGGTCACCCGGCCTTACTCCATTGGATTGTGTGTGGGGTTGGCTTAAGAGCGAAATCTACAAGCACAAAGTGGAAACAAGGGAGAAACTTCTCGCTCGTATTTTATATGCTTGTGCTCAAATAAAGGAATGTCCGAATCAGCTCAGATCAGCAACATAGCTGCTGTCTACAAGAACTGCAAAGTGTATTGAAGTTGACGGTGGACTTTTTGAACATGTTCTGTAAGAAATGTCATTAATTTCAGGGGGCCATTCTTTGAGACATTTCAAACAAAAAAGTTTAAATAGAATTTTGTTCGTTTTTGCTTTCTTTTCGAAATAAGAATTGTTTTATATGAAACATTTCATAGCGTGTTTTGAGAAAGTCATTCCCAATATGCTTTCAATTTAGGAGAGCAATGTATTATGAATAGCATAATAAATGAATGAAAGAATTTTAGTTTTGTTCTTTTAAATGTGCAGAAATTTGATGTGAACAAATGAAACAGTGAAAAATTATCATTATTTTTTTTTTACATGATCGTGTTTTTGCAGTATTTACAGCTATTGTTGATAGGCCTTGAAAGTTAGAATTCCCACACAGAAACTTGTTGCTAGGGAAATCATTCTTCGTAACATAAAAACTATATTGAAATATACCCATTACAGTGTACATACTGTTACTTAGTTATCATTACAGTGCAGTTTTGCGAAGGCTTTGGAATAATATTGCTCTAAATTTTCGACGCAAAATATTATTGTATTTATAATTTTAAAAATATGATCGTATAAATATGTTGTACAATATAAGTTTGTGAAATGCACTACAAAATCTCAGAAATTGAAAAACGAGCAGTGCGAGTTTTTCAAACTTTTCCTGGATTTTATAAAAAACACTTACAAACTTTGTATCGTAATATACTATTGTTCTACCAACCTCATCGTATTGAATGCTACTAACATGAACAAACTTTTCCTGGATTTTGTAAAAAGCACTTACAAACTTCGTATCGTAATATACTGTACTATTGTTCTACCAACCTCATCGTATTGAATGCTACTAACATGACAAGTATCATCCACCTCACATTCACATGGAGCTTTCCAGTGCCGACAGACAAATAGCGGTGACGCAATCGGGATGGTTTTTATTACCTTGTGTTGACGACAGACCAGACGGCTGGCTGTAAATAATTACAACATTACTACAGGCGCTATGCAGATCTGCCTATCACTTCATTTTGTATCTTCCTACTCGTCTACAAGTTTCGTTAAGTCTATATTAATTAATATTTAATAATTATTACAGTATCAATATTTTGTGAGTATTATCAATAAGTAGGTACTCGGAACATCCGAACTGGCTTCTCGCGGAATAACATGCTAACTTCACATGCTGGTCAGGAATTGTAAAATGGCCGGATATTCTGTCTCCGGTTTCTGGAAGTTTTTGTCGCTCACTGAAGAGAGATAACTGAAGAATGTCTTTAAAATTGACTATACCTGCTATCATATTTACCTATTCAACACGATAACACTACACAGTCTTCAATTCAATAAATAATTAGCGGTATGATATATTTAAAATATGTAAAAACGTAACTAGTACATGCCAACAAACATTTTTGGGAAGTGTGCTGTAGAACAGAAATTTCTCTTCTATTTTCTCGTCTCGACATGTGTACAACATTCTGGTGCATGAACAAAAGTGAAACTATTTGAAAATTATGCAATTGTAGGCAATTTTACATTTATTTAACTATGAAAATACTGTTATGTGTGTATTTCAATGGGTAAACGCTTTGCATACACATTTCGTAATTTATATTCATTTGATATATATGTGGCCGTGGAGGTTTCTGGAATTAACCTACGTCTCTGATAATAACATTGTATTTGGTCGCCATGTTAACGCCTTCAGAAAAGTGCACTCTTATAACAAATGACTATACACACTTTTACTGATAAATTATTATTTTTTTGCTGTTATTTATATTCGCTTTAACATCTATGCCTTTTACAAGGTAATATAACTTAGTACATGATTCAGTATAAAATACAATTTACATTCAAACACTTTCGCCAAGAGTGAAGTGTTTTACAAGAAATTATTCATTCATTTTGATATTTAAACTCGAGAAAAGACTAAGCTATTAAGCAGTGGATTTGGATGTGTTCTTACAGATTTTATAAATTTGTTTCTGGCATTTTGAATATAATCACTAAATAAAGGCCTGTGTACTATTGTTGAGTACTGGTTCTATTGTTGTGAACTAGATGGCGTCTGTAGATGTATTACTGATTTTTTTATGAATATGATTTTGGTGATCAATGGAGCCAGTGATATTCAGGGATGTTGTGACCCGAATTTCCTGGCATTTGCCTTATGGTTGAAGGAAAACCCTGAAAAACCTCAAACAGGATTCAATTCAACCGGGAATCGAACCCAGGTCCCATGTGTAAGAGATCAGCATGTTAGCCCTTACACCACAGAGGTGGTCGATAATTATTTTTCTTCTCAGATTTATTATTAGATAGGCTAGATAGATTTTTATTTGAAAACATCAGACCAACAATTTTGGTAGACCACAAGATCCTGAATTTTGAAAAACAGAATATTCTGATTAAGAAATATGATACAATTTTATAATAGAAAGAATAAAATAGAAAATCAACATTTTGAATCAACATAATAAAATATATATACAAATCTAGAAAGTAAATTTTCTTATAATGTACACGATATGAAACAAGAGGTAATTTAAATCTAAAATAATGTAACAAATCAAGAATTGAAATAAAGGTGGTGATTCAAAATGCTTAAGAATCTTTAATGATGCCTAAGATAATATTTTCCACAGTTTGGTGGTGGATTCTAAGAGATTTTAGTAGGCCCCATGTCAATTTTGAAACACTATCTCTACTGCCAAAAAGTAAACCCATGACTGTCAGTTGTTGAGGGATATACCGTAACAGTTGCATAAGTCGGGAATAAATGGTTCATAAATTCTTCTTTTTTCCAAATCAACTTCCTTAGCCTGGTCAATATTTATTTCGAAACGAACTGTGGGATCTAAAATAACATTCAGATTTCTCTTGCAATTGATGGCTATAATGTCAACTCTTCTGATAGATCTTCATTTACTTGCCATTTCAGATCTCGCAAAGCAGATGCCAATGCTGAACGCACTCTATGGTGGCAAGTGTTCATCAATTCTTCTTTACGGCAGTAGCCTAACATGTGACCAAGAGTTTCAACCTCGGTTTGTTAGAACATCTACCAAGAACTGCTCAAACCGCCATGATATTACAAGACATTTTCAGTGCGTTCGCCCATTCCGAAAAACCCTCTTCTGTTGCTGACCCAAAAGTTTGCTTTAGGATGATCTGCGAAAATTTCAACACCTTTCCCTCGTATTTTTATTTTATTGGGTTATTTTACGACGCTGTATCAACATCTAGGTTATTTAGCGTCTGAATGAAATGAAGGTGATAATGCTGGTGAAATGAGTCCGGGGTCCAGCACCGAAAGTTACCCAGCATTTGCTCGTATTGGGTTGAGGGAAAACCCCGGAAAAAACCTCAACCAGGTAACTTGCCCCGACCGGGATTCGAACCCGGGCCACCTGGTTTCGCGGCCACATGCGCTGACCGTTACTCCACAGGTGTGGACCTTTCCCTCGTAAAGTATGTGTTGACCATGTACAAAAAGCACACTCTCTTAACATTTTTCTTATTTTTCGTCCCATCCATTGAGTGTTATCAATGGGAAAGTCTAATTTTCGCAGTATGACTTCCTGTTCTGTTGTAAGGTCTCTTAAAGCATGCAGGTGAGCATCATTGACTTGAAGCAGTTTTCTGCAGATGTTAAAATGTTGGATTAATGCTTCCCATTTTGTTTTAGTGAGACCTAATCCATGATATCTTTGAGGAGCGTGTATCATCCCATCTGAACAATCATGGGGTCTCTGATATATATGTTTGAGCCCAATTCAGTGATCCTCCAATATCATGTCATGCACAGCACTGGTATTTTCTGGAGTAGTCACAGAAGTATTCCAAAATGGTATTCATAGTTGATACTGCTTTCAATTCAAATTCCGTAGTAACTTAATTTTATAGTGACATACAAAGACAATGATCTCTCAACGTATTCATCAATTCACATAAATTTCCTTGCCAGACAACCATTTCAAAAAGACCCTATACCAACAACAAATACTAAATTTTATCAAAAGTGAATTCTTTATATCTGACAATTTCTTAAAAAATTTGCAATGCAGAATCAGCTAAACATTGATTATAAACAAGGTAAAAGACTAATTAGCTACATCGCTGTACAGGCCTATCTAAAAAATTACACACACTTTGATATCAGCAGCGTTCCTACTTCTGTTTCGAATGAAAGTTACTGATATAAGATAAATCATGGTAATGAGATATTGTACAACATTCAAATGTTGCCGAACTGTCAGTAGCAGAAGTTGTGCTCTACCATCTCTTTATATGCATATCTAACTTAACTTCTTCATTAATGCCAAGAATCTCCAGTCAGTGGTAAAGCATCAAACTATAAACAAGGAAGTCTCGAGATCGAGACTAGTCTGGTTTGTATTATGTTTTCTTTCTTCTTAGCTTAGAAATCCCTCTCTAATTAATTTATGGAAATTCTTCTCACATGCTTCAAACAACAGAGGAACAGAGTTATTGCTTCTTCTTTTAATATATATTTTTTAAATTTTATTAGGTTATTTTACGATGCTGTATCAACATGTAAGGTTATTTAGCATCTGAGTGAGATGAAGGTGATAATGACAGTGAAATGAGTCCGGGGTCCAGCACCGAAAGTTACCCAGCATTTGCTCGTATTGGGTTGAGGAAAAACCTCAACCAGGTAACTTGCCCCGACCGGGATTCGAACCAGATGCGCTGACCGTTACTCCACAGATGTGGGCACCTTTAATATAAGCTAGTGCCATACCACAAGTGATATTCAAAATCACCAAACTTTAAATGATCACTCGGTCACTAAGACCACGACCACAATCACTATTACACCCCTTCTACCACCACAAATTGAAAGTAGTCACTCTGCAATAACGCAGATACTCTTCTGAATAGAGGAAGTCTGTGACTGCTGAAGGTTTCAATGCCCTGTTACTTCACTTTATGAGATAAAAACATATCTCTGAATGTAAACAGAGTAAATATCTGAGATGCAAGACACTGCATTAAAAAAAAAAAGACAGAAAAAAACCTATTTTCTGTTACGTTAAACATACAAGAAACATGTCCATAAATAAATTACAGAAAATTAACATGATAAAAAGGAAAGAAAAAAGAAGAAGTCAGACTAGCACCAAACTCGGTACCATTCCATTTAGTCTCGTGCTTTACCTCTCAGTTATTACAGTTACTTGGCAGTAATGAGAAGGCAGGAAGGTACACACATTAAGAAGAGACAAATCGCTTCTTCAATTTTCAATAGCTCACAAGCAAACATTCTCATGGGGGCAGACAAAAAAGTTAATTTTTTTTCTTCCACCATGTTAACAACGTTAAAACAAGTGCTTATACAAATTTTGGCCACTCGAGCACAATTACGAGGGCTTTTCAGAAAGTAATTTACCTAGAGTTGTTTACAGAAAGAAAACACAATTTCATGAAAAGATTTATTGGAATAGATACAGCAATTGTTGAGTTATTTTTTCAACATATTCCCCACCGAAACTGAGACATCTGTCATACCATGGGACTAACTTTTGTATCTCTGTCATAAACATCTACCGCCTGGAATCGGAACCAGTTTGTGATAGCTGTCTGCACCTCTCTGTTGATCCCATGATATGACAAATGTCTCATTTCCAGTGGGGAAAAATAGCTGAATAGTTGCTTTATCTGTTCCAATAAATACTTCCATGAAATTGTGTTTTCTTTCTGTAAACAGCCCCAGGGGAACTTATTTTTTACGGTCCTCGTAATTGTGCTCGAGTGGCTAAAATTTGTATAAGCACTTGTCTTGACATTAACATGGACGAAGAAAAAAAAAATAACTTTTTATCTGCCCCCATGAGAATGTTTGTTTGTCAGCTATTGTAGTTCTTTGGCAGTAGTGTGAAGATAGGAAGGTGCGTACATCAAGAAGTGACAAACTGCTACTTTAATTTTCGGTAATAAATGTTAGAAATGGCATGCCACACAGTTTAATAAGTTAATAACTTATACCCTAGGCCTATCCGCATCCTTAAAATGAAGGTCTATCAGACAATATACAAACAAAATCTTACACTCCACTTGGAGAGAAAACAATCCTTAAAAATTATGAGGTAGGCCCTTTCCTGCACACATATGATGTATGCATATGTAGGCCTAATTTCTACACAGTAATAATTGTCTCTAAAATGTAAATGTTTTGGTATTACTATAGTATTGTTGCGTTACAAGGTGCAAATGTTTTTGGCTTATAGTCGAGTCATAAGTTATGTACTGTAAACAAAAGAAAAATTGAATACCGAAAGCAAGTTCACACCGAAATAAGGGTGAAAAGTTGCTGTGAAAGTGGAGGTCGGCGGAGATGTGAACTCGCATGTCTTGGATGTAAGGGTTTTGGTAGGTACATAAATAGACTGAAGTGATTATTCGTGAGTCCGAGTATTAGTGATAGGTTAGGTTTGGTCTGTTCAAGTTTATGCCTTGCATATACATATTTTGGTCGGTAGGTGGATATGGATAAATATTCACCATCTTTTGGTAACGCTATTGTAAAGGTTTATCAATGATTTAAATAAAACATTATTAGCCTTTGAATTTCAGCTTTTAGGAAAACCTCCAAATAATGCGCGTTATCACATTAAAAAACTGTTTTCAGCGTTACATTAAGTAGGCCTATACAGACTGTATCTATAACAAATTTTATATTTAATGCAGGAAATACATTAGCTACCGATATGAGAAACTCTCCATTAAGTTAAAATCATGCAGCTAGCAGACACTACAATGTAGCTCATGGTTAACAGGAGATGACAAGAGGTGAAAGTGAATCAATAGCGTACGAAGAAGATCAAAATTACTAGGTAATATTAAATTTCCTAGTACTGTACTCAAAATTTCTGTGTAAGCCTACACTGCATAATCGAATTTAATTAAACGGGCGCCCTTCCGTACAGGGGCAGTATCATTTCCTCTAAGGTTGGAGCCCAGTTTAGGTGTGTGTGTATTGAAAATTAGGGGCTAGAAAATAGTGAGAATAGGACGCATGTTTATATGACATTTTTTCGATTAATACACACACACCTAAACTGGGTTCTAATCTTACAGAAATGCCATTGCCCCTGTACGGAAGCGCGCCCGATATAAATTCCAGACACGATAATGAGAGACCACAAAATTTTTTCAATACCGGTATCTCAATTCTTCACTAACTACAGTCTTGATTGCTAATAGGGTACGTGAAAATATGATCATTATTTGTCATATGGTGCACACGTGTTGTTAATTATTACATAAAAAATACACACCAAAATAAATAAGGCTAAGCCTTACTTACCTTCAGATGAACAAGGATATGGAATGATTATTGGTTACAGCAACTTCAGATGTTGTTACGTTTCCATTACATTACTGAAATTAATAAAGAAAATACTATTTAACTTAAATTTATTTGAATTAAAAAACAGAGAAAAGGAAATTATATTGAAATAATAAAATAACTTAGAACGTTCACATAATGCACACATTAAAATTACTACAATGAATATGTCCAGTTCTACTTACAATTTTAACTGCAGCACACTGCAGTTACAAATTTGAATTAAAATAATATGAACGAAATACTGTCCATATAAGGAAAATGAAGATCAGCTGGCTAGAGGCAACTGTACTGGTTTTTTTTCGTTCACAACAAAATATATACATAACATAATAAATTAAAGAATATATTATTTATTTTACTAAACAGGCATTAAGTAAATAATAATTATTTATGTGAAAATATTCTTACACAAACATATCCAAATCATCATTTGAGATTCAAGCTTAAGCACACACTATAGCACCACTACATTACAGTGACATAATGTAGCTCAGAGCCTTCTGAACCTCTTTTGAATCTCGTTCTAGGTAGTGGACCGTCAAGGAATCGACAATTATGTGAAATACTACCAGGCATTTAATAGTTCCCGATAATTGTCCATTACGGAGACCTGTGCCTAATTATGTCATTAAATTCCGATTACATAATTTACTTTTATAAAAATATATCTATTTTATGTCACGATCTTTTAATACGCATATCCCTACAGAGCAATACAAATTTTAAACCAAGTCCGCTGTTTAGAAGGCGTTGACTGACAATAGAAATTTAGTATCTTTTCGCTAGGTGGCAGCATTTTACAATACGTCAATAATAACTAAAAGGGGATATAAGTAATTTGTTTAGCGTTTTATAATTTCATGAAGCTCATTATTTATCCTGGGGCGGACAATTTATTACACATCTGAGTTATCTTTGTTCTTTAATTATCCAAATACATATATAATTTCGTTACAGAGGAACGCCATAATGCTACATTAATCGTATTTTTATAAGTGGTGTTTCAATCAAGGTGAAGGAAGGTGTGTGTCTGTGTGTGCGTACGATTTACTTGCGAATCTTATATGATTTCCATTTTGAAATATTAAACTCTTTCGCCATTTATACCTTTAATTTAGAATTACAGATTAATGTGTTGTCTTGTAGTAGATATGTAGTATTTAAGCTTTCTTTGCTGAAGATATTTTTCCCCCGAAATATTTTTTTTTTCACTTACATTTTTTATGTTCTTTACTTGTTCCGCTTATAGCACTCCAGTAAGAAGATATGAGTGAGGAACAGCAGTTTTGTCTGCGATGGAATAATTTCCAGGCTAACATTACGTCACAGTTTGAAGCTCTCAGGGATGAGGAGGATTTTGTAGATGTTACTTTGGCTTGTGATGGTCAGAGACTGAAAGCACATAAAGTAGTTCTGTCAGCCTGCAGTCCATACTTCAAGGAACTATTCAAAGTATGTATATTTTCTTAATAATGCATGACGTGAGATGATGATTTAAGTTCGTTCTTCACATTGATAATTTATGATTTTATTACGAAATATTGTGCATGATTATGTTGCGTAAATTAATATAGGTATTATTAATTATTTATTACATAGTGAAAAAAAACTGTCTTAGTGCAGTCGTTTTTTTACAGTTTCAGATCAAAATTGTCAGAGCCGTCACACTACTATGTAAACAGAAGTAATAATAATACACCAGTGAAACAGTTTGTTTTTGCTGCATATTTGATATCTTAGAAACCTTTTTTTAATTGTAGCTGCTAAAATTTCTCTTATAGGCCTAGTTCCACCACTTCATTGCAAAGAATAGTAGATAGGTGGCATTGCTATTCTGTTATGTAGTTTTAATATTGTAATAGCTACTGTATGTAGTTTTAATATGTTGCCTTGTTGTTATCAAATGCTTGGCTTTGGCAATGAAGCCATAAGTTCTCGCTCTCTGGAATCTCTCTGTGATGGATCCAGCAGGTAGTGCTTCACAGGTTTGAAGATAGGGGCGCGCTTCCGAACGGGGGCAGCAGCATTTCCTCTAAGGTTAGACCCCAGTTTAGTTACGTGTATATTAATCGAAAATTAGGTGCTAGAAAATATTTTGAATAGGAAGCATGTTTATATGACATTTTTTCGATTAATACACACACACCTAAACTGGGCTCTAACCTTAGGGGAAATGCCGCTACCCCTGTTCGGAAGCGCGCCCAGGTTATGATATTTAGTATGTGGAATGTAACTAGTCTTTATAGAACAGGAGGGGTAACATTAGTAGCAAAAAAAAAAAAAACTAGCTAGATATAGAATAGACTTCGTGGAAGTACAAGAGGTTAGGTTAGATGGGAATGGCATATCACAAATAGGAGATTGATTACTTGTTGTATTACGGGGAAGGAAACAATAATTACCAATTAGGAACAGTCTGCTGTCAAAAAATCTGAAAGTTAGAATTTATAAAACAGTTATATTACCGGTTGTTCTGTATGGTTGTGAAACTTGGACTCTCACTTTGAGAGAGGAACAGAGATTAAGGGTGTTTGAGAATAAGATTCTTAGGAAAATATTTGGGGCTAAGAGTGATGAAGTTACAGAAGAATGGAGAAAGTTACACAGCGCAGAACTGCACGCATTGTTTTCTTCACCTGTCAATTAGGAACATTAAATCCAGACGTTTGAGATGGGCAGGGCATGTAGCACGTATGGGCGAATACAGAAATGCATATAGAGTGTTAGTTGGTAGACCGGAGGGAAGAAGACCTTTGGGGAGGCCGAGACGTAGATGGGAGTATAATATTAAAATGGATTTGAGGGAGGTAGGATATAATGATAGAGACTGAATTAATCTTGCACAGGATAGGGACCAATGGCAAGCTTATGCGTGGGCAGCAATGAACCTCCGGGTTCCTTAAAAGCCATTTGTAAGTAAGTAAGTAGGTAGTACATATTCATGACATACATAGGGACATGCAATGTTGTACCTAGGGACTGTGGAAAATGCAACCAAGCATATATATATATATATATATATATATATATATATATATATATATAAACAGTTGAAGATTCTTATTTTTAGGCCTATAAGAACAAGAAATGAGGAAGAATTTATTAGGCATAGTTTTTTCTAATCTTGTTACCAGTTAACTCAGCACTGAGCTACAGTTATTTCATGCAGCTCGATTTAATAAATGGTAAGAAATGTACGTACCTAATGAGATTTGATGGAAAATCATCATTGAAGGTAGAAAAATCTTCTAATGTGACGAAAGCATTTCTTTGGTTGGCAGGAAAAGGTACATAACTAAAAAAGTAGATTTTTCTCTTGTATGGTACCTAATCACATGTCAAGTATTTTTTCTAATTTTTGAAATAATAAAATTTGTTTTATGTTAAATTGAAAAGGGTCTTACTTTGACCAACATACACGAATTTCATTATTATACTTTTATTTAGTTAATAAATTAAAAAAAAAAATCTCTCCTGAAAAATTAATTTTTTTGACTTACGTGCCTTATCCCAACAACCAAAGATTTATTTTAATAATAAACTGAAAATATTGATATTCTTTTAGCTCATGCTTTTCTTTTGCTGAAAAAAAGAGAGAGAGAGGGAGAGAGAGATATATCTCCATGCCAACCCTAAACACTATAATCTACAACCATCTAAATAAAATAACATACAAACCATCGTTTCATAACACTTGCAGTACTTTCTGGCAAACATAAAAAAATAATTTCTAAACTAGAGAATTAGCTACGGTAGCTTTCAACTGTGCCATTACAGTTACGACCAAATAGAACTAAATACACATTGTTGCCAAATAAGGGCATGACATTGACGTATGACATTGTCAGAAGGAGAAATTTATTTCTCTCTCTACCTCTTTTGTTCTCAACATTACTGAGAGATACCACCACTGTTAGCGACAATGTTAGATAGGATTTATGAGCAGATACATTTATATTAGTCTAAATTAGATACACGGACAGTGATGAGGCTTATTAATATTTTGAAATAGGGCGATACTCTCGTTAGGATTATGTTGTTTTTTTTAAGTATTTTGAAATATATTCTCTTTAGAATTATGTCGTCCCTTATGAGTATTTTCAAATATATTGATTTAGCATTAGATACTGTTATTTTTCTTATCAGAAAATCCCTACAGTAACAGTTTGGCTGTGGCGCATGTGTGGACCTCTCATGCAGTGCCAGCATGATCCTTATCTGGATTTATTTTTGCGTACACATTCCAGATCAAATTAAGAAGTTCCCTTTGTGCTCCAGTTACGCATCTTGCATATACAAAGGTTAGATTAGGTTAGTTTAGGTTTTTATTAACCAAGTCTGCGCATGCACAGCCAAACTGTTCCTGTCGTGAGCCGCACGTAAAACGCTGTCATAATGACGTAATTAACGCTAAATGGCAAATATTAACCGCAAAATTACTTTCGTTCATCTCAATGATATTCCCTTTACCACACCTTTTTTTCCCCCTATGGAATCAATTATATAAGAATATAGTTGCGAATTTTATTACTACCTTTCGATTGTCTTTTGTTTCACAAGGCTCTGTATGACTCAGTGACTAGTGGCCAGTGTAATTGGCATTGCTCTACCGTATGTATTATCCAGTTGTTCCAAAATAATTAATCATAGTAATTGATGACGTTGTTATGACATCCATTCTCCAATCTAGCAAACATAACTCAGTACCGATATACTATAATAGTAAAACCGAATTTCAGTATATGTTCAGGATATGATTTATACTTGGCAAAAGTATTTACAAGTAACATGCACTATTCCACATTGCCCTTCATTTTTTAAAGTCTACCTCGGCCTCAGAGAAACTGGACTATAAGATAAGAACAGTTGATTGCCGAAGTACCTTTCTCATGTAATAAGTACAGCATCAATCTGACTATCTGCATACTGAGAATTATGGAATAACTTCCTCATATGGGAGAGTGGGGACGTTCGAGATTTGAAGCACTGTACTTCATTCACTGCCCTGTCCTTACACGAACTTTTGTTCCTCAAGTCTTCTTTGCATATCTGAATAATTGTAGATTTCTATGCAAAATGATGTCAAAGAAAATGGTATTATTGATAAAATATATTAATGTACCCACAGACATTCCCTTGTACATCCATCTCTTGTGTCCATTTGTATATCATACTATAGAAAGATGGGTAACTTCTGGTGCTGGATCCTGGATTCATTCTGCTGGTATTATTACCTTAATTTCATTCAGACACTAGATAACCATAGCAATTGATAAAGCGTCGTAAGATAAACCAATTAAAATAAAATAAAAAATTGATGTTTTCATAATCATTCAATTTTTTTGTCATAGCAGGATGTCTTTCGCCCTCTTTAATTAATTGTTCAATATTCTCCTCTTGTAACAGTGCTAACTTCCATACTCGATGATTATGGAGAGAAAAAATGTGGAGCGAAAGTGAACAAGAGAATGACTGTTTAATCATATGTGTACGCATGCTCACTAACTGAACTGTTGTATCATTTATTAGCTACATGCTTCAAGTAACGACGACAGGACAGTTGCCCGATGGTTAAGTCTTACTTGTGTGCTAGTCCTAATAGTCATTTATCTAAATTCTTCCTCAGACTGTCTGTAATGGATTTCTCACCCTACCTTTGAACATTGCAGTTGATCATCGCTTATTATTTAATCTTTCTTTATTTTTTGAGAGGAACATAGATCAGTTAAAAATAAGATAAAGCAAAAATTTGCTGCTGTTCATTCGAAGTTTTGCTTTGGCAACCATTTTCATTTGTTTCTTTTACAGTCTCTTACATCATACCTTTGAAATATAAAAATCTGAGCCATTTTTTGTCATTTCATCTTCAGTTAGAAAATAATCTTCATTCCCACCATTTTGAAGTTCTTAGGCTCACTTTTGTGATTTAAATGCTTCAAAAGTCAAATTTTTGTGCTCATTACACTTACATTAATTAATGAATCAATGAAATTAATTAATTATCAAATTCACTTGATTTATTTTTAACAATTCAAATATATTCTTACAATAAAGTGCTGTCATACCCGTTTTGGGGTTTGCAGTGAGCCAAAATTTAAGTTTTATTCCATTACCAATGTACTGTCGTGACATGTTAGCATGAAATTAGGTTTTCCCTGAAGCAACATACGACATCATAGTGACAGCAGACAAATATTACAGAATATCACAGCATGATGCAACGAACCAGAGAAGGCTTGGTCATTAGCAGCTACGTATGGTATGAGAAATGACGTAGAAGAGCCTGTTTTATGTAACTATATTTTAAAGGGAAACTCATGTTGCAAGTCTTCAGTGATAAGGAAATAGGTGTATATTGGTGTAAACACATTAAAGAAAATACTGATGTCGTATACTAAGAATTGCAAAATTTAATTTACTAAGCCTGAAATTTGACAGTTGTGTTAGACCAAGCTGGTGTATTGATTATTTCTGTCAGAACATGGCATTAAAAGAATTAGTTATGTAATGGTACACAAGTAGGAAAGTAGGTTACAAAAGTAACCACTGTATTAAGTAAAGTTTGTCAGATTGTCATTTATTATCCAACAGTGTACACTTGACTGATAAATGTAATGCTAATCATCCTTATCCACGAATATCATATAGTGAAACTATAGTTTACTTTGCTTTCTTCGACTTTGTCTATGGTGCGCTATATGGAGGTGATTCTACATTCACCAAGCATGGCAATAACAAAATTATTGAATGGTTATATGGAAAACAAGACTACTTCCTGAAAATATACTTCAAAAATAGTCTTTTTCTACCTCAAATTCCACTTGGATTTTCCAGTGTTTGACCTTGGATCTCTGATGTAGAAAAGCAGTATGCTATACCCCTTTTCATGCGACTTAGTTCATGGAGGTAGTGGCTTTTTAGCTGTCCAGAACAACATGGGAACCACCAGCGTGGCTCAATTGGCTAAGGTACTTGCCTCCCAATTCAGAGTTGCACTTGGGTGCAGGTTAGATCCCTGCTTAGACTGATTATCTGGTTGGGTTTTTTCCGATGTTCTTCCCAACTGTAAGGCGAATATCAGATAATCTGTGGCGAATCCTCGACTTCATCTTGCTAAATACCATCTCGCTATCATAAATCCCATCAACACTAAATAACATAGTAGTTGATACAGCGTCGTTAAATAACCTAGTATAAAAGAAACATGAGCCATTCGTACTTGTGCAATGTTTCCTAGTTTTAATGTTTAGAATCAGTTGCTGATAGTTATGGTTAAGTTAAATATTACATGTGCCCAGACAAAATATTGTAGCCACGAAGAAGATGAGCTGTATGAACTAAATCGCATGAAAAGCATTATAGTATAACACTAGGTAATTATGTAGTAAACATTGGCCAGGCCATCTTCCCACAGTAGAGGTCCAGGTACATACTTTCCTGTTATAAAATGTAAAGAGGTTGACAATAATATGTCAATCATAAGAAAACGTTGAACATTTTATTAAAATATACATATTCCATTTCCAGAAATTCTTACCTGCTCTAATCCATAATCCATAAATCTACAGTCACATAATAACTACTTTTAAGAACTGAAATGTTTCTCGTCTCTAGGCTAAACCATATGCTTGCTGTTCTGGATATCTAGACTTCGAAAGTTAGATACTAGTTGACTAGTTGGCATGGTGCTGGAAATAGTTATGTAGGTATCATTATTCTGAACCATAACTTTTTGGGCCTTTACTGTTCCATTTGGAAAATTTTTGTGAAAGGAAAATTCAAGAAGAAAATATGAAATCCAATGATAAGAGAGTTGGCAAAAAAAAAATAAATAAATAAAAAAAATAGAAAACACGGTTTTTCTTCTTTAAACTTCTTTTTATACTGTTTTAAACAGTGCCATGAAATAGTGCATTTTTTAAAATACATTGTTGTCATCATCGTCATCACTAATGCTGAGAAAACATGTTTTTTACATAGGATTGCCAGATGTTTATTGTAAAAATTAGTGAAATTCTCGGTTTTTAAGAAAAATTCGGGAAACCGGCATTCTAGACATTCTAAATGTATTATGTTGTTATTCATAAAATTAACTACAAACTGAAAAAAAAATGTATATATATTTTATAAAACATTGTGAATTTAATAAAAAAAACAATATTTTCAAATTTACTTCAGTTTGATTGCTTACTTTTCTCTGAAGATCTAGCATCTTTTAACAGTGAGGAGTAGTTTTTTGACATTATAAAAAAAAGCTTGAGAATTCAGTTTTGAATTGGCACAAACTTTAATTCTGATTTCACTAAAACAGTGGAGCGAGCATCTGTTCCTTCAGTTCCATTTGTGATTCATTGTGAGCTTAACAGGGATTATTCTGCGTGGACACAAGCCAATTATACACAGCTTTCCAACTCTTTAAATAAACACATTTATTTTTTTTTATGGAGGATCCTCAACAGAACCAGGTGGCCCGGGTTCGAATCCTGGTCGGGGCAAGTTACCTGGTTGAGGTTTTTTCCGGGGTTTTCCCTCAACCCAATACGAGCAAATGCTGGGTAACTTTCGGTGCTGGACCCCGGACTCATTTCACCGGCATTATCACCTTCATATCATTCAGACGCTAAATAACCTAGATGTTGATACAGCGTCGTAAAATAACCAATAAAAAAAATCCTCAACAGAATTTCGCTTCCCTAAATATTTAGATAGCATAATTAAAATACCAATTACTTTGGGTTTACTATTTATTACTTGGACCACACAAAAGAAACACAAAGACACATTTCCAATCGAACTGAATATCCGGATTTCTGCTTTCTTATGATGTCACTATTGAGTATCAATTAGGCCTAGTGAGCAAGTGATCATGATCGAATGATTACTTGTACCATAGAGAAGGCTGCCAAACTCGCATGTGTTTTTCATGTACTCAACAACCAAAACACTTTATGAAATAGAGACTGTTTTAATGTTAAGAAGTCTGCTATTGCTGGTGAAATTTTAGAATGTAAAAAATTACTAGAACATACAGAGGAAGAGGCTATTTTTTTAATTATGAATAACTTCAAAAGATTAGAATTAAGTTTGTAATGGGACTGGTGTGTGTGCCCATAGATGGAATTGTTTTATTGACAAAATGGATTTGCGAAATTAACCCCAAAATAATTTGGCAACATTGCATATACACAGAGAAAACTTGATCACAAAAAAATATAACTCCTGATTCACACGAAATGCTGAACATTGCTGTAAAAGTGATAAATTTAATCAAGTCGCTTGCACGAACTCCCGTCTTTTTAAAACATTGTATGAGGAAAAAGGATACACTCACACACACTCCACTGGTTTTTGCACACTGAGGTGCAATGGTCATTATGAGGACATGTATTGACTTGGCTCTCTGAATTGAAAAAAGGAGATAAAGTAACCCATTTCCTTAAAAAATTGAAATCGGATCTGGTGACATATTTTGGAGATGAATGGCTTATTTGACAGATATTTTCAATAAAAATTAAATTATCTCAATCTTTAAGTCCAAGGTTTCGACAAAAATATATTTAAAGCTACATACGAGAAAGTGAAAGTTTTATTTTGGATTGACACATTAATAAAGTTTTTCCAACTCTGAATATAATGGACGAAATGAAGTTATTGCTGATGAGGTTTTGGAAATCAAATCACCTAGAAAATCTCAGCATACAGTTTTTGAAATACTTTCCAGAAATTGAGAAAAAAGATAACACACAAGATTGGATCACAAATCCAAATACCATTTCCATTACAGACATCAGTTCCTCTGAACTTCTCTTAAAAGTGAAAGAATGTCTGCTAAAAGTGTCTGTTGATAGTTCACTGAAAATAAAATCCGAAAACTTGTCAGTTTGTGACTTTTGGTGTTATGCTCACAAAGAGTATCTGGAACTTAATGTTACTGCCATTTCACACTTTCTGTCATTCCCCTCTAGTTGTTTGTGTGAACAGGGTTTCTCTGCATTGACATCAGCCAAAAAGAAACACAGAAATTGCTTAAATCCAGAATTACCTCTGATACTTGCACTCACGAAGATTCAGCCAGAATTGGTGGCGTGCTGAGACCAACCTCAGCCATTTCATTAACAGCTCAGAACCATTTAAGTTAATATCTTCTCCTTCTTCTTCTTCTTCAGTCCCTTCTGCTGCTAAGTGTCAGGTTCGCCGCTCTCCATCCATTTCATCCATTTTTCCCTGTCTCTACACATTCTCTTCATCTCTACCATTGTTTAAGTTAATATAATAAAATAATTTATCTTTTCTATAATATTTATTTAATAACATGATTCTCTTTTTTTATCCTCTGATTGAGATTATGGCTGATATGTACATCTATTATCAGGCAGTACACCTCACTTGACAATATGTGTCAGAGGAAGAACAATTGTTTGTATGCATCTGAAGTCTGACTAGTGTAATATGTAACTAGTCGGTGATGTATGCAATGGAGGGGGGAAAGAAAGTGGCCACCCTACCCCATTGTCTCCTGGCCTAGTTGCCTCATAAGTGGTGCCGTCTTGGTATCACTTGTGAGGTTCAGACCTGTCTTTGGACAGTTGACTAAACAACACAGCATTCTCTTATTTGTAGTTTAAAACTGGGTGATTTGTTAATTAATAAATTATTAAGTTTAATTTAGGTAAGGTATAGGTATGTATAATTTGAATGAAACATAACTTTGGGGGTACAAGTTTCAGGGGAATAGTGTCTCTAGGGGTATGGTGAATAGAAATGTAGAATACTACTGTTTTAATTATATGGTTTTAAACGTTGTTTATTATTAATGGAGGTACACGCAAAGGTAAGTCTGTACAAACCGAAATCCATAGGGAAATACCCTCGTGTATGGACGAAATGTGTTAAGGCTTTTGGCCTTCAGGTTAGTCTCCAGATTTCTGCAGCTGCTTGAATTTTTACGACATTTTCCAAATTAAGCAGAAGAAAAAGTAAACATAGAAACAAATGACATTCTGAGTATGTGGTCGAGATTTCGTCATTTCGTTTTACGCAATTCTCTGTAGTGAAATGGCATAAGCTATGAAAGTACAGATTTGAAAAACTATTCTCACGCATTTATATGAACGTAGAGCCATAAAGAAACAGTAATTGGGGAATTATTGATATCAGTGACGTCTTTTTTAACTATGTCTATGAGGTAAGTCTGGGATTGTATGGACAATCTTTAAGTTAGACATAACTCTCTTAGGTAAGTCTGTACAGATGTGTCTGATAAATCTTAGCGTGTGTGAGGCCCTTTAGTCATATCTGCAGACAGTCCTCTAAGACTCTTCTTGTGACTTGCTATCATAACAGCATTAACAACAGCTTTGGTTTCGAGAAAACTTCTACATCCACCAGTGTGTCTTTTGTTAACAGATCCACTTTCTTTAAACATGTGATACCATTACATTATCAACTTGTAATTTGAACACTACACCTTATAGCAAACACGACATTGAATTGATGTTATACTTTCAAATTCTGTAAGCCACAACCAACATGCTCACTGCCTTGCAGTAAACACCAGTTGTTTATTAATTTGTTGCAAAATTATAATCTGATTTATTTTGTTTGTAAAAAGAATGATACAAAGTACTTGTGTTTTAACATCATCCCATTAAAACTGAAATAACTTTGTATTACTCCTGATATAATATTATTTTTGTAGCGATTTTATGTCCTTATTCTGATACGATCAGTTTGAGAGGTGACGAAAGTGTGGAACACATTATTCATAAGTAGCACCAACTAGCAAAGGAATGGAAATAGATCAGAAAAATGATTGGTGATCTTCATTTTAAATCTTCACTTTCGTTCTGTTGAGTTATTTCATGTAAATTTATCTTTATTTTTTTAATTGTAGTATAACAACTACCCCAGTCATTACTGTAGTAGGTGCAACTGTGCAACATATTGGTTATTTGTAATAAAACTGAATTAATATTTTCTGTTTATGATGGCTGTAGGTAGTTCTTCTTCCCCTCTTACCATATTGATGCTCTTGAGTTTCATATGTTTAAATTTTTGTTTCTTTTAAACTTACAATGATGATTATGTCTATGCACAATTTTTGTGCATTATTTAATTAGCATTTGCATTTATTAACATGTAGAATTAAAATAACATAGTAAGAAAAATAAAAATATGTTGTAACACTCCAGAATGGGAGCAACTTCTATCCTCAGGACAAGTGTGCGTAATAGATATTCTGTTAAGATTTTATGGGCAGCCATACAATTTTACTGTAATCTTCATTCAATACAAGAAGACTCCGCATTTCAACAAACAAGACACAAAATCCTTTTATGCCTTGACTGCTTATTGGTACCCATATTCATGCCAGAAAGAATGTACTTACATTATGAACCATCCACAAATGGTAACAAGACTGAGTTTAAGTCACTGCTGAAAGAATCGTCTGCAGTATTGATGACGATTTGATCAACAACATTGTCAATTGTTATATCCCACTCCCACATCTTCTGCTCTTCTCTGTCCATGTGGTTTATTGCAGCTTGCCAACTTCTAATATTGATTTGAGAAAGTGCATTGCTTAGCAATGTCTACACATCCTGTGACTTTAAGTTGTGTTTTTTCTGGCCACACAGCCCTTAATTCACCTTGAAATCAATTCAGTGGGATTTAAAATCCAATTGGTAGCAATCTTAGAACTTCGTCACCAGCTGAACTGTCAATTTTATCCACAATGTACATATCACAATTGCTCAGGAATTTTTCGGTTAGCTAAAACTAAGAGTTCAGCTTGGATCAGGTACTCTTCAACAATCTCATTTTTTATTTCAGCTAGTCAATAAGGCACCATTCCAGGATTTATTGTGCCTTTTTTCAATTCTCATTGTGATATAGAGTGCTATTTTTCACTGTTGCACTGTTTGGTTCTAGTTTCGATGGTACACTTTCAAACCTCACTTCAAACACTTCCCTGTTCATGTCTTTGGGTAGTCATCCATCTTATTCGATTCAAATAAGTAGCAGCAGGCTGGCACCTTCACAAAACCACTGACATGTGTGTGACAGTTAACCTCTTGACCTTCCCAGATGGATTTTTTATGGCAATGGATAACACCTCCAAGAAAGCTTAACTTTTGCTTTTGCTGTAATGTATACCTATGTTTTCTTTGTCATGTGTTCAGCATTCACCCATGTCTCATCAAGCTAGCATATTCTGCGTTTTTCTTCCATGTGTTGTCATATTGACTATAAGTATCATCTCTATCGTGATGCTACATCATCCTTGTTAAGTATCACAGATTTCTTGTCTCTTTCTTTCGTACATAAAACCTTCAATTAATCGGTATAAAATCGTCCTACTGAAGTGTGGCAGTTCTGAGTCAGAATTTTGTCTGTAGTTGGTTGTTTATTTTTATAAAAAACTTATGTAATGACGAATAGCACTTTTAACAAATTTGTCACACACATTGATTACATGGTTTTCCACATTCCGTTTCTTCTGGGTGTACGAACAGTTCCAGTTGTTCGAAATTCTCTCAGAATCATTCCAACACTACTGACATCCACTTCTGTGAGTTCAGCTATCAGCTTTTCAACTTGTCTTCCAGGTAATGTTGGGTTTTTCTGTGACAGTACCTCAAAAACATAAAACAATTTGTTTGTCACTGCTTCTAAAGAGTTTCCTTTTGTGATGTTTGAGCTGTGAACTACCAGCCTACACTATCACGTATGTTGCAATGTCACACAGCACTGATTCTGTATACAGAACTAAGAGCATACAGAAACTAACTGATTGACCACTGTTCCCATTTCTGTGTTTAAGTTATATTGTGAGTGGCGACACAGTCATATATAAATTACACAATCTGGTTGTCATCTTATCATGCCTCCTGCTCGACCCCACCTACAAATCACATTTCTTCTTGACAGCATTTATTACTTTTCCAAGGACTTCATATATTGTATTTCCTTTTCATATTTGGAATAACAGCACATTTCCTATTAAGTCTTCATAAATGTGGAGTGTCGTTTCAAATTGTATTAAATACATCCTCGGTCGAAATTTAGTTTGAAGCGATTTTGCATAGCTGAGACGGTATTCTTTAAGACCCTGATCTCATATTGGAGCAATTCGTATTCTTTCCCGCCTTTTTTCTACGATGAAAATTATGTGTTGGATCAAATCGTATTATGTACAACTCCCATGATGTGTCGGATCAAATCGTATTATGTACAACTTCCATTAGTTAAAATCTTAAATGGACAGCATTGGCCAGCGTGTTGTATCTTCCTGCCATTATTGAGTTTCCCGCTGTTTTACAACATTGTGATTATCAAGGTATGTACAATAGCAAAATCTATTAAGAGCAGTAAGGGAATCAGAGAGAGGAGTGGTGGTGCCCGAAAGAGAGCACTATATGTAGCTAAGAAGAGGGAAGTAGTGTAATTTATCTCTAAATTAAGAGCAAGTGGTCCACACCTGTGGAGTAACGGTGAGCACGTCTGGCCGCGAAACCAGGTGGCCCGGGTTTGATTCCTGTTCGGGGCAAGTTACCTAGTTGAGGTTTTTTCCGGGGTTTTCCCTCAACCCTATATGAGCAAATGTTGGATAACTATCGGTGCTGGACCCCGGACTCATTTCACCGGCATTATCATCTTTACTTCATTCATATGCTAAATAACCTCAGATGTTGATAGAGCGTCGTAAAATAACCTACTATAAGAAAGAGCAAGGGAATCACATTACAATAGAAGTAAAAGTCAGAGACTTTATTTGGCTTCTGACTTAAATATTACAAAGCTCTTCAAAATGTACAATTAAAGTGTTAACACCCGACTTAAGAGTAAAAAGATTGTTTCTTTTTTTTCCCAAATATTTCTCGGACAGAATTCAATAGGCTATAGGATTTTGTACACCGGCCAATGATGAATGCAGTTATTGCGCACACATGCTGTTCCAAATAAGAAACTGCGATGATACACTGAAAAAGTCTAGGCTCTTAGTCGATTTAGGCGCACATAAGCTTCGTGCCAATACGTTCCATAAATTTATGAGAACAGAACCTAATGAGACACAGTCATTTTGTTTCGACTTACAGCAACTGCAACCGCTCTCGAAACTCAGCATAGGTGAAGTATATTATTCAAGACAATTAGCTTTCTATACTCTCTGTGTAACTCATAAAGCTTCACAGAAGCCAAATTTCTTTACATGAAATGAAGCACAGGCTGGGCGGGCGCTATTGAAGTGGCATCTTGTGTCACTACGTTTATCAGTGAATTTAATTTCGACAGTTCACCAAATGTATTAGGCTGTTCACCGATGAATGTGGTGGACAAAATAGCACGCATTTCGTGCATGTTCTTGGTCTTTGGCTCCAAAGAAAAGCACGTCCTCAGGTTTCTGAAAATCTGTTAGTTTTTCGGTAAGAGGCCATTCTCTTCTACCAGCTGACAGAGCCTTTGGGCTACTAGAAAAGGTTTTGCGTGAGAAGAATGAAATTCTTACTCCTGAGGAGTATAAGGCGATATATGAAACAGTGGGGACAGTAAAATATTTAGGCACAGATTGGCATGTCAGGGATTTCAAGCTCTTGGCTAATGAATTTCATAACCTCAGTGGCATAAAAGAAATGAAAAGAATAATGCTAAAGAAATGCGAGAAGAATGGGAAAGTGAATGTCACTTTCAAAATGAAACCTACATATCGATATGACTATCCATCTAAATCATGTGCTAGTCTGATGAAACGTGGTATGTTCATGGATCATGTCAAAGTACCTCCGAAAGTCACCACCTTAAGATCAATCAGTAATGGCAAAAAATCTGATTTGCTAAATCTACTCAATAGTACATTCGGAGAAAATTGGAAAGAGGTTGATTCAGTGAAATTGTATGATTTTGTTATTAATACAAATCAGATTAGTGAAAGTTAAAACAATGAGAATGAAGAATCTGATTGTTTGCATGAAGAATCACGTATAGATAGAATTTAAAATGTTAATGAAATTGTGTGAGCAATTTAAAGCAATGACTAATACATTTTCCAGTGTTCACGCCACATTTCATAAATTTGTTACAAAGCTTACTTACTTAAATATTGTAATACTGTATTTTAATACAAATCTTTACAACATATTTTTTTAAATTTTATTATAAAGTTTACAAAAATATGTAATATTGTAATACAAGTGTTCACACATTTCGTAGTTTTGTTATTAAAGCTTACTTAGATATTGCAGTAATTAATACAAGTGTTCACACCATATTTCATAATTTTGTTATAGAGCTTAATAAAATACTGATATATAAGGATTGAGGAATAAAGTATACAGAGTGGGCAAAAAGTCCCATTACTCCATGTTATTTTGTGTCATGAGAATAATGGGGAACATCTGACTCTTTAGATACTTAGGTATACACAATTAGTGTACAGTGGTTATTTTGTTTGTATGTTTGAATTATGACCACAATTACATCAATAGTGTGCATATTTGAGATATTTAAGATATTTAAGGGGGTAACGGAACTTTGTGCTCACCCTGTAGATGCCATAATTATTTAAAATTTATATTCAATGTGAGTTAGAGATCGACCCGGGTGGCCGCACGATCCAAAGTATGTCTCTTTAGGCAGCTCCGTTCGAAAGGTTGCAGGTAAGAAACTCGCTGTCCCTTATCATTATTTTTCAGCAGAAAGCAATAAAAACTATTGATGTATCGTCCTACGTAGTATGCTGCTGTAAGAACCACAGAAAAAACTGACAAATGACAGGGCACAATTCAGCATGGTTTATAGATGCAAATCGTATTATGTGACAAAATCGCTTCAAAACATATTAAATACACTGTGTCGGTGCAAAACGTATTAAGTGCAAACTTCAATTGACAATATCATGCATTAGATTAAACAATCAGTGTCAGTGTTTATTACATTTGGTGTCATTTCACAATGCCTAAAAAATGACATTAAGATATTTAAAATTTTTCCATTATCTTAGCCGTTAAACATTTTTTACGTTTCCTGTAAAATTTGTTTTTCTGCATTTAATACGATTTGAAACGACACTCCACAAATGTGTTTTCAGACAGGGAACTAATTAATGTCATGTTCTAGGTGCAATAAAGAGGATCTTTGTCCATTAGCCAATATGATGGGCTTCAGATACGTGTACTTGTTTACATGCAGAATCTTCTTGTATGGAATGAAGGTTAACAGTGCTAGTCTCTCATATTGCAGAGAATACATCAAATCAGAGCATACATTTTTTTTGCTTATTTCTGCAGATGATTTGCTTGAAGATCAACCATTCAAATTTTCATATCAATATATTCCCACATTTAGCTTTGCATTTATCCAATTCCTTTTCAGTTTAATAATTCCTGTATTTCATTTTACTTCAGTTCTCTTTGCTGTGTATCTTTCATCGTGAAATCAAGAAAAACATAATTAAATTTCCATTGTTGGTAGCTGCATTACACTAGACTGGAATGCTTGCGTGAATGACTCAAGTCAAGTGTCTGCCATTAGTAAAAAAATATATATCGATGGCCCAGTTCAAAAGGGAAACAACTCAAAATTTAAAAGTTTTGAGAAACTGCATTTTAAAGCTTTATTTTGCTGTGAAAAAAAAAAAAAAAGATCGTTGAAATTACTCCAAATTTTGTTAATGATGTTTTATATTATATACTATAAGTTTCAAATTAATGTGTTAATTGGATTTTTCACAGCAACACAAAGCTTTAAAATCCAGGTTTTTCAAAACTTTAAATTTTGAATTGGGTCCTTGATACAGTATATACATATTTTGTGGTGGAAACATTGTAGCTCTCTTTTAATACTAGATTTAATGTAAGTTGCTCAGTCAACATTGTTGTTGAAAGGATGTGTATTATTGATCCAGGATGTAATCACAGTAGAAAAGTGGTCACATTTAAATTAGGCCTACTGTAATTCTTCAATAGGTAAACACGGCATTCACTTTTTTTTTTTTTTTTAAGATACAGAGAAATTGATAAAATGGATTGGGAATATAGATATGGCGTTAAAATTTCATGAAAACTTGGAAATTATGCATTCAATTGTTCATACTGCTTGAACTACCAGAAAACTGATTAAATATGGGTCCAGAAAGAGCTTAGAGATGAGAACAAAGAAATTATATTTTTAGGATATGCAGTGTTCTGAAAAATCGTCTGGCTGAAGGAAATGAGTTCCAGAAAAAATTGTATGTGATGAAATGTAGATGCTTCATTTCGAGCCAGGATCCAGAAGGTAGAACATGAAGTGAAGGCATCCATCCTCATCTGTTAAGAAAAAGTTTAAATCTCAACCATCTGCAGGCGAAGTAATGTTTTGGATATTAAAGGGGTAATTTACTGTGAATATGAATAACGAGTTCACGACTTGCTGAGAGCCAAAGTAAAGCCAGCATCACAGCAGAGACATCGTAGAATACGAAAAAGGGAAGGGCCTACTTCAGGATGACACTCGTCTTTACCATGCCCATTCCATTATCGAATCCATTGGACAAGTAGCCTGGGAGAATCTGCCATGTCCCCACTACTGTCAGACTGTCACTTGTTTGATCCCATAAAAGACACCCTCAGATGAATCAGATTCAATGTTAACAGTCAAGTGAAAACAAAAGTATGACTGCAGAATAAATATTTCTTGTCTGCAGAAATTAGAAAGTTTGTAAATTGATGAGACTAATGCATACTTGTACAAGGGGAATGTATTGAAAAAGAGAGAGTTTTATTTTTTTAATTCATACTGAATCATTCTAATTTATTTATTTATTTATTGAATTATCTAGTACAGTGTTTCTCAAACTTTTTTCAAATGGGGACCACTTTTTTTAAGTCAGAACAGTTCCGCGGACCACCTTACTTTTGTTCCCTTCGAAAGCAAATTCATTATTTTTGTAGTAAGCCTATATTTTAATACCAATATACTTATACTTTAAAATAGAATTAATTAATTATAATACTTTTGTAATTATATTTTTTGTAGCCAATCACAAGTAACTTATAACAAATTCTGTGCATTGTTGATTCATCGCTTGCCTGTTAGCAGTTAGTTGTTTGAAATTCTTCTTATGTGGTACACGCTAGTAGTTGTCCATGTCTCTGTTAAATAGTGCCCCTTATAAATAATGGAAAACTGGCTTTGATCCGGATCTTTGAAAAGAAAGGAACATGATGATACACTGCATTTAGGCAGTGCTAATAGTTTAGAAGCTGTGTGTGAAGTAATATATTAATTATAGTGCCATTAAAGAAATACCTAGTCCTAGTGGTAGCTATTCAAAGAAAAAATACTTTCGTAAATATGACAAGAGTTACTTGGTATGGCAATGAGAGTCAACCAAAACCTCGTTTGTTACGAAGTGCTTTCAAACGAGTGTATGAAACCCGCAAAATTGAAACAGCACTTAGAGATGAAACACTCAAGTGTAACTGTCGGATTTTAAAATAGGCGGAGTCTAAAATTTCTTATATCGTCATCTGGAAAAAAAAAAAAAAAAAAAAAAAAAATTAATGCAGAAACATGTCCGATTTTCAACAAGTAAAGATGCAATTTGGCACGTTGTATTATTGATGTGCGAAGTACAGTACATGTCCATTTCAATGTGCAGACTGAGTGTCGGCAAAACTATTAAGAAAGTCATCAATACATGAAAAGGTTCGGTATTTTAATCCTCTGTTATGAATTCGAGTGTTCTCTGGCTGGGTTACAGTCTCGGCACCAGGTATGCAGGGAAAAGATGGCGAGAAACACCACGTTCATACTGCTTTAAATCCCTCTTTTGTTGTTGAGAGTAGAGTGGGAAGTGGGTAGACGGGTAGGGTAAGAAATTTCATAAAATATTAGTACTGGGAGAAAAAGTGAAAGGCGATTGTCATTTGTAATTTCCAAAGTCTCAGATTTTCAGCTATAGTGTGATACACAATTCATTTGAATTTTATTTTTTCTTCTGTCCTTTTTGAAGACCGCAAGGACAGAACAGGTGGTCTGCGGACCATAGTTTGAGAAACGCTGATCTAGTATATTTCGCAAAATTGTTAGAAAAAGTCACAAAACGTTGAAAAGAGACCGCAATGGATCCACCAGGGTATGCTACATGAAGGCAGAAGATACTTTAAAACTACTGATGGTCACACAAACCTCCAACCTGTTTGGAAGCTGTCACTGATAAATTGGGAGTTTTAAAACAATTCAATTACATGTCTTGTATTATGTTTTAATTATTTTAAATTAAAATGTATAGTTATAAATTTTTTGGTTTCAGTTTTGTGTAATTACTTAGAATTGTTGTATATTAAATGTTTTCAGAGCAATCCGTGCAAACATCCTATCTTGTTCCTTCGTGATGTTGCATTTCATCATTTACGTGCACTGGTTGAGTTCATGTATGCAGGTGAGGTTAATGTGGCACAAGCACAGCTGTCAGCTTTCCTACGTACGGCAGAGTCATTACAGATCAGGGGGTTAACAGAAGCTCCACAACGGCATAAACAAGCCTATATAAGAGTAAGTAATATTTCATTGCGTTACATAAAATAATCGCATTTTTAATTGATTCATAGACATAATTACTTTGAAATTCATATTTCACTATTTAGTCAAGCACATCTTGTGTACAGTTAGGTATAATATTTATAAAGATCTCTTATGAAGTAAAGTATGACAAGTGTTATCCATAATTTTATTGCTTCATCTTTAAATTCTTAAGCAGTTTAAAACATGAAGGGATGGGAGAGGAGGAAAGCAAATATTTTCCATAATATTGGGGAACAAACCTGACAGGCCGCTTCCTGCAAAGGAAACATTGGTGAATGTCGAACTTCGCCATATTCGACAAAATGAACTGAGCATAATGCCTGTCATGCACGATAATAATAGGTAGTATGAAATAATTTAGACCTATTTTATTTATTAACAGGTTGAATATTCTATGCTAAAATAATGTGTAGTATGAAAATGAATACTGTAATTATAGACAGTTTGGATATTGTAGCTTTTATTGAAAACAAGAATGTAACTTTATTGTTACGACAATAATAATCACTCTCTACAATTTAATTCTACTCCCGTCAACAATGGGATTTCCACTCCACACAGTAACACAGTATTCGTTGCACTCCACAGACGACAATGACAATTTACTTGGATTATTGAGAACAACAATGAACTGTTAATCTTAACTAATGTTCACAAAGCACTATTTACAAAACAGAACTGTCAGTTCTCAGTTCACAGTTCGTTTGCCTTGGCTAGCTCTTCTAGCTCAGTCACTCAAGTTCACAGTATCTCGAACCCCAGACCTTCAGAGACAATCCGCTGAACTTCGAACTCAGGTCCCCCAACTGCGGTCCACTGCACTCAAACTCAGGACTTCTGGCTCCACAGTTACGGACACAACTCAAGTCGAACTTCGTTCTCAAAGCTGGCTTCACTGCTACACAAGACTGGCTGGCTTGTTGTCCACTGACTATAACAACACTACTACTACTACTACTCAAGTTCACTTGCGTGTTGTATTTATAACTAAACCATAGTTACGAGAAATTTCTACGATGCTAGAGATTTCCACGGATGTCAGGATGGCATTCTCGAATAATCTGGATATCTCCCCTCTCTGCCGCGGTCGCTCTCTCTCTCCTCTCCTCCCTCCTTTCTACGCCACAGCACATGCCACAGGAAGCAGATGCGCGCGCACTTGCGCCGAACCACGGCCAACCTTGTAATCCTTCTGCCAGTCGTAAGATCGTATCCCAGCTCTGTCACAATATTATAAGTTATAATGATGTGCAGCATGAAAATGAAACTATTATTTCTATGGAATTATGAAATTTATTTTATATTATGCTGTTCATGTCATTCTACTTCCATCATCTGTATAGTCACACATCTACTGCTGCTGAGCAACTGTGGTTTATTTGAATTTTATGTGAAGAATGTAATTCTGTCGTTCACTCGTACAGTAAACACTATCAAGCATAAAAATATTGTGATTTATTTATATGTGTATTTCTGTTAATGTTTAATCATAATTTTGTAACAAAATTATCTGCAACTATATAGAACTTACAAGATTTGTTCTAAAATCCTTACGCAGCTAAAAGCGTCAAGGGTTGAGAGAGGAGGGTAGGAGAGGAGAGGCAAGCGAGTTTGAAGGGGCAAGTTCGAATGAGTTGGCCAGATCCGCTTCTTCAAAGTAGACTTCGGTTCTTGTCACGCTCGATAAACTAGAACTGAACATAGTGCCTGAAATGCATGACACTAGTCCCTAACACCACGGCATGACGCGTCCTCAGGTTCCAGTTAGAGGAGACGGTCTCCAGTTATGGAGTGTAGCTTCTGAATAAGCAGTCGCAGACAGCTGATAAGAGGTGGTCCTTCAGCTTTGGGGTTGAGCAAAGGCTAACAACCCATCACCATAAAAAACAGCTTTTTATGAAACCCCATAATAAACCTCAGAATGGGACTGATCCTCTGGCACGACCACAGCAAAGAGGTCGGAGGGAAAAAGACCTTTTGGGAGGCCGAGACATAGATGGGAGGATATTAAAATGAATTTGAGGAAAGTGGGATATGATGATAGAGACTGGATTAATCTTGCTAGGATAGGGACTGATGGCGGGCTTATATGAGGGTGGCAATGAATCTTTGGATTCTCTAAAAGCCATAAGTAAGTATTGTCCAAATATCGCACTTATGTTAGGCCCAGGGTCGTTTCCCTTCTGAATTTCAATTGCAGCTTGATGAATTATACATTGATTTGCTCTCTATATAGTATATCCAGTCCATTTTATTTGTTTGCTTTAATTTTAGTCACAACATTTTGTTCTTTTAGTGAATCATAAATTTCGTGATTATGTCAAGTGTCTCACTGGATTAAATATTGGCCCATTAGACCGAATATGCTTCTCAATATTTTTTTTTTTCAAAATCCTCAAGTATATAAGTTTCGTTGCATTGCAAATGTGAATTATAAAATAAATATATAAAATAGGTAGAATAAATTGAAAATGTTATAGTCGCATATATATGGATCATATGCAGAGGCTAAGAGAAAGGCAGAAAAAAGGAAAGACTGGAGAATGCTGGGTTTGCAGTGAAAGACCTGCCCTTGGGCAGAACACTGTGAATGAATGAATAGTCTTATATACGTATTAGTAGTAGTGTGAAATTATAGCATTAATTTTTTGTATATAAAGCAAAAATATAAAAAGATAGCATTTTTTTTAGAATTAATTATTTGAAAATTGGCTAAAACCTGTTCTATTATTTTATGTATTTGAGAGTGGTAAATGAAAATAAGATATGTATTTGGAATGGACGTACCATTGTAACATTTTACGTTGTTTAGTTAAATAACTATAGTTTCAATTACGTTTATCTAAAAAAAAAGGACACAGAGAAACAAAAGCTATGTTATACAGTTCTAATATGATTTTCTAAGGTCACTTTTTCCCCACTGAAGTCGAGTAATACACACACCTTACATTGAAATGGTACTGTCACATAAAATTTATGTCTCTTTATGGATTCGATCGCAGTGCACAGTTATACATTCAAGATGACCCATTTTGCTATAACATTATAACTTATAAGACTGAATGAATGTTCATAGTATAAGGACATATACTGTGGAATGTTTGTGTTTAAATTCAATGGCGACTGCAATTATTGTGATTTAAAAATAACAGTCGAAATATTACGAACAGCTGGTGTCTCCCCTCACCCCTACCTGGGAACAGTAACCATGTACATGTCGGAGAGTATCAGAGTTAAACTCTTTGGTCCACTTGCTTTGCAACAGATGGAAGTAAGGATAATATTTTGCATGTGTGGTTCACGATATGCCAGTCCACAAAAATTAAGTTCCTGGTTGTGTCCTGAAGAATGAAACATGATCGGAAACATTTATTCAAGATGAAATTTAAAAGCTGATTATGCATTTTTCATAATCCCACATAATATTTCACTGAAAATACAATTTATTGAGGTAATATCAATTTATAGCATTACTTCGCTATAATAAAACTGACTTCAAAGAGTTGCAATTATAATGAAGTGTTAAGAAAACTGAAAAAAAGGAGCAAAAAGTACTCTCCTTTATTTTATCATGTTTATTGCAATTGCGATATTTTCATGCCTCTTCGTATTAGTATTCCAGCATTTCTGTTGCTTTCATATATTTCAGCAGCAACACCATCAGCAGTCACATCATCCTCAACCACAGCAACAAACAAATGTTCCATCAGAGGTAGTGACAGGTATCGGTCTTGACTCAAGTTCAGCTGCAGAGGAAATAGCCTCTTCCCCTGAATGTGTGGGAATTGACGAGGATGAAGACGGTTTAAGTATGAGTCCTGGGGGAGGATCGTCTCCAAACCCAGCGAAACGACAGTGCCTACAGCAGGATGGTGACATTACACATCAGCGTGCTCAGACCTCCACGTCGTCATCCCATTCTGACCTCAGACAAGAGTTAGAGGTGTCATCGAAGGACAATCCAACAGAACTTGTGGAGGTCAGCTTTTGTTAAAAATTATTTTTTGCCTTAATTGAATTTTATTACAGTTACTATTTTTATTCACTGAAACTTTGATTTGTGATTGAAACACCTAGATTTTATGTTAATTTTTTGTATTACTCTCACGTCATAATGTTTCATCTATACATTAGGAATTGGGTTTAAGAAATTGATGGAAATTAATTTTCTTTTAGACTAAGAATGGAACTGTTAATGAGCTCATGTCGAAACTTTCCTCAAACTGTGCAAGTTGATTTCTGAAGCAGATTCGCGAATATAAAAAAAAAGATTTACTGCCCCATACTAAGTGTAAGGATGTGAGAACTTAGAACGTTGAATTAAGAAACAACTGCACATACTAGGAGAGAATAGTTGAATTTGCTATCCTTTGTGAATCCCTACTTTTTTTTTTGTACTTCTTTATCATACAATATGTTTCATTACACAATATAATTCTACATGCTTTGGTTGTCTTATTAGCAATTTATAAATATTTTTCTTAGTTATGTACAATACAATAATTGATGTTTGAAAGTTAGACAAATGACTTAGTGTCAAGTGTCTGGGCATTAAATGAAATAATAATAAATGCTTTGAAAGTTCGCACAAGTTTATAGTTCATAATGATAAATAATATTGATATTTATTTGTTATACTCCAATTTTACCTGAGATAGGTATGTTAGGGTTATAAATACATCATTATAATATTTATATGATTTCGATTAATTAAATCTCATATTGAAATTTTTTTAAGTACAGTCTGATATAATTTATATTACATGGCTGGATGAGGTAAATATTGATATAATCAGGAAAATTAAACATAAACATATTTCATATTATAAAAGACTTGCATAGTTTGATATCACCAACTTATATATTTATGTATCAATTACAGAAACGGTAAATATACTGGAACAAAATATTGTATAAAAATAATATACCATAACGACAAATAAAGGAAATAATTTATATTTCAGAAACAATCATTAAACAAAGTTATTTCCCATACAATAATAAATACTATATTATACAAACAGAAGGTGCCACGATTTTGTGATCAGGATCTACATATGTAATATATTTTACAATGAATAAATATCACAGTTAATGTTGTCGAGTTTATAAAATTTTACAGTGTTTCTTCTTCTGTGGACTTTCTGGGCCACTATATTTCAATATAAATTAAGGATTTTTTGCTGTTTCTGATATGGATCCTTTCTCTAATTTGTTTTTCACTATGTAATCATGAGCACTAATAACTCATTTCTTCGATTGATTTATTAAAGTACTGATAGATTTTCGTCTAGGAGCTGGGTGCTGTACTGTCCACAGAGATGCCTGTATTACTTGTCTTACTTTATTCACACCACTACTTACACTGTTCATTATTCACAAATTTATTTTAATTGTCTTTATTATCTACAACAACGTCATTATTTACATTAACTTCACATGGTCTGCACATCTTTGAAAACACTCATGTCTCTCGATAATTGCAAGAAGCAGTTGGACGACTAATAGGAATATTGGCAATGGTCTCTTCTTGCTGGGTTTGAGTGACACATGCTTTCGTCTGTGTCTTCTGAAAGCCATAAATTTGAAGGCATCCCGTCAGGGGAGGCAAAGGTTTCATTAAAGCATGCTGACCTATATGTCCACCGAGCGAACAAACTTTATCACAAGGAACTTCCAAGTCCTGTTCTAATATTAAGTTCGGAGAAATTCGAGCATGAAGAGGGAATTCTCTTGAAGGACAAGGAAAATTTTTCCAAAAGAACTTCCATTACTGTTATAGACTTGTTTTTTTTTTCTCTATTCTTTTAGAGGAGAGCCTGTAGGCAAGCTCCGCAGCCTTAGGTTTATTTTGCAACCTCCTGTGTTGTAGACTTAATTGTAACTCAAGTAGTTCAAGGCCAGAGTTCGTTTTCCAACAAATTCTGTAAGATTATTGTTTGGTAAACAATATATGGTGGCATGGCAGATTTTGTAAGAATATGGGTGCCGAAACAGGTCTAAAAAAGCCGAATTCTTGATGGACGACCATTTCAGTTTTCATTACCATACCACCGTTCTTATACAAAGTTGTTTCTGATCTCTGGAAATAAATTTTGAATGACGTCATGTGCGTCAGGAGTCACACGACAGCTGAACTGTGGTGAGAGGTGACAGACCAGTAGTGAGTGATTTCATAGTCAGAGTGCACGGTGTCTCACAGCAGGAATGACCAAGAAAATCGAGCCTTTTTTGGGAGGGGTGCATTACGACCCTATCCAATGTGAAGTACAGTTTAGTGAAAATAAAAGAAGTCTGCAAAAACCTTGGTTTCATTATTTCCAAGAAAGGCACCTTCTGTGTACCTAATAAGACTGGCAAAGCTCAGATGGGATTAATTCCAGAGGGGAAAAAGCAAGCAAATCCACCCCCTGCCACAAACAGCACCCCCAAAATGATACAAGTAATCCCATCCAAGCTTTACCAGTCTTATTAGGTACACAGAAGATGCCTTTCTTGGAAATAACGAAACCACGTTTTTTGCAGACTTCTTTTACTTTCATTAAACTGTACTTGGCATTGGAAAGGGTCGCAATGTACCCCTCCCAAAAAAGGCTTCTTTTTCTTGGCTATTGCTGCTGTGAGACACCGTGCACTCCAACTATGAAATCACTCACTACTGGTCTGTCACCTCTCACCACAGTTCAGTTGTCTTGTGGCTCCTGAAGCATATGATGTCATTCAAAATTCGTTTCCATACATTGAAAACAACCCTCTGTATATCATTATCACTGTGACCTCTGCAGTGAGAAGCAGTGTTAAAATGAATGAAAATTTACAGTGGTTTATATTAATTACCACAATCTTATGGACGTTGTCTCCCTTAACGTGTAATAATATGTATCAAATTGTTTGTACAGCCGAAGTTGGAGCTCCCTGACTATAGTAGTGATGGGGAAAGCAAGACTGGTACTGCAGCTTTCCTTGGACTAGACTCCAATTCCGTTGATGTGAATGCATCGTTTGCAGCTGCATTACATGGTAAGTTAGGGAAAGTGGTATGTACTGTAAAATTAACTTCTTGTGTTGAACAGTGTTGCCAGAGTACTCCAACTTGTTCAGCAACAATAGCAATTTATTTTTGTTCTGAGAAAGATATTACACAATCTTCAGAAGTTGAAAAATATTATTAGGGTTTAAATATCCAGTCCAACTGTAGCTTGTGTCTGATATTTTGATGTTGATAATCCTCCAGCATTCCATTGGAGTATTTTGCAAGCTGCAGTCTTGGACTGTTTTGCTCTTAAAAGAGCAGTTTTTTGAGAAGCATGGCCATTTATGTTACTCATTTTGCACTACCCAGGGGGACACATATGACTTAAAGAACGTCATGGACGCGAGTAACTTTATCCCAGAAGCAGAAGTACTCCATAAAATTGATCAACAATCACAAGGGAAAAATGGGCAGATATCAACAAACTTTGGAAAACATATAGCTTAAAACCAAGACAAGAAGCTGTTGCCACCTTCAGATTAAACACCGGTCATGACTGCCTTGTAGCACATCTCTGCAAAATTAGAATCCTTAATACTGAAGAATGCCCCTTATGCAACTTACCAGGTTCATCTATGGGAAGAGAACACCTATTCACATGCACTGCACTTAACAAGGAAGCACAACAAAATAAAAATTTCTCTCAACTTTATTGGGAAGCAAGAAGCAAAATGGGTTAAATGATCCCAAATTGCGGCCATTAAGAGAACAACAACAACAACAACTATAACTATAGCTTGCGTTAGTTTCTTACGATATTTTGTTGTATAAATGTAAATTATTATTTGGAACATTTGTTAAATTATTGATTTAAAATTGGGTTTAATTGCGTATTTTTTAACGCCCTAAAAATGATTTCATACTGTACCCAGTCTTGCCATAAGTACTGTTACAAACTATTGATGCATACTGTAAACCAGTTTTATGGGTAATAAACCACTCTTGTGTTGACTGTCACCCTGGATCATTGTGACTTCGTCGTGACAGAGAAAGCACATACGAGCAGTTTTCAGCATGGAATGAGGAGACTACGAAAATCATGTTGCTGTGATAGCGTTGCATAAAATTGGAAAGTGCTAGTGAAATTTTCCAGATCTTTAAAAGATAAAGGGTGCTATTCATAAACATTTCGCTAGCCTGCACTACGAGCATGCTAAACTAGCCGCGGCTATCGACTGGTTATTTGTACAGGATTCATATCATATCGCTAACACTGGTTTATGAATACGAAAAGCGTTAGTTTGCTGATCATCCACTGGAAGCCTGGGCTAAGAATGTCTATGAATACGGCCCAAAAAGACTAAAGATTAGTCGAATGTTTGTTCACCTGACCATCCAAAGGTGCATTGAAACTGGGTTTGTTAAGAATCGCCGTAGGGAGAGTCGACCTCGAAATGTACGGATCGCAGTGACACAGAAGGCAGTGGCGGCACGAATATGCCGAAATCCTGTCTGGAAGCAGTCAGTCATGGTGCCATAGCTACTCATATTGAAAAGATATATGTCCAAGCTGCTTAGTGAGGATCTTGGACTTACTGCTTATCGCTGAAGTACCGGACATTACCTCAACACACGGTTGAAGAAGCATAGACTGCTAAAATGCAGACACCTCCTGCAGCGTTATGCTCATAATGGACATCGAAGAATTCTCTTTACTGAAGAGAAAATTTTCACCATTGAAAAGAGATTGACTCGCCAGAATGATAGGGTGTATGCTCTTCCTCTAAGGAAGCCCGTGCAAAAATTCCAGAAGTTCAGAGGGACCATTATCCCTCCTAGTTATGGTTTGGTGCTGGATGAGTTATTCTGGTGCCTCCCAGTTGCATTTTTGTGTGGTCAGTGCTTGAGAGCATTGTTTGTAAGAAGAGACAGCCCACAATTGTAAGTTTGAAGTGTTCGTTGTTGGTAGCAGTGGCGGATTTTTCAATGGAGGCTATGTGTGCTGCAATAGAAGAATGGCGAAAAAGACTTTGAGCCCATATGAGTGCAAAAGGCTGTCATTTTGAAAACTGATCAGTGCTATATGCGTCAAAAACATGTAAGTACAACATGCTAAAATAGCATTAAAATATTTCAAACCATATTCGAGTTTTCAATTAATTACTTCGTGACAGTATTTATGGTAGACTGGGTATTTACTTCTCTGTCTCTATTTGCTCAAAATTCGGATGCGAAAAATCGGGGGAAGAGGGAGGACACAATGACTACAGAAGATTGGGAATGAACTGGTTATAAATAACATAAAACAATTCATGTACTAATCCAATTAATGCTATTTATATATGAGAGTTAGTCAGAAAGTAATGCCTCCTATTTTTTTCTCCTTAAATAAGTTGATAATGTGAAAAATTTGAATTTTGCTCAATTCCTCCAACCTTCTTCTTCAGTCCACTGCAATAACAGCTTCCTAAGTGAAGAGATTGTAGCAGTGCATCAGTTCAGAAAATGGCAGACATCGACATATGTATAAGACAGCATGCTGTGATAGAATTCCTGAATGCAGAAGATGAAATACCCATTTACATTCATGAAAGGCTAAAGAAGGCTTATGGAGATGCAACAGTGAATGTCAGCACTGTTAGATGATGGGTTCGTTGCTCTACAAGTACAGATACTGAAGGGGAAACACTGTTGGCTGATGAAAAGTGAAGCGACCGGCTGGTGACTGCAGTGACTCCACACAACATCCAGCAAGTCGACATCATTCATGATGACCGCCAAGTAATAGCAGATGAATTGTGTTGTATGTTCTTCATTGGTAGAGGCATTGTGTGAGGCCATTATTGATAAACTGGGCTACTCTAAAGTTTGTACACACTGGGTACCAAATTTGTTGACTGACCCGAATAAAGAGGCAAGGAAAACAATAGCCTCCGACCTGTTGCAACTCTTCAGGTGGAGTGGAAGGAGTTCTTGGCGAAAATGGAGATGAGACTTGGATTCATTTTTTGAACCTGAGTCCAAGGGGTAGACGGTGAAATGACATCACACAACGTTGTCGAAGAAGAAAAGATTCAGAACTGTGCGATCTGCACAATAAATTCTGTCCAGTTTGTCGAAACGTTCAAGAAACTTAAAATGCGTCTTCGGCGAGTTCACCCATCAAAAGCATCTTCTTTTGCACAATGCAAGACTCTTTGAAGATGAGGAGACCCTGAAAAATTCTGTGCGCCAGTGGCTGAAGAAGAAGGACCGTAAGTTTTACCGCACTGGAATACATGCTCTTGTTTCAAGGTGGACAAAAGCTGGGGGAAAAGTGACAAATTAATCGTGAATGTTGTGGCTGTTATGCTATGTAAATTTCATTTCATTTAATTTTCTTGTAAATTAAAAGAGAAAAAATAGGAGGCATTACATTCTGACGCCCTTCGTACTAATAAAATTAATGTTTAATATTAAGCTACAAATACATAATTTTATACAATTGCGTAATTATGGGAAGTTTTGTGGCTTTTCTTTGTAGGCTTACCTTTGTGTGTCAGTTCTAATGGTGATAGCCTACCTTGATTAACCTCGGATCGTGGTCTTAAACTTGCATACGCTATTAGTATCAAAATTAATTTCTTACTTACATAAAGCATATAAACTTAAAAGTGTTCTACATTCCACTACTTTCCTCAGACAAATTCAGCTCATCACCATGTTGTCAGGAGAATCTCGAGTCTCACTATAGAAAGGATAGATAATGACATTGTGTTTTCCACGCATGTTTTTGCGATATTTAGAATCTTCACGAAAGGTGCTTTTGAAAGAAAAAGGGATGTCCATTTTTTATCTAAGAAGGGGAAATGGATACAGTGAAAGACCTGCCCTTGGGCAGAACACTATGAATGAATGAGGAGGATTATGTTAGGAAAATGGAATTCTGAAAAATATGATCTAAAACTATGGGTGCGGAGAATTACTTGAGTAAATATGAATATGCCATTCTTTATTAAAATTAACTTTCCCATCGCTTTTGTAGACTTTGTTTTTAGTATATTGGTCCGAATCTAGTCTGATGTTTTTGCATAAAAACAGCCATTTAAAAACCGTACTCATATTATAATTGCAGCCTAGCCCTTTTCAATCATGAAAGGAGTGTATTGTATAGGATGTGTAGACTTTAAACAGTACAATGTTTATAATAACATTCTGACAGTAAGGATATTTTTTGAGAGGATTACTGGTGTGAAAAGGAATTCAGTTCCAGTTCAGAAGATAAGGCGATAGGAGGAGGAATGAAAGAAGATGAAGAAGAAAAAAGATTATAATGATGAAGACTGGCAGTGATGAGAAGAGAATGTTGCTGAAGAATGAAACTTAAACTTGAAAATAGCTTTAATTAAGTGTAGAAGTTTTTGAAAATGTAGGTAGTATTGTATTTAGATTTTTTTTTCCACATAGAACAACTGAAAACTTTGAGTTGTATTATATTGAACATTATACTAGATTCAGATCTATGTAGCATTGCAGCTCGAAGTGTGAACTGGAAAGTTCTCAAATAATTTTTAATGAAAGTTTCATTTGGATTTGGTCAATATTTTCTTGTGATCAAGTTTTATTAGTAAAATATACGTATTTCGACTAATTATGATTAGGAAATGAGCAGAAAAAAATATTTTTACTATGAATTAGCTCTACTCTGGTAAAATTCTGTTCATTCTGTTCATATATTTTTAATAATTTGTAATGATAATGCTTTAAATTATAATATCAACTTTGGTAAGAAGATTTTCGAAATATAAAATGTGCTGTATTTATGTCACCATTGTGGTCCAATGGCTAGAGCTAGAGCACTGGACTAATTTTGTGGACCTGGATTCGATCACCAGTGTACTCCTAATCTACGAAATGTGTTGGACAAACCCATGGTCCAGGTAACATAGAAGTTTTGCCCGGGAGCTTTGGTTTCCCTGTGGCATGCCAACAAATCTCCGTCTCATCTCGTTGCAATTGTAGTGTAGACTAGCCTCCTGTGGCACAGCTTGTGCAGTGACTTTGTTGATAAATTGGTCTACACAACTAGCTCCATATGCCTGAATGGCAAATAGTCAAGTACCTTCCATTAGAAAAAAAAAATATATGTATATTTAATTAATGTAAAATGTTTATGGACTTACTCTTTACTTGAACTGTAAAGTTTTCTTTAGGGGTAATGAAGTACAGGTTAATGGAGCTAGTTATAAACAATTGTGGTTATTTGTGTTATATTGGGTAAATAGCCACAAATGTTGCAATAAAATTCGAAAATTCGCGTGGAAAGACCTGCAAAGCTGATTTTCAAAATGATATTGAGAGAAACTGTAATGATACGTGACTTTTGAAATAGTGATTTATTATTCTGTTCTAGGTGGAGGAATGGACATCCTACCTGGGCCTTCAGGACAAAGCTTTTTAGGAGAACCTTCAGGAAATTTGGATTCAGGGCAAGGTAAGATGATCCATGTTAAGTTTGAAAAAGAGAGGGCAGGTAGGCAGGGTCCTGGTGGGGTGCAGTTTGTGAACGGTGGTCTGAAGGGGTGGGCATGCAGAATGTAGGGTTAGAGGGATGCAGATTTCAAAAGGCTGTGGCACTTTTTACATTATGATATGCACTATATGCAGCCAAGAAACATTATTTTTTAAATAAAAGCATATACATTGAATTTATATCAGCTGATAATTATTTTACTGTAACTGCAAGTAAGTGCATACTATATGTACAGCATTAAACATTTCTGATATGCGTTTTTTCTCTTTGACATAATTTGTGAACATGGTGGACTGAAATATATCAGTGTCATTGAATTTTGAATTGTTTCCAAAGTAGTTGTGCACACTTACAGTTTTTCGCAAGACAGTATTCTGATTTCACGTGAATTCAGTACGTGAAATTAAAACTGAATGATTTCACGTGTTACAGACCTGAGACACATGTTGGCTGTATTGTAGTGCACTTCTAAATTTGGAAATGAAAGAAAGGACATAAAGTCACTCTTAATGAATTTGAAAAATTAGTGCCAAACCTCTAAATCCATCAGTTGAGGAAACGCATTGCGTTATTCTTTGTTACTTGTTACAGTGGACCATCGCAAACTGCACTCGCTGGACCCGCGCCCCTGCCCAATCTGCAACCGCATGTACAGTAACCTGTCGAACCTCCGTCAGCACGTTCGCCTGATCCACAACCCCCAAACCGTGGCTTGTCCGCTCTGCAGCAAGCCGTTCAAGACCAAGCTCTATCTCAAGCGTCACCTCATGAGCTTCCATGAAATACTTTGTGGCAATAATGGTCAAGGAGGTTCCAAACAGGGTGCTGAGTTCTATCCTCCTCCACCACAAGTATTCCTGGGCCCCCCTCCTGTTAGTGAAGAAGAAGAAGGCAAGAAAAACTCCGAAAGTTTGTCTAAGGGCAAAGATCAACAAAATCCTCTTGAGATATTTCACATTCCTCGAGGCAATGTGCTACATCATTCTTTACCACAGACTATGCATGAAGATAAGTCTGGAAGTAAGGCCAAGGATATCTCTGAGCTGTACCATCATAGAAATTTCATGGGTTCGTTTCACCATGAAGACAAAATGAACTACCAAAATTCCATTAAAACTAAACATAATTCACCGAATATGGATATGTTTCATATGCCACGCATTTTCCAGAGTATTATCACACATGCATCGACGCACGGAAATGAAGACAGAAGTAATTTTCTGCCATCCGCAAATGCTTCCCAGCATTCGAAAACGAAGGAAGGTCAGCTTTCAATTAGGAATTTCCAAAACGAAGAAGAGAAAGGAAGTTTTCACACAAAGAATAAAGAAATACAGCAAGGACAGAACTCTGACTTCTTCCAATCTCCTCGAGGTTTTCCAAGTGCCTCACAATCTACTTGTGAGGAGAAAACTGGCAATTTCCAATCCCAATCTTCTGCTCATGGAAAAAGTAAAGATCTTTCACATTCTGACATGTATCATACAAATCGAAGTTTCAGCAACAGTGAGGAGAAAAATATTTATACTGGTACATCTGAAGAAAAAGATGTGTATACAACCCAAAATCATAAGGAAGAGCAGGGTCTTTTAGGTCCTTCACAAGTTCGAAATCAAGATAATACAGTTAGTAGTGACTTCCGTTCCTCTGTAAACCAAGAAAACTCATCATGTGCTAGTTTTATGGGTGCCCTGTCTCTGTCAAGTAACGAAAATACCAGGTTAGCCCTCATGAACCAGTCCTTGCAAGGATCTAGTGGTGAAGGACTGCATTTTCTCAACCAGCAGTCCAATGGAAAACAAGACACATCATTTCTGAGTGAGCCATTTACACAAACGAAACATGCACAACCTGAATCAGAAATGGAGACCGAGTCGATTAATCATGAACAGAATACTTAAGAATTGCTGATCTACGGTCCCTTTTCAATCCTTCATCACCAGCACCTGTGAATTCCACCGCTATATAGACGGAGGTATCCAAAATAATGTAAATATGAAAGCATTCAAAAGATAAAAATGCCTCTATTGTCACACACACAGTAATTTGGTAAAAACTAATGTAAATATTGATGTAGATCAGCAGCTCTCTCTATCGTTTCTCATGAGAAGAGCACATATAATTATGTGTCACTTTGAAAAAAGGTTGAAAATCATCCTTTCGTGTTGAAAAAGGTTGAAAATCATCCTTTCGTGGATTGTTTGTGTTTTATAGAAATTTACATAAAAATTGAAGTACAGAATTGGTATGATAGTTTCTATTATCAAAATGTCTGCTTGATTTGATGGCTTTTCAGTTGCTACAAAGGCAGTCTAACAAGTTAGCATTGTAGATAATGCTGATCTCTACCTTAACATCTCTTTGGAATAGGACTAGCAACGAATATTCACTTGTATCTGTATGTGATACTGAAATAGCAATATCTTCTTATTCAGATTTCTTGTAATGATACAGAATTATAAAGAAATTCGTATTCTGTCCAAGAATACTTCGTCAATTAGGGTTGTGCTCAGGCATGGGTTCAAATCCCATTTGGGCTGATTATCTGATTGGGGTTTTTTTATGAGATTCTCCCCAACTATAGTGAGGATCACGTAACTGTAGTTCCTAAAAGTATAATTTGGCCGTCACTTCAGTGTTGCCAACTAATACCAGATACCACCAAAGAGGGAAAAATCACAATGCTACATACTGAAATAATAATAATTATGTTAGTTAACAATAACAATGTCTTACTTATTTACCCCACATCTCATCTTTATATTGCGAGATGTTTTCTAAGTGGTTCAATAAATTATGGAATAGTATATTTTCCTCCTGGACTTCTCGCATATTACGTTGATAATTAGGATTAGTATGGTCTAATATTAAAATTTATTTTGCCTGGCAACGTGAAATTCATTGCTTTAAGTAAACAGTTTACGATTCACGAGACCTAACCTAAAAATGTGTTTCATCACGTGAAATGATTCCGAAAACAGAGTACTATTTTAAAATGTATAGTTTACTTAAAATATTTACAAGCACTTCTTTTCTTGGAGAAGTCGGCACCATGCTTTTTCCTTTCTTGGACATTTTAATAAAAATTTAAACACGAAAGAATTTAATTAAAATGTCAAATATATTTACGTGCATGTTTCATACAAAGTAGGTCTATAAGCTACTACTTATTTAATTACACTTACCTGAATATAGAGTTGAATTGGAATCACAATGCAACAGAACTGAATTGTGTCTATTGATATTAATATTAATATTAGTATTACTAATTAATTATTAATTCACAAGCCTAGGTACTTGCATTTTCATCAGTTTACTTTACTGCAAACCGAAGTTATTACTGCCAACATAACAGTTAGAAAATAACTGCCAGTTGTAGTATTTGTCAGTACCCGAAATTCGAAATGAAGTTGGTAAAAGAAAATTCAACCTGAGAGCTAGAAAATCACTATAATCCACTAGCCTATATAGTAATAGGGGGAAAATGGTTAGGATTCACCCTTAGGGTATTAAGTAAACTGGCCTGGACTATATGAGGTAAATGTCAGGCAGTCACATTATGAATCTTCGGACTCATCTCACCAGATAACCGTTTTACTATCACCATTCCCACTAATGCTAGATAACTCATTGCTGAGAGAATGTAATTGCTACTTCGATATCCTAAGTCATGAAAACACTGCATAAATGGCCAACTTCTTGCCTCATAACAGTTATTAGTAGAGGTGTGGAATTATAACGTTAAGTTTTTGTATTCTTAGCAAAAATGTTTTTTAAAATAGCATTTTATAGCATTAATTATTTGAAGAAATAGCATTTATTAGATAAAATCTGTTTTGCTAATTTATGTATTTGAGAGGGGTAAATAAAAGTTAAATATGGACATACCTGATCAATGGTGCAATGTTTAGTTATACAACTATAGTTTTAATTATGTTGCCAAATAAAAATAAAAAAAGGGCATAAAAACTTATTTTAATGTGAGATGCAGTTTTAATATGTTTTTCCAGGGCACCTTTTTTCCTCACTAAAGTCATATATTACACATGTCTCGCATATTAAAATGGTACTGTCACATAAAATTTATATTCCTTTATGCAGATGAAAACAAAGATCAATATTGCATATATTACACATGTCTCGCATATTAAAATGGTACTGTCACATAAAATTTATATTCCTTTATGCAGATGAAAACAAAGATCAATATTGCGCATGCACAGTTCATGGTATGCCAGACTTCACAAAAACGAAGTGTCCTGAAAATTCTGAAAACTTCATTCAAATTGAAATTAAAAAAAAAGAGTACCAGTGTGTCTACTGGTAACGAAAATAACTAAAGGGTAACTAATTTAAGCACTTGATAAGGAAATGTAACGAATTTAAGACTCAAATGGTTCTGGGAAACGAAATTATATATATTGCTCTGCTTCACTTATTTAATTTTGGGACTACTGGTTTAGTTACAGTGGTCGGTAGTCAGCAATATTGCATGTGCGAGTCTAATACAGTCTTGAAGGCTGGGACAGAAGTTGGTTTGCGTCCATTGAAATGAAGAGCAGAGAACTTAAACAAGTCTGATGACAGATCGTAAGATGACTGAAATGTGTTTAATGTTTTTTCCCATCATGCTTATGAATAATTATTAAGTTGTGGTAGTTAAAAAGTAACTAATTTTTGTTTCACATTTTCGATAGACCCCTTGATTGCTCATTCTTCAAAATTGTTTGTATTTATCTGAAAATACAATTTATCAACAGTAATCTCACTACAGTTTTTGATTTATCTGGAGAATATCAAAACTCGAGTGGGATTTAATTGACTATTACACGATTAGAAGAAAGTATATAAAGATTAGAAAAAATAAAGTACTCTAATACAATAAAATAAGTATTAATTGACTTACTAAAATTTTGTTTCACTAATGTTAACTTCACAAAAATGTTTGAACAGAGCCGCCATTTTCAATTGACTGTCTATGCAGGAAACAAATAGTGGTTGCAAAGCATGTTTTATTGTACTGTAAAGAATTTGCATTTTAAAATGTTAGCAAACAAAGAAACAAATGCTAGGGAAGTGATAAAACCAAGCAAATGTTAAGGAAGTGATAAAAACAAACAAATGCTAGGGAAATGATAAAATTGTAGCGATAAACAGCCATGATTGGTTGAAACACGTCCTTTCATGCCGTTTTATTGGTCAAAAATAGTCACAGTCTTATGCATTTATAGCATCAATTCGCAGTTATGATACTCGTTTCAAAGGGTTGCAATTGTGATGTCTTATTTTTATTACATTTATTGCAATTGCTATATTTTCATGCCTCACCTCATCTAGCCAAAAAATTATATGAAACTTAAAGCTACAGTGCTAATGTAAGGTCTGTGGAATACAATTAATGAAAATATGGATTCATGACAATGGCTGTATACTTTTCTAATTTTTGTTAATAATTTCATAAATGATAGTGAATGAAAAATGGCAAAAAAAAAAAAAAAAACATAAGAAACGGGAACAGAACTCGACAGCACTCCAGTTTTTGACAGTAATATGTAGAGAAAAAAAAATTCCTGCATAATGTGTGTATTACGTTTTCAATTGCTACTTGTGATAATATACAATTGTAATGTTGGATGCACTTCTCATCTATTCACTCTTAGGTTATACTGTATTACATTTTTTTTTTTTTTTTTTTAAATTTCGTATGTTATGCCCTTTACATTATTACTGCTCGTGTTTGATATATCGATGCTCTCAAAGTTGTACAATCAGTCTTTTTCAATATTACTTGAATGTCTGATGTCGAAACCAGCTGTGATTGTTATTTGGGATGTCAGGTAGTTATGATTTTTTCCTATAACATTTTTTTCTTCACATATAACACGCACCCTGGATTTTTAATTTAAAAATTATGGATAAAAGTGAGTGTTGTTACTCAAGTAAATAGGGTAATTACAGTTCAGTATATGATATCTGCCCTGCAATTAATTAACTGTTGAGGATTTTCATATATTTTTGGGTTTTTACCCAAAGCTTATATTTATACATTTTAAAATCTTATAGTAGGTTGGTAACGCCATTGCCCTCTGGTGGTAGAGTTATTGTGATGTTAGATTTAAACAAAACAGGACATTATACTGACAGAAAGCAAACATCCATACTTTAAACACAATTTGAACACCTCTATGCAGTATCAAAGCTGCGCATCCTTTAATGAAACGAATAAAATGAGACCAATTACTCCTACAGGATGGATTACTGTTAGGAATTTTTTTTTAAACATGTGCGAATGTCTCTAATAGATGTCACTTTTTATTAATGTTTATATAACCTGTTTTGAAAGAATTTGGTATATCCAAATTTGACTAGAATTCATGAGAATCTTTACCAAATTACCACTATGTGTGACTATGAGGCATATATATATTTACACACAGATAACAGTGACGGTGGTGGCGTGGATTTGTGTTAATTAGCAAGTGATAATATCAATGGGAACTGCTACCTCTGTCTTGACTTAACTGTGGTTAGATATTTTTTTGCTGAATGCTCCATTATTGAGTGTGCATTTTTATTCATTTTGATCACTTCTCTTCATCATTCTTAATTAATAATAAAAAATAGAAAAAAAATGAATTTGGATGTCTACTACTTAATATAATTAAGGCGAAAATTAGCAGAATGAAACCAGCCTGGCTAGGAACTACGTAGTGTCTTCATCTTAAGAACTTGACTAATAAGTTAAGAATTATATATATATCGCATTTCAGTTTTCATTTATCCACGTTATTCAGAATATGAGTTAATTAGTAGTTCTAAATTACACTTAGCCATAATTAATAAGTATTTTACTTGCATTATATACTTTAATGAATTGGGACGATAATTTATAGGTTAGAAAACATTTACTTTGTAATGAATATAAAATGAAATGCTGATACATAGATGATAGTTGATCTTAACAGATAGCTGGTTGCTTTCTGAATATGGTGTTAATTCACCGCAGATACACCACTTTTTATATTTATGAGACTTTATTTGCTTGGACAAAACTACTCTTTGGAAATGACATGCATGACGGGTGGTTGTTTCACCAGATATTCCGTACTAATTGGTGTCTTACTAGATATTCTGTACTAATATAAGTGTGCTGAGTGATGTTACAAGTTAAATTTACGTGGAGAACGTGAGAGATATGAGTCCTTGACTTTTCTCAAAATTGTTTATATAGCACTGATGAGAGTAAATTCACTTACATGTCTGTATTTCCGTGAAAATTTGAAAGAATCGCATTATTAACATGTCTTATTCCACTGTCTTGTATTTCGTGGTGCAAGAGACAATACAGGATATGCTGCCGTACTGTAAGTTGTGAACTTTTCAGTACTTTAGAGTTATATGCATTAAGTTGTTTTAAAAGTACAGTATGTTGATGATTTTTCATATCTGTAGAGATGGTATCAGTGTTTTGTGGGAAGGTGGGTGAAATTAGAAGAAGGTAACTAACAAGGAGATAGTTTTCGAAAAATAATGAGTTATTCGAATTGGGTAATCCACCTTGTCTTTGAACTTGAAATTTCAAATGTTTTGGAACTACAAAACGCGTCCATAAAGTAACTTTCCCACTCGTCCCACACCTAGCAAACCATATGTTGCGTGAAGTGACTGCATGTATGTGATAGAGTAATGTCCTGGCATGGCGCAGGTGCTAGCGGAACTTCAGTAGCTTCATTGCATTGCTTGAAATTGGACATCCCTATGCCAGCTCCCGCCATGTATGAAGTGCGTTCAGTGATGAAGTTTTTGAATGCACAGGGCATAGTGCCGATTGAAATTGATCGTCAGCTGTGCCAGGTCTATGGGCCTAATGTCATGAGCAAGCAGATGGTGTGTTGCTCCACAAGATCGTCTGTGATGATGGTTGGCCTCCCACTGCGCTCCTCGTCATGCACATTTTGGTGTCCTGAAAATTGTCTACGGCAGCATGTCTGCTTGCCCATAGACCTGGCACAGCTGACGATCAATTTCAATCGGCGCTATGCCCTATGCATTCAAAAACTTTATCACTGACTGCACTTCATACACGGCGGGAGCTGAAATAGGGATGCCCATCTTCAACCAATGCAATGAAGCTACTGAGAGCACTCGGGAATTTCCGCTAGCGCATGCGCTATGCCAGAACATTACTCTATCACGTACACGCAGTTGCTTTCTGCAACATATGGTTTGCTAGTTGGTGGGATGAGTGAGAAAATTACTTTATGGACGTGCCTCGTACATACAGGTTCCATGAGGATAAGACCTAGAGATTGCCTACTTTGTTGGACTTGTTACACCAGACTAGCCCGGATGACAGAGTAGGGGACCTCTCTGGTCTTAATCTGATTATGGAATCTGTATGTAATTCCGAAACATTGGAAATGTCAAGTTCCAGGACACGGTGGCTTACCCAAAAGCCTGATTCTAACCATACTCACTGTGAAAGCCTAAAACTCATATAATAGTGAGTTATGTTTATAAAGTACCCAAATCTCAGAGATACCTATATAGGCATTCAAAGGCAAGCAAACAATCAAAGTAGATTAAGCAGATATGAATATGCAAGATAGAAAAATTGTTTACATATACTGACTAAGAGACATTCTGAATCTGATCACTAATTTGTGGGGACCTTGAATGAGGATACCAAAAACTGAATTTCATCAGAGATTCGTCTGCATGTATAAAGCACAGAGATACATGGGTTGTTTTTTTTTATCAACATTTCTATTGGCTGTTTGCATATTTTTGTTGTAAATAATGTTTTGAAGCACATGTAAGGGTCCTGAACAGTTACCCCACTTGACAGTACCTCAGACTGGGGTGAAAGAAGATGAAGAGGTTGTATACATTTGAAACTTTTAATGAGATCAAAATAGGTAGATGATGTAAATGAAGCAAATCGAGCTTTCAGGTATACAGTAACTCCCTGTAAAGTTGATTTGAATAATTTCGAGGGAAAAATTGTTCTGGGGCCGGGTATCGAACCTGGGACCTTTGGTTAAACGTACCAATGCTCTACCAACTGAGCTACCCGGGTACTCTACCAGACACCGATCCAATTTTTCCCTCTATATCCACAGATCTCAAAGTGGGCTGACAACCGTCAACCAACATTGAGTGCACAACTAACTCTGTGTGACTTAAATTGTGGTTTTCTGTTAACAACAGTGATGTGTATTATGCAAATCAAGCTTTCAGGTAAAGTTGATTTGAATAATTTCGAGGGAAAAATTATTCTGGGGCTGGGTATCAAACCCGGGACCTTTGGTTAAATGTACCAATGATCTACCAACTGAGCTACCCGGGTACTCTACCAGACATCGAAATTATTCGATGTAAATGAATTTATACAATTTAAAATTGTAAGTTATTTAAACGTTTGTATTACAATATATGTATGAGCATCACTGTGTTAATAATTTTAATTCTGGGCAGGGTCAGTTGTAGTTAATAGTCTTTATCTTTTGCACCACAAGAGAGACGACAATGGAATGAAGATGCATCATTGGCTTAGTAACAGAAGTTAATTGTATAAACGCCATAAGAAAATTGTTTTTCTATTGTAAAAAGAAACAAAAATAAATTCAAGAAAGCATATCTTACATATGTTCTCTAACACTAGTGATTATCGTAACATATACAAATTTATCAAAATTGATGATGTGAAGTAGCACAGTTGTATGCACATACAAGAAAAATGTATGTTTTATGATTGATAATCAGAAGAGAATGAGAAAACAGTTGTGGTAGGAATTAACCTACAGTTTTATGGATGTAATTATTTATGTTGTCTTTAACATAATTATTGTCATATGCCATGAAGTATATAATAGTTCCATTTTTTATAGACTGGGGGATTACATTACCTTGAAACGTCGCATTACAATGGTAGTTCTAGACATAGTTAAAAATGTTCAAGGTTTAATAGGTAACCAATGGAGTGAAGTCTCTATTTGACCATTAGCTCTTCAAACCGAAGTGCTTCTATGCTAATGTATTAAGAAATGGAGACCGACACACTTTTCCTATAAAATTATTATTGCTGTGAAAGTTATTTTGAATGTTTTCAACTAAAATTTTGTCATCTATAATCATATATGACAGGAGCTTTACACGCAATGAATTATTGATGAGATCAACAAAACAATATTATATTATTCAGGATTTGAGAATTTTATATTATGTAATTGTGTAGAAGTGTTTTAACAGTGTTATTGTAACTATATTTTCACAAAACACACTATTTTATCGTTAGGAAGTGGAAGTTGTATTAATATAATAATTTACTTAGCATTTTTATTGTACATTTTTAAACATCTACAAATTACAGAAATATTTACTACAATTCAAAATTATTAATTTAATTCACATTTTGTTACTATCAGTAAACTTTGAGAGTCAAAGAATTAATTGGTTAATTGTTAGATTCCAGCCAAAGGAACTGAGATTCAGTTTTTTCTTCAGATTTGTCAGATTTATAATAGATTTTATGCTCGACCATGCCGTAATGTAGTAATTATACACCTGATAGCAGCCCTTTAATGGACCTCGTTAAAGTACACCTATTCATTAAAATTCAGGTGTTCCACCAATCAGAAAATACCATTGTAGCAATATGAAAGCGCAAGTATCGATTATTCTCGGATATGCAATCGGAAGACAACTAGCAAAACGTCACAGAGGCTGGAAATCCAATACTGTCGCAGAAGGTTATGTTGAAGAATCGATCCAAAATAAAATTTAAATCTCAAATACAATATTAAACTCAGTCGAAAAAAACAACACACAAATGAACATCAATTCACCATCATCTTCCAGCCTTTCACAAAGCACATTCCCGCAAATTCATTTCACCAATTGCACAATAAATCACCTATATTTGAAATAAAGTCAGTTCTGTTACTATAATAATTAGCGTTAATTGTAAATAATATTCAAATAAATTCAATTTGTCATCTCATTTTTCAGTGTCTAATTCAATTTCAAGGTTATATCAAGATTAATGTTTATTTCACTCTCTAGATTATATCAAGGTCAATGTTGACTCTCTGAAAAAATCAATACTTTTGCGTCTGCGCACATCTCACAATTTACGAGGTATTGCACAAGGTCAGTTCCGCTCCTTAGTCAGATAAGAATAACATGAATACTTATGAATAATTTCAAGTTAGAAATATGGTCGAGCATAAAAAGTCGTATGAAACTTGCCTATAATGGTAATTAAGACGCTCGTATGAAAATTATGAAACTCGCTTGCGCTCGTTTCGTAAACATACTTGCGTCTTAATTACTCGCTTGCGCTCGTTTCATAAACATACTTGCGTCTTAATTACTACCATTATAGGCTCGTTGCATAATGTACTATTTTCAAACTATCTACATTTTTTCGACACATTATAACATTATATAGATTGTATGCGAAGAGAAAGGCAGAAACTAGGAAAGATTGGAGAATCCTACATTTGCAGTGAAAAACCTGCCCTTGGGCAGAAAATTATGAATGAATTAGGTATACCGTTATGTTATTATCGTATTATCACATTGTCTCTGAAAAATCTTTGCATCTTAAAAGAAACTATTTAAATTATTACTGGTAGTATAATCGTGACTCAGCCGAAATGTTTTTAAAATAAAAAAGAATGCCTATAAGTCAGTATTAAATGAATATATGCTAAAAAAAATTAACAAAATATTACTTGTTCATTCCAGTACAAGGTATACAACAGTAGAGTTCGTTTCATCTGAATCAACCTTACATTTTGTGTCCGTAGTAGTATTTTCTAAAATGAATGTCACTAGTTTAAGCACTATGCATTGCCTTTGAGTATTGTTCTGCGTACTGCATGCATTTTCATAGTCATTATTAGCATGCCAAACTAATTGTGGGCTGTGTAATTCGAACCTATTATACTTGCAGACACATGAAGTTGTTTTGAAAGCATTTGTTGTTCTGTGTGTATTCAGTATTTGTATAAAAACTGAAGAAAAAGAGACCTTTCAGTCCAAACTGGCAAATGTTACAAAAATTAACTGTTGCAGCAAATTCCTCGTACTGTCTGGATGAATAAGGTCCAAAAATGTATGGATAAATGAGAAACACGTAACTTCATAGAAATTAATATTTTAAAAGATAACATATGTAATAAGAAATACATTACATATCTCGTTAAAACATTTCACTCTGTTTTTGTGAAACAGTCGTCCATTTCGTTTTGTTTCAATTTATCATTTACTTTTCCTTGTTATGTTCTCAAAGTCGTGAGTTTTTACCTGAGTACCCTTCAGTTGTGAATGTGTTGATGATTTTAAATTTGGGCCCATTAATTATTTACTATAAATTATTGTATATTAGGTGCTTCATTCCTGTATAAATTAATGAGTAGGTATTGAATGTGAACAATGATAAAAAAAATCTGAAGAATCACGCATAGAAAGTTCACAAACCAGCTCATTTGGGCTGAGATAATCGAAAATTTGTTGTGTATATTTTTGCAATTAGAGTATTATGACGAGGATTTATAAAGAAGTTAGCATTGTCTGGAAGATGCCAAATATAAGATGACACGTCAATAAAATCTGGTCCATTACTATATCCGTAGCATGACAGCCTTTGAAGGCTAAGGCAACCAGCCTCATGCCCACATGCCTCAGCAGAGGTGAACGATCATTTAACCAGAACGGAGGTATTGTGTGGTTAGCATGATAATTACCTCAGCTGTTACAGATGGTTTTCTTAATCAGATTTCGCTAATGTAGCTCCCCAAATTCATCACAGTGCTGGGTGGACGCCAGTATCATGCACTGGCCGAGATTTCATGAGAAAATTTCTTCCCCATGAGGTATCAAACCAGCACATTCCATAATGCAAGATCTGGGTATGATGCCACTGCGCAGGACCCATTATTATAAGCATTATCAGTATAGGCCTATATATATTAATTAAGACATTTGTGTTTTGCCACTTGTTTTATTATTACAATAATTGTGATAATAGCAGCAACAAGAAAAGTAATAATAATAATAATAATAATAATAATAATAATAATATCCCCAGAATTAGAATAAAGTGTAACATGCGACAAGTTATTAATTAGTTTAAAAGAGTTCTGGTGCAATAAAAATTTATCTTAAAGAAAATGTAATTTGCCATCCACCGTTTTTTACAAGGAACTTTCGAGTAATTATTTGAAATGAATAACTACGACATAAAATAACACGGTTAATAATTAGTTGAAAGTTTCAGGTGCAATATGTATATAAATTAAAAGATTCGTAATTTGTTGTTTAATGTTTTCTTCAAAGACTGATGACACTATTATTTCATTTTGTGTGACACACTGAAATGAAATGAAAACTGTGTCGCGAAGTAAGTTTAATTATAGTTATGTAAACTGTTAGATGTAGTGATTTCATAGCTTCGTATACACTATACGTTTGATATGAGTTAGTATTTAACAATAGAGATTTCACTTTATTGTGTTATTGTACTGGTATTTACAACATAAATGCATATAAATGTATGAAGTGTCATATTTGAAAAACGATTTGAATATTTTAAATTGAAAGTGCTGATAATTCTGGTACATTTTAATTTTTCAATAGGCAAAGGAAGACCTCTTAAGTGGTTTTCCTGAGAGTGTAAACATCAGATAATGCATAAAGATATATATTTTATATTAATTTTTACAAACCACAGCAAACCTCATGTGGCCATGGACCATGATTTGTAACTTCACTTTCAAATGTTGTGTTGGTATTTTGAATTGTTACAATTACATTTTACTCGTGTGTATATACACATATCATAAAATGAAAGAAATGTTCGTGTGTTGCTAGCAGAAGGAACATTTTGTACATGACTAATTCTATGTTTAGGTGATTCATTTGCTTCTCCCCTGACCTATTTATCCCCAAGAATCAAAAGTTGATTACTTATTTTTCAAATGGTCTCATTCTAAACTGATAAATTTGTTCTATTGGCTCCTCAACATCTCTATAGCCTTCACAGCTTCCTTACTTCTTCATTTATTAGAAAATGTCTTTCCACAGATATTTTCTTCGAGTTTCGGAAACAATCGGACTAAATCTGGTGAGTAGGGAGTGTTACTGAGAACTTTATCTTGATGAAAGAGACCTAACTTGGTCAACTATTCACGTAATTTTCTCTCATGTTTTATGTTTGATGTGAGTATATCTCCTTTTGTAAATAATCGACAATGATCGTTTCTTCATCATAGGAAACTGAGGCCATAACTTTGTCTGCAAATGATTGTCTTGAATTTGTGGAGAGGCAGAGATTCTTGATGCTTTCATTGCACACTTTCAAGTTTAGTCTCTGGATCATCATAATGTAACCAGGTTTTATCCATTGCAAACTATCCGTGAAATTACATTTGTTTGCCTTGTGCATTGTTAGTAGTTGCTGAGGAATTACAGCTCAAGATCTGTTTTGAGTTATAGTTAGTATCTCACTGATAATTTTTAATGACTAATTCATTGATCAAAATACTATGTATTATATGGTAAGATAATTTCTTGTACAGTTTGCCTGATATGCAATTGTCGGTTTTGCTTTACGAGTTCATGGATTTTGTTAACATTTCCTTCAGGGGTTACAATCACTGGTAAACGACTAGCATATTAGTCTTCACACAGTTCTCTACACCACTCAGACTTCGTGACAATACCCAAAGCTTTGCATAAATTGCATTGGATTTGAGTTGAACTCTTGCCCCTTTTCTGCGGGTATTTTGCCACAATTGTGAATAATTGTAACTGTATAGTTTTTAATGTTCAAATGTAAGTGTGATAGGTACAGGATTGAAACAGTATTGCATTGGAAATGTGTTACAAGCGGAGTAAATGGGTCACACCTCGTATTTCAATTAGCTTGTGGGGACAGTACATTCATTTTTTACAATTCTTCATTTCAGTAATGTTAAAAATAAGATTGTATATTTGCATAATATGAAATTCATATACAGTAGAGCCCTGATTATCCGTCACCCTATTAACTGATTGGTGGATTATCCATCTGTCTTTCTCTCGCTTTTTTTTTCCTACATATATATATATATATATATACATATACATATATATACACACACACATATATATGGAGTATGCTACTGTACATTATATTAGCAAGTTATTTTTTCTAGAGAGGGTTATTACAAGACTATCCTTACACAGTATGGTCTACTGTTCGAGTAGACCATGTCTTCCACGAGTATCAAAAGAAATTGTGTTGTGCAAAGTATACAAAAGTGCAAATAGAGAGGTTTGGGGAACGAGAAACTGTGACTCATCTCAGAATACGAGATTGGAGTCACAACTTTATGCAATTTAATAAAAAAAAATTAAGGATGACATATCGATGGCTGAGAATCAGATTGTTCAAAGTCCAACTTTTTATAAGAAATAAATCTGTGTTTCATTGTGTTCCAGTTCTTGTCTGCATATATGAATCGAACAAAATTGTAAATATTCCTCTCCATAAGGTTGCTATGAAACTATTCCAAGTTGTTTCATGAAGCTCTGAATGTCAGGAGCTTAAAATAACTCTCCTGAAAAAAAAAAATAGTAAAATGGACTTGGAACAGTCTGGTTCTGAGCCATTGATATATAAAGTATGTAAATCTACACTGCGAGACCTTCACTATTCCTATCTTTCCACAGATAACCATTACAAGAAATTTCCTTGTCCTCTAAAATCCCATTGTTTACAAAGACTTATATCAGTGAACTTCTGATCCACTACCTAGCATGTTCAATACAAGACCATAGAGGAAACTACGAAAGTGTAACCATTATTTATGAAAATCTTTTAAGGTACAGATTATCCGATTTTTTCCTATTAACCATTCAGCCTACCCCCTTCATTACCACGGATAATAGGGATTCTACTGTAGGTTCATTGCTTTAAAATTAGAAACATTATTATGTTATTATTATTTTAACGAGCATCTTAATTGACTCACTCCTAAGTTACTACAGTCCTTTCTTGTTCCATATGCTTTCTACTTAGATTTCTTTTATATTATAGTGAACTCTAGCAGTGAACATAGAACAGTTATATTAATTCTTAGAGACAGTTAAATGGAGTGAATGTTCACAAAATTGAATTGTTGAGGGCTGTTAATATCTTTGATATAAATGAGAAAACTAAGTGATATACGAATCCTCTAAGGGCACCTCCTTGTTTCATGTAATCTGTAGACAACAGTGAGAGAGATATAGCAGTGATAAAAAATTTTGGTTCCTCAGTGATGTAGTTTGATCATAATATGGTTGATAGTTTTGATGGGTTTGATTCCTGGAAATGGTGCAATGGCCATGGAGTAGGTTATTTTCTCACTGTGAACAGCTTTGTTATATCAATATTGCTCCATCATCATACCACAAATTATTCATTGTCAGGTAACCTCTCCACAGAAATTTTTGAAACAAGGAAATCAATCTGATTTTTTGCTAATTATGTTGTTTGATTCAAAAGTTGTTAAACATGAACATGACATTTATTTAACAGCAAATTAAATGACAAACCTATATCATTCTTCGAAATAAAGTCCAGAATTTTCGATGATAGTCCGCCATATTTCATTCAATAATTTAACTTTTATTGTGATTTCATTGTTTGGACTCAAGAGGCGATAATCTCATATAATGAATGCAGTATGGATCTCACCAAAATTACTGAAGTGTCATCCAGCAGAACATGATCACTGATCAGAATAAATTGTAATTGTTAGGTGTATTGTCTGGGATATAAGCCGGATGCAGTAAAATCTCAGTCCTTACCATTTACTTAATCTTTGCTTGTGTCAAATGAGATTTGATGGGCTGGAGTGTTGGTAAAGAACTCACTTTTGGTTGACTAAAGATGGATAGCAATTACGAACGTCATATATGGTATACGATCTGTTTCTTCAAAATACAGTATAGTTCAGCATCAACAGCAGATAATCCAGAATAAGTTAAGTATCCTTCAAAATTCCACTAAACTCAATGTAGTCTTGTGTTCAATTTAGTTTTTTCGAAGTATAGGTTGCACTTAATGGTTTCAGGGTACTCTCTGTCTTATTCTCTCTGGCACCCAAGAGATACATTTTTTATTATATGTGACTTGTTTCCTTCCCACATCGATCATATGGAGAATTTTGAAGTAAGTAATGGCTGATCTGTTACATTTGTCAGTTTATATGGATCTTGTTGAGGCCATTACTGATGAATTGAAATTATCGCAAATGATGGAAAACATTTGATTACGAAAGACTAGATGTTATCTACAATGGTTCTCCTAAGTTTTATTTGCAGGATATCAGATGACTGCGATGACAAGAATTGTCAGATTCATGTCATCTTTTTTGTAACACTGGATTCAAATTCAAATTGGTGCCGTACTTTAGTTATTATTATTCCTTTACCTTCAATTTTACAAGTTTCTTCGGCAGTTCCTTTGTACTTCAGATGCAAAAGCATATGAATAACTTTTGTCATCATCACACAATAATTCAAGCTTTTTTTTGTTATAACAAAAGATAAAAGTATTATTGTGATAGTAGCTAATTCAAATAATATTAATAAACCCTTTATAAATTTAATTAAACATTTAAAAGAAATTGTTTCTAATGACTTCTGAATCAGTCTAATGATTTTATTAGGATGTTGGAGCTCATTTGGTGAGAGCTTATTGGACACTTAATTGCAAGGATAATGTCACTTTTTACCAGAAGGAACGAGGATTAATGGGGTGGTGATAATGAGTTGGTGATTAATAGGTAGAATGATGATAGGGGAAATGGAAATGTCCTGAGGAAACCTGTTCCATTATATTTCTCCCTGCCCCCCCACCAAAAGTTCCATTTGGTTATCAGTGCGCCAAGCATTTTCTTTTCATTTTATAGCTTAGACCTAATGCCCATGTATTATTGACAGAATCTCGCATCCTGCTACAAACTTTTAAATATAAATCAGCAGGAAGGAGGGATATTGGATGTCTGAGGAGAAAATGGAAAGAATCTACAGTGTGAGTCGGAAATACTGCTACACATTTTATTGCTTCATTTGATGACAATGTTATGACTAGAGGTAATGAGACATTATCATTGGAAAAGCAGTTCTTCGAATTACAGAACATTACACAACAATACTAACTAGGATCACTTTATTGCCTCAAACTGCTTGCCGTTTACATTCAAGTATAATTGGCAATGCTTTGGAAAGTCACTCATTGCTTTATGATACTATGCTACTGTACTCCAACCACGAGAAAGTCTCAGGGGAATGAGACGCAGTGGGGTAATGCTGTGAATGAATGTTGATCTCATAAGATGTCATAAGGTCACACACGTGGGTGCACGTATCTCTATTTGCTAACTCTCACAGCACAAACAATAACACTGATACACACATACTTATACTATCCTAGTCACAAAATTAGATCACTGTTAATCTCCTGGTCTTTTAATCCCTCCATACAGGAAATAACATATGCAGGAGAGTGCATGGTTTTTAAACTGACGTTATAACGGTAATATTATCTATCTACTTCGCTCCAATAGATGATGCAATAGTAAGCACATTCCTTTCATGGTTAATCTCCTGGTTGGAGAACAGTATAGAAAATTCTCGAGTTATTGAAGAAACACATTGAAAATGAATTGCCAAAATGGATGAGAAGGATTGCTAGGAATGTGGATCTTGGAGGAGAATTTTAATGCTGTTTGGTATTGTGAAATCTTTCATGAACTTTTGATGCAAAGTGATGAACACGAACATTGCTTATTTTAACAGAACGGTACACCCCGTCATATTACTGCAGTTAGGGATATTTTGAAACATGAATTGTGAAATAGGTGGTTGGAGAGGAGAGGACCGACAGAATGGCCAGCCCACTCCCCTGATCTCACAGCCTGTGTCTGTTCATTGTAGGTTTATTTGAAGAAGAAGGTTTATACTTGGACACCGACATACTGAAAACAGCAATTGAAGAAATTCGTGTTATTTCAGTGGACATGTTTTATAAAGCAATGAGTGACTTTCCAAAGTGTTGCCAATTATGCTTGGATGTTAACGGCAAGCAATTTGAGGCAATACTGTGACTCTGGTTGGTATTGTAGTGTGTTCTTTAATTATCTGAATTGCCTTTCCAATGGAAATGTCTCATTTCCCATAGCCATAATCATATAAAGTGATCAAACGTGTAGGTATATTTCTGACTCATCTGTATTTCAACTAGTTCACAAGCCAGAACAGGACACACTCCTGCTGCTGATGCTGTTAATGGTGATGACGATGATGATGGCCCTGTTATGGTCTAATTCCACTGTTTTAGCAGACTGCCCAAAGATCTTTTTCCTCGTGGATGATAAACTTAGCATTTGGCAAGGTGTTCTTCTAGAAGTCATTCTAAGGACATGAGATCTCTATTTGTTTTCTAAAATTGGATTGATTTTTAGTTCTTCCATAATGTCAGTATTTTTGTGCTTGTCTAATTTTGTGTAGCCTGCAGTTCTTCTTAGAAACTCTATTTCATTAGCTGTGATTTTGTGTTCGTCACATTTATGTATGGTCCTCGTTTCACAAGCATATGTGAGAATTGTTTTTGCCATTGTGTAGATTCTAGTATGTTTTTGAACAAGCAAGGGTTGAAAATGTTACTAATTGCATTTGTTGCATAATTTAAACTGTTCAGTGTGGTAATATATCCTTTTCCAATTCATAACTCAAATGGTTTATTGTAAATGTATTATTACGAAGATTACCCCCATTACTTTAGTTTTATCAAGTGACATTTTCATCCCATATTCATCAGAAATAAATCCTAATTGAAAAGGCAAATTTTGAAGTCCGTCTTCAGAATCAGACAATACCACATCATATGCAAACTTAAGTATAGTTGTCTGTCTTTAAATTTCTGTTGATGCTCAAGTTTCCATGTCTTGAGGATTTCCACATTTTCGTCATGTGTATGTAATAAACATCAACGGAGATAGACTGTAAGCTTGGCAAAGACCATGATTTATCAACTTCCACTCTGTTTCCTACATGCACCGGAATGTAATTTTGTAAATTACATCTGTTAACTGGTTTGGAGCATTGCCATCTTTAAAAATTTCTAGTAATTTTTATCTATTAACTATGTCAAATGTCTTTTTAAAATTGATAAATACTAGGGGCCGTATTCATAGACATTCTTAACGCGAGCTTCCGGTGAATGATCAGCGAACTAACGTTTTAGTGATGTGATATGAATCCTATACAAGTGACCAGTCAATAGCCAGGGCTAGTTTAGCACACTCGTAATGTGGGCTAGCGAAATGTCTATGAATAGCACTCTAGATGTCTCTCGATATTACATTTTCTCTGTTTGTTAGTGTTTTTTAGTGTAAGTACTTATCTGCACATGATCTTTCTGTATGGAATCCATTTTGCTTTCCCATTAATTTGTTTTTTTAGAATGTATATAATTTTTGTTTTAAAGAGTTTTGTGTAAATTTTGTATCCAGAATTTAAGAAACTGATATCTCTGCGTGAAGAATTAACATTGATATGTGGAATATGTAGCTGTTTGGATGCAGTTACAACCAATTGGAGGTGTCTTGGAGGAGAAGTGATAGAGAAATATAAGGAAGTTAATAGTGTAAACAAAATTGAAACTATAATAGCATTTCCAAAATACCGATGACACATTAGTGGATATGTGTAATTGTAACACTTCATGTTAACTGTGGAATGATCTACCAAATCTTGGTTCCATGGCCTCACACCACTTATGATGAAGGGAGGTTGCTATATGACATTACATAGAGTTACGACCTTCCTTCATCCTTTGCAATAGACACACATACATGCATCTCAGGTTTCACAATAGAATAATGATGTCTCTGTTTAAAAGTGTATGTTTTAATTGTGGATGGATATGATTTAGCTCTCTAAGTCAAGGACGAAATGAGAGATAACATTTCTATGTCTCCATCAAAAGTCTGCACTCTTGGATGAACATGAATTAAGAAAAAAAAATGTAATATTTTTTATTCTATTTTTATTGCATCCCTTTTCATAAATATAATTTTAACATCATTTTAAAAATGAAAATAAATTCTATGTTATCTTAATTCTCTAAATCAGTGTTTTTGATATATTTACTTATTCCTTGACAATACAGTTTTATGTTTTCATCCACTGTGAGAGGACTGTGATATTAGTTACACTTTTAAACGAGACATCCCCATACAGTTTACTTGGAGTGCCCAGCATTCTGAGTTCCTATAGAGTTCGTCTTTGTTTGAATCAGATGTAATAAATACTGCAGTGCTTCAACATGTTATACATACCATACGATTAGGTAACTAATAAAGGAACTGATTGAATTTAAGAGTATTTATTAACCCACATTCTCACGAATAGCTTAATAATGAACATGAACGAACTTTTTATTCGCTTGTGTTTATTTTTTTTTGGAGCATAAGTAAAAGAATCTGAAATAACATGTTTTATCGAATTTTGGTAGTATTCAAAAGTAGAAAGTCGGTTACTATAATTATTATATTAACGTTTTGTATAAATCTATCTTTAATTGCAATTTTGAATTTGTCAATTTACATCTCTTCACCTGAAGATGATTTTTAAAAAATCGAAAATATTTGTGGATATATAACCTTGTGATGTGAAACTTAAAAACAGAAAATTGTTTTCTGTATTAATTGATAAGTTGTTGACTGAAATTATAAAACAATTCTTATTATATTTAATTGCAATGGTTAGTACAGTGACTGCAGTTTTTAAGCACTGTCTAACAGATTAATTCCATTACCTTCATATTAACTGACTTAATGTGACAATAAGTTACGAGGAGTCGATATTTTCGTCTGAAATACTTTACTTCAGATGTTGCCAACTCATTGCACTACAATGCATGACTTATATTTGTCCGCTGGACCGTTCCAGCATTCAGTGCAAATGGACAGCAACATGCTAGGAAAATGGGAGGGATCACAACTTAAGTGCGTAGTTGGTGACAAATTAAAAACATGTATTTTATGTATACAAGTATATACTTTTACCAAAACTAATTCTATACATACCGTATTTTCTAATGTTTGAAATAGTTGAAAATTACAATAATTATCCAATAGAATAACCAGCATGGAGCTATGTATAATGTGCAAATTCAGACTGTACCCTTGAAATACAGTAAAATCCCTCAAACCGGAACCCAAATAACTGACAATACCAAAACGACAACACTTTTGGCTGGGCCCACAAAAAAAATATATATATAAATATATATATATATATATATATATATATATATATATATATATATATATATATATATAAATCTGCCACAGTCTGGACTGTCAGTTTTGCCACATTAGGGAATTCATACGAACTGTCACTTTCAGTGAATATGCTAACCTAAAATTAGTGTATTATTTATGTTGTGTGGTGTGTTTTAATAAGGAAAATCCACAGACTTTTTATGTTTATTTAGTTATATTCGGACTGTCAGTGTTGCCACATTAGGAAGTTCGCAGGAACTTTCATTTTCTGTGAATATTCGAACCTAGAATTAGTGTATTATTTGGTTGTGTGATGTGTTTTAATAAGGAAAATCCACACAGTTTTTATGTTTATTCAATTATGAGAAAGTGATAGAGAAATAAGCTTCACATGGCTGCAGTTTCAACATTTGGCACCATGAAATACGAACTTTTTTTTTGTATATACCGGTATTTATTCAATTATTCGGGAACATCTCATATCCGGAAGTAGCTTGGTCCCTTTGGTGCCAGTTTAGAGGGATTCTACTGTACATTTAATATTAACACAGATTAACATTTTCTTCAATAGTTCAACAATTCTGTAAGTTTTGAAACCAGATGATGATAAAGATGGTGACATGATACCTCCAATTTTTTTTTCTGAAAATTTTGACTGAAAAACGCTAGGAGGGAAATTATGGGAGTTTTTTTCCTGGGGGGAATTGATAAAGCAGTTATTAGTGCTTGATAAGACAAATATCGTTTTTTTTTAAATTCACTTCTATATTGGATGTTGGATCTAAGTATCAGGTAGGTTCTTTCAGTTTGTGGGAAGAGATAAGGTTTATAAGCCATAAATCAGGAATTAAATTTACAAGACAAGAGAGATAAAAAAATTAAATTTACGATTAAAAAACATTAAACCAGTCATTTACTTACTACTTACAAATGGCTTTTAAGGAACCTGCAGGTTCAATTATTTAACACAAGTAAATAGCTTTAATGGGATGTGCTGTGGTACTGCTGTTAAAGTGTAATGCTGCAAAGCTGGAAGAAGGTTGTGGGTTCAATTCTCACTGGTGTCATGGATTTTCTCCATTGATATAATCCTTCTACGTCTCTGAGGTTTACTCACAGCCTCTAATAGAAATGAATAAGGTAAAGGTAACTCCTTCATATGCCATGAAGGCACTTGGGGGGGGGGCATAGCAGTAGAGCACCTCTGTTTTAGAATGAGTTGGTGTGGGCGGCACCACACTTCAACTACCTTTTACCCCCAGGAAAGACCCGGTACTCAATTTTATAGGAGGCTGACTGAACTTGGGGCCATTCTGGATGTTTGGCAACGAGAAAATTCCGTCATCACCCATGATTTAATCCTGGACCTTCCAGTCTGTAGCCAACCCGGCTGCCTAATAGAAATGAGTACCAGTGGTATTTCTATGGTGAGAAAGGCAACAGGCACAAAGTACAGACATTTCTACTGTCATTAATGCTGATTAACTGTAAAGGTGGAAGCCTTAACTTCTGCCACCTGCTGGGCCGATTTGACCTGTATTGGGGTTGGTTTTATGTTTTAAATAGCTTTAAAATAGAAAACATTTTACATACCTGGAATACTGTAAAAACTGTTAATTCACGAATAGTCTTTCGTGATTTCTACAAATTCGTCTGTGTTCAACAGAAAATTCTCTTCTACAAGTTTTTACAAACTTCACTTTATTATTAAGATTCAGTGTCAATATTTGGAAAGTAGATTTTTATTGCTGTTCAGAAATAAACCGAATGTTCTTATCTCGTAATTGAAACTTCTCAGTCACGAATATATCAATGAAAGTGGGACTGTGATGCTTTTGATTTTTTTCTTTTTGCTAAATATCGCTTTCAGCATGATTTATTGGCATATGCAAGAATGAGATTCACTTGGCCACTACTATAGCTCAGACGGTAGCAGGTTGGACTCAAGATCTGAGGCCGAGCTCGGACATGGGTTCGAGCTCGGCCTCTTGGCTGATTATCTGGTTGAGTTTTTTGTGAGGTTTACCTTAATTCTTGAGGCGAATGTTAGGTAATGCCATGGCGAATCCCTGGACATATTCTGCTCTTACCAATGCTATAGATAAGAACAATAAGTCTTCAGATCCCAGTGTGTTTGGAATAGAGGAAAAAAGGGATGAAATTCACTCTTTTATGTGATGCAAGTATCTGTGCTGCAGCAGACAAGTTAATACAGACATAGTTTCATAACAGAATCCATGTATTTTCTGTGGTCTCTGTTGCCACTATCTCAGGATAATCGATTTTAGAATAAAAAACTCAGAACTGTTGTAAAATGTTGGACCATGTCTGTAAGCTGCAAATATTGACAGTTTCGACACGTAACCAGCCCAGTAGGGTAAGGGGTTGCTGTTATTGGTGCAGTTTAGGGTATAATGAACATCACAACACAAATGTGTCTTTTAAAGCAGTGGTGGGCAGACTTCTGGGATAGCAATGTGCTGAGGTTTGTGACAATGTTAAAAATGTTTTCATGAAGGGTTACTTAAGTGACTGGCTGAGGTCTGTGAGGTCCATGACACACAGCTTTGAGGTCTGTGACAAGATTAGAGTAGATTAAATGAGGGGATAGCTAAGTAACAGGAGACCGATGATATGCACTTAGTGTTGTATCCTCTGCATATGTTGGTAATTGACATAACATGTATTTGAAAAATGGTATTTCGGCATATAAGAAAGGATACAATTTGGAGCGGATTGGTTCATGGCTTTTATAAGGGTGTCTTTTCATTTTCTAGGCTATCCCAGTGATTCCAAACATACTACGAAATAGTGCACTCTAACAAACACCTGCATAGAATTGGAATATATGTCCCCTAACTGCCCATTGTGCAACTCAAACCAAGAAATGGATTCGAAACACCTCAAAATCTGTGCTTCAGTGGCTGGCCATGATAATATCTTTGAAAAATATTGGAGTGCAAGAGGTCAAATGACTTTATTGTCAAACTCCTGGTATTAGAAAACAACAACAACTCTAATTTGTTCTTTACTGCAGGCTGCTTACACTGTCATTGATTTGATTGATTTCACGAGGGCTGGATTTGTAATGAATCTTTGCACTTAGGCCATTTAGGCCCATTGTACGTTCTATATGGGATGATTATCTAATTCTGACAGATGGCCCACGTGGCATTCATGAACTCGACGCTGACAGGCAGGCCATCCTACCTGGGCCATGCAGGTAAGGTCCCATAATTTACTGATGAGTCCCAAGCCCTTAGAACCTAGACCAGCATTGGAAACCTGTACCAGCCACCCCATATCACCCTAGCCTATTTTTACTATAACGGATGATACAGTGACACTGTTTTGTTTAGCTGCGTGGTTTTCATTTTCCGGTCGCCCGCGGCAGGAGCTTATCTGCGGCCAAGCAGCCACCCAGTCTGCCGGCACTGAAACATTTAGTATAGGAATTTGTACTTACCCATCTCAAAGTAGGTGTTGAAAATGTCCCCCACCAACTGCTACACACTGTTGACCCTTATGAAATTGTTAATTACTTTAAGAAGTTCTGCTTCACTGATTGACTCAGTTTCATAATTTCTTACATAATCTTTAAGCTCATTTATTGTATGCAAGTTTTTTTTTGCATAAACCTTATTTTTAAGTACCCTCCCCATAGATAGAAATCGCATGGTGTTAAATCTGAACTCAGTGGGGCCCACAAATTTTTACTGATAATTCTTCTTCCGAAAATTCGATGCAATTCTCGCATGGATTCTTCAGCGGTATGAGCAGTGATGGAGTCTTGTTGGAAATATACTGAGGAACGTTCTCCATAAGTCAATTGATCTAAAAATGGGTCAAGGATCTCATTCACATAATGCTCGCTGGTAATTGTGCCCTGAGTGAAATGAAAGAATCTCAACTTGGAAAGTTACTTTATTTACTTTCTATGGTTACACAGTAACTTTTCATCTAATACCAGATATTAAGAAAATGGTACTGTATTGACAAACTGTAGGAACTATTCAAAATTGCGACTGCATTGCTGACACACAAAGTATAATGCTGTATGATTGAATAATGGATCCTTTGAAATATCTATGGTCGGTTACGAAGCTCGCCAAAAGCAAGAATAATTCTAACAACTAATTCTTCTGATGTATCAATGACTGTTTCATAAACAATTGATTTAATATGATCCCAAACTCAAAAATCAATTGGAGTCATATGTGGGGAACCTGTCTGCCAAGGAATGAATCTGCCCTCCCTATCCAATGATTCGGAAAATGTACATTTAAATAATTTCGACAATTTAAGCCGAAAAGTGCGGGTGCACCATCATGTTGAAAGATCTTGTTTCTCCGAATATTAATCGGGACATCTTCAAGTAGCTCTGGAAGCATTTCCGCAAGAAAAATACTATAAACATGTTCATTCAATCGCGCAGGCATAAGATATGGCCCCACTAGATAGTTATCAACAAATCCAACCCAAATAATTACAGAAAACTTCCAATGATTGTGGAGATTCTTCACAGCTTTAGTATTTGTGTCACTCCAAATATGACTGTTGTGTGTTTTAAAAAGCGATCCCTTGATAACATGTCTCGTTTGTCCAAAATATCGACCCATCATTTTTTCCTTCATACCACTATCACTTGAAAACGAAGTATTTTCGACATTACTTTATTAAGAAAAAATATTCAATTTCATGCTCTCTATCACATCAGAAAATTAGGAATAGTTATTCTGTTACACTCTGTAGAAGTGAATTTTTCAGCTTTCCAGAAATTACAATATTACTGTATGATTTACGTTTTCTTATAAATAGAGTGCTTGGTTTCCAGTGCTGAGTACTTGACTGGATGTGTTGTTACACATACAAGTTCAGGGAGTTTTAATGTGAGATGTTTATGGCCGAGGGTCAAATAGATAATATGCTACGGAAGTTTTAGCATCTGACATCACTTGCTTAGCAACAGATCAGACTCTTGCATTAAGCGTATTCTGAATCTTACAGGACTGGTGGACAACAATGACGTCAAACTGCAGCAAAATAGGAAAAAAACTGCTGGAAGGTTTGATGGCTATCATGGCGGCTGTACAAGTTGTTGTCTGTGCTATGCTAGTAAGATTTTGCGAAATTTCCGTACTGCCATCTTGTTCAAAGAAAAGAGAGCATAAACAATTTATTTTTCGAACCGGTAGTAATAACTGGTGCGTTGACATGTTTGCTCATAAGCCATTAACATATTTTTTTCACGTTGTGCTCATTACAAACAATACATCAGAACCAAAGCAGAACACAGTGCCATGACACAACAGTGCACGATGTCATTTGTCTGCTAATTCCCGCCCTATACAAGAACCAATCAGATTCACTGATGGATCTGCCACCACCTCTGCAAGCTGATGGAACCGGTGCGACACCGTTGGAGCATCAGTGACGTTATCGTTGAAATTCGGAACACCGTGATGCTATCAGATTGCTCAGCGCTGAGATTTGGAATACGCTCATTGAATGGCATTTGCTAGAGAAAGAGACTTACTTGCATGCATTATATTTATTACGTCTCTCATCTTAGACCCATACTAATGGCTCTCCAATGAACTAGTTTAAAGGAAACATTGTAAATAAATTGCATTGCACATAAATTGTATTACATTTGACTCATCATATCCACATTCTTTATAAATAAGAACTAAGAATTCCTTAAAAATCTAAATCACATTATCACAATAACACCCAACTGAAAACATAAAAGTTTTACGCAATTATGGTGATCCTGTGAATCTACTGTCACTCTTCAAGGAAATAACCAAAAATTGAGAATAGTGTGGTGTGGATCTGAACGTAGGATTTTACCTTTTTTCATCGTTATTTATGAACAAAGTAATCTTCATATGCAGTAAATATACAGCATAATATTGAAGATAATATTTTCTCATCTGGTAGCCTCATTTCAGATTTTTGTAACCTAAAAATCCATCAACTTTGGCTGGTTTGAACAACTCCAAAGGCAATTAATAACTAGATTGGTAATGTCAAGCTCGAATGTCATCACAAACCACGTGGTGCATTCTAAAGAGTTGGGATAGATAGGTTTATTGCAGTATAGACAATAGATTCGAACCAAATTGAGTGAGTAGGTATTAAGATGTAGTCATAGTGTTTGGTCTGTATACTGTTCGCCCAACAAATAGAGAGACCTAGTTAGGAATAGAAGTACAAGTTCCCTCAGTCCCTTTCATCTTTTCTCCACTCAGTAATGACAGCTTTGGTCAACTTCTTTCACTCCTACATATTACTAGAAGTTATACAAAGTTAGATAGTAAGATACATTATTGTTTGTCTAAAAAATAAAGATACCCAATGATAGGTTTGGGTAGTTTGGAAATGCGAAGTGGTTTTTTTGCGAACAGGCTGCTGAAAGCTATAGAGAGGAAGAAATACGAGTAGCTGGAGATATTACTTAAAAAGTGACATCTGTTTCAAGAATGATTGGTCAGGGCTATACAATATTGTAAGAAAAACAACAATCTCCTTGATGTAAGATCTTCTAATTACGTGATAAACAAAATGCAGATACTTCTTATATTAGTATCATTGATTGGGTTCCCTGCTAACCCTGGTCGGATGATTGATATGATTGCCCCTGTATCTACTAACCACTTAGTCACCTTTGGTACTTTATATTGGTGTTAAATGTTTAGCAATATTAACCAAATTGTTTTAGCATGTAATAAAGAATCTAGAGTGTCTGAAAGAGAGAATTACAACATTGACTGCTTGAGGAACCTATGTTATACAGCTTAAAGTTACAATTTGACAAAATAAAATTGCTGACTTCAACAATTTTTCTGACATTTTAAAACTACAAATAGTGAACGTGTACCTACACCATTTTTTGGATGTAGAATCCCAAAGTGATACTCCAGTGCCTGCCCTGTACAGTGCAATTGTAGACAAGTGCGTAAAAATGGTCTGTATCTCAAAATGGAACATTTCAAGATTAGTGCTGCTTTTCTTTGCTGCAAGGGATATTAACATTTATGGGTGGTCTATCAACAGGAAGTATCGTGGTGGTTAAATATATTCCATCAAAGTTCTTGTCTTCATTGCTGTGGTCTTATAGCATTCTTAAAACATTTTTTTTTTCTTTTTTATTATTTTCTTTTTTTATAAAATGTGGGTTAGACTGTTTTTCCTCACATGTCTTCAATTTATCTGCATTGATTTTGGCAGTAACAGCTGTGATTCTCCAGCTTATGTCTTCCAGGTCAGCTATCCAAGTGTTGTAATTGAAGTTCTTGATCAACCCTACAAGAAAAAGTCATTGGGTATTATTTCGAGTGACGGTGATAATATGGCACCACCCAAACCCCAGTTAACTAATTAGAACATTTCTCGTTCTGAAACTCACGAATAATCAAAACCCAATGTGGTGGAGCACCATCTTGCTACATGTATCAGGTTTCAGCTTTTCTAGCTGTGGACAGGTGAATTCATTGAGTAATGTCTAGGTGAATGTTGGCATTTACAATTGGTTCATGGGGGGGGAGCATTTTGTTTATTAACATATCCTGATACATGGGATTTATTTGGAAAATATTCTTTCAAGAAACGTATTGTCTTATTCCAGCTGGTGAACCACAGCCCATGAGAGCAAATTCGGTAGGGGCAACCATATTATTTTATGTGATTTTGTGTGTGGTTTTCAATTTATAATTAAGCTTTTTTTTTAAATACATCATGAATAGTGAGCAAGGCATCTATACCATACACATAGCGTAATTCCCTCCCTTTCTTCCTATGAAATTTTCGGCCGAAAACACCAGAGAGGGAATTATGTCAGTATATTTTCCAAAGGGTGTATAAAGTAGTCTTAAGTGTTTATAAACGTAAATATAATTTTTCATTCAATTTCATGAAGGATCTGGCGGGAAAAGTGAGGATAAAAAAGATACATAAACAAATAAATATACAAGACAAAAAGAATATTATAAATTACTACAGGTAACTTAAATAAATACATCTATTTCAAATGAAAACATGTTGCATACCTAAGTTCCTTTAAAACAGTTGAATGTACAGTGTTGAGTCACAGACAGTAACCATTTATATTTTCTTCCCCTCCCATTGTCATAACTTTCATTGGTACCATCACTATTTTCACACACATCTGATTTAGATAAGACATCATCTTGTTCATTTTCACTGTTCGACAATCTATCATCCTTGGACCCATTAATAGCACAAGATATTCCATTTTTTTTTTTTTTTTTTTTTTTTTTTTAAGCTTTTGTTAGTAACTTCCTCAGTGAACAGCCAGTACTCACAAATTGTCAGCTTCTAAGGGTACCTGTAGTGAGTTAGAAAGAGAAACAACTTAGTTGAGTCAGGTACAGGTCTATTGTTAGGAGGTCATTGACTCTGGGCCTTTATGTTCGAAAATTTACAGGATGCGAAACAGATGCTATAGAAAACTTTCAACCACAAACTTTTGGAAAGGAATTCCAATATCCTTTGAGGAGAGGAAAATATGTAGTATTTAATTTAATTTCAATATTTTGAATAACAAATCTTGGGCATGGGGTAATTACGTGAGGCAGGGGGTTATGTTATGAAATACAGTAATTCACATGCTGATGTTCATGTAGACTTGCACGGACTGTGAAGGAACAACTTTCACACTCGTTCAACATTTTAATCTAACTTCCATGTTGCCAGTAACCTTCGTCAACACTTCCAGCAGTCATAAATTTTTCGTATCGAACATACATAGATGGTTGGTCTTGATTTTTATATTCAGTTATGCTGCACACTATGAACTTCGTAGAACTGCTACTGCTGTACCCAGCTTTATTTTGAGTGAATCACTTAATGCATTGCATCTTCTCTTGTACATGGCTACTCATTGTTACAGAAAACAGGCTTCTTGACAGACAATCGCCAGGTAGTAGCAAATGCAAGCTGCATGTGATCATGAGTGTCATCTAGCATTTTTTTTTAATTCTCTTTCATATGAAACCTGCACTGCAATTCTGTAATGTACGGTTAAATTTTTATTGATTATTAAAATCGTAAAGATTTTTTTAGATTCATGATGTATTTTCATCTGGGGATAGGGTGACCAACTTCTGATCACAAAAATATGGGAGACTTGGTCACGGAAAATTTTAGCACAGGTCTTTGAGATGTGAAGCCAGAATTCAATGATGGAATGGTTTATATTTATAATGTAAAACTATTAATTTAATTATAATACGAATATGATTTAGGTCACAATATTGAGCACAATAATATTTCAAAATATGCATATTTCTCAATTTTAACTTATATTTGCCAACAAAATACTAGAGAACATTTAATTTTGTCCTATCTTATCTTGTTCTTTGCAAAGCACATTCAAGACTGATGTGAGAGTCATTCATAAGAAGTGGCAATGTCGTATCACTTTAGACATAATACACCCACAGTCATTTATATGCTTTTCTTGCACTCCTTGAAGATGAACTCAGAGGTTGTGATAATTTCGTTATCTTAAGCACATTCTCTGTTATTAAGATCTAGAGTTGTTGATTATAGACCATTGGCGAAGCTAAGGTGTAAATACAGGATAGACTAAAAAAGAATCTGCTTACTTTATATCTTTTTATACAGCAGATGTTTCTCGACTTTTCAAAAATTTTTTGTGACACAGACTCCACAAGAAGGTGATCACAACCCCCAAACACAATACAGATATCGCAATATAACTTAATTGTCTTAGAGCATCCTGTTACCCAAGGATATTTCTTATACCACTAAAATTGAAAATTTCTATTTTGTCTTCCTCCATCCGGTATTTTAATATGTAAATGTAATGCCGATCACCTATCTCTGTAAGTTCATTTTGTTTCATATACCTAACTTGAAAACGGTTTCTCTTTTAATTCTTCAAATAATGGGCTCAATGTTCTCTCAGTTTAAGTCATTTTACACAAAATTAGACACATGTGCATGCACTTTTGATTGAACTAACACTCAGCAATGCAGCACATTCACAGAAGATGAACACAGCATGGCATATTATATCACTGTTGAGGCTAACCCCATGTCCTGTTAGTAAGTTGTAGCAAATCGATACCTGCTACTCCCTGGCCTTCCCTCAAGCTTGCGAGGCCATTGCATGTCACTACGAGGCTTTTGCCACAAGCCTCTTGCAGTGTAATGACTGCCAACAGTGAATTTAATATATGGAAGGATTGGAGTGAAACCAAGTGTTATGATACATCGTTAGTATGAACTTATACAGTTCCTAGATATAATAACTCAAATTTTTTGGATAGGCTAAACCTCAAAAGCCTCTTAGGAACTTCGCTACTGAAATGAAGACGAGTTTAAGTTGTATTTTGATTTATGTAATCTACAAAATCGCTCCTCCCTCAGAGTTCAGCAGTAAGTTGCTTGTAATTTGTAACGTGATATTTGCATTGAGAGAAATCGAGTGGTAAACAGAGCATGGTTTCTGTTATAATGTTGGTAACTTAAACTGCGAAAATTTCCCGCAGTTTCGAAACTCGTCTTACGTTACAGTCATGTTGCGCAGTCCATCTTGAACAGACCCATGCACGTTTTGCCCGTATGAGCTTTCTCTCGCCCTGCTGGCAAGGTGAGTCCATAGTTCTGCTCTCGGAAACAAGCTCCCCACACCAATGGCGTATATTGTACTGTAGAATTTTATGACATGAAGTGTTTTAAAGTTCAGGGAGTAATTATAATACAGAAACTATAATATTGTCATTAATTACAAATGTTATCAAAGCAGTGACGCGTTTTAATGCTAAATTCTTAACTAAAAAATATTAAAATGCATTTCAAGCATATCTCTGCTCATAAACCAACTTTTACATTTCTTTAGCAAAACATATTTCTGAGTTTCACAGTGCTGTGTGACATGGCAACAGACTGATACATTTTCATTAGATTAGGACAAAATTCTTCTGCAGACATTATTAAACATTCTTTAACGATATCTCCTTCAGCAACATTTTGAGAGGTCTTGCTAAATGTAAACATATTCAGTAACAACTGATAAGCTGGCTCGTTGTTTCTCTAAAAGCAAAATATATTTAAAATGTAATAGGTAATGATGACAGTGATAATAATAGTAATAATAATAATAATAATAATAATAATAATAATAATAATAATCTCAATTTCACTTCTTTCGTGGTGTAATTTTATCCATGTTCGCTGTGACCAAATATCGCCCCTATCAGTTATTTTAAACTAATTCAGACCTCTTTTTGTAGCAGTGCTTCTTTGAGTTCATTTATTAATTTTATTTGCTATTTACCTAGTCATAATGTTGTTGGCTGTGATATATGGAATAATGTTTCATAAGATTGAATATCTTTCACTGATTTAAATTCTTCGCACATATTAAAATATTTTGCACTTCCTTCAAATTCAATAAAGAACATTTCTTCCCAACCACACTTAAAAATAAGTTTTCTTCATCTGTACACTTGTAGGTTATTGATGTAGAGGTTAATGCTGTAACTCCATTGGTATCTTGGCAGCTGATGTCACATGAAGCAGCTTGGCAACTTGCCACATGGTGCTGTTGGTGCTTAATTCGACTATGGACTAGAGAGACTTTAGGAATTTCTCTGAAAATGAATTACTCAAGATAATGGGACCTATTTTAACTTATTTCTCATTTTATTTTACATTTTGTCGATTGTTGACAGGCAGACATGTTTAAAATAACGATGAGTAAGTCACGTAGTTCTCAGCTCGCTCCATTTTTTTTTTAGAGTTTTTTAGAGTTCAGCAGTAAGTTGCCGAGCCTGTAAGTGGTAACATGTTGTTTGTGTCGCGAGAATTTGAGAGTTAAATAAAATGTCGTTTCGGTTACATTGTTGATAACTTGAACTGGAAAAATTTCCCGCAGTTATGGAACTCTCCTCACTGCGCTGCCCCCCTCCTCAGAGCCCGTAGCCTAGTGACTAATTCGTCACTAATAATGGGTGGGGCAGGGACAGATCAAGCTACGGGAATGGAGTCAGATGGACAGAAAGGAAGAAAGAAGAAAGAGATAGAAAAAAGGGAGTTAATATAAGGGAGAACACATAGATAAATGGCTTTCATTTTTAACTTTTAGTTCCATTTTATAAAATTGTTACATTGGAATTTTTTCCAGCAGTTTTCTGAGGTCAGTTTAGAAAAATAAATTATTATGTTTGTTCTTAAAAATCCTTTATTATTTTGGACTTTTACAATATTAATAATTTTTCTGGCAGTGAACTCTTTCTTAGTAAATGGTTCCAATATTTATAAAGTGGGGCCCAGTTGTATTCTGCTACTGAGAACCGAAGTTAGAAAGTCAATACAAGTGATTAAATTGTTAATTTTTCCAAAATGTCTGGTACAATAAAAGTGATTTACATAAATATTACAGAGCTCATGGTTTCCTGTTCCTGAAATGATTTCCCCCGTTCCTTTGGCTTACAAGAATCCTGTATTCCTTCCAAGCTTCAAAATTAGAAGTTGATATATCAGTTTTAATGCATGGCAGTGTATTAGAGAATAATGCTTGAGAAGGGAATTGAATTTGACTGTGATATCAGAATAAACTCTCAGCTAATATATTCAGTAGGAACTCTATAGTTCTGTAATCAGCATGAGCTGTGCTGCACTAGAAACCGGGACCGGTCAGCAGCTTGCTGCAAATAATTTTTTACTTTAATTTTTATGAAATTTGGAGTGCTGTAACTTGCATGGAAATATGCATTGCTTTTCTTTCTAGATAAATTATAGCGTCTTACATTATGAAAACTGCTACTACATTTAACAAATAATAACCTGTTTTTTGTAATTGTCAATGTTGATTCACTTGCAAGGGCCTTAAAATTTCCAAAATACACCACTCGAATTATTAAATTGATGTATTACCCACATTCTCATAAAGTGCGGTCTGCCTTACATTCGGTAGTACATTTACAATAACTTTCGAAATCTCTCAGATACAGAATGAAAATCATAGCTGTGAAGTATATACAGTACAGTAAGAATCTGAACTTTGGAATGTTTAATGGTGTGCAATAATTTTGAAATAAATAGAAATATATAAAAAAAAATAGACATAAAACTTCTATGGATGATTTCTTCAGCCTACAACTTTTAAGCTTTGATAATGAAAATTACATTCATAGCACCTGTATATTTTGCAGTTGAAAGGAATTCTTTGTTAAGTTTCTGATTGTTCATCATTATTCGTGTAACAATGAACGCGAATGTGAGTAAATTCGGCTGGTACATAGTAATATTACAAAATCAATATATTCGATTTATACATAGTTACCATTTTAAAAACTTAAATTCTTAGGGTAGGCCCATGGATGTGAATTATTGTAGTGAATATTTATATCATGTACAACTTACAAAATTAAAATTTTCTTTCTTAATTGTGTTCATTTAAGAGTATGAATTCGTGGCTACTAGATTATGTGCCCATATAATTGTATATTATTAGCTGTAAATGAGATATATACATGCATGAAATTGAGATTTATAGGAATCACAAATTTCTTTCTATGAAATCATATTTTATTAATTTACTATAACTAAAAAAAAAATCTTATAGAGAGAAAATATTCATATTATAGTATATTGATACCTGAATTTGTAGTAAAATAATTATGTTGAACAGCTTTTAAGTCTGTGCCAAAAATATCTGAAACCTGCAGCTAAAGTCAACGTAAAAAAATACCATTGAAATAATCAGATTTTGTTTCTATTTTGCTTGTTATTTTTTTTTCTTCTAAAAATATTACGTTGATTAAAATATATTTGAAAATTATTCCAATTAGTTTACAGTTATGAATTACAAATTTATAACTAGGCCTACATTAATATAAACATTTTATAACAATTTTTTAAGATTGAAAAAATTTGTTAACATCTTTTAATCTTTGATGGACTTTCCTTATTTTATATTTTAATCAGGTATTACGAAATACATACAGTTAAAGGAAGTGATGATAATATTGAAATATACGTACATAGAATGTCTGAATCTTAATTTGAAAGTTGCGATGCTATAGGGATTATCTTTCAAGTTTATGTTAGAAATTAGTTAACGTAATTAATTCAATCTGTTTTCTTATCTTGAAATTAAATCCTGACTGGCCGGTGTGATTGCCAACTATATGTATAGATTATGGCAAACTTGATCTTTTCACATTTTACAGTTCAATAATACAGTGAATATAGACGTTTAATTTGTAATATCATAATTCTAGTGTTTATGTAAATGGGGTGGGTAGTCCAACCACAGGCATAAGATGAGAAATTTGTAAGTTTTACTTTAATGTTTCCTTCCTAATTAAAACATGTAGGATGAATTTATTGTGTAATTATTTTACAATTCATCATTACATCCTGTTACCTATTCTTTCCTGCAAGCCTTGTCCTAGTTTCATTTTTAGAAAATAACTATCATACTCTTTCTTAGTTTTCGTCTCTGATATTATCCTGAGTAATCATGCTTCATTACAAGTCGTAAAATACTTCAATGTATTTTTTAAATTTATTGCATTATTGGTTTTTTTCTAGAAAATGGATTAATAGAGAGGAAAATTCTAGTATATTGTTGTATAATTATATTTTCTGTGCAGTGATCAACAGGTTTGTAGATTCGTATAATTATATAATTTTTAAAATTTGAGATAGTTAAAATAGCCATCAGGCTCTTTTCTGCAACAGTATCTTTTAGTACATTTTAAACTGTTGTTTTAAAGATTGTGTCTTCGTCTGATATTGGAATAGTTTTGAGCAGTTTTCTGTCTGAGAAGTACCGATACTGGTGTAATATCAGGGAGTATATTTATTCTTGGGAAAGGTGATGTCACTGTCGTTAAGCTTCATACTTCGGTAATTTATTTTTATTTATTTATTTTTTAGTTGTCAAGGTCTTTCTCATAACAAGAATTGTGAAGTTTCATATTCAGTGCCATTACTACCTTAGGGGCCAGTTGTTTGATTAGCATTCTTATGCTTTATGGCCACACAATTAAACTTTTTCTCATTTGTTGAACTAAATTGGCGAAATGTTATGTGCATCAAAAATGCTTTCTTGAAAGTTATATTAAATACCTATAGTATATCTTAAACGGGATATTTCAAAAATAAAATGTTTGTACATTATACAGTCTTTGGTCTCAAAACTTCTACACATCTTACACTTACGTGGTCCGATGTTTTTGGATTTTTTCGCTATGGCGTTGATCTAAAAAGATCTAATGTTGCGACTCCATGATCAAGATAGGCAAAAGAAATACGATCATGTATGTTAGTTCCGTAACCAAGCTCTTGGTAATGGTCTTTTTTTTTATTTTTCTGTTGATGAAGCTGACACATACTTGTAGTTCCGAAACGTTGTAAGTTTTTACGTCTATTTATTTATTGAATATCCAAATTTATTGAACACTACTTTACCTTAAGTTATATTAGAGTTATTGAGATGGGCAGGGCATTAGCACGTATGGGCGAATCCAGAAATGCATATAGTGTGTTAATGCATATAGACCTTTGGGGAGGCTGAGACGTAGATGGGAAGATAATATTAAAATGGATTTGAGGGTGGTGGGATATGATGGTAGAGATTGGATTCATCTTGCTCAGGATAGGAACTGATGGCGGACTTATGTGAGGGCGGCAATGAACCTCCGGGTTCCTTAAAAGGAAGTAAGTAAGTAAGAGTTATAATTAAATACATATCTGTTACAATTACACAAAGGTTACTTACGAATACATAGGAGTAAAGTATATATATATATATATATATATAAATTACTTTCACGTGTTAATTTGAACTAAATTTAGAAATACCTTAGTTCAAATTAACACGTGAAAGTAATACACTTTATTCCTAAGTGGTAAGTATTAAAAGTTGTGTAGTCAAGATGTAGGAATACATATTACTTATAACAGACAGACTTATTACATGCAAATACATAATTATGTACACACAGAAACATAAAAAGTAGATGTATTACATAAAAATTACATACATATGACATAAAAAGCAGACATATTACACAGAAATTACATATATGACAAAAACAGATACATTGCATAAGAAACAGACACATTACGTAGAAATTACACGCATATGACATACAAAAATCATACATATTCCCTAAAAATCACACATATATGAGAAACAATGCATATTGTATAGAAATTTTACGTCTATTGTATGGTATAGAAATCAAAATACCTCGCATCATGTTGAATACCGTGGAAGTATTAAATTATATTTAATCTAGCCCTTATCTTACATAGTGTCCCAGACTATTTCTAGCTCTGAAACCTCATGAGATTTTTACCATTGTTGCTGCTTATTGGACCTTGCTGAAAAAGAAAAATAGAATTTCTGTGTAACGAAGGATTATATTGAATTTCTAGATTTAGACTATGTAGGTGATTTAAATAAACCTTTAAGAGAGGCAAAATAATAATTTTATTGTTGTTGTTATTTAGTCAACTGTCCGAAGACAGTTTGAATCTCATAAGTGACATCAATAAGGCATCGCTCATGAGGCAACTAAGCCAGAGATAATGGGTTCCTTTCCCCCTCCTTTGCATACATCTCTGACTAGTAACTTATTACACTAATCAGACTTCAGATACAAAATTATTAAAGAATAAAAATATGTTTTAGGTGACTGCTTAAATTTTATTTCTTCTTATTCTTTCCCTTCTGCTGTAAATTTCAAGTTTGTTCAAGCTGGACTTAAAAATGTAGTCCTATTGTTGTCTTGCTTGCTTACATTATGTGTTCATTATGCCTGCTCTACATTCGCGAGCGTGGAAAGATAAAATATATGCACTATATAATTGAACCACTGAGTGTAAATTATTTCATTGTTATTGTTAACAGTTTGTTAACATTGATTCGAAATTGTGCTTGATTACTTTCCTTTGGTTTGACAAGAATGAATTGCAATCTACTACAATGTAGTAGCTAAGACTATCACTTTCTGTTGCCTCTTAAAATAGCTTATTCGATAAATTTTCTGCACGCTTTTTTCTATGAAAGTGTCGAGAGACAGAAAACTGGCACTGAAAGTAAATTTTTTTAGAATGAGTGCAGAAATAAATTTTCCACTCTTACTTTCCGCACGCTTGCTAATAAATGCATCTACAGAAAAAACTTTTATTTAATTAACATTACGGTATATTGATAATAATATTCGAGTGAAATGTTTCTACAGTGATCTACAAATTACTGGTGGTTAATATTAGTATTAATCGTAAATTCTTTGATTTAATTTTCATCACCATAATACCAGTACATTAATTTTGACACATTGTTGAAACTGTAATTACACAATGTACTTAATTAGAACTGTAGTTTACATCCTTAAAATATGCGTTTCGAGATAAAATATGAAGACTGTCATTTTGATATTTATACATTTTTTCCTCATATATTTAATTCTATCATATTTGTTGAAAAAATAGCTTGTAACATATTTTTGAAAATGGTAATTGCAAAATTCGTGTTATTGGAGCGCTTGTGAACATTTTGCATTGCCCTTTCCACACTTGTATTACAGTATATTATTTTAATTTCTCGTAGTATTACTAATTTTGGAGCTTATTTCACACGACAAGTTTTGAACTGCAAATCTAACCTCGTTAGAGACGTTAGTAGCGATTTTTCAGATAACAGATGTATCTTTAATCATTAATACTACTTAAAATTTGTATGGATTATATTTTGAGACCTTGACTTGGTCTGTTTCATCGATAGCCTCGATTTCGTGCAATTTCTTGAGCAACATATATATAATATTGTTGAATGTTTATAGAGTATTTATATTGGAATATTTGCGTATAAACCTTCTTCTCTACGATTTAAGCACTTTCTATTTTCCCATTGTACGAATTGTAAAGAAAAATTGTATTGCTACGAGAAATCATTTCTAGTTTTTGAAAATATACATTTTGAATAACTCATGAACGTGGAATAACAGTGGCTCTAGAACTGTTGTGCTGCGCACTGGACAGCATACCGAAATGCATAAGGAGAAAGTATGTGTAATTTGAGATGGCTATTTATACAAATTTATGCCTTGTATTCAGCATTTTCATTTTATTTATTGTATCCCATAGATCTGACATTTGCATTGGGACAAGTCAAGAGTTATACAATATTTTACTGACATGAGTTGAGGCATATCACGCAAGCTAATGATATAGAGACATTATTATTACTACACTTTACGTTAAAGAATACTGTATTTCACCATTTGCTTAGGGACTTTTGTCAGTCTGTGAGTACAGTTCAGTGGATTGAGGTGGAACCTGTATGGTTTATAGCAGAGTTTTTATTTTGTGGCTTCCTTTATTTCATATATTTGCTTTGGATTTTCCATTAACTTGTTTATTTTACAAAATACTTCGTGAGGAGAAATAAATTGTTTAAACCCAGCTATAAGACATAACACGGGGTAACTTTGAAACGTTTCGACTATATTAAAAAAAAGAAGGAACTATTTGATTTTTTCTTGTAATAAAAAATGGCTACTTTACAGTTTAAGGGGTTAATTTATGACATTTATTGACATAATAGAAATAGTAACCCAGTCAGTTAAAAAGAGAATGAATGGAGTTTCAAAGACACCCTATATGATGGGTTTACTTTGAAACCCACTTTGATAACCAACAAAATGCAGGATTTTAACCTTGAAAGATCCATTCTCGCCCCACAGTGAAATCTGTTTGTCACTTCTCAAGTTATAGTAGTTTAACTTTATTTCTGCATGGGATGACTTAGAAACATCTTAAATACCATTATGGGAGAAGGTATATGTTTTTTATGTTTAATTTGAACTTAATATAATTAGGAACATGGTTTTACACTAACTGACTGCGCTATAAACATATAACCTAATTACAAGAAATAGAAAATAATAAAAAATACAAATATCAAACATATAAACAACAGAATAAATCCTGACAATGTTATGATTATATTGGTAGTTTCTCTTAGCTCAAGCACTCCATGACATGAATGTGTCCAGAACTTTTCACTGCTGGATCTGGTATAATAGCTATAATGTCATCACCATCCATTGTGAAAACATGTTCTACAATCCTGAACACTCTTTTTCCATTGTCGATAGACTTTAGTCCCACCACTTTACATTCACCATTCCCTACAAATATTCTGAATCACTGCCAGTTACTGGAAGTTCACTGTTTTACGTTTACCAGCCTTGAGGAGTTCTATTAAATCGGGCTCATTGGCTGCAACATGGCTGGGAGCAACATGGTACTCCTTTAGGACCATTTTCAGTCCACTTATCCCACAGATATTCAGACTTGTAGTGATATATGGCGGTAAGAGGACACCTGAAGCTGAACCACACATCAAAATAATGGTGGCTGACTTGGAGTGGTTCATTATCTTTTCAGGATATTTTATTCTTCATCGATATAAAACTTTCATTTTTCCCGGGTCATCAGAAACATTTGTTTCATTATAGTTGAAAATGTGTGTCTCTGGAATACTATCTAGTGTAACAGAGAGGTTATCAAAATATACTCTGATAACATTTTCTCTTACACTTGCTCTAGCCTTGGAAATGTTCGATGCTGTTCTTTTCCCCAAAGAATTCTTGTGTTCCCTTAACAGTCTGTATGTCCAGTCCCACCCTGGTACATACATTGTTGCTGAACTTGCTAACATCTTCTTGTTTGCCTAAATGACTTTTGACAAACTTTTGAACGTCAAGAATAGTTAGAGGAAACCCCCAGTCAGCACTTTTATTGATGGCTTGTACAATGGTTATTTTTCTCTTAGTTCATGAAAACCACTGACTGGACGGTGATGCTTCCAATGAAATTTGTTGTGAACAGTCCCTATAGGAATCTTATACCATATAGAAGCTTTTTAGTGACAATTTCCCTTCTGAAATTTTCCTCAGAGCCTCATTCAGGTCGTCCTCAGTGTAATTCTTATAGTTCCTACTGCCTAATGATTTCTTATATGAATGAGGCATTCTTTTATCAGGTTAAGTCCAAATTCTACACAAATTGCGCAAAAGATATAACCTATATTTAGTTAACATATCAAATTAATGTAAAGTAAAGAAACTAATAGAGTTCATCGCTGAAAGCAGCTCAGGGGCTTCAAAGTCACTCCGAGCATATAAAATGGTTGCCACAGATTAAATACTGAAGCCAGCTAAATAAAAAAATTATGAATACAATCTCAGAGGACCATAAAGAAATAATTTTACGTAAGAATTTTCGAGGAGCACTTACTTTGCTGTAGTTATCAATTTGAGGAAACACTTCTGTAAATTATTGTGTGTACATAATATGTGCTTACTAAGAACCAAGGATTATCTTTGCTGAAGCTTCTATGCAACCTACTGTAGAGTGCCAAAACTGCCCAGAATTGCCATTTATTAGCAAATAGTCTATGTATTATATTTATCATAAGGTTTCAACCCCCCCCCCCCCAAATTCAAAGTCACCTCATCCTACAGTTGAGATTTAGATAAAATCGTTCTGTTGAAGTTATTTGTGACTTCTGGACATGATATAGGGGAAACTATGGAGATCTGACCCATTTTAAGTATTCTGTTTTTATTTTGTTAGGGAAATCTTGTAAAATCAAATTAATTATATTGTAATAATAATAATAATAATAATAATAATAATAATAATAATAATAATAATAATAATAATGATGATGATGTTTTATTTTCACTGGCAGAGTTAAGGCCATAAGGCCTTCTCTTCCACTCAACCAGCCTTAATCAATACAATACATATTTAAATTACGAATATTTACACTACACTTAAAAGGTTCTCCAGCAATATTCTTCGGTTAAGTTTTAACGACTAGTAGACTACATATTTATTTAAATTTAGATAAACCTATAAGGTAAAGTAGTAACTTAGTTTATGAGCTAATTTAATTCAATCAATTATAATTAATTTGAGATTTGAGATAGCTAGTAGGATAGAGAAAGCATTGGGTGACTTGTAGTCATTTTAGTAGCTGCCTACTATGAACCTATATCTGTAAATATTTATTTTTATAAACTAATGCATAGCTGGTCAAAACTCTCCAGCTAAGGGAAGTTTGACCCATAGGTAATGGGAGGTTTGATCCACGTAAAAAAAAACCTTATATATATTATGTGACAATTTCTACATATAGTAAATACAGATAAACTTGAAATGAGTTATCTAATATAAAAGTAATACATAACTGAATTATAAAAACAAATTGCTATTTCTTTTGTCTTTGAAAAAAAATTCACTCAGAGTTGTCAGATTAAATGCTGTGTGTTAGCCTGTTCTTTTTCTCCTCTCATTTCCCTGGTACCTTTTCACCGCTATCTACTGCGTATTCCTAGGAGAATTATAGAATTTCTTTTGGTATTTGTTCATAATTCAATTTGGATGTAACAATTAAATAATTTTCGAGCTCGGGATTATCATATGCCGAAAGAGTTAACTTCGAACTGGATTGATGTGGATTTAGTTTTGATTTGTTGCGGACGTACATTGAGGATGATGTTAGCAAATGTTTTGTGAAGACGATTTTTGATTTTGAATCATGTATTGAAATTTAGTATCTCCTTACTATTTAATATATTATTTTTACTTGTATTTAACGATGCTTTATCAACTATTACGTTATTTAGTGTCGATGGAAATGATGGCGAGATATTTCGCGAGATGAGGCCTAGAATTCTCCACGGAATTACCCGATATTCGCTTTACAGTTTGGGAAAACCCAGGAAAGAAATCCGATCATGTAATCAGCCTGAGCGGAAATCGAACCCACACTCGCGTGCAGCTCCGGATCAGCAGAGAAACACACTACTATCTGAACTACGCTGTGACTCTCACTATTTAGACTAGAGGTTCCCTATGTCTCTAAAAACTTGTAAGGGTCGCTGTTCTCTGACTGTGAAAGTCTTATATTTTAAAATTTAAACCCTGTAAGGTGAACTAAAAAGTAGATGGAAGTATGTCAAGTAGGGAGCGACAGGTATGTAGTTGATGGCGATAACTGGAATTGGATACTTTAAAGTAGAATGGTGCAAAGTGCCAAAATGAAACACTGGAGATAAGATAAAAAAAATGTAGCTATAAGAATAATTGTACACATATTTGTCATGTTTTTTCTTACTGATAGAAAACAGCAATAGTATAGTGTTTACTCATTAATAATTGTGGTATGTAAATACATTATTTCTCCATATTTAATTATATAACACAGATTGTGAAAAGGGTTAAGTAATGGGTACAGTTGCAGTAGAATGATGCAAAGTCCAATACCTATTTTTTCCTATTCTGGAGCAATTTTTACTCATAGATCTGCTTATAGAACTCCTATGCTCCTTATTTGGAAGATAGGGAGTCATTGCTAGTAGATCCCCCTTCTTTTTTTCAGTAATTTCCTATTTTATGCTTTAACTTGAAACAATGCTGACTGCAAATCTTTCACGTTTTTTTTTTTTTTTTTCCTTTTTAAGCACTTTAATGGTAATGCATTGCTTCATTATCATGGGACTATTTCACAGAAACACTACCTGCTTTACTAACATCACACTGAATGCAACATGTCTTAGAAATATTCAAGTTCTTGATGGAAATTAGTTGATCAGCAACATCTTGCATATTAAGGAAATATGACTCTAGCATTGAAACGGTTTGAAATGGTTTTACAACTTTAGAGTCTTGTACGATTTTAAGCAGGTCACTAGGAATGAAGGCTTTTGTCACTTTCTGTCGTTTTTCAATCAAAGAGAAATCAGAATCGCATTGCAAGAAACTGTGGCTGCTGGGAAAGAAACGTTGTTCTATGTGCCCAAATATACCAATGGCAACTAAAAAGAGACACATGAAAACCATTACACGATTTTTGTTTTCAGCTGCACAGCTATCAGATTCTTCTTATTTGTTATGTCCATATTCATCAGTTTTAGTACACACGAGGCAATCTCATTGGCACCTCTACTCGCAATGCTTTCATCCCACATACACATGTAAGACTGGATTTTATCACATACACAAACTCCAAAGTTATAACGTGAAAGCTGACATCTGTAAAATATTTCGCTGTGTGTAAGTTTGGGCACAAACATGACCTGTTGAAGGTCCATTGCATTCTATGATGCAGCTCAATAGAGCTCTTACCGTCTGAAACTGCATGGTGCTGGCAACGTAACATCTAAATATCTCGCTTATGAAACATAAGTGGATGTAGCCTCTTTCATACATCATCCTCCTAGGCACATTGCACTTTTCTGCATAATAATTTCGTTTTCTATGATTTTGGCACTTTGCACCTTTCTACTTTAAAGTATCCAATTATACCTTTAGCCAAATACACTGACCATACTTTTTACGATTTTACTTCTGAATTAGTGAGACTTATACAGTGAGGTAAGCGTATGATCTCAAATGGAATGGTGATTAGTTGATTCCCTTCCCATTCTTTTCGCTGTTCTAGCAGCGTGTAGTCTGCATTCTGTCCAAGGTTATTGATCTTAAATGCGTGCGATGCTTTCTGTTGAGAGTGAAATCTGTAAATACTCCTGGAATACTGGAGAAATTAAAACATTATATACGTTTGGAAACTGAAAAAATCTTATTCACAACCAAATATTCGATGAAGCCTGATATGTCAGTATATTTGTTTTTTAACTGACATATTGAAGAACCCCGTATATCAAATTCTGGAATAATTTGACTAGTATTTTTATTTGTATTTATTGCTACGTACTACAATACAAAATTAATACACAGAATAAACATGGAACACATCCGTCTGAGCAAGCTTGTTCAGGGGAGTTCCTGTAATAACAAGTGTATAGGTACTAAACTGCAATGTAACAAGAATTCAATAAAATTATAAAATTTAATACAATAACTACAAAACAGGAATTATTGAGATAAAAATCAGAGAATAAAATCAAGAACAGAATGTAAGTTTGAATGAATAATTTTTTTTAGTTGGTTATTTAACGATGCTGTATCAACTACGAGGTTATTTAGCGTAGATGAGATTGGTGATAGCGAGATGGTATTTGGCGAGATGAGGCCGAGGATTCGCCATAGATTACCTGGCATTCACCTTACAGTTGGGGAAAATCTCGGAAAAAACCCAACCAGGTAATCAGCCCAAGCGGGGATCGAACCCGCGCCCGAACGTAACTTCAGACCGGCAGGCGAACGCCTTAAACTGACTGAGCTACGCCGGTGGCTGAATGAATAAATGTGTTGATATTAAGAAAAAGAAAAAAGAAAAAAAAAATACATGAATATTAAACAATTTCTTAATTTTATTCTCAAATTTATTAGTATTAAATTTACCTAGGTCTAGATTTATTGTTAATATGGAGTTGTATAACTTTGGTCTGTAACTCTGGCTGTGATTTAATCCAGCGGTTGTGTATCTAATATTTAGGTTCAACTATAGGTCATTTCGAGATTATAATGAATAAGAGAATGCAGCATTCATTGAAGTTTAAGTATATTTGTAACTGACAGATCTTTGACATTGTTATATCAATAAGTGTAAAAAAATTAAAATTCTTACTTTTATTATTTTTCTTATAGCCTACTTAGTGTTATATTTTTATATCTATTGTCTGTTTCTTTCCTCTGTTAATGAACTACAAAACCTGTCACCTATTCCGGCCTTTAATTTATTTAAAAATATGTTAATTTGCGTTTGAAAACTTGTTTACATCACTCAGCAAGAACAGAGATATTTGCTATTAACTATATTTGATTTGTACAACTCATCATTACCTTAGCCAGTGGTTGGGCCTGCACACTCTGATATAAAACCTAAACACATATTTGTTGTCTAATAAGAGAATAGATCTGGTAGCTGAGGTAAACCAGAGGCTGGTTGGTGGTGGTGTTCACAGGTGGTGGTGATGGTGGAGGAGTAGGCGGGGAAGATGACTCCGAGTTGACCTTCCTGAATGCAATCTCTCTTCCTTATCACTATCCACGACAATGTCCGTATTGCCCCCGTGTTCTCAGTCACTCAGGAAACTGGAAGAAACATGTAGCCACAATACACGGTAACCAAGAACGTAATATCCCGTGCTGGATGTGTGAAGGTCGCTTCAGGACATCGGAATATCTGCAGAAACACCTGGTGCGAGTTCACAAAGTGCCATGCACGCGTGGCAGGAGATCTAGCAAGCATCAGACCTGAGGGCAATGTTTAGCATTTATTTAAATGTATGTTATTTTGAAAAGTGATAAACTTTTTAAATTTAAAATGAGTTTTTGTTTCTTTATGGCAAATATGTGCAAGAAATAAGAAGAAATGAACAGTGGATCATCGAAAGAAAATGGGATCAAGTGATTTGAGATTCAGTGTGGAAGATGTTAATTATATGCAAGTAAATTAACTGAAACAAGCTAACCCTTTCAGTGGAAAAATGAATTTATATGCTGATTAACACGCATGGTTATTTGTAAGATTTTTATTATTTTAACTCTTCCTTGTCGGTAAGAAGCTGTGCATGTTGTAAAGATAACATCGTGTCACGTTGGACAGTTACTGATTTTCAGGATTTTTTTTTCTGAACTTATTTATGGAATTGTTTGAAGAGAATTTGAGAATTGATGCTAACCAACATAAGAAAAATTCAGCCATTAAATCTAATTAGATACTATGTGTCTGTGAAATTATTTGGTGGAGGATGTTGAAGGGAAGCTTTTTGTGTTTCGTTGGCTTATTGTGCTGTAATATATGTACATGAAAAGGTTCAAATCTGTTTATGAATTTTGAAACGTAGGTATCATGATTGTATTTGCAGTTTCAGATATTGAAATGTGTAAACATCTAGAATCATAGGAGAAGCTAATGAATTTGCAGTTTTATATTTTATATTTCAGTACTTTTCTATGATCAGTTGATACAAATATTGCCAATCACTTCATGTGAACTGTCAAACAAAGTAATATTCTCGGAGATACCTTCAGTGACTTGTTTATGTAAACTGAGCATTTGATATGAAAATTTGTAATTGGTTGTATCTGTGCAATTTCTTTGCATTTTTACTTTAGTTGATTAATAGTGTCATGATCCATTTCAAGATTAGAATTGGAACTAATCAGTCTGTTGAAAGATGAAAACATACGATATTTAATTTTTAGAAAGTAAAAATTTTTAAATTTTACAAAAAGAAGAATTTTACTGCGCATTTCAAAGACATGGACAAATTGCAGGATTTTTTAAATGTTTGTGTTTTATAGATAAATCACACACATTGACTTGTTTGTGCATTGTGCAGTAGGCATATTTCCTGCGACACTCATATATGTTACTTTAATTTTTTGCATTTTGAACAGACATTGGCTTTGAATGTCTGATTTGAACCATTTATCATTTTTTGAATTATAATGGCAAAAATAAGTTGTGTCCTAAAAAGTATTTTTAATCAAAATCTCTAAGTATACAGGGTGTTAAAAAAGTATCCAATATTTTAGGAGGTACTACTATGCATCAAAACAAGAAAATAATGTCTAATAAACATGAGTCCTTCAACACATACTTTCTGAGATAACACTTGTTCATAGCAGGTGCTCGATGTGACGTCCATTCCTAGCAGTGTATTCCTCTGCCCTTCAGCGTAAGGAATCACGCACTCTTTGAAATTGACCTGGTTATTCTTGATAACCAAAAATCTAGGGGATTTGGGTTTGGGGAACGAGCAGGCCAGTCAATCCAGCGGTCCTGAAATGTCAGTGTCCAGTGTTCACGCTCATTGCGGAAAAAATGTGCTGGTGTGCCATCATGCATGAACCACATCTGTAGTCTTTGCTGACATGGCACATACTCCAGCAATGTAGGCATTATGTTAATATGAAAGTCCTGATAACGAGCCCCAGTTAATCTCTATGGTAGCACGTATGGCCCTTAATCTATCACCAAGAACGCCTGCCCATAAGTTGTTTGAGAATCGGTGCTGATGCCTTATTTCTTCAACTTCAAGGGAATTTTCATCAGTCCACACATGCTGATTACGAAAATTCACAACACCATCTCTGCTGAACGCCGCTCATATCTGCAACCAGACTTTTGTTTTCAGTATTCCTTGCAACGAATCGGTATTCCATGCCTGGGTGTCAACTACGGTATGATTATCTGGTAGTCTGCTGTATTGTAGGGCAGAGAAATGCATTGCCTTAAATGGATGTTACATTGAGCACCTCCTTTGAATAAGTGTTCAGATCGCAGAAAGTATGTGTTGTAGGACCATTAGACTTTTTTTTCTTGTTTTGATGCATACGATCACCTCCTAAAATATTGGATACTTTTTTTTATCACCCTGTATATTTAGGTAGGTAGGTGGTTTATGAGGTCACGCCCAGTTCTCAATGTAACTTTCAGAGTATGTAGAAGTTAATTTGCGTTTGTTATTCCAACCCTGCTGCAGTGTTTACGAAATCATTGTATGTAAACAAATTCAAACAGTAGATTATAAAAGTTATTTTAATCGAGCAGACTGTGTCATGGGAAACGTTGCTACTTACAAATAAGTTTTTATCCCTCATGTGTGTTGATCAGGGTTGCCAGATTCTCTCGTCAAGAATCCAGGACTGGTGATGGTAGTACATACCTACACATTTGAATTAATTCAGTTTGCAGTACACTGATTTTATTTGTTTTATGTATTTCAACTGACTGTATAGGTTGTAAATTTTTAATATTGTTACAGTTTAGCTAGATCATGAAATTTCCTTTGAATTACTGATAAAGTCTGGAAAAATAATATAATATTACAGCCTGATCTATACAGAAAAAAATACACGATACAGTGTTTAAATCCTATCAATAATATGACAACTTCCAAAGCGAGTAAAGAATAAAGATACTGTATAATACCTAATACATACTATAGTATTATCATTTTTATTTCAATACAACCAGTTATAAGGTGCCAGACGGTGTTTACGACGTTGAACATACGTAGGTTGGACAGGATATTCAAAAAATTAATAAAGACTTTTAAACATAATTTTACAGAAATTAGCAATGAATTGTGTTTTTCCCCATCTTTTTGACATTCAGGAACAAATATAACTGTACCCAGGACAGAGGCCACACCATTAAAATCCACAACAATCCTGGGAAACCCAGGACGTCTGGCAATCCTGGTGTTGATATTTATAGCGAATTGTTAGTCAAACGGCTAGGACATCATCTTTCTATTGTACAGTTTTGAATTGAAATTCTGGTGAATTCAACTGGGATTCAGCAAAGTGATCTGAAACGTCAACACATTACTCATAGAAGTACATATTTGGCAAATGATGATAATATTCAAGTATATACTGTTACTAGGCTGCTTAAATAGTTCTTAGACATGGCCATAACCTTTATTTAGGAGCGAATTAAGTAACAACGAATAGCCTGTATTTCATTGTTTGAAGTGAAGTCTATTATGTTCGATTACAATCTGCCATCTTTCTGGCAGTAGTTAAATTTGGCGCTGAAGCACTCGTAATGCCGTATAGACCTCACCAATATAGGATTGAAGTGCTGTTTACGTAGAAAATGAAGTAACGATCGAGAACAGAAATGGTAAAAGATGCAGTGTTGGGCCTATTAGGAGGATGCTGTAAAAATCTCAAAACATTTCAGTTCTGCAATCTTGGCTTGTGTCAAAAGTTGTCAATAAGCTGGAACATTGCCATATTGGTAAAGTCGATGTCGGTTTATTAAAGAAGGAATGCTATTATACAAAAATATTCACCGTCAGTTATTGAGAATACAGCTCGTCAAGGAAAATACGAAAATTCAGAACAAGTTCGAAGTCAGTTATATTATAAAATTTTCACCAAACACGTGACATTGTTCTGTATCCAAAGAAATCTTGTTAAACTACGAGTTACACTTTTTGGTTACAGAATACCCACTATTTTCTTTAGTTTCTATTGCGTAACATGTTTAAGTTTCACTCACTTATGCTGTCTCTTTCAAAGTCAACGATTTTGGAGTAGGCTAACTGGCAGCAAATCGTCTGTCGTTCGGCTTATGATTTCATTAATTCGTATGAACCTTGTCAAGGGCCTTTACTGGTAAGCTGAAGCCTTTGCAAGTGACGAAAAACTGCAGATTGCGAAAGACCAAATGTTATTGACAGTGATCATGTGCTTGTAATGATCCTTAGGCCTCGGATTTCTATGACCTAAGAACTCTGGAAATATGCATGTATTTATGGCCTGAAAAAATACCAAGATATGATATAAAAACTAGGAAACAAACAAATTAAATATTAATATCCAAAAATTACTTACAATTTTTTTTACTCGCCATTCTACAAAATTGTTTTTCTGAATCTGAACTTCTTGTATTGACCATAGCGGACTGTTCAGCCTATAAACATAGAAGGCGGAAAAGAGGTGTGAAAAATGTCCAACGTGTGTCTTCTGCGTGGCTAATTTTTGTACAGGTATGTGAACAGGGTCACTGACTGTTTATGAATTACCACCTGGCAACAGCGGGGTTGGATCCTCATAAGGGTCACATATTTGGGAGGGATGAAGAGGGTGAAGGTGAGACTGACCAGCAACAATCTGGCCATATTCCTAGCATACGTTTGTCCTTTGTCTTTTGACAACTTACTGCTGGCTATCCAATTACATTCAAACTTTATAACCATAAAATATTTCTAAAGATAGGGAATCCAAAATAAATAACTAAACGCAAAAAACGCTATTATCGACATTATTTTTACTATTTTTTGGTGAAATATGACTTTATGCTACTGTAGAATATGGTAACATACATTTTTATTACTAATAAAAACTCATCGTGTTCAGAAAAGCTAGAAAAGTGTTTAATTTAACTTAAGTTTATAAAAAGTGACCAGGATAAAAATACGACATGTCATAGAAATCCGAGCCTAATAATCCTTCTTTCAATACAAGTCGCAGAGCCTTTCATTGTCAGATGGCTGCTCCGACCGATGTTTGTCTACCAGATTGATGTCACCTCCCTCATTGAAGCGCTTGAAAGAAATCGTTGGAGTACCTACTTCTATATGCCACTTCCTCACATTCAGTTTTACGGATTTTTTTTGGCAGATGCTTTTTACTTAATCATCTTCTCAGTAATGACGCAAAATATTCCTTATCTGTAGGCTATTTCTGTCATCACACATTCCGAACATAATATTCAAACATTATTTTATAACAAAAGAAACAGGAGACCACATTCATATAACAAACTGCGAATTAAATAATATAAATATAGTATTAGTGTTTCCCCAAGTTTCCCCAGACGAGTGATGGGATAGTACCAATTATAAGGGCCACAAACCGCTTCCTTCACAGTCCTGAAGTCCTTCATAATATAATTTTGTTCGTAAACTTCTCAACGTTTACGGAACAGGTCAGCCACCTGTAGAGAAGTATTGCAACTGGCTGCGTGTGCTCCCTTCTATTGAGAAGAAAGAGCATTAAAGGCAATCGCTGAAGAGCGGAAACGTCTAACAAAAAAATTAAAATTCAAACATTGGAGAAATTTGAGCTTATGTCAAACGATATGGTAGATTGACCATGTTTATTCAAAAGACATAGCACCATTGTCACGTTTGAGCGTGAACTCAGTGCGAATGGACTCTATCGTTTTCAATTAATTACATCATGTGACAAAACGTATCCCCTAGCGACCAGTTGTAGTGCAGTCAGCTGACGGTTTCTCACCATAGAGACTAGAGTTTGATCCTCGGCAGATCTGTAAGATTTGTGGTAGTTAAAGTGGCTTTGCAGGTATTCTCTGAATACTTCGATTATATATAGGACTCCATATTTTAAAATAGACATCAATTACATAAATAATACAATTGCAACGCCTCCTTTTCGGCCAGTCTTTTATTTTGTTTCGGTTTGCTTAGCCCATTAAAATAACGGCTATTTTGTTAGTGTGTTGTGTGTTGCACTGCACAGTGGGCCAGAACCAGGTAAAAATGGGACAAAAGTATAAAAATCACATATTCATAATTAGCTTTTTGATACTCTAAGACAGTCATCAGCAGAATTGTACTCACGATGGCATCAGGCAATGCAACCAGCAATACACATGACGTCGCATGGTTGTGGGTAGGGTTGAGGGCCCGCTCAGACATCAGTGGCGTGCAGCCATCACAAACTTCATATTTACTGTACCGTAACTTTCAAGGTGCCACAGAATTCTAAATTTATGTCACAAGTAGCCAATCTCAAGATAGCGAATAAACTTCCATATTTCAGCCGCGATCTTTGTTTTGATTTTTAAAGTTTCGATTTTGAAAAAAAAAAAAAAAATGTTTGCAACTGTAAGTGGAACCAAACATAGCCGCTATATTGGCGGCAAATAACCTAGGGAAGCATATTTTTCCGTAGATAGGATTTTAAATAAATTTAAACCACACAGTCTTTGCACCGTGTTTGTAAATATGTATCACTCTGTAAGTCTGCTACTACTTGCTGCATATCTGGCTTAACCTTGTTTATGTCTCTGATCAAAGGATTCGCAAAAAGTAAGAAATCATTTGCAATATTTTTAAAATCACCGAATCTCCGTTGTTAAATTTCTATTTTTAGATTTTGATAAGCATAATTATTTAAATTTGATTCAGAAATATGAGAAAGATTGTAAGCATGGGAAATAATGGAACTGTTTTTCCCTCATACTTGATTTCCAGATATTTATCATTGTAATGAATGATCGCACCATATCGTAAATATCTACTACGGTTTGCTATTGCCCTTCGTACTGCAGTTTGGATTTAAAATGTTCATAAATACCTGTGATGTTCTGATGCTCATTATGACATAGGCTACATTATAATGACGTTTAATATTGTGTTTATAAATGCCTTTTAAAACTTTCGAGCATAATAATATACTATTGTTTCCATAAGCGCAAGAAAGATACGACTCCCCATTCTTCTTTAAATAAGTTTCCTACCTTCGGACAGAGCCATGCTTACTAGCTATATGTTACGTCACTGGTAACTGCTGTACAATGTACCTGCAAAGGGTTGGTTGGGAGGGGAGATGTGTATTCCTTGCCTGCCCCTGCAACGTCACTTAGTAACAGGCATCGCGTTGACATTTCTGCCGAAAACGGGAGTGACCTTGAATCTATCATATGAACTTTATTTGTCTATTGTTGACTGCCCTGAATGTTACATTGGTGGCGACACATGTTAGATGAGCTGCATCAGCAAGTGTGGGAGTGTATAAGAGGTTGATTTTCTTACTGTAGACTGAAGATAATAGTGATATGATGGTAGCTATAAATACTTCAGACTGTGAGTTTCAATTTGCATATTAACCTTTTACAAAATAAGTAGACACTAATGAGATTATGCAGTTAATGTATAAGGTTATGTTTAGACTTTTAAGATGTCCTTCACGTTTCTTCACGCTGATTTCTTCTTTGAGCTATCAATCATATCTTACAGAGTATAAACTTGAAATCCCAGTTTGCCCTTTTTATGTAGGGAATCATTTGTCTGAAACGCGGTAATTTTCATTGCTATTGCAGGTGAGTGACGCTTTTCACGTGAGGAACTTCCTGAAGTGTTTCAGTCAAACAAAAATGAAAAAAGTGCATTTAAGATTTCATAATTTCAAAATTAGGAATAGATAATAATTATTCTGTTTTTTTTTTTTTTTTTTTTTTTTTTTTTTTTTTTTTTTTTTTTCCATATTGAAAGCTAAAATAGAGTCACATTACAGTAACTTTAATACAAGATGGCGAAAGTGCCATAGAATGAAAGAAAGATTGAAAAAAGTATGGTGATTGGTTCAGCAAGGAATTTGAAACCTTAGCACTTATAATAGATACTAATCTGTCAGAACACCAATATTCTATCCTGAGACTTGAAGCCAAATGTATAAATGCAGATTTATACCCATATTATAATGTACGCGAGGCTAAGTTTCAGTGCCATCCAGATGAAGATTTAATTACTATAACTGAAGTTAGCGCTGAAATAAGCTTACAAGGGTTGTTTGACCATACAGTTAAACGGATTGTTAGAAGTATAGAAATGATCCCCTCTCATTTTTTTGAATAGAATAACCTGACATTGTTTCGTAAAATGGGGTTGTGATGGGAGCTCAGGCTACAATTAATTTAAGCAGAAACGTACTGATGGAGACTCGTTTACTGATAGTGAAATCTTCTTAGTGTCATTTGTACCGCTATTACTGTATTGTGAGAAAGATTACAAAACAAACATTGTGTACTGGGAAAATCTACTACCATCTTAACTGAATATTGCAGGCCTATAAACATTAAACTCGAACATGAAACAAGTGGTCTGATAACAGAAGAAATTGACTGTAGCCTATTAATAATCAAATGAACAGTTTCTACATTGGACAAACAGGCAGATCATTCCAAATTCGATAAAAAACACATTAAAGCAATAACCGGAGGACACAGTACATCTACATATGCCGAACACATAACTAATGCTAACCATACATACAATAACACAGACATGGAAATCCTACACATACAACCAAAAACTCAACACACTAGAACAATATGAAATATACAGACACCAGTGGCGGCTCCTGCATATTTCTTAAGAGGAGGAAAGAAGTTAACAGCACTAAATGACACCTTCTTGAATGAAACATGCTAAAAATTAGCCTACATGCATACATGTAAGACCAGGTAGTGTTGGGGTTGGCCTTCCCTTCTGTATAGCAATAATCTGTTCTTGTAAACTGAGTTTCCTAACTTGTCCAAAATATATTATGTTTTCACTTTCATTCATTGTTGAATAATTGCACAAATTAACAATTACAAGGAAATTCACAACCTCGTAGCATTTTTCGAGCACACTACATCATCACACGTGTTGGAAGAGACTAGGTACTAACTCGTAACCGGAACCGTTTTAGGGAAATGGAAATGGGAATGGGAAATAATCTGAGGAAAGCGAGAACACTGCACCCACCCACGTGGTCTGTGTTGCCACATGTACATTTTACAAGTTCAGTATCACATACTTTTGAAGAATGTCAGTTCTTGTAAAGAGATACTATCATTATTGTTCAAAGCTGCCAGTGGCCGATTAATTTTCTATGTTAAAAACGATGTAGTTTGGAATACCTACTTTCAGTTTCAAATATATTTGTACAAAACTGACAACTTGGCTGTTGCCCTATCTAGTAAACAATGAACAGAATTGAATTTCAGGGACCAACTACGTAAAACTACTTCCTCTTTGTTTTACATAAACCCGACTTTAACTTTCAAATATCCACGAAAGTTTAAAACCATGAATAGTAGCCTATATAAAGTGCAATGAATAATATTTTTGATTTATAATTTTTAAAAAAGTTTACATGGTGTCTTTCATAGCGTTGCGTTAAAACTGTTTTTGTTGTGTCTCCTCCTAGATGTGTTATAGTCTGGTTGAATGCAACATCGTTAGGTGGCAACGATAGCGAGCTTGTTGCACGACCAGTCGGTTTCTATTTCCTGCCCATGACTGATTCAGAGGAGGATCTCCTCCCTCTCCGTTCATTTACTTGCTTTAAAACTCTGCTTCTTTCTCTGGCCGCTAGTGCGCTGTTGTCTATGTGTGTTAACTGCAGTAGAGGAGGAATGGAGTGCCTTTCCTCTACACAGGCAATCTCGCATCTTTCTCACAGTTTTCTACAGCACATGAGCGCGCGTCGTTTAAAACTCGATCAACTGAGTTTTTCTTATAGCTGTGAACTTAAAAATTATCGAATCTTCCTCGAATTTCAAGGCACATATTTTATTTGGTATTTACTTTCAAAAGAAGAAAATGTGAGGAGGACGTTCCTCCCTTCCCTCCCCCGAGGAACCGCCACTGACAGACACACTAAAACACACCCTGATCAAATTCTCAACACACAGATCAATTTCAGAACACACACTATTTGACACCACATTTCAACACTTTTCAACAATCGAACGCACCCACACAACAGGCAGCGAAGTTCGAGATGACGCCGAGATCTAATAGGCTCTGAGGATAGTGTGAAGAAGCACCGAAACAGCTGTAAGATCGCCATTTAATCAATTATTTATATTCAAGTGTTAAAAGTAGTGTACGAAAGATTCAACATGGACAACAAAATTGTTAAACAGCAAAATTTTTGACAATTTTTCGCATAATTTTTCCGAATGCGAACTTGAAGTTGCTGTCAACAGCTATAGGCTACTATACTGAACAAAAGAGTGTTAAAGACAACTTGCAGTTCTATACGGAAGACCCGACTTTCGAAATATAGATGGCTGTTCAATTGTTACAATACATAGTGTCCAACAATTTACAGGATCCATTCTGTGAAGTAACGAAGTTGTTAAATATTTTGGGTACAATACCAATGACCACTGCTGAGCTAGAAATATGTTTTTCTTGCTTGAAACGCATAAAAACGCTTTTAAGGAACACTATGTCCCAGGATCGTTTCACTGCTCTTGCAATACTGTCAATAGAAAAGAGTGTGATGTCCAAGATGGAGGGGTTTAACACCAGGGTAATTGACAAGTTCTGTAGTAGGAAGGAACGTCGTATGGACTTCATATTTCGTCACTAGGCGAGTCTCAAATTAAGATAAATACATATAAGTGTATACATTAGGTCGATATAGACATAGAGATTGCAGCACACTCATTATTTTGACCACCAGCCGCTATTGCACGTAGCGTATGTTTTCATATTATATAAAATATATGTACATTTTTCTCAGCAGAAAGGTGGAATTTTATTAAAACCTGAACAACTGTACCGGTACTCATCTATTTTATATCATTTCGAATTTCCAAGAAGAATTTTCTTGATGGCTTGTGTGCAAAATTCTTCATTAATATTTTCTTTCAGTTATTCTAAAGTGTGTGAATTATAATTAAATGTTTTTTTTTTTTTTTTTTTTTTTGCACACGCCGTGAAATAGAAAGATTTTCAGTTTCATCCATTTTGTTTTTTGTTGCGTCACCGTCACCGTTTTTGTTTGTGTATATATATATATATATATATATATATATATATATATATATATATATATTCATATGGTCGTTCATTCGTAAATTCGTTTATTGTTTCATTCGTACTTACGGCTATTAAGGAACCCGGAGGTTCATTGCCGCCCTCACATAAGCCCACCATTGGTCCATATCCTGAGCAAAATTGATCCAGTCCCTACCATCATATCCCACCTCCCTCAAATCCATTTTAATAATATCCTCCCATCTACATCTCGGCCTTCCCAAAGGTCTTATTCCCTCCGGCCTCCCAACTAACACTCTATATGCATTTCTGGATTCGGCCATACGTGCTACATGCCCTGCTCATCTCAGACATGGGGATTTAAAGTTCCTAATTATGTCAGGTGAAGAATAAAATGCGTGCAGTTCTGCGTTGTGTAACTTTCTCCATTCTCCTGTAGCATCATTTTCCTAAAATTAATTAATTAATCAATTAATTCATTCATTCATTCATTCATTCATTCATTCACAGTTTTCTGCCCAAGGACAGGTCTTTCACTGCAAACCCAGAATTCTCCAATCTGTCCTATTTTCTGCCTTCCTCTTAGTCTTCGTATATGATCCATAAATCTTAATGTCGTTTATCATCTGATATCTTCTTCTGCCACGAACTAAATGTACAGTTACCCTTAAAAAGAATGAGACGATTCTTGGTCGTCGGAAGTTAAAGTTCTACAGCGCGGTTCACTCGATATCGACGTAACGATACATAACATGAGAAATAGTACAAGAATTGTTACAAGGACCACAACAAGGACAAGGACCAGAATAAGGATCACGAAGAAGACTGCCATTTAAGGCCAGGATTTCACAACATAGTTCGAGTCATAAAATATCATTGCTTCACTGTACCGAATGGCAAATGCCTGCTAAGGGATCTACATTCTGGACTGCTGCTGTCACTGTCTTGTCTCGGTAGCTCATACAGTAGCGTGTTGGTTCCGCTGTATAACCGAAACGTCTCGTGTTCGATCCCGGGTAAAACATTTTTTTTATTGAGGTGTAATTAACTTGTTCAGAGTTCCTCGACTGTCTAATTTGTCGAAAAATATGGAATAATTTATGCCCAATTTCTGGGTTTTACAAGTTGGCTGAACCTCGTCAAAAAAAATAAAACTTACTTGGAAGTTAAAAGTATTCTTCCTCAAACAAAAATCATAAGAAACAAAAAGAGACCCGTTAACTTAAAATCTTGTCCACATGCCATCAGCTTCTATTACAGATCTAAGTCGATCCGGCATGGATGTCACGAGATTGTGAAATAAGTTCTGATCCCCGGCGAGATCTTCCCAGGTGTCAACAACTTGATCCCACAATTCGTCTCGATTTCGAGGGCGTCGGTGGGCATAGGGACTATCCTTCTCTTTTTCAATTCCACCCATAAATTTTCGATGACATTCAAATCAGGTGACTTCGGAGGCCAATTAATGATTTCGATCTCGGGTCTCCTTTGAAACCATCTTTGAATGCTTGCAGCATAGTGCACGGGATGACTATCCTGCTGGAAGAGCAATGTTCCTTCGGGAAAACGTTCTCGGGCAGAGGGAAGGAATATATTTTCCAGAATGTGCTCGTAAGTTCCCGCATTAAACCGGCCATAGATGCTTCTATAACGCCAGGTCCATCGTAAGACATCCACCCCTAACACGATATGCTAAAGCGCCCCGATCTTTCACGTCGGTGCACATAGCGCTGGTCATGTCGGAGACCATCCTCACGATAGACACGGACAGGACCTTCGTAATCACTCGAGATGGTTGTTTCGTCGGAGAAAATTACATTTCTCCAATCGAAATCCACTCGATTGGTAGCGAAGGCAAGACGGTCGACAGCTTGTGCTTCCCCCAATATTTCCATTTGCGCAGCCCTCCGGCTCCTAATACCGCGGTTCCTCAACCTGCTGATCACAGTCTGTGAAGAGCCGGGAAAGTTAAATACTGCTCTTATTTCGTTAGCAGTCAGAAAGGGGTCCTGTCGAACTGTCTCGAATAAGAGAGCATCCTCTTCCAATGAAGAAATCCGCGGACGCCCAGGAATAGGGCGATTTTCGACCTCCCCTAAATTTTGGTAACGATAATCCACCTCGCGGGTGTACTTCCAGGAACACCGACCAAACGGCCAGCAGATCTAGCCCCATATCCAGCCTCAACTAGAGCTATAACTCGCTGTCTCATGTCACGTCGGTTCGCCATTACGATGAGAAATGAGGGATGACGATAATACTTTATTGTAGACAATGACTATTTAACGTGATATAGAATTATTGAAATAAGAGACATCTTGCATAGTAAGAGTTAATAAATCAACCCTAAATTAAATATCTAAATAACAGGATATAACAGGAAGTCCAACTGTTGCGAAACTAATCAAATTAAATCTAAGCTGAAGTAGCACAGCCATTGATAAATGTTTTGTACACAGAATTAGACTGAATTCCTATTCGACAGAACCTATAATCAATGGCTTGTCTGAACATGATAAACAAATTCTAAGTGTTTCCAATGTCACTGAACAATTTCAAAATATTAATTTAAAAACTAAGAAACGATCGTAAATGTTGTATCTAATGATTATTTACATTTATGTCTACAAAATGAATCTTGGAAAAACGTATATGATACTCGTACTACTGATATTAAGAGTTAATGTATTGCATTTTTCACTTAATTTCATAATCACTTCAGTGGATTTTCTCCATTCAATGTTGTGAAAAAATTCAAAAGTAAAAACATGTAGATAACGCAGGGACTTCAAAATCTCATGTATTAAAAAGAAGAATCTATATGTAATGAGTTGCAATGTAATGATCCTCATGTTCTTAAATACTGCAAGGAGTACAGTGTAATTTATCAAAAATTATGAAAGAGGGAAATAGAATATATTTGAATAGAAAAGTACAAAATTCAGATAATGCAATTAAATCTATTCGGAATATTATTAAATTTAAACTTGTAGATATCCTAAGAAAGAAAATATTTTTTCACTAAAACCAATGATTATAAAGTAGAGGATCCCAAATCTATTGCAAATTCTTTTAACGTATTATAGTATATAGTACAGAAATATTATTGACAACTTAAACATTCAAGATTTTGCAAAAGATACTGCAATTGGTTACTTAACAGATGCATTTAATAATTAGTATTAATATATGTAATTAGTCAATAACTGCAACAGTGCTTTTCCATTCAATCATAACATGAATAAAATTGAATGCATACTAAATTAAACACTATTGCAAACATGTAGATAAAATAGTTAAAATTAACTGAAGGTGTGAGAATGAAATAATCTAAAGCCATACTTTTAACAAAAATTGTTTTGTGCGAGTGCATTTCTTACACATATGGGAAAGCTATTAATAAAATATTGTAATAATTACTCAACAAATTACATAGCCTAAGGACTCTAAACCTTTGTAAAAGTTTGTCTATTATTATATATATTTTTATAATTTCATTTTAATTGTTAGTTTTTAATATATATGCATTTACATTGTATATGTGTGTGTATAAATGCATTCATTAGATTAACGTTTATAATATTATAACTTGTAATTTTGTATTGTTTGCGATCATTAACACTTAATCTCAGGACTTTGTAAAACTCTATTTCAACGTTACTTAGCTATTTCAACGTTATTTAGACAAAAAAAATCGTTGTATAGACTAAGAATCGAACTCGCACTCTTCTACACAACACGCAGAAGTCTTACCGTCTGAGCTATTGAAACGACATGAAAGCTTTCCTTTCTGTGTGGAGTGTCGATCTAGTCATGAAGGTCCATTGTCGATTTAATTACACGATTTATGTATATATTTATCTTTCATTTACATAATATTATCATATTTTTTGCAGTTTTTGAAGTGAATTTCGGAACGATGCTAGTAACAAACCAAATAGTCTGAATTTAAGTAACTCAATATTCGTTATCTTGTGTATCAGTGCTCTGGTCTCCGATCATGCGCAGTGTCTCACATCTGAGACTTAGGAATATTCAATCGTCTCATTCTTTTTCAGGGAAACTGTACATATAGGCCCTATATATAAAATAGACCCGGTATTTTGTATTCTGTTCCTAGTCCTATCCATATTTAGGATTATTAAAAATTCACAAAATATTTGAAAGTTCTCCAACTTTATTAAGAAGTAAATTTAAAATATTAATACAATTTTGTTCGTAAAAGAATGGGGTTTATTTTCAGAAGAATATCTGTTTAAATCATTTCAATTATAGCAAATGAAATAGGAATTCAGGCCAGTCTTCTATTCTTGAGTGAGTTAATGTACACATAAGAAGCCGAGATAATGTGATAATGTGATACGTGAGCTATGCGATAGGGGAAGGAATGAGCCATCAGAAACAGAGTTTGTTTCAGACTAAAATCTATCTTCCCCTCTATACACGAAAAAAAAAAAAATGGTTCATTTTCATCTCATATTTCATTCAAAGATCCTCAGATTTGGTTAATGAAGGTGAATATGACAGCCTTTAAGAGGATTTTGCAGCTTGCTAGTGGGATGATTTTCCTGTATACATTAACTTATACATGGATCTAGAATAGATGCAGATTGGACCCTAAATTGCAGATTTTTGTGATTAAAATGGACAAGTAAAATATAAAATAAGGAGAGTTGTGCTTGGAGTACTAAGTGTACTGCAGATTCTTCTGCAGAAACAGTATTCAATGTTGTGAGAAAAATTCAGACATAATTTGGGCCTACATTAAACACATCAACACTGGAATCACTTCTGATCCAGAAGATTAAGATGGCATCACAACGAGAAGTTTGCTTCAAGAAAAGAAATTTACAGAAAAACAGCTGATAAATGCGAAACATACTATAAAGCAATTTCATGTTGAAGATATACCGATAAGCTGTCACAATTTGACTATAATTATATGTATATTTACCGCCTTTGCTTATCATACAAAATGAATGAGTTAATTAGTCATATTTTCCTCATTAACGTTTTCGGTACGTAACTTGTACCATCTTCAGATGTTTGTATATTATTTTAATTGTAAACCAAGCCTGTGGGTGCATGTATCTGGACTGAAATGGTCAGTGTTTTTGTGTATGCTGTGCGGTGTCGGTGAAGTGTTGTCATGATTACACAAATGATCACCTTAACTCTTATATGCTATTTGGTACCACACTTTATCAAACTTGAATTGCAATGTTTCTGTCGTTGTTTAAAACACTATGTAAGACACTGTTTAAAAACTGTTTAAAACGATTTAAAAATATTTAAAAGCACTTAGTTTTTACATCACTTTGACTATGTGAAGTATGTGATCACTGCTGGTTGGAAGTTAGATGAGGCACTTGTGATGATCTTGTTTAGCGTTGAGTTGGACGCAAGGTCGTGACATGACTATGTTTCTAAAAGTGATGTTGAGACACTTCTATTAGATTGATGGCTTATGTAATGTTATAACAGGATGAAGATTGTCAGGTCCGTGGCTATAGTATCGCCTGGCGTGTAGTTATGGATGTATTGGTCTGCTCGTGCTTGATGCTAGGTATCAGCCTAGAATCAAGCACGAGCAGACCAATACATCCATAACTACACGCCAGGCGATACTATAGCCACGGACCTGACAATCTTCATCCTGTTATAACATTACATAAGCCATCAATCTAATAGAAGTGTCTCAACATCACTTTTAGAAACATAGTCATGTCACGACCTTGCGTCCAACTCAACGCTAAACAAGATCACCACAAGTGCCTCATCTAACTTCCAACCAGCAGTGATCACATACTTCACATAGTCAAAGTGATGTAAAAACTAAGTGCTTTTAAATATTTTTAAATCGTTTTAAACAGTTTTTAAACAGTGTCTTACATAGTGTTTTAAACAACGACAGAAACATTGCAATTCAAGTTTGATAAAGTGTGGTACCAAATAGCATATAAGAGTTAAGGTGATCATTTGTGTAATCATGACAACACTTCACCGACACCGCACAGCATAAACAAAAACACTGACCATTTCAGTCCAGATACATGCACCCACAGGCTTGGTTTACAATTAAAATAATATACAAACATCTGAAGATGGTACAAGTTACGTACCGAAAACGTTAATGAGGAAAATACGACTAATTAACTCATTCATTTTGTATGATAAGCAAAGGCGGTAAATATACATATAATTATAGTCAAATACTATAAAGCATTTTTTTTGACAGAAGTAGTGACAGGTAACGTGTAGTTATATATATTATATCTGATTTTATACACTATGAAATTACTGATAACCAGGCTTCGGTCCTGGGCACAGAAACGCATGAAGTTCAGAACGCATGGGCAATAGTGTTGTGTTGGTCGAGTGGACTGGGAAATGGTGTGCGCCGTTACTTTGTGTCTCAACATGTAAACAGTCCGTCATAGTACGGCACAAAATATATTTCACCCTGTACAGATGCAGTATATACAGTACATTCCTAGTGTAGACAATAAATGTCTACCATTAAAGTATTAACGTGAGTTGTAACCTTCAATCAGATGTCCCTACGCCGAAGCCTGTTAAGGCTGGTTCATAATAAACCGGGAACGGAAACGACAACGAGAACGGAAATGTTAAAATAAATGTATTTAAATGTGAGCATTCGCAATAGTTAATTGTGAACGTTCACATTTAAATATATGTATTTTAACAATATTTCCGTTCTCGTTCTCGTTCTACTTTCCTTTCCCGGTGTATTGTGAACCAGCCTTTACACGTACCGCAGCCAAGCAGCAATACACACAACGGTAATGCACATTAGGATCCACCTGCGCTGTTACAGGATCCCATACGGGTCATGAGGTCATTTATACTCCGTGTACTCTAAACCTCATACTGGTTACTCTGTGTCCCTAGGCCGAAGCCTGCTGATAACTAAAAATAGGAATTTATCCACAGACTACAAGGTTAGGTATGCATAGTGTTTGTTATTGAAAGAGGGAGTGAGTGTAGCTAGCAATGCAAGTGCATGGGTACCTGTTAGGGAATTCTGCTGTGGTATAGGCAGGATGAGGGTATTGCTTTATGTGGTTAACCAACCAACGAATCACAGTCCAGTGTAAACAAACTAATTGAGGGGTTCACTGCAAGAGGGAGCTATGCCATAAAATTCTGATTAGTGAAATGTCAAGTTTTGTAGGCTCTTCCTACCATTTGTTGCTCATAGATGTGGCAGTGCACGAATCAATGCCAGAGCACTCTGACTAATTCTAGGATACGACCCTTTTCGTAACAGACTTTTTCTTCTCACGTTATGGTTAATGTGACAACTCCCTCTTGCAGCGGACCCCTCAATTGCCGGAGCACAACGCTGAACCCTACGCACGAGAAACGTATCCGCATTTAATTGCTGCGATACACATTTCAGTTGTAACTTGGCCATAACTCAGGCTTCACGTCATTCACGACGTAACAACAGTCTAAGTACATCTAACCTAATATCCTCATGTTGTCCTACCTTTACTGATAACGCACTGGAGAGCTTGGCACCTCTGACAAGGTAATCAGTTCAGAAGAAATTCGAAACCATACCCAAGCACACCTGGTTTTGGGCCAATTTCATAGAGATTTCCTTGTGAATAATTATTAGAAACTTTGAATTGAACTATAACTGAGGATTTACTTAAGATTTTCCAAAATAAATGATAACTTTTATTTATGTCATAAAGTCATTTCGATTTGTGGAAAAGGAATACCGATTTCGAAGGATGAAAGGGTACTGACCTCATTGAGGAAATCGTGAAGCACTATTTCGTGCTTTATTTACAGAAGGAACGGAATTAATGAGAAATTTCTCAGCTTTTTATTCCACCCATAGAATGAAATGGAGCAATAACTCCAAAGTGATGGATTAAATTACTTTCTTCCCCCTTCCTAATTTAAACACATCCCAGAGAACTTTTATGTTTCGGAAATTCTGCAATATTAAGAGAAGTAGTATTAATAATAATTTGCTGAAATATAAGTTTTTATTTGCCTATTTTATTCCTATTTCACTCTTAATCTCGTTCAGTTGAAGTAGATATTGAGATAGAAGCTCTTACTACGTGCCAGAGAATATGTTACAGTGCTCTCTGAACACCTTCTATTGGGGCGGTGATAATGAGAGGCGATGGAATATCGGCAGGAGAAACGAAAACCGTCTTTGTCCATAAACATTTCACTGGGACTCGTCTGGATTTGAACGTGGGTTCTTTCCGTGTAACTCAGCAGCCATAGTTATGCTTATATGTAATATTGATGGATGTAGACTGATGTATGCAAATCCTAGATGGCGATATTGGTAACAGGACACTTTGTGGTGAAAATGCAAGTTTTCGGAATGTCTGTCCAGCCGTGATTGTTATTCTGGGAAACCACGAAATGTAGCTTAGGTATTATAATAATCCATGATTGCAAAATTCTCTTCCGCAAAGCTGTTAAGTACAGAATGTTGTTGGGAATATGCGTCTGTCTTATGCTTTTATTGGAAATGTATTATATTGAGATAATCTTCCATCCGTGTAGTGCACACATGTTTGTTCATGTTGAATGCGATTTTATAGTGTGAAGAGTCTGGCGTAATGCTCATTAGGTATTCCGTCAAGCTTCTCTTTGATGCCTGGTTTTAAAATCTGAGTGAGGGTAGGGAAATACTGTGGAAGACTCTACACAATATTTTTTTCACTTTTTCTCAATATGGTGTCTTGAAATTTTAACAAAGTTGCTTCTTGAATTCCTAAAGAAGAAAAAAAAACATATATGAAATAATTATATACAAGTTGAAGCAGTATGACTATTTTAATGTAATTTTGTTTGGGATATTATTAAATCTTGCTTTATTTTTTTAAGTAGGCTATTTTACGACGCTTTATCAACATCTTAGGTTATTTAGCTTCTGATGGTGAGATGAAGATGATAATGGCGGTGAAATGAGTCCGGAGTCCAGCACCGATAGTTACCCAGCATTTGCTCGTATTGGGTTGAGGAAAAACGCCGGAAAAAGCCTCAACTAGGTAACTTTCCCCGACCGGGAATAGAACCCGAGCCACCTGGTTTCGCTGCCAGACGAGCTAACCGTTATTCCACAGGTGTGGACCTCTTGCTTTCTTACCTGCCTGTTTTTAACACTATAAATTGCATGACGAGGCAATAAGAAGAGTTGCTGTCATGTTTGTTATTAATTATAAAAGGTAAACAAAAGGAAATGGAAAGAGAATACACTTAGAATCCTCGTTGGAAAACTGACGAAACACATTTTATACTATATTATATATCTTTAGGGGAGAAGGAAAGAAAACGTGGAGGATGATTAAGAAGATAACGTTAGCATGCCGAAACAAGCTGTTCAGTATTTCACTTCTGATGATGGCGACTACTGCTAGTAAGTAGTAAATGTTACTTCACCCATTTCAAGAGAAATATTTTTATTAAACTGTACCACATCTTGCTATTATCTAGATCAGTGGTTCCCAATTAGCTAAGGACTGCGGACCCTCTGTTTTTTAAATTCGAACCACGGACCCTCTGCTTTTGAAAATGTTGATATCTGTATATTAACGTATGCGAAGCATTTAGTTTTTTTAGAAAATATGATTCAGATCTAGTTAGAAAAAGAGAGAAACATTGAATTTTATTAACTTATATTACAAAATATAACATGTCCTGAAACAACTCAACCTAATAATTATGATAATTATGATGAGACAAGTGAATGCCTCTTTTTGTTCTAAACTATCTCTTCTACATCCTCTTCAACACTTTATACTTTTAGTTTAAATCTGGATCAACATTGTGCCGATTTATATCCTTGTCCATTAACTAGATTTGGAAATGTTTTTTCCGTAAAAATATGTGGAAAAGAGGGAACTAAATAACTTATTTTAAAATTGTTTTCACGTAATTTCTTATAATCAGGAACAAAATAATCACTCAGAATGAATCTAGTGTTCATTATTAATTTTTTTTAATGAATAGTCACAAACCTCAAGTGCAACTTGTTTTTCCACAGACTAGTTACCTGGTTGAGCGTTTACCTGGAGTTTTCCCTCAATCCATTAGAGTAAATGCTGGCTAACTTTCGTTGGTTGACCTTGGACTCATTTCGCTGGCATTATCACTTTATTTTCACTCACGCTAGATAACCATCGCAGTTGATAAAGCGTCGTAAAATAAACCAATTAATCTTCCACTGATAGAGTGGTTAATTGTGCATCACCACATTCAAAAGTATTCCTTGGCTGTGAGTTTTCAGTATTTGGTGTAGAGAAGAAATTGCTGAAGCAAGCACTAAATCACGCAGATGATAAGTGATGTGCGTTGTCATTTGTTTAAAATAACTGTAATAAACATAATATTACGTTGACACTACTTTTTTTGACGGAAGCTCTTCTAGACATTATGTTCCCGTCATCTCTGGCACAATCCTTAATTTCAAAGTCAATTATGACAATTAAGTGCAGACGCGAAATTCTATGTAGTGATTTTGAGTGTGTCTACATACATGAAACAAAAATGTAATTATTGTTGTTAAATCTTATTTAATTATTTCACATATCACTAAAATATATTTCAGAATGTTTACTTATTATTTTAAAGCTGGTTTATGCCAATAGTTTCATTGTGGGTAGACTATATCCTACAATGTTTGAAATCATGTGGAAACTTCAGTTGCCAGAGAGCCAGTGAGCAGTACGGTATGCAAAAGTGTGCACATTTTGTTCTATATGTCAGATGATAATTTACTCACTGTGAGCCAGATTTTAAACGCCATAAAAATCATCTCTCTAGTGCTCAGTGGCAACTAAAGTTTCCATGAAATTTTGGAATCTTCTGACGCCTGTGGAATTTTTTTAGTATTTTTTTCCTATTATATGAGCGATGAATAGATCAGGAATATGTGAAAGAATGTAGAAAATTAAAACGAAAATAATTCTTAGCACTAATGGGTTAACTCCTGGTAGTAACTCTTCTTCAGTGAATTCCAGAAATATCTCTAGTATTCACATATTAGCAATGATACCATCTTGAACTCAGTTTGTCCACAATTGTAATTAATTAATTACTACGTGATTCTCTTATTCAATTTACATAAATACCTTGAAGCCTAGTGATGAGATCGTTCAAATATGCCAGAACATCTTCTTCGATTAAGTAGGCTGTACTATATACAACTGCGCAAAATTTGTTCAGTTGACGACTTGAAAATTTTGAATCTGTAAGAAAATTAGTTACTTCATCGGTGGAGTTTTTCCTTGCAAGAACTCTATTGGTTGTGTTATTTGGACCCCCGGAGATTCCACGTACCACTATTTGTAATCACTAACCTAGATAATGTTCTCCTTTTTAATTAAATTGTGTATTTACAAGCACATACGCTATACTAATAATTGAATATTACTAATATGAATTGCACCATTTGTTAGAAAAATAGATATAAATACATTTTTTAAAAGCCATTCCTAAAAGTAGCTCTTTTAATGCCAGGTAAGCGCGTTAAAAATTGCCTTATACTGTAGCGTGTGAAAAGTACTTTTACCACTAGTGATAAAAGTGTTTTAACACTGACAGTTCAATGTTTGTAATGATAACGTAAGGTTCAGTATTTTATGAACATAGTCACATGAGTTGGTGGAGCCATATGGTCAGTGTCAGTAGTGTAACCACACAGTGTTATGTTAATTCGAGGCACAGATGGTGTGACATTATGAGGTACCTCGAGACAGCTAAAAACAATCATATTAGGGTAAACCGGCTAATTTTGTGGTATTAAGCTTGACCTATAGAAAGTTGGGAATACAAATTATGGAATCAATAAACAGTTTAAAACACGCTTTAATATTCGAGCTCAAAGAAAATTGCATGCTTTCAATATTTCAATAACTTTTATTGCTTCTCTTGAAGAAAATAAATCTATACTATTTCATGACAGTTTTTTGCACTACGTCTAATTTCGTGGTATACTACGTTTAATTACATGGCAATAACTTCATTCTGAATTTCTCAGATTGTGAAGAGTAACGGTAACATTTAAAGTTACATTTACAGTTTGAAATTCCTTGGCACTTTTCATGACACCAGTAGTTGCATTCTGTGCAGTGAATCCAGATTTCACTATTGATATCATCAGTAAAATTCCCTGAGAAAGATGCACAGATATATCCACTAACTTTATTCCTAAATTTATTTCGCATTTCTTTCCTGTTTCCCCTTGCAGAGCATGAATGCTTTTTGACATTTACAGTTTTTCTGCATTTTGGGGGGGGGGTCTGGCATTCTCAGCGGCGCTGTCTTGGCGTCTTGAGGCACCGTTCGTGGATCATTCTCTTCTTCGCAGAAAGATACGAGGTTTTTGAGTAGCACTTTTCCTTTTTCTTATTTCCAAAATAGATGTAATGGACATCAAAGGGCTCCTTAGAGTGTTGCAACAAACAGCAGCTTCCTTTTGTTCGGATTCCTTTTCACTAGGAGGTGATCGATGAACTTTGGACACTTGCAACGCCTGATCTTTGACGGTTGATAGGGGAAATCTCAGTTTTCGAGTTTACGATGTTCCTTCCTTCAGTATTGGAAGGTAATCTATTTCGGTAGGCTTGCACCCCTTCCTTTTGAGATGATCAAGAACCCTACAACGCCATAACGTCTTCAAAGAGCTGTAGACACCAACGTCCAAAGGCTGTAGCAAGTGGGTCGTATAGCGTGGAAATGTTTGAAAAACGATGCCGTTCTCCTTTCCGAATCTGAGTGCATTAGGTGCCACGTAACTGCTATGAGAATCCAGCATCATAATTATGGGTGTCTCAGTAGGGGTGAAGTCGACGAAATACCTCGAAAAATATAAGCAAATTTGTGATGTTACCCAGACGTTAGATGGAGACTATGCATTTGGATGGAGCTGCTCTGCGAACATCGTCTGACAAAAGCTGCCCTTTAGAGATGACGAGTGATAATTCAGCTTCACCAGTATAGTAGTCGTTTCACCATTCGTGCAGTTGTCTGCTGGAAAACGTTCCTCATTCCTTTCGGATTTATCACTCTCTGCTGTTTTGTAACAATACCGAAGCCGCTTTTGACGAGATCTCATATTCTGTTCAGAGAGACCACTCTTCTGTAGTCAGACTTCCGAACTGTCGTAAAATCTACCAACTATCTCCCTCTTTGAAGACTAGAGTTTGGTTCATGGAAATATTTTGAGGCTGTCTCTCAGCCAATTTGTAGCATTTGGAAAGTGCTGTCAACCAGTCCCACCCCGTTATTCCTTTTTTGGGCATTGAAATACTTTTTATTTCTGACTGAAAACTTCGCGTCTCATGTCAGTAGCCAACAGTCCTAATCATAATTCCTGCATCTCTACAACATAAGTGACAAGCTCAGTCTCTTGTTTTGATATTGAGCAAAAAGATCTGCCCATTTTTACAGTAGACATCTTGAGGGCGTAACCTTCAGTCTATCACGAAGAACCATTTAAAATATCTTGCACTCTTTAGTCGCCTTATAAGCTGTCCACCCTTAATCAAGAATGCACAAAAAAAGCATTTTGCTTGTTCTTTTCGGCGTATTTAGCTCCATATTTGCCCCTGTTATTTTCAGACTTCTGTAACCCACAACATTCTTTTTTATTAATGGATTCCTCCCCTAAGATATCATTGTCTTTTATCTAAATAGTTTGCGTACCTGTCGTCAGATATTGCTCCTAGTAATGTTTTACAAAATGAATGCTTACTAAGCGGTTAAAAATGATGGAAAAATGCTAAGAAATGGCCTGCCCAACTTAAGGTCTCCAGACTCTAAATAATACAAAAGCACATAATTGTTTATGTAACATTGTTTGAAATGTGTACTAACCTTTCTACTAGGAAAAGAGGAGAAAACAGCAACAACATACCAATAATCTTGAGTTAACTTTCACACTCACGAAAATCTTGAAGTTTTGTTCCCCAGGTGAATACACAAGTTAAATTCTACAAGTGGGTGTGCAAAAAAACAAAATTATACTAGCATTTGATGCGTTTTATTTGTGTAGAAAATTATTTGCATTAATGGCCCAAAGTTTAATTTTCATTGATCTCAAAACTCATTTTTATTACTTATCTCCCTTTACCCAAACATTATCGATAGCGCATCCTCTGTGTAGGCCTACTGTTTAAATGTAATTTATGCTTAAGAGAAGTAGACGAGGGCGTGATGTTACGTCACGGACGAGAGAAACATCCAGAGAATCGCTGGTCATCAATTATAGATTAATGCTTGATGACTGTGGTTGTGATGTTGGTGATGATGGTGATAATAATATTATTATTATTATTATCATTATTATGAATTGCAGATTATTTATAAAGCATGCTGTTAAAGTAGTAGTTTGATTACAATTATGTAACCGCAGAGTATGTAATTCAACAGTATTGAAGTAACGAAACTGAAATGGCAATCAAATGAAGCAGCATTGGAATGCATATGAAGATTGATTGATGGGTTTGGGGTTGGCTCTCAGCTGTTCTGCCTACCGACTACAGCCTATGTTTGTATGAAATTCACGGTCAGCGATTTACTGGATTGTTAGAGTGCTGTTTTCATAAGCGAGGCGTGTGATTGTTCACAACTTCAATGAGCAATACGGTACTGAATAATAGCCTATTCATTAGAGCGCATCCGTCGTTCAGATAACTATCCGACGTTTTTTTTTTTATTTAAAGGGCCCTCCAATCCCGGATGCACTGCAGTCTATAGGCTCACTGTACACTGTGATGGTAATCATATACAGGGTGATTGTGAAGTAGTAGTAAATATTTTTGTGGGTGGTAATATCACAGTCTAGTATATACAGTCACGAAGCTCAATACGTTGTAAATATGCATCCATAGATAGTTGCTAACCACTAGGATCGCTACTATCGCCTCATCACAGACAACGCGAAATAGTACCGGCACAGTCTATTGTTTCTAGTACCTTCAAAACTCAAGCTTCGTGACTGTATGTACTAGACTGTGGTAATATCGACTATTCTGAGAATAAATTTCTTGTAAACTTGTGTCCAAATTTCAGTGAGTGTCGAGATACAGCTGTTTGAATGTTACGCATGACAGCTCTTACAAATGGTACAAAGGAACGATAAGTAATTAAGTAAGCTACTGTTGACTGCGTACAAAGGAATAGTACGTGTCGTTTTTCTGAGATCGTCTGGGGACAGCACTGTTCATAATGGGTGTAGAGCAGCCGTGTCGAAAATGTGACTCACGAGCACATTGTGGCTCGCAATGATAGCTGTGCATTTCTCTTACTTCCTGCCTTCCTCAACCCCACCCTCTCACTCACTGAATCAAACTTCGTTCCATTTGCTTATTTGTCTCTCACCTACGAGTGGCGTATCGTCCAGTGTCTCTCTTGAAACCAATGCACCTCTGTAAAAGTGAAAGTTTCAAGGAGGATGGGAGGACGTATTTTTTGTTGCCAATATGATGAGAATATTAAATATATGATTTGTTCACAAGTATTACGAGGAAAACGGTTGCATAACATAAAACAGCATTATACTACATGTCACTCATGAAACATTAAAAGGTGAAGTATTATTATTATTATTATTATTATTATTATTATTATTATTATTATTATTGTTATTATCATCTCTGTACGTCGATCCTTTTTCAGCAGATATATGAATAATGCCGTTAGATCTTCAATTTAAACTCGCAGATTTATAATGTGATATTAAATGAAAGCTATATGTAAGGACTTGACAAATGTTGAACTTTTCAAATCTTTGCTAAAAAATAAATACCCGAAGCTTCGTTTTTTCGCTTGCTCTGTTGAAACCATGTTCGCTACAACTTACGTTTGTGAAAAATTATTTTCAACAATGAAAATAGTAAAAACCAAATTCAGATTACAACTGACAGACAAATACCTTCGTGATCAACTACGACCGGCAGTAAGTGACATAATTCCTGATTTTGAAACTCTGTCGCAGAGACATTCTGAAGACAATAGGTTGTAATAATGTGTCCTATGTTTTTTTGTTCATTTCTTTTTTCGTTACACGTACTAAACATTAGTTTGTAACCTTATACTGTATAAAATTATATTTAAGTGCTTGACTAAGGAAAATGAAATCCGTTAATAAGTCAGACAGTTGCTTCACTTCCCCTTCGGGAGTCCGCCTCCCTCCATAGGTGCTATGCACGTTGCAGGTTACACAGTGGCTCGGCGCACGATGATATTTTCGCCACGGCTGGTGTAGAGAAACAGCTGTTTGTAGTTAGCCCATACAAGTCTGAAACAGATGACAAGCACTCAGCACTCTGAAGAACATGTGACTCCAGCTGTATTCTTACGCTGTTGGGTATTACAAGAATTTCTAACAATGCCGCACATCTTTATGATTTATTTATGGGTTTTGTGTTGGAAGTGTTATAGCTGTTCATAGCGGTATTGCAGTAAACGATGTAGAGCTTTCCGCATTGGCCAACGCATGGAAAAACATTTTCTGTCACAGTAGTGTTGCCCTTGTGGACGAAAAAATTGAAATGAAGGACTACCATGAAGCGCTGATTAGTGATGATGACTTGAGACCGGAATTTAGCCACTACTCTTTGAAGTTAAGCGAGTACGGAGTTTGTGCAATGAGCCCCATATGACTTGACGAAGAGTAGTGGCGCGTGATGCTGTATGACAGTGGTCGTCAGCACTCGCTGAAATGGGTAAAGGGTAAGCGGAACCGTCTCGTGTGCCCCGTCGTGCAGCAGGAAGAAGTAGAGAGCATACCCGCTAGCAGCTACGAATGCACCGTAGTGCAGTGTGTTCTCCGTGGGTAAGAGATGCTAGCCTCAGGGTGCTCTGTGCTGATGATCGCTGCTGTTTGATTAAAACAGACGGTTCCCGCATCAAGGGCAACAAACACACACATGAAAGAATGATTTCAAGAGTAGGGCTGTGTTGTGTATTACAAAAGAATAAACATAGTCTTTGTTGTAAACTTTTAAGTTTAAATGTTACTATTTCACAGACAATACTCATAATGAAATATTTAAACGTACATTATAACAACCTAAGATGTAAAATTTTAAGTTAAAATGTTACTGTTTCATAGGTACCGCTCTTAATGGAAAGTTTAACGATAATCTTTGTTGTAAAATTTTAACTCAAAATAACGGTACAACTGTAACACCGGAGCTGCCCTGAATGAAATGTTTAAACGTGTATTACAATAATCTTTGCTGTAAAATTTAACTTAAAGTACCTTACTATTATAACACGGGTACTGCTTTTCTGTACACGTGTACTTTCAAACATAATTTTTAAAGTGCTTGTCCTCAACTTTGGTTGAAAGGAAAGTTGGCCTGCACCATCATTTCATATAGATCTCTGCTAAATTCGTTCTCTGGCACTGAATTACTAGTTGAAAGTAGATCGCCAGACTCCGTTCTTTCTATCAATTTCAAATTTTTATATGTTTTTTAATTACAATGCTGCTGTAAATACCATCTTTTAGAACAAATTATGTCAGTCTTACATAAATTACACACAATTATGTCGCCATTTAGACATACTGTCTTTCGAATTTCTCTACACACTTCTGTACTTTCGTACACTTATTTTTAGGCACCTTTATTTCAACTAGTAGTGCATAGCCTAATATCTAGGGCACGGATTTTTATGCGCTAAAAAAAGAGAAGAGAAGAGGAGAAACGAAAGAGAAACAAAAGTACACATTAAGTTGGAGGTCTTTGTATGTTTCGAGTATTTGTCTGTGGTATTGAGTGTGTATTATCGACGCTCTGAAAAAGGTATCGAATGTTGAGTATTGAGAAATTGTGATGTCGATTTAGCTGTAGTTGGCAATCTCGGTTATTGTGTATCCACGCTGCGGGAAACTGTATTCTGTATGAGAAATTGTGGTGCCAAGGGGGTGGGAGGAGGAATCCGAAACATTTCCCAAGGTAAGCGTCTCCTTCTAAGGTTTTCCTACGCGGTTTACTTGTAGTTATTTATTTAGCGACATTTTTAAATTGCAGAGACTATTTAAAACCGGTGAAATAATGATAAAGAAAATATATCTAAATGATCGGAAGAAACCCGCCCCATAACCGTTTGTGCTTTACAAAATCTCATAGGCCGGGAGTCGAATTTCTGCGCACTATGTGAGAGGCCGCCTATCTGATCAGATTGCAGAATGTGAGGTCGAGCGTGATAATTATGTGAAGTGTTAGTCTTGGTCGCGAATATTGATGCCTGGGTGGCGCTTGTTGTGTTGTTGCAGTAGCGATGGGCGGCGACGTGGTCTCGGGTGGGCTGGCAGTGCTGCGCGTACCCTGGGAGGCTCCCCGGCCGTGTCCCGTGTGTCGCCGCATCTACAGCAACAACAGCAACCTGCGCCGCCACATGAAAACTGTGCATTCGGACAAACCTCGCGAGCGCCTGCGTCCAGGGCGGTCCCGGTACAAGTACTCGCTCATGTTCCAACAGGGGCAGCCGCCGTCGCAATAGAGAAGCTGCGGTCTAGACGTTAACTACACTGTGTGTGCCATATGTTTTAGCTCGAGCAATGTACGGTTGTCGCCATTTTCGAGTGGAGTTGTAGCTGTCTACAATTTAACTGTTTTGGAAACTTCAGATCAAGATTTTGGGGTGATTGTATTATTGAAAAACTCTTAGGTGTTTACGCCAAGATAAGTACGAAAATTTCCACCATTTCGTAACTTTTCGGTTCCAGCTGCAGTTAGATAGCTTTTTTATGTTATTACACTGATGATACAAGATAGTCCTGCTATTTCTCAATTAAGAGTTTAAAGTGAGAAGGTTTCTAGGAATGGATGACTGATTCCCGGAAGATAATGGGATTCATATATCCAAAAGTGTTGATAGAAAACGTCTACATAAACGAATTCTTATATAGAGTTTTTGAAAAGTAACGCGTGATTACAATTAAAATTGAATGAAGAAATTTTGGATAAAAAGCTTATACACGTTAAACCCTTTATTTTGAAAAGGATATTTCTATGGTATCAAAATATTCTTGCGACTATTGTGCGGATTATGCCTTATCGAAAACATAACGTCCTATAATTTTCTTTTTACGAGTATACATACAGTATTATAAATTCATTTATATGCGCGTAACATCTGTGGTCATATCGCGTGTGCAGGATCTTTGAGTATATCATTAGGCCGTTGACTATTGTCGAGTTTCTGTTTGTATTATCGTGTGTTATAGATGCCCTGTGTTCATGTACTGTCGGTAACTCAGGAGAAGACGAGCGAGGAGTGAAGAAAAAAGGGTGATTAATAGATAACGTTACGACAACAAGTGCAATACTTGTACTACTAGTAAGTGGGAACATTATTTCCGCTTACCAGTAGTACAAGTATTGCACTATTGTCGTAAAATTATCTAGTAATTACCCTTTCTCCTCACTCCGCGCTCGTCTTCTCCTGAGTCACCGACAGTAACTGATTTAGATTTTGTTTTAATATTTATGATATTTGTGATAAATAATGTTATGTAAATTTCCAATTAGAGTTTGCCTTTGTGACTGAGGAAAACCATGAAAAAACCCTAGTCCCTAGCTGGCTACGTGATTTGAACCCGGGACCTCCCGAGTCTCAAACGTTAGTCTACTGTCTGAGCCATCTCGTTCAGTATATAGCTTTCTTAATATCACCTAAAAGAGCATATCGTCGGCTTACAAGCAAAACACATTAAGTCAAAAATATTACCTCGGATGAAAGCTCTTGACAAAATTGAACCCTCAAAATATGATTTTTAGTAAGTTGTTTCTTTTTATGTGTATTTAATTTTCCAATTCTAAGTTTATACACATATATTATGTAATGCACATTATATACACCTTTTTCTCAGAAATAATATTTTTGACTTAATGTATCTGACGATATTTTTATGCATTTACTAATTTTCTTTATGCAGAAGCACTATGGTTATGGTTACTATGGTAATAATTTAAAATTGTTCATATACAGTATTTTGTTAGTCTTCTCTCTATGAAACAGGATCTACAGACCAATTATTTAGTCTTGACAGCTCAGCGACGCGAAAGAGGGGAAGTAGTAGGAGTAGTGGGGAGAGTTCCCGAGTAGAGATAAGGGCGATCGGCCGATAAAGGAATGCAGTACAGCTTAACTATACTGGAAACAACGCTATACCGCATGCGTGACATCCGATCACTCTGACTGCAGGCGACAGACTAACCTGAACATTCCTTGGCGTAACTTAATGGACTCGCCTGACCAAGACGCACATCGCCGGCAACTGTCAGAACTAAATAATCGTACTGTACATTAGATACATGTCTCGAAAGCAACTGCCTTGAGAATATTGGAAATTAGTGAATATCACCCTTATGAAGTTCAACCCTATCAGGAGTTGATGGAAGACGACTTTGATAGGAGGTTGCGTTTCATATTATCTGAATTTAGCTTCGATTCTACTCACAGTTGACTGAAAAATTGGGGGCCGAGTTGAATGAGTTTTGTTAAAAAGTTGCATACCTCTTATTGTCTACGTCTTCTGTCACCAAATCCTGTTATAGTCAGGATCTCATTTCTCTCATTTTCTATTAAAATTGTCTTGTTTATGTTGATTTCATAAAGAAACCTTTTCATAACACAAGAACTAACAAAATTGATCAATAATAAAATCATCGACCACCTCTAGCATACTGGTCTCTTATGCAGAGGGCCCGGGTTCGATTCCCGGTCGGGTTGAATTTCCTGGTTGAGGCTTTTCAGGGTTTTTCCTCAACCGTAAGGCAAATGCCAGGAAATTCGGGCCACAACATCCCTGAAAATCACCGGCCTCATTCATCACCGAAATCATATTCATAACAAATCAGTAATATATATATATACAGTCGCCATCTAGTTCACAACAATAGAACCAGTCTCAACAATAGTATACAGATCTTCGGACTTCAACCAAAGATTAACTCGCGATATGATCAAAGATGTTAAAGCGAGTATAAATAACAGCGAGGAAAAAAAAATCATAGTGACTCTAGTCATAGTGATTCTGTATAATACAAATTAAATATTGCATAAAAAAGCCTACTCTTTCAGATGATATTAAAAATCTATAGGATTTCATTTAAAAATGTCGATGACGTCACAAGTCGTACAACAATAATCGCAAAAATTATTTTGCTCCCATAAACACAAGGCTTGACGTGCTAGCTTTCTGTCCAAAATACTCTCCTTCAATTTTAATTTAAGTTTTGCTTCACTTTCGAAAAACCTAATTTAAAGGAGATATAGGAAAACAAAAGAAAATTATAAAGGTCAGTATTGGTGCTGCTGGTTTCCCAAAGCATGAGAGAAAAGGAAGATCAAAATAACACGATACAAGAACTGCAAACCGTCCACAGATCTTTACCTGGCATGTTGTGGCGGACCTCTGAATTATAATCCGTTTCTGGAATCTGTAGAGTATAGGAGACAGAACAATTCCTTGGCGCAGCTGTCGAGTGAAGGGGAGGCAGTCCAGTGACTGCTCTGGGGGAAAGCATTGCTTGAAGACGAGCGTCTAAAATGCCACCCTACCTATCACCTTCTGCTACTCGCATCTTACCCCTTAGCGGCCGTGAGCCGTAGCAGCCCGCAACACACTCCCGCACTGATAGGCTCCGGCCATTCGCTTGTCATCGACTTCATCCAAATACGTCGACTTACTTTACGGATTTCAGAAACGGAGTGTAGTTGAGGAAATTATACGTAAAATTGAAACACATTTTCTAGCACACTCTAAGCAACGGAATTAGTAAGTTATTTATATTTTTTGTTCAGTAACTTCGAAGCCATGTCATTCATTGTATTGCATTCAAAACATCCAGGGAAAAATGTTCTTCGATTTATTTGCGGACAAATCGCAATATAGCGAACGTAGAAGCTCCGCCCACGACTCCTTCCACTTTTCCCCTACTAGCTCACCAGACACTCTACGTGATAGGCGAGTGTTGTGTCGAATGCACATTTCATGTGGGTGGGGATAACTTCCCCTACTGGCGTTCGCTATATTGCGATTTATCCTTATTTGCATATAAATTAACTTAGAATCAAAACGAATATGTAGGGGAGAGTCGGGTAGTATCGGACATCGGGTAGTATCGGACAGTGCGTTTCTTTCATGTATCACCTTATGGTAGTACCTGAATGACATGGTTACGTTTCTCTGTGCGACATCACAGAAACGTAACCATGTCAATCAGGTACTATCATCGTGTGGTAGATGAAAGAAACTCACTGTCCGATATTACCCGCTGTCCGATACTATCCGACTCTCCCCTAATGTTTTTATAATAATTGAACTGGCTTGTAATAGATGTAAGTGTAGGACTTTTTGCCGTCTTTCATATTATTTTCATTGAATGAATCTTTGCTGTTCTCACTAAAATAGGCTATTTCATATGTTTTTTTTTTCTTTTAAGAATCTTTCTAACCCCCTTAAAGGAATGTACTGTTGCATAAAAAATTAGAAATAATAATAATAATAATAATAATAATAATAATAATAATAATAATAATAAAAATTGTTAAGTAAAGCAGCAAGATTCCGAAAATTCCATGCCGTTGTGGAGCTGTATTTGATTAAATTCTATTGCTGGCTGTTGAAGATAACGTACATTCGTCCTCTTTTTGAAAGTTTCACTGTTCTCTTTCCTCATTTCTGTTCAATATATCTGCCCGTCTTTGAAGTCTGATTACAAATTCCTCTTTGCCGTTCTTAAAATGCACTTATATTCAGACGAGTCGCTCATTTTTTTGCAATTGTAATGCAGACTCTCTCGTTCAGAACAGTCACAACCAAAATCAGGGGTGTCATGTCGCAAACGTGCCATACAATGCTCTCTGATAATTGTATTTCTTAATGGGGCTCCTTCAGCAATATTTTGTATAAATTTATATGTAGAACATAATTACAGTGAAACTTCTTTGAATTGATAATAATTTAAGAGGAGAGTTGGTGGCTAATAGCTTATTTTCTGAATGGGAAGAGAGTTTTAAGTACAGCACTATTGTAGTCATTAAGGTATAGATCTATCACAGTACAACAGTATACTTTATGAAACTAATTCTAATCTAAAATAAAAATAGACTCATTGTGTATCTACCCGTCAGTTTTCTAATCGACAAATGAATTGGAATTTCGTACTCATTCATTTAACGACTCAAAAAGGAGGTCGCGATAATTTAATGATCTATATAGGGTGTTTCGATTTAAGTGATGTAGAAAGGTTTCACTGTAATTATTTTTCATAGCCATTGTTTACAAGTCTGTATCACACTCTGAAGCTAAAGAATGGCTTGAATCCTTACGGATCAGAGTTGAATTTTTAGTAGACAAAAAGGATAAATAAGATTTTTGTTGCACTAGTAATAATATCTAAACTGCCAAAGACAATGAATGTTAAATAGTAACATTAAAGGTGCGAAATTAAAAATGTCTTAAAGAAATTGGTTTACATAAATTGAAATTTACAGTTTCACAATTTAAGATAGTGAAATTTTGCAGTAAAATAAAAAATACAGATAAAAACAATTAAAATAAAATGTGAAAATTCAATTGTAATTGGAATTGAGGTACGTACAAGTGTCGCCGTAAAATCTACAAAGCTATCATAGAAATTTCATTAATTATTGTTGTTGTTGGGAGTCAAAATTTATGACAGAATGACACGAATTGTTTTGTTATGGTCCCTCTAGCGCCCACCATTAAACCGATGACTTGTATGTCCCTGAGTTTAAGTGACGTTTTGTAATAGTAATTGGTTCATAAATTGCCCTTTTCTTTTGATTGACTTCCTCGAGTTGATTCTGATGCGTCTCGAATCTGATGGTTGGATCCAGGATATAACCTTTTGTCTCTCCAGGTTTAAATGTTATAATATCAATACGCCAAAGACTTCCAGTATCCGCTAGTCCGTGAACTTCTTCGCAGGTAGTGTAGCCATTGGACTTAAGGAATGTTGTTTTGTAAGACTAATGTGATGAAAATGGTATTGTATAAAATGCCTAACAATCAAGCCTAGAATATAGATCTACCCTGTGGTTAGAGTGATAGAGTTCCAGACTACAAATATAGTAGAGATTCTGACATGAACTTTTAAATTTGTTTTACTGGATGGGTGTCTCTTTTTTGTATTCATCCTACATTACTTAATGTGGTGTTCCGCGTCGTGCTAAACACATTACCGGTATTCCCTCATTTTTAATCTCTACTGTACCGCGGACAAAAATTTATTCCTGTAATTGGAGCCTGCCATAGCGCAATCAGCGACACGACTTTCTATTCACTGGTGCGGGGATCGATCGCTGGAAAGTCCATTGAAATGTGCGGTGGAGAAAGTGACTTTGGACATGTTGCCTCCAGTGTTGCCAACACGGTGCTTTACACACTAAATTTAGTTTTTTTTTAGTCCCCTGTCAGTGGCTAAAATTCATTAAACGGTAGGCAGTGGGAAATCTAGTTTATTTTAATGTCAGTGGAAATTTTTAGTGATTTTTCAATAATTCTCAAGCACATCTGTAAGGCAGATTGCATATAAAACACTTTCGACACTTTCGACGATGGCCATTATCTTTTCAAAATACTTGTTTTGCAATATTACATGTCTAGCAATGTACAGTAGTGGCAAAAAAAACCGGACCGACCCTTGTAGCTGATTTCAGAGCTTTGTTCACTCCAGAGCACGATAGACTGGTAACTAAGACTTTCGTGGTTCGAATTCTGTCTGGGAAGGAAACTTTTTTTTTGTTCCTTATTCAAATTTATTCCCAATACTTTTCGTTATTGGCCCCTGTCCTTGGCTAGTGAGCGAGCTTTGTGTTGCGTCATAAGAAAGAAATTTAATCACAAAATTTGCATAGGAGGGGAAGAGGGAAGAGGAAGAAGGAAAATAATATCTATGCTAGTAGCCGAGAGACACTCATGTCAACAAAATATGTCAACATGACATTGTTTAGTCAACAGACGTAGTGATTAGTAAAGAGACGTGTGAACTAATATATTGTGTTTTAAGACGGAGTGTACCGCGACATGATAAAAGGAAGTGTTAGGTGTTATGACTGTTCGACCTCACCTGTGTGACTCAGCTCACCAGTAGTGATGAGTAACTCGCTCTTAGTCTATCTACTTACTTTTTACAGGGGCCAAAATCCCTGAATCAAGCTATACACTGATTTGAAAGGATGGCGGGACTAGTCGTCAGGGTGTTAGCGGTTAGATCGGTTCGGCGTAGGTGGGATCGGTGAGCTTGCAACTCTCAGGGGCGCACGATAGACCTCAGTTCGCAGTGCACAGGGATGTTTCCCTCTCGCCCTCATACAAATGGAAAAAAGCAGATTGTGGTAAACTATCCCTCATAGATTTTTAAAGTCCATTACTACCAACACTACCATTACCACCGCTTAGCTTAGCGTGGGTTCGATTCCCGCTTGGGTTGATTATCTGGTTGGGTTTCCCGAGTTTCTCCCAAATGAAGGCGAATGTTTCTTTTGCTAACAGCATTTCCATTGACGTGAATTAATAACCTGGTAATTGATACAAAACCGTTAAAGAACTTAGTAAATAATAATAATAATAATAATAATAATAATAATAATAATAATAATAATAATACTGTAATCACTGATGCTTTTACGATTCGGCTACTTTGGCCTGTTCCGTTCTCAATTATGTGGAAGTTAGAACAGCATTTACAAATAACGAGACTTCTTAGCTATTTAATATTTTTAACGCAAGATTACTGCTTAAGATAACATAGAAAAGAAAAATATAAGCCAAGAAACATTCACTAGCGCCATTAAAAGAATATAATCTTCGCTTCTCTGCCGAGAATTGACTGGATTTGTAGCGAGATGGCTGTCACTTCGGCCACAGCGTTGACCTATCTAGAATGTATAAATGGCATTAGCTGCCAAATTTTTACAAGTGGTTTAGCACAATCCACTGAACGAATATGTTTAATAGAGTTTTTGTGTTTATCACACTTCACTTCTTAATGTAAAATATCATGTTTCTGAGATGTTACGTAGTTATCTTGGGAGAACAGCAAAAAACGTTGAAGTGGTGCGGAAAATCGACACTCTGGAGAGCTTTCTGCATGAAATTGAAGCTGTGACGTGTCACATACAGTACCTCGTCTATATGTAAATAAAGTGAACATTATTAAGCTTATAAGCAGAAAATTCACCAACTTCGTCCATATCTGTTTTCAGTTGACTTAAGTGTTGATCAAAATTAAACCTTCTGTATTTTAAAATTATTTGCGAATTTAATTGGATTCTTTTCTCTTAAATATGTGTATTGCATGAATTATTTATTCGTGAGCATTGTAATTTCGGAAATTGTGACTAGACTTCTTGAACTGGATATGCATTGCAATATAACTGATTGTGTAATCTAAACACGGAATGTGACTTTGGTAAGTGGAAAACAGTTGTCAGAGATCGTTTTATTGCATATATGAAGAATGAGAGTTAACTTGACAAAATAAACATTTCATTTCTGTTAGGTATTCCCGCACAATATGATGGCATACCAAAATTGAAAATATAAATTGAAGGTATGAGAATGGAATAGGGGTAGATTCAATAATAGCATGACAAAATGTAGAGATAACTGTACGTTTCATATGAACAAAAATGGTATTTCGAGACAAATTAAAGTACAAGACAAGAAGAAAGTCATAAAATTATTATACACTACCGGTAAAAAGTTTTCCATCACCAATGACAACTATGGATTTGTAGTTAAAACAGGGATTTCGTTTTGACTATTCTATCATATCGTAATGCTATAAAGAGAAAATATTTATTTTGTTGGTCTATTTAGTTTTTCCGATGTCTTTGTACATTGAAATAAAGTGTATCGTCGTTGTTCCTGCAATAACTCCTATGTGCAAAATATAAAATTTTTCAGTAGGAAGAAAAAACACATTTTTTCATCCTATAGCAGCCATGCATAGGAGATTGTTAATCTTATATTTTCGAAAGAAAGAAATAAATATAATTACATATAGGAGATTTTATTATTTGCTGTATCACTATTTCAGTAATTTAATAGAGCAAAAATCTTAAAATCGGTAAATATGTGACATAGGAGTTATTGCAGGAACAACGGCCATATAGTTATTTTCATAGCTGATCGAAAACTTTTAACCGGTAGTGTACCTGAAAAAGACAAATTTAACACCAAAAGGAGATGCTTATGATATAATGATGACAGTGACAAAGTGATGATTATATCCATTTTATAATAGCAAACGTTGGACTTCAAACAGGTAAACTATAACTTGGCAATTTTGGTGTAACAGCTTGAGATGGAATGTTGCTCTAAGCTCGATCGATGCAGTAATGAAGATGTAAAGCAAGAACTGAGTAACAGTCGCATGTTGTAATCATAGATAAACACGAACTATGGGGACGAACATTTGTTAGAAATGGAGCAATTAAGATTTTCCGAACCGGTCCTTTAATTTCATCCAAAATCAGAAGGAATAGAAGGCTAGCGGGAATTGTATCATAATGATAGTGGTTATCACAATTTATTCTTGTAAGAGTACCTCACAATTAAAGCAACTGATACAAGAAGAGAGTTGTTTGGTAAGTGTTGTTGAAACTGGTCACTTGTTTCGTCAAAATTTAAAGTAGATTTGGACGTATACTAACAAAATGAACGAAACAAGTGTATCGGTAAATTATTCTGTGTAGCTTCGAGTTCTGAAGTCATGGTAGCGATTGATGAGAACTGGTGATAAAAAAATGGACAATTGAAGAAGTGTGCCGTAATGTTACCAAGTATTGAGGTTAGGTTTATTAAGTTTCAATGATTTAATTCAACCATGACAGCCGTCTTTAGATCGTTGGTATCAAAAGAGCCGAAACAAAGCGCAGCCGACTCAGAAATTTCCCTCTGTTCTGTATGACAGGAGAATACATGAGATATATTCGTGTATTTTCACCATTCAGAACTAGATTCGAATAAGATATTATAATAGGTACACTTGCAGTTTTGTTTTTGTAATTTTATTTAAAAAAACAGTTGTATCGAAAGAACTATTTCTTGGACATTATAGTCTCGTTATTTGGCTGATTGATTTTTACCTTCATAATATTCACGATCTGCTGAACATTTAAAGTATAATTTAACCAAAGACACAAAACTAAAAGATTCAGGTCGTTCTTCTTTTTTTCCTTGCCCTAGATGTATGAGGATGCTGTGCTTTGTGTAGGTGTTCGAATGACTTGACCTTGAGACGTCTTTCGTTAGATAATTAATATATCTGACTTAGTACAGACAATTTTTGAAGACATGTATTTCTTGTATATGGAATATTTTAAGAGAAAGTATCATTTCTGTGGGCCTCATTCCGATCTTCTTTGTGTAGACTGGGTTTTAGACTAGAGTTTGAAGCGTCATTAACGACAAAACAGATGACTATCAATACAGACAGCTTCATTATGAGCTCAGTTTACAGTACTGTAATTTTTCTTAATAATTTGTGTACAATTCTCTCTTCATATTTAAAAACGTTATAATACGTGAAATAAAATGTCTGTGTATGTAACACTGTCTCAGTGTATTCTCCACTTTATTAGTTATTATTTAAGATTGACTAATAATTATATTTGAAGAAAAACGACACGTACAATTTTGAAAATATTGTCTGTAAAATTATTATCATGCATAACTAAAATAAATGCAATGTAGTTTATTTACGGCTTGTTTGATTTCTTTAAAAACGATACCCTGTAAAGCAATGAATTTGATCGCAGGGATTTTCATTTGTACGTGAGAAAAAATACGAGTAATTTCTCTTGAGCGGAAAGTTTAACGACACTATTTGTACATTCAGTCATCCACTTATTCGTCCATCTATCAATCCCGCTACCCGCGCTTTGAACCACCTACCTTCCCATCCACGCACACACCTACTAATCCATTTATCCATATCTGCATTCATCATAGCCCATCCACCTACGAGGGTTGTTTGAAAAGTTCATAGCTTGGCATAGAAATTAAACTACAATTATTCTGAAACAATCTTTATTCCTCAACATAATCCCCACTAAGATTCACACACTTGGTTCACCGGTGCTGCAATGCTGCTGCACCATTCTTGTACACGATTCCTCGAAGTCTGCAAAAAAGCCTTCTGCTGCTTTGATAATCTCTTCATTTGACGAGAATTTCTTCCCAGCCAAGTGGGTTTTGAGCTTCGGTAAAAGAAAGAAGCCTGAAGATGCGAGATCTGATTAGTAAGGGGGCGCGGCAACAATTCGAACCGTAGTTCTTTTAGTTTAGATACCGTGATTGCAGACGTGTGAGCAGGTGCATTGTCGTAATGAAACATTTTATTCTCGGCCATACCCGGCTTCTCGCGAATTTTTCCTTTCAGTTGCTGCAGGAGATTTGAATAATCGTTATAATGATAACGACGATTGGTAAAACCGGCCATGAATCTTGAGCCAGATGAAGATTCAACGCTCTGGGAAATTGATGAATACGTACGTGATCTTGTAACTATCTCTGGCGTTGACCAGAACTTGGACATGGATTTTAGTAACTTTAAAAGGGCATTATTTCATGGAGATAGGTATTGTTCGAAGTATTATCTGCCCAAAATTTTACAAATGGAAAAAAACAAAAGAGACGTTGAGTGGCTATGTCTTCTTCATCCGATGTTTCCTATTTGGTATACTGAAAACGGAGATATTCTTTACTTCTGGATTTAATTATTGGAAAAATTCCTCAAGAAGATCGCAGAAACACGATAATCCACCTCATCACAAGTCAAATGCGACAAACCTGGAATTTTTATTTTTTTTATTTTAGTAGGTTATTTTACGACGCTTTATCAACAGCTTAGGTTATTTAGCGTCTGAATGAGATGAAGGTGATAATGCCGGTGAAATGAGTCCGGGGTCCAGCACCGAAAGTTACCCAGCATTTGCTCATATTGGGTTGAGGGAAAACCCCGGAAAAAACCTCAACCAAGTAACTTGCCCCGACCGGGAATCGAACCCGGGCCACCTGGTTTCGCAGCCAGACGCGCTGACCGTTACTCCACAGATGTGGACTGACAAACCTGGAATTGAGAGGGGATTCAAAAGGACGGGCAGACTCTCATCTGGTGGAGCAGTTAGAGGAGAAATGAGCTATTGGAAGAATATTTTAAAAAGGGATGTTGCCAAAGACAAGCAGATGGGAAATTCTAGTAGTGACAGTTTTGTCGGTTACCTTGAATTTCTTGCTGATCGATTGTAGCTGAACACTTGGCAGTCTACTAACATGGGTTCCGACTGGATTGTTTCTCTTGAAGGCGAGGAAGATTAGAGCTGCAGCTGTCGAAGTTTGCGACGGGAACTGAGGAAGGGATAATAGTATCCACCCAACTGTACACTTTTATGTCTTTTAGGTTAGGATATATTATATAATGTGTTTTATTGTGTCATTTCCATTTTTAATATTGTGTTCTTTTAGAGAGTAGTTGGATGTAATTATAGGTGGGGGGGGGGGAACCTACAAAGGAGGACTTGTTTTGGGTACAATGCACGTACGGTCAGAAGATCCGTGCATTGGATTTTAGACAAAATTATGATAATATAAAATTTGTATGTATAATATTAGTCAATAAATCCATCTATCTATCTAAAAAAAAAAAAAAATGGGTTCCGGAAAGACCTCGCATCTGTCTGAAAGTATATATGAAGGACTAATTAATTTAATTAGTGAACATGCCCTTACATAAGTTGCGAAATATATCAAACAAACGAAATATTTCTGTATTAATATTCTCTCCACATTTGATATGATATGTAGACGAGCTTACAGCTTTACTGTACCTACGTTATGTGGATATTGACGAAACGCCAGTTGGACGGTTTCTTTGCTTCTTGCAAAATGTGAGCTATAAATCAAAATATACTGCAAATGCAATACTGAATGTTTTAAGAAATACGACATAGATAACTCAAATTGTAGATATCAATCTTATAACAATGCTTCAAACACATCTGGAACGTTCTCAGGAGTTCAGACAAGAATGAGCAACTTTGTCCCCAAGCTGACTACGTTCCATACGCTGCACGTTGTCTTAACCTTGTGGGTTCTTGTGTAGTTGAGAGTTGCAAAAATGCAGTATCCTTTTTTCTTAGGTGTTCCAAGAACTCTATAACTTTTCACGGCTTTTGCGCAACGTTAGCTAATTCGTAATCTAAAAAACAATGGAACAAAATGGTGTGGTCTGTTCAGCATGTCATGTTCCATGCTTTGCAGTAAGACTGGCAAGGAAACATCCAATTTTCAGAATCAATTTTCGATGACCGAACGTAAAAAAAGAAGATACGAAAAGAAGTTGCACTAGAAGGATATCACTACTTTGGAAAAGCTGGTATGACAATCTTTGGAAGGTTATCCTGAAAATATTTCAAGCAGAGAATACTAGGCTTCAGGAAATAAATATTGATATATGCCAAGTGGGTGACTTGTATGACTAACTGTCCGATTTATAACAGATTTAAGACAATATTTCAGTTTGAAGACCTGCTAAGCGTTCCTCTGGACTTCATACTTATGAATTTTATTAAAAAAGAAAGAAACCATCATTGAAGGTGTCATCGAAGACTCATTCATATAAATTTTGGAATCAGTACATTTAGTGAAGCTGGATAGTTGCTTTACTATAAATATAGTGTGTCGTTCAAGAATACTCTACAAATAGAGAGTAGGGGTTTAGGATAAGAGAAGAAATTAATAGAAAATTGTCTTTGTGTAACTAACGAGCATTATACCAAATGTCTGATAAAGTGAATGCAATGATGTGGAATGCAAAGCAGGAAGTTCTACATCTTCAGGATATAATAAGTTATAATGTAATATGATATTATATGGTATGATATGATATGATTTATGATATAATATAATATAATATAATATAATATAATATAATATAATATAATATAATATAATATAATATAATATAATATAATATAATATAATATAATATAATATAATATAATATATAATACAATACAGGGTGTTTCCGAGGTGGTGTTGTACAAACTTTCATGGATGATGGCGAAGGGTTCATGTATCAATTTGAGATAAGGAACCCTGGTCCAGAAATGACCGAGTCGAAAGTTACAAGCAAAAATAGTTCTGCGGAAATGAAATAATTTTATTCCTCTGTACACCTTATTTATGTGTATTTATCTGTACATCTTACACATACTGTATTTATCTGACGTTGTTTACGTTGTCTACTTACAGTATTCCATTTAGTGCGCTGTCTAAGGGATGGGGACAGGAAACTACACTAAAGCAATGCAGATAGCGTAATGTGTAAGGGACATGGTCGGTCCTGATATGCACGTCTGTAGACAGTAGTGTATGTGTACAAGTTGCAGTGTCCAGTCGATCAGTCCTAGTGAAATGGAGGAGTACATGAGAGCGGAATAAGCAGACCTGATTTTCGAATCCGGATGAGCCAATGGGAACAGCAGACAAGCTCACAGATTGTATCGGGCAAAGTACCCACGTAGGAGACATCCGGCCCTTACCATCTTTCCACGACTGTTCCAAAGGTTAAAGGAAGGAGGGCACGTGGTGCCAAATTACAATTCCATTTTCACACAACTATTTTTGCTTATAACTTTCGACTCAGTCATTTCCGGACCATGGTTCCTTATCTCAAATTGATACATGTGCCCTTCGCCATCATCCCTGAAAGTTTGTAACACCACTCGGAAACAGCCTGTATAATATAATATAATATAATATAATATAATATAATATAATATAATATAATATAATATATAATATAATATAATATAATATAATATAATATAATATAATATAATATAATATAATATAATATAATATATCTTCATATAAAGCGACGTTCCGAATTACGTCCCTCAAAACAAACTTTTCACTATGGTTCACTCAAAGTGTATTGTGCGTGTCTGTTATCACTTTAAAATTACAGGACTCGCGATTATAATTCAAACGATTAGTCGTACAGGTTTGTAGCTGCTCTCGATGCCGAGATATTATTTAGAGAAGCCACGCGGCACAGCTAATATTTATACGCAAATTCGGCGCCCTCGCGCACGTAGCGAGGGAGGGTGGTGTCATTCAGTGTGGTCACACAAGTTACATTAACTCATGGCGTAACTGCTAATAACATCAGTATTCGGATGTTACTTTTAATCTTGTTAGAGTAAGCATTTGAAATTTTATTCCGCTATATTTTTGTTTCACCACGGATCCAGGAACGGATGCCCATACTCGGTGCTGAGAAATACGTTTTCTACGTCAAAAAGTCTTCATTCTACTTAAACCGCACAGCGTACGTGAAGTGAAATGCCTTGTTTTCGGGATTATAAAATATGACACTTGTACAACACAGAAAATAGTTTATCACTTTCTGATTTTTATGTATATTAAATGATTTGACTTATGTTTGTCTCTTAAGGAGTAAGCTTACATGAAGAAGAAAACTATAAACGGTAATACCGTTACTAACATGGTAAAATAACTCAACTGTTGCGAAATTCATTAAACGTATAATGAATAATTAATTACGAGTGTAATGTAGACCCACAGTCTGTAGCGTATTCTGTATAGTCTTTGACGAACTACGCTTCTCGGCACTAGAGACATCTATGAACCACGCTCGTAGAGTCAGGACGAATAATGCCAAGATAAGCACTCTGCCATTGAACAAAAATATGTATATTATCTTCGTGACAATATGTTTTTAAGGGAAATCATATCATCGTTCTCCCGACATATCTTTGTGCAGATATTATCTCATCTCATAACTTCGTAAGTGATGTAGGTTTTGCAGCAAAATTTTAGTTGGAGTGTGTTGTGACAAGAAATTAACCTTATCTTGAAAGTAACGACAATTCGATTATATGCTCTTGAGCCCCTATTCAGCGAGGTTTCTTATCCCACTATGGTACCAGTTTCTGGTTTTTAAATGCGAAGAATTCGGTGATACCCATTTTGAATGGCTTCCAAGTTTAGGAAATTTCTTCCATGCAGGAAGTGGACCATGGATCGAGATGGTAATTTGAAAACGAAAGATCAGATTCCTCCATGGTTGTTCGAGCTGCATAGAGTCTCGCATTTCCCTGTTGCACGATAATTCTATTTCGATTAACTAATGCCGGTTACCTCTCTCTCAAAACTTCATGAACTCGTTCTAGTTGTTGAGAATAAAGATCCGCATACATTGAAACAAACTCCCATCAATCACACTTTCAAAATTCCACTAGACGCATAACATTGTTTTGGGGCAGGACTGATTTTGTTTAATGACGACTTGGCAATCTCTCGGAGATCAAGTCACTGTTTTGAGGTGTTAGGATTGTGGAAATATACCCATTTTACATCACGTGACAATTCTTCTGATGAATCTATCAGCCATTGAAATTAACGGTAAGTAGGTGACAGACATCCGCTTTGCGTTGAGCCTGTGCAGGTGTCAATTCATGAGGTTCATATCTACAACTTCTGTATGAATTTCTAAACTTCTTAATGTGGCGATGTATTATATGTTTTGAAGTACATTTTTGTGGATTTTCTTCCAGCTGCGTGTATTCTCAATATTCCATCCCTTAGGTCTTCCAGGACATTGTAAATTTTTAATGTCCTCTTCTTCATTACTAAAATCTTGAAACCTTCATTGTACTACACACTCACTAACGACACCTGTACCCTCGACTTCACATATTTTTCGAGCCGCTGCAGCAGATTTATAATGTTGTTTCCAGTAGTGCTTTAGAAGGTCTCTAATCTCAGGTTTTGTCACCTCAATTTTATATACTTTGCATGAACAAGTGACTGTCACATTCTCACAATACGCAATAATAACCATAGCGTCCTGTGAATTCTATTGCCCAACTGAAAATAATTTAAAATCTTGCTGAACACCAAACTGGAAAAACCGACATTATTTGCGAGACGGCCTAATATTTTATTTAGGTTTTTGTAGATTAGAATGAAATCTCCATTCAAAGAAAAGAGAAGGAACGGAAGATCTTGTTCCTTTTCTTTAATTTCGAATCTTTGGTTAAGAAGGCTTATGCTGTTCTGGGTGTGTCCTGTAGAATATAGACATTGAGATTCACAAACATCGTAATATTGAGGCTCGACTGTTCTTAAAACTTTTCATTCAAACGCAATATCCATTTTACAGCCGGTTGAGTTATTTTTTTTTTAATCAGACTTGTTTGTATGTCTTGTGGAAATCATTTCTGTGCAGCAGAGCGTTTCTCAAACACATGAGCCGAATGTCCAGTTCTATGAAATATTGTGGGTTTAATATTTATGTTTTCATTATTTGCCACATTTCTTCCGTACGCTATGCGTAATGTTCATTCGTACGATACTTCATCTATCTCCTGTTTTTTTTTTTTTTTTTTTCCGTTTTTACTAAAAATCATTAAAATGAATTCTTTGAAAGTTACCTCTCCCAACCAGTTTATTCTCTTATCTCAACAGGTGTTAGAATGACTTCAGACATTTTCTTATCGTTATTCGTTTGTTATTTTGCATGAATAAACTTTGTATCATGTGCTATATACGGAGCCTGAATCATTCGTTACTTTAAATGTCTTCATTTTGTTTTCTTATCTGGGTTGTCTGTAGGTGTGCATTGCAGGCAGTTGCACAGAAGAGAACTCGGCGGCAAGTACTGAAGATTTGAGGCTCGATTCCCAAGTTACACAGGACAGAACTTGTTAGGTTAAGTGTTCTGCTGCCTATTATCGTGATGTAATGCTGTGCCCGAAGAAACTGTGTTCCATGGGCCACTATAGTCCCGTCGCTCTTATTTCCGGCAGCCAATCACGTTGCAGGTCGGCTACATTTAAACATGTGCGTCTTGTGCTTCGCTGCTGATGACATTATGCACTTCCTAAGGTTCGATACATACTTAATATAATCATCCGCCATTTTGGCTCTTTCGTTGGCGTTCGCAGAAATTACACGAGGACGTTATTTGCCGCTCAATTATTTGCTGAATTACAGTGCGTTTGATTTATTATCATAGAAGCAACGACATGATAATATTTAACGGTTCGGCAAAGAGATTCCTCGTCTGGTAGCTCGGCAACGAAAGGACAAATATGGCGAACGATACTACACCTACCTAGACGTCATAGAGCTTTCACTTCCTAAGGCGTAAGCAAAGAGGAGGAGTCACTCCAGAAATATCAGCGACGCGACTATAGTACAGTTCGACAAAAGACAATTCGAATTCCTTGCGGAGAGCGCAAAACTACTTGAGTTCTGTGGGAAGTCATTTGGGAAGGCAAACGAATTCATTGCCGCCATGATAGTAACAATTTGCTTCCCACTTTGCAGACTTAGGACTGCCAGAAACAAGATTACATATATCCTAAATTAAAACTAGTCTGATTATTGTAAAATGTTACTAGTCAGCTATGTATGAAATGGAGGGGGGTTAAGAAACTTGATACCTTACGCCATTAACTCCTGGCTTATTTGTCTCATGTGTGATGCCTTATTGGTATCACTTATGAGATTCAAACCTGTCTTCGAACAATTGATTAAACAAGTAAATACTAACGAATGTCGCGAATATGATTAAAAATTGTTGCTTATTTTTATTTATTATTTATTTATTCTGGTGTAGTTAACTATTTTGTATAATTAAACTGAACTGTGCCCGAGCACGAGCTTCTGCTTTTTCGGGCTGCAGTGCCTAATGTAGCTGAAACGTAATGTATTAAATAAATAAATTTGAAATTTTGAAATTTCAAAATAAAAATGTGTACAACAATAAAAGGACTGTTTAGAGTTTTTAATTTAATAATGATGATGATGATGATAATAATAATAATAATAATAATAATAATAATAATAATATCTTCATATTCTTCTTCTTCTTCTTCTAAACTTCAGAAATTAGACATTTCTATGTCCATTACTGCAATATTCTTCGCGGACGTCTGTTTCTTTTTCCTTGAGGTTTATATTTGTTTCTCAAGACCGGAATCCTTTCTTCATTCATTCGGTTCGTTTGCTCTTTCCAGTTGTGTTCATTTTCTTCACTTTTATCATACACTTTATAGATATTTATATACATAGCTCTCGGATATTTTCATTTCTTATTTTTTTTACTTGGTTATTTAACAACGCTGTATGAACTGCGAGGTTATTTGGCGTCGATGGAATTGGTGATAGCGAGATGGTATTTGGCAAGATGAGGCCGAGGATTCGCCAAAGATTACCTGACATTCACCTTAGGGCTGGAAAAAAGTCGGAAAAAATCCAAGAGGGAATCGAACCTGCGCCCAAGCGCAACTCCTGATCGGCAGGCAAGCAAGCTCCTTATCCGACTGAACTACACCGGTGGCCCATTTCTTATTAGGTCTTATCTAGTATATCCTTTCATTTTCCTTAAAATTCTAATTTCTGCTGCCTGTGTTTTACTTCTGTATTTTTATTTTATTATCCACGATTCACTGCCATACTTGAGCACCGTAACTGCCATTGTAGTGTAGAACTTCAGTTTTGTTTCTTTGTTTTTCGTTTTATAAAATTGTCATTATAGTTCTGCATATTTGTTGAAATTTAATTACTGTTTCTTCTTTCAGTATATTTATCGACACCGAACTTATATCACAGCCTGTTCCAGGCATTTATTTTCAACAGGTATTTTCGATCTTAGTGGATATTTACGTCGGTGCACCATTACTTTTGTCTTTTTTTATGGAAATTTTAATAGTACATTATGCAACGAGCCTATAATGATAGTAATTAAGAATCGAGAGTATATATGTATGAAACGAGCGCAAGCGAGTTTCATAATTTTCATACGAGCTTCTTAATTACCATTATAGGCGAGTTTCATACGACTTTTTATGCTCGACCATATTTCTAACTTGAAATTACCGGTATTCAGATGTATACATTTTATTTGTAGGTATCTGACAAGATCGAAAGTGACCTTGTTCTAGGTCGTGAATTGTGAGATTTGCGCAGACGCGAAAGTATTGATTTTTTCCGAGGAACAATAATGTCATTGACCTTGACGTAGTCCCGTTAAACTTGATAATATTATAATATTATAACCTTGATTATTGAATTCGACATTGAAAAACGAGATGACAAATTAAATTTATTTGAATATTATTTACAATTAACGTTAATTATTATAGTAACAGAACATAACCTTTTGCGACAGTATTGGATTTCCAGCCTGCGTGACTTTTCGCTAATTCTCTTTCGATTGCATATCCGAGAATAATCGATACTTGCGGTTTTATAACGGTACAAAGCTGACTTGTCATTGGCTGAACACATGTAAGCTGAGTTATCATTGGCTGAAGACCTGTACTTTAATGAGTAGGTGTACTTTAATGACATGCATTAAAGGACTGCTACCGGGGCGGGTGTATAATTAGTACATTTCGGCATGGTCGAGCACAAAATTGTATTCGCTGCTCAATTGACTCATTGTGTGTACGGAGGTTTTCTTTACTATCTTGTATGATCGAAATTTCGTCAGCATATGGTTTAACTTCTAAATGAAAATTTTTACGCAACTGTATCACTTTATTATTATTATTATTATTATTATTATCGTGTATTTATTTTTCATACAGCTCTAATAATGAAATGTTTCACATCATCAATTCATAGTTTCTCTTGAACGTTAGTACATGGATCAACAGCCTACAAAAATGTCAAAATAAAACGAATCTCACATACAATTTTTTTACCTTATTCGTAAACAGATCTGTGGAATCTACTTTATTTAGCGTGGGTTTATGAGGATTTATTCCACCTTCAAAATGAAATATCAGAGGTAGGGGGTTCCATTTGAAAATTTCAAAGTGGTGTTCCTTGGCGGTAACGGAGTGGTACCTAAAATGTTATCAATGTTGGTTTTATACTTATCCCTTCATATCTACTAGTAAATGGAACGTGTTTTTTTTTGTTTAAATGAACTTTCCTTTAAATAGATAGCTATTGGGACTGACTATTTTTAAATTGGAAGATCTGTTATATGCGTACTTCCATACAAAAAAAAAAAAAAACAGTAGTGGGGTAGAAACAAAAATTATTTTATTGTGACTTTTGTTATTAGACGTTGCTCCCAGTAACATTTTTCAAGTATTCCTGAAACGACTGACTGTCTTAACAGATACTGTGTGAAAATACTGTATAACTTAATCATAAACAATGTGAAGTTTACATTAAATCATTTTGTTATCCATCGGCGTAACTCAGGCGGTAGGCGCATTTGCCTACTGATCTGGAGCTGCACTCGTGCATGTGTTCGTTACCCGCTTGGACTAATACATTGGTTAGGTTTTTCCGAAGTTTTTGCCAACTGTAAAGCGAATTACAGGTAATTTCATAATGAACTCTGGTTTCATTTCTTCAGATATCTAGATATCACTAATTCCATGACCCTAAATAACATAGTAGTTGAGGTAGTGTCATTAAATAACCGACTAAAAATTATTTTATATTTTTGAATGTGTTCATTTCTTGTCTTGTCAGAATTTGGAAAATATAAACTAATTTATGTACAATGTACAGAGGATCTGATTTATTTTAGAATGTGTTAATTTTTTTGTCAGTAATATCTTTAGAACTTAAAGCATTAATGAATATTGTTGCTACGAGTATTATTGTTTTGAAGCAGCTTTGTAAATACGAATACTATACCTACCTGCTTCGAGGTACCGGCACGTGAAATTTCAGTGGAAACTGTGACCTAGTTTTCCGAAGAATGTGTTCATTTTATGGAGCGAAGAAGCGAAATGATTATGGTAAATTACTAATTAAGTATATTTGCGTTGCTTGGTGGTAATTCTCTTCCTGTTTGTCGATTGGTCTACATTATATTTCATGGCTGAGCATGGTGAATTCATCAATAACGATTCTAAGCTATCTATTCAGTAGGAAGGTCTTAAGTCAGTCACATCTATCTGGTTAATTAGTTCGTGTTGCGAGATGCCTTCACTCAAGCTATTCTCTATAGCCGCGCTCTCTTTGTATCTCTTCTAATTAGTGTTTGCTCACGATCCGAAACGAAGTCTCTGATGTGTAGGAATCGACTGCTTAAGTCATAAAAGCCTTTTGTGGAACGAAGTGCCTCTAAAATACATTGCAATTATATAGTTTTTTAACGCCACCACTCAGTGGAACTGCTCAGCAGTGCCACAGCAGTTAGTTTCAATTGAGGTATTTACACATGGAGCACAACCGAGCCATTCTGATGGCCGGTGGTCAATCCTTGGCGCCATTGGTAATAAAACATTGGTTTAAATTGCTTTCACACATGGAGCGCAACCGAGACACTGCGACTGCCAGTCGCGAATCCTCAATGCCAGTATCTCTGCAAGTTTCAGCTGACAAAGTAATGGAGCTGTTTACGTAATGAAGTTAATGACGCGTTTAAGCCACACAGTAGCGCCACTCGAGAGCGATTCTAAGTGGCTGTGTGTAAAATGACAGTTTAAGAAAAATATCCATATTCATACAGGATACAGGGAGGTAGGGTGTTCATGCTTTCTGGAACTCGGCATTATGGGAAGTGATATCATAGCTTCACATTTCGACTGCATTTGATCCTTAAAATAAATTAACTAGATACGTAATTGTGCATGCGGTTTCGTTTGAACCAATCAATGTTAGTTATCTGCTGTAAGGACTGTGGCTTAGCGTTAGCGCGCTGGTTTTCCATCCGGATGTCACTGTTCCATTCCTGGTCTGATCGTGATAGAATTTTTGGTCAACAAATCAGACGTTGCAGAGTGGTTTTCTCGTTGTACTCCCGTTTCCCTCTCATTCCACTAACACACTGCCCCGCCCAGCCTCCCTCATTTAATCTATCATGCACAAAAATAAAAATTGACTGGAGTGAAGTCTTTGAAGTAATACGAATTTGCGATGCTGATATGGGACCTACCTGCGACTTTGAGCTGCATATACAATGCTCTCATTTTATGAGGAAATTTCGCACCATTCCGCCGCCGGCCGACTTCCTGCTCTCCCGACCGCAGCGTAGGAAGCTAGTTGTACAAAACATCCCGTGCTTTCAGTTAGTTGATTTGCCAGTAGTAACGGAACACGCCGGGGTTCCGCTGTAAACTAATTTCCTCGTAAAATGAGAGCAGTGTACGAGTATGTGGAATGTTATTTAATATCATTTTTTTTCGCAACCAAATTTTGATTATCTGCATATAAAATTGTTTCAATAATTTTACGTTCAGCTACTTTGGTTCCATTTGTTTTCATGAATTTCCAAAAAATAAAAAAAAAAGAAATAAAATAATAATAATAATAATAATAATAATAATAATATTTTATTTAGGACTGCTTCGGTGTCTTAGTGCTAGTACGCTGGGCTTATAAGCCAGGAAGTCCGAGTTCACATCCCTTCGATTCACCCTGAATTTATAACTTGTGTTGGATAAGCCCATTGTCTAGGCAGCACAGGCGTTTTACCCGGGTGCTCCGGTTCCCTATGACATCCCAACAATTCTTTTTACGAGTATAATGTAGACCCACCGCCTGTGGTGAACTCTGGACATTGTCTGACGAAGTAATTGGTCTACGATTATCAGTACTGGCGGCATCTATCAGCCTCGATCGTAGAGGCTGTGCGAATAACGGCAAGTTAAGGACTCCGCCAGTGCACAAAAACATTTTATTTAGGTAGAAGTAGAAATTTAGTGGGAAGACAGATAAAGGTATAGAGATGCTTGTCGGGTGGAACGTCGAGCATCCCCATGCATTTCAGCGCAAAAATGTTTTTTGGGCACCTGTGATGGAATGAATTGCGTGCCGATTATGCCGGCCCCAACATTCTCCTCACTACGAATTCCTTTCTAGCCTTCATACCCGTATACCATAGCTCTGATGGTAACATACCGTTCTTCATAGAACTACAGAACGGAAATGATATAACTGTACAGAGTCAGGGAGGCAATAGAATACCTTAAATTTTATAAAAACACCTGTTATGCGTTTTGTAATTAAGTGCACGGGTAATTAGAAAATTATGCTGACAGTCTACGTAGTTTGGCAAGAGAGCATCGCCGGCTTACCTACGAATACACATACGAACTCGGGTCTGAAGGGCTTAGTCACTGCAGCAGGATTTCAAGACTTTCAAATGGCAGGAAATAACGATACAGATTAATATTTTTATTTAATTTGCAAAAAAAGTCAATTTTATTGGAAAAGTACAAAGGGGTAATTCATTCCTTATGAGTTTTTCTAAAGACAGAAGAAAAATCAGTATCGTATGGATGGTACTTAACGAGTAAAACAATGTTAACATTTAGGAGATTTTTTTCTGAAAATAGTATTCATTTGAAACTAATATTATAGGGTGTATTAGAATTTTTTTTTATACTTTATCCAACGGCTGCCAGGAAATTAAAAGGAAGATAGCAATGGCCAAGGAAGCTTTTGATAGAACAAGGATCATCTTCTGCGGACCTCTAGAAAAAGAACTAAGGAAGAGGCTAGTGAAGTGCTTTGTATGGAGTGTGGCATTGTATGGGGCAGACACATGGGCATTACGACGAAGTGAAGAGAAGCGAATAGAAGCATTTGAAACGTGGATATGGAGAAGAATGGCACATGTGAAGTGGACAGAATAAGAAATAAAGTTGTGTTGGAAAGAGTGGCTCAAGAAAGAATAATGCTGAAACTAATCAGGAAGAGGAAAAGGAATTGGTTGGGTCACTGGCTGAGAATAAACTGCTTACTGAAGGATGCACTGGAAGGAATGGTGAACGAGGGAAGACTTTGGGGTAGAAGTAGGTATCAGATGATAGACGACATTAAATGTATGGATCGTATGAGGAAACAAGGAGGAAGGCAGAAAATAGGAAAGACTGGAGAAAGCTGGGTTTGCAGTGAAAGACCTGCCCTTGGGCAGAACACTAAATGAATGAATGAACTCGGTGCAAGGAATAAGGTATTAAAATCTGCACAATGTATTCCTTCCACTCTGTATTTGAGTCTTCATATCCTCGCAAGGGTGTGATCCTGTGGGGACTCCGGTGCCTGTGTATAAAAATACAAGAGTGGTCTAGAACTCACCACCACTGCCATCTAGCAATGTTTTGAGAAATCGCGAGGAACATCAAGTAGCGGACGATAGATTTGACGTCACGTAGCACAAGAGACACCCTATTTTATGAAGCTAAAATAATAATGAAAGGGATTAATTTTAAGAGTATTAGTGGAATGAGGACGGAAAAACTTGAGAACCCCGAGAAATACCTTCACAGTCTTGGCTTTGTCCACCAAATACAACTCCGCCATCGCCGAGATTTGAACTCGGGTTCGCGGCTTTCGTAAGCCAACGCTCTGCCGATTGAAGTAACAGGACGGTTAGTCCATCGCTGTGAACTAACGGTTAGCATGTCCGACCGTGAAACGAGCGAATCCGGGTTCAAATCCTGCTTAGTTGAGGTTTTTTCTTAGGTTTTCCTCAGTCCATTAAAAACAAATGCTGGGTAACTTTCGGCGCTAATCCCTGGACTCATTTCGCTGGCATTATCAACTTCATTTCACTCAGACGCTAGATAACCAACGCAGTTGTTAAAGTCAAGAAAGTCAATGAAAAACAACGCTGGTAAAGTATGGGGAACAAACCACAGACTTGCTGTGAGCGTGGATTAATTTATTGATGTGTGTACGTGTCGTAATTGGAAATGGTTTTTTTTTTTTTCCGAGTGTCAGGGCCTGAGAAGAGGAAGGAGCAATCCAAACAAATATGCTTGAAATCGGTGCGACGTATATGATGTCAAACTACATCTTCTTTGCCCCATAATCCTCCGCGAAATACCACCAATCGCCAAATATTCAATTGCTACTATCGGTTTTGATCATACGTAAACGGTTCAGAATGGATGTGGAGGTAACAGAGTATTAGCAGATTATTATATCAATGTACAATTCACTGTATATTTATTAAAAGTGTTATGGTTGTGACATGGTCTGAACACTTCATTTCCACATCCTTTCTTTTATCAAAAAGAATGTTGGTACTCCTTCATATGTTAAAGCATAGGGGAACATATCAACGGACATATTCTACAGTTGAGCCGAACATAATATTAGCTTATTTATAAAAAATAACACCTGCTGAACTTGACTACACTTTTGAAATATTCACAACACGAAACAATTTGTATTGTAATAATATTAACAAAACAGCTGATAAACACATTGGAAAAAGAGATGAATTATGGGTAATTTGACGACTATATTAGTACACCTTTTTGGTTCCATTGTTTCAAGCTTATGACCCGGGGTTGATCAGAGCTCTAACTAGCCGTTATTCGCTCCTACTCTAAGAGTGGGCTCATAGGTGTCTGTAGTATCGTGAAGCGTAGATCACATATTTCGTTAAAGACTATCTAGGGTGCATCACAGGCCATGGGTCTATATTATACTCATAATGAATGAATGAATGATGATCACGATGACGACGACGATGATGATGATGATAATGATGATGAATTGTTAGGATGTCACAGGGGAATCGGAGTGCCCTGAGAAGAACCCTATGTTGCCTGGACCACTGGCTTGCCCAACAAGTTATAAATTCAGGATGAAACGGAATTTGAACCTTGGCTCCTTTTTGGTTTATAAGCCCAACGCGCACTGAGTCACCGTGGCGGTTGTTGGAAATGTCCAAAGTAAAATATTTCTGTAAATCCTTTTCATGTTTTCTCCACTTCTTGTGAGAAGTTACTGTACATCCTATACAATCAGTACCTGTGCTCTTTCTCTGTAATAAGAAAGTCTGTATTTATCCTCTTTTCTTCGCCAGTAATCTGGTCTTCAAAGAGGTAATTCAATATCTGCCCCCTACCTTATTGTAGTCTCTTAAACGCCCACAAATGGGGGCGCTGTGTGTCTTTTGTCACGTTACACTACATCTTCAAGATTGTATGTTAAGATCGATTTTAACAAGGAAAATATAGCAATCATGCTTCCTTTGTCTCTGAAACAGGGCAAACACGTCTCGGGTATCTAGAAAATATGCTAGCTCTCGAGATAAGAACATAATGTAATACATGTTGTGGAATTAGGTTTTGTGAACAGTGTAACCTTGGAAAACATACACTTGTATTCTTACACCTTTATACACATAAATTGTGGCAGACACCATGTTATTTAAAAAAAAAAAAATGTAAGCAGGTCAACATATCTGAATACATACGCTTACTTCTTAACTGATGAAATAGATAGCAAATTATATTTAAACCTGTCTTTGTGCGCAATTTTAAGAAGTGTTTATTTGTAATGGTTGGTACGTACATGAAGCTGATTTTTTTGCAGTTGCTTTAGTGTTATCCTAGATCATATTGTATACCCCAGATAGGTCGGCCTTATAGGCTTTGACGTTAACAACTTTTGTCAGGTTTACTACGCTGCCATCTAGTTGCTACATAAGAAGTCACGTTATAATTTCCATTTGAATTGCATTAGCGACTGTACTGCCATCTCGTGTTCGTTTACGGCGGTCGGGTGGCGATCCTGGCGGTTGTTCTCTTCAAAGTGCAAACGATTTTAACATAGCGATGACCTATCTATTACATATATGATCTAGGGTGTTATTCTCACTGCCCCATGGAAGACGAACTATTATAGTCGCGACGCTGTTATTCCCGGCGTGACTCCTCCTCTTTGCTTACGTCTTAGGAAGTGAAGGCTCTATAAAGTCATCATCATCATCATCATCATCATCGTGATCATCATTCATTCATTCATTCATTCGTGCTATTTGTAGGCTAAAGAAGATGGAGTGTCAAGTGAGAAAAAAACGAAAACGAACACTTCCAACATATTCTTATGTTCGCTATTTTTGTTCTTTCGTTGCCTAGCTACCAGACGAGGGATCTATTTGCCACACCGTTAAACATTATCATGTCGTAGCTCCTATGATAATAAATCAAACGCACTGTAATTCAGCAAATAATTGAGCGGCAAATAACGTCCTCGTGTGCTTTCTGCGAACGCCAACGAAAGAGCCAAAATGGAGGGCGATTATATATTAAGTATTTATCCAGCCTTATGCAATGCTTTACATCTTCATCAGCGAATCACAAGACGCACACATTTAAATGTAGCCGACCTGCCGGAAATTAGAGCGACGGGACTATAGGTTGATGTATAAGTTCGTAGCGTTTTTGTTCATTGCAACACTGCATTGTTAGGAGGTTGTTTATCGTTTATCATTTGTCATTTGTTTTTGGAATGTCGTGCTTGTAATTACGCTTTGCATTTTGCGGCTTTTAACAATTCTCCATCATCATCATCATCGTGATCATCATTAATTCATTCATTAGTGCTATTTGTAGGCTAAGGAAGATGGAGAGTCAAGTGAGAAAAAAACGAAAACGAACACTTCCAACATATTCTTCTGTTTGAGTTTAATAAAGAAGCAAAGGCAGCGGAGACGGCTCGAAACATTTTTGCCGTGTACTGGAAGAATGCCATAGGAGAAAGCACTGCAAGAAAATGGTTCCTCTCGTTACAACACACAACACCCCACATAAAAGTCAAATGTCCACCGGCGTAGCTCAGTCGGTTGAGGCGCTTGCCTGCCGATCCGGAGTTGCGCTCGGGCGTTGGTTCGATTGCCGCTTGGACTGGTTACCTGATTGGGGTTTTTCCGAGGTTTTCCCCAATCGTTAGGCGAATGTCAGGTAATCTATGGCGAATCCTCGGCCTCATCTCACCAAATACCATCTCGTTATCACCAATCCCATCGACGCTAAATAACCTTGTAGTTGATGCAGCGTCGTTAAATAACCAAGTAAATAAAATAAATACACAGAAGATGATGTTATGCGAATGGCGGGATAAAGAAGGCGTCGTGTACTACAAATTGCTTCTCAGAAAAAAATATTTTTTTTTCGTTAGGTACTAGAAATGTTGAAAACTTGTATTCCCATGAAAGTTTCAAGATCGACGTTTTCAGCTTTACCTCAGTTTGTTCTTGTGTGTTGTGTAATGAAAATATATCTAATTCTGAAGCTTCATTACCTTTCTCAATAAAAAGAAAACCAGTAGAGAGATGGATTAAAACCATTTTCCTAAAGAAGCTCTAAATTATGAAGTGTCAGGCAGAGGGGATATATAAGGCAAGGAGGTGAGCCATATTTAATAGGGTTGAAAAAGGCGGCACTTTTCCTGAATTATACAAGAATAATAATAATTGAGTTTTAATCGTGCTCTGGTGCCTTTGGAAAGAAAGTGAGTTGGCCGAGCTAAGGCTGAGCCGTGTAAATGACAGGACAATCTGAAATATTCGGATGGACTCTTTCCCACATCCATTTAGTCAACTACAAATTTTTCAAGATTTGTTGAAGATCGAATTCTGTATCTTTAGTGAGAAGCGGCCAGATGATTGAGTTACAGACAGATGAGCATGTTTCCAGGTTTTATGCTGTCACAGGTGCAAATTACGCTACTGATGTCAGACATCGCTTTCGCATGGCAAACACAAACAATTACCGTCACTCCAACAAGCTCGAATTCAACCTGCCACAATGGATGGGTTTGAAGGCAAAGTTAAGTGTATGGCTGCAATTGCAAGGTCGTTACACGGTTAGAACTTGTCTTATTGGGCCCTTCATTATATTATTATTAACTTATTATTATTATTATTATTATTATTATTATTATTATTATTATTATTATTATTATTATTATTACTAATACTACTATTACATGCAGTGGCGCCAAATTTTTGAAAACATTGAGTGGGCTCGAACCAACCTCGGGCCATAAGCTTGAAACTGTGGAACCAAAAAGGTGTACTAGTATGGCCGTCAAATTACCCATAGTTCATCTCTTTTTCCGGTTCGTTTATCAGCTGTTTTGTCCGTATTATTATGATTACAAATTGTTTCATGTTGTTGTGAATATTTCAAAAGTGTAGTTAAGTTCAGCAGGTGTTATTGTTTTTTTTTATAAATAAGCTAATATTCTGTTCGGCTCAACTGTAGAATATGTCCGTTGATGAGTCCCCCTGTACTTTAACATATGAAGGAATGCCAACATCCTTCTTGATAAGAGAAAGAATGTGGAAGTGTTCAGTCCATGTCAGAAGCATAATACTTTTAATAAATATACAGTGAAATATGTATTGATATAATAATCTGCTAGTAGTCCTATTACCCCCACATCCATTCTAATCCATTTACGTATAGGGTAACTTAGTCGGAATCGGGTCAATTTCAAGAATTTGTTTCCCACGGCAAGCATAAATGTTTTCTATCACGTGGTGCCATCTATCGTCAATCAGTAGAACTTCTTCTATGTGTTTGGCGCCAAAGCTTGTGGTTAATGTTTGTGTTAAAGCTGTGAATAATCGAGGAAGAAGACATGTAAAAGATAAGAGCTATTTGTAGATTGTATTTTAAATTATCTTTTTTAAGTTTTCCGTTATTGTACAATGAACGTAGTTCAGAATTTCCCTGACTTGTGCATAGAATAAAGTGCATTTCCTATAGCATAGGTTATGGTATTGAGGATGGTGTAAAGTTTACGTCAGTAGTACCAACCTATGTTTTCTAATGTCACTACATTTCGGGTGAATAGGGTCACACAATTACTGGTAAATAGGGTCAATGTCTACACGGATTTTAAGTGCATTTTTTTATTTCTTTGTCGCATATGCCTAGTAATACAAACAATATGTCTCAAATGCAGAAAGCCATCAAGGAATTTCGAGGGAGGAGTCAACACCATGCAGCCCATCTCTATGGAGTTCCGCATTCATATCTACAGCGCGTCTGCAAAGCGGTGAAGATATGCCCTTAAAAGTAAAGGTGGTCAAATAACGTTCAATCAGAAACAAGAGAAGGACCTTGTATCCAGAATAACAAAACTAAATGCTTGCGGATTTGGTAAAGACTCTTTAACTGTACGTAAAGTGGCTTTTGATTTCGCTGAGGCAAACAACATCAAATATCATTTTTTAAAAGAAAAGCAGATGGCCGCAAACGATTGGTTAGTTGGTTTTCGGAAACGAAATCGAGAGATAGCATTGAGAAAAGCAGAGGGTCTGTCACTCGCTCTTTGGAATAGACTCAACAGGAAAGACGTAACTGAGTATTTTAACCTTCTGAAGGAAACTGCAAAGGCACTTGATTTAGTTAATAAACCGCATATAATATACAATGCCGATGAATCTGGTTGCCAGTTGAATAACAAGCCAACCAAGAACATTTTTTATACTCTCAAACTTCTGTTGAAAGAGGAGAGCTCGTTACTGTATTAACTTGTACCAATGCCACAGGAAATTCATCCCACCATTCATAATTTTTAAGGATGGATTGACAAGGAAATGTTCCTGTGTTGGCTGCGTTATTTTCAAACTCATCGGATTCCTGGACCGTGTGTTCTACTTGCTGATGGCCATGCATCTCACAAGAGTTTGTCTGTACTACAATTTTGTGAGGAACATGATATTCATATGGTATGTCTGCCAAGCCACACAACCCATAGGCTACAGCCTTTAGAAGGTCCTTTTTTAAACCTATCAAAACATACTACGACAGTGAATGTAACAAGTTTTTTCGGAACACAGAGGGTGAAATAAAAATAAGTAAAATTACCTTTGGTAAGATTTTCAGAGAAGCTTGGTTGAAATCAGCTACACCAGCAATTGCTAAAGCTGAATTCAGGTCAACAGATGTCTATCCTCTGAATGAAAATACAGTTTCAGAGCATGAATATCTACCTGGAGAATGCTTGATAAGTTGATCTCAACCAAAAACTTCAGGAGAGCTAGATGTTCCTAAAGAATTGAAGATTAATGTTCCTGAAACCGATACCGACCATGAAGCAACGGCTAGTGTATTCTTCAATGGTTTAATGCCTTTTCCGAAGAAAACTACTCCGCAAAAAGAATCAAAAAGTAAGCTGAAAGCTGCTTTGCTAATTTCTCCGCAGAGCATTAAAGAAAGGAAGAAATAGGAACAAAAACGTTCTTAGAAACAAAACAAATAATGTAATGTCGTGCCTAAAATAAATAGGCCTAGGCCAGCAGCTGCAAAGAAACGATTACTTTCAGAGTCGTCATCTTCTGAACACGAAGACATGGACACAGAACATGAACAAAATAACAGCCCTTGTGGATTCTTTCCGTGAAATATAGTGATCCTCGCTCAGCGGAACTTGGGGACTGGATTAAATGCATGGGAGGCGGAAAAGAATGGTACCACGAACATTGTGTTGGGGCCAAGGGAAGGAAGAAGTTCATTTGTGGCAAATGCAGGTTGAATGATTAAAATTTGGAACTTATTTGTGATCCAAAGAACATGTAACAGCATTGTAAGAGTGACCCCATTCGCCCTAATGGTTGACCCGATTTAGCCTAACTTCGTAGGGTGAATAGGGTCGTGCAGTGGAGTGAAATTAATATATATCGTTCATAGGTTTTTGTTGTTATTGAATTTAACGCTAATGTGATTTGTTGCTTAAAGACTAATCTAAACGGTGCTGTATTTTATTTTTAATAAATACTAAATTGTTAAACGTCATCTCGATATTTGTAAATTTTGACCCTATTCAGACTAAGTTACCCTAACCAAAACCGACAGTAGCAATTTAATATTTGGCAATTTGGGGTATTTCGCGGTGGATTATGGGGCGTAAAAGGTGTAGTTTGACGTCATATCCGTCTCACCGATTTCAAGCATATTTGCCTTGGAGTACTCCCTCCTTTCATTTTATCCTCTCAGGCTCAAACACTTGAGGTATAAGTTAAGATAAATCTCATACGTAATAATGATAAAACGGCAAATTATTGCTGAAAAATAATAAGTGTTGCGTACTTATCCGATATTTTTTTGTTTTTAAATTCTAATCTTCAAGGTCCAACTTTAACCGTGTTCACCGTTCAGGATAAGATTGAAGCAACAACAAAGAAATGAAACTTGTGGTGTCGCTGAATTATTAATCGAGAATTCGATTCATTTTCATTCTCTCAGTGATTTTCTAGCAATACAATGATGATGAACTCTCGTCCGATATGTTTGGGCGTATAAAGAAACACTTTCATTGAATGATATTAAAATTAAAAGCACATTATCCGTTCTGCAATAAAAAGACAACAGTGTGAAAAATCTCTTCTTCGAGATGATAACAATTTGTCCGTAAAAAGTTAAGAGGCGCTGTTGAAATGATTACAATTGGATACGGTACTTAACAGTAGAAAGGTGCACATTGCCAAATTTATTAACAGTGTTTTAGCAATGTGTAACTTTTGATCTTTATAACAATTTTAAGAATATATTTTTTAGAATAGTACTTACGACAACACTTTTCACCAATCTTTATCAATAGTTTGGTGTTACTATTTAAATTAATACACTAAGAGACAAACAAACTTCACAATTTATGAAATGTAGTCTATTGAGTCTCAAAAACATTTCGTAGGTACTGTGATCCATTTATTATCCACAAATCTGTTAATTTCTGCAAATACTTCCATTAAAGTGGTTTTGCAGACTGGAAGAAAATCAGCTTCACCACTTGAATATCATATGTGCTATGTTGACTGGTATGACAGTAAAGAGACCTAACAGAAACGTTGATTGTTGATTAATCTTGGTCATATAATTTAGAAAATAAAGCTATTTTCTATTTGGGTGTCAGTTCACTGCATTTTATTCTGCATTTTCATGCCACTTACATTAAAGAGGGTCGACCTGGTTGGCAAGTGGTATAGCGCTGGCCTTCTATGCTCATTAAAGAGGAACGTGCTAATTTAATGATATTTCCTCCATTTTCTAGATTTGTAATATTGGGAATTGAAAAGTTTAATACAAACCAGTTTTGTCATCTAGAGGTAATACATTATGTTTCTATGTAATTCATTGCTCTACATTATCTACATATTATGTTGCATATACGATTTACGTACTTTATCTTCCTTTTTGTAGAAAACATGCCTTTTTCCATAACTTCACTATTAATACAACAAGTAAACAACGGAGGGAAATCAAAACGAAGGCACATTGCACTTTTTTTTATGACAGAGCCCTGGTAACTTTGCACGACTGTCGTCTTTTGGTGGTCTTACTAACACGCTACAATCTTCTCTGGCCCTAGCCCTGTTGATATGTAATGCCCCTTGGCAATTTACATCATTCTAGTGAAATATCACATTTTTGGCACTTAGCACCTTTATACTGTTAAGTATCCAATTATGTTCTGATTCGAGCTTAAAAGTCGTGTTTCCTACGATATCCCTGTTGCATGCACCACTCATATCCTGATGTTTTTTCTAATTGCAATTAAACATCAACATACTGTACCCGAGTACATGCTCATTTCGGGTATCTATTCAAATGTAAATTATGAATGAATTTGAACTTATGTGAGATAGCATTTCTTGCTCAATCTTCTTGCAAACAAATATAAAATACTGTACACTTAATGTTAAAATAGACAAGCGACATTGAATCCGATTTCATGAACCAACATCAGCCGTTCCACTGATAATTTCATGACAAATGTAAAAACTGATTTCATTTTCTTAGCAGATACATGATAGAACGTAAAATAACTTCGTATTTATGTACAGTATCTTCAGATTATAACCAAAAGCTAAAACTGAAATTAATATCTCTGTCAACTTTTAAAAATGTTAAAATCACCACATTATGAAAATTGTTGATGAGTAGATCATGAATACCAGCCTAAATTGTATAAAAGATTTTGGGAGCTCGCCAAAATGAAATATCAGCTTCAAGGGGTCCGTGACACTAAAAAGGTTGTGAACCACTGCCCTATACAACACCACAAGAGATTACGTTGGCAGCGAAAAAACATCCACGTCCTAACTAGGATCAGATATCAGGATTATGGCTTCCACGCAGCTTTTGCGTGACCGGAAACTCGGTGAGATTGGTTTGCAAATTTTATAAGGTACTGTACAGGAGGACTTAAAAGCGGCTGTTGTTCGTAAAGAGAGGAATAGAGGAACTTACTAATGTTATAGGTGGCAGTAAAGGGAACCGATACCACATAGAAACGGATTGAGATGAAAGTCTCTGCGAAGTTTATTTGGTGTCCACCATTGTTTTCATCTCACAGCACGGTTTACAATAGAACTGTGTGGCTCAATTAGGTGTAATTAGTGAAGGGCTGTTTGATTAGTAAGACAGATTAGATTTATCGCCATTGCAGCGAATAGAGGAAGCTTTCGTAGCACGTATCGTATCTGTCATTTGTTTGTTGGTCCATTGTTAATTTCTGACGACGTCGCGTAGAAAGAAGATTAATTACATAGAAGTATCGTTATCTAGCCTCTATAGAGGTCAGATAGAATACTCCTCCATCATACGCGTCCTATGAAGGCATAGGGAAATATGAATGCAAAATTCTTGTAGGCTATTCCTTATAAATAAATAATTACGAAATTAAGATTATCGCATTTTGATGGTGATTAAACAAAGGTGAAAATAAATAAATAAATTTATGACTATTTTAAAGCGAAAATTTTTCATAAAAAAAAGGACAAAAAAGGGAAAGTTATAGCCAAAAAAAAAAAAGGACTTGAAAAAGGACTATATTACTCCCCAAAACATACTTCAGCACATTCATGGATATATATGGCACACACAATCTTACTTTTATCTCTTCACAACATAAGGGAAGTGTTGTATTTGATATGGTCAAAAAAGGACTTCAAAAAGGATTATATTACTCCCTGAAAAAGGTGCTATTTTAATTGAAAACACACTTCAGCACATTCATGGATACACATAGCACACACAAGCTTATATTTATCACTTCACAACATAAGGAAAGTGTTCTATTTGATCATATTCAACATTTTAATGTGTTTCAATATGATTGTGTCTCTTTGAATGCAGAATGTCTTTATAAACAGAAAATGGCCACTCAACATCAACTGAAACCAGGGGTGAAAATTTTCTTTATATCCTGAACTCTAAATCAGCACACATTAATAGTTTTTCAGTGTCTGGAATCAGAAGAAGAACGATATTTATTTTCGCTTGCCCAGGAAGTTTTAGGCCTATCGGAGAAAATATAGGAAAATTATCTAAATGTTTGCGATATTCTGTCAAAAAAAGGACCAAAATAAGAGATGTTTTCAAAAAAAAAAGGGGGAAAAAAAAGGGAATATGGACTGAAAAAGGGGGAAAAAGGGAAGTCAAAACCACATAATTTGGTTGGTGGAAGATAGTTTTGAACATCGTAATTAATTATTTCATGTTTCGTGTTGAAATAAAAAAAGGGATTCCCTTTACAATTCGATCTCTATTGATGACTAATTAAATAAATAGTGAGTGAGTGAATAAATAAATAAGTAAATAAATAAATAAATAAATAAATAAATAAATAAATAAATAAATAAATAAATAAATAAATAAATAAATAAAGTAATTAAGTGAGTAAGTGCATGAGTGAATGTGTAAGTAAGTGAGTAAGTGCGTGAGGTGATTTTAATATATTGACTATGTTTAATATAGGTGAATCTAGATTTAGTATAATTAAGGGAATATTGGATTTATTATTTATGGCTATTATATGTGGTGTTTTTCTTAGTTGAATTATTTTTGCTACTCCATTAATAATTTGTTTACCTTTTTATTTAAAAACTTTAGTATTGTTGGTTAGGTTTTTGGGTGGTTAATTTGGGTATGATGGGTGTGTGGTGAGAAAGTGACTGAGTGAGTGAGTCAGTAAATGAGTTAGTGAGTAATTAATGAATAAATAAATAAACAAATAAAGTAAATAAGTAAGTAATTAAGGAAGTTATTAAGTAATTGAGTGAGTGAACGAGTGAGTGAGCCTTCCTTTTCATTCGACCGTTCCCTTGTAGCCACTCCTTTATTGTTCCATCTTTTGTTTAAGCGTGCCGTATATTTGCTCTTTATCACACTTCAACCGCGTCATTATTTCTGTAGCGTATTATATATTTAAAAAAAAAGTTAAACTTCTTTGGTGGCATGCGTCCTCGGAGGAATTTCAGGTGCATTTTTGTGTGTATTTTAGACAGAAAGGGAAAGCTCACGAGCGGTTTCATTGGCTTTAAATTACATTTGGTCTGAAATACGGCAAGACAACTAACAGTATTGGGTTTTGCCATTTATTGTAGTTTACAAAATAAATTACTTAAAAAGTTTGTATTGCGGTAAATTGATTGGAACGGTCGTACGGAGAAGCTTGCAGTCACTGCAGGAGTTCAGTTGCAGGATTTTAGTCGATTTCCACTGAAAAGACCGGTTGCTTATTTGGTTAATGTCTCCTTCAGCTGTGATTGATGATCCTTACTGTACTGTGCTAGTTGGCTAGTGTAAAAAAATTCAATGCTTTAAGTGGGGGCACAATCGGAGCAGAATTCATTACCACCGATGAAAGAGCGATGGGCAAGAGTGATGACTGTGAATGGAATTTCTGTTTTGCGGTAAATAAAATTCAAACTTTCAGTTGATGAATTATTCATTTTGTGTAAATCGTAGTAAATAAGATTTTATTTTGTTATTTCGTGTTAAGCAAGTATACATTATTATTATTATTATTATTATTATTATTATTATTATTATTATTATTATTATCATCATCATCATCATCATCATCATATATTTTTTAAATTTACTTTCAGTGGTTACTTCAATTAACACAGGAATACTTGGCGAAGGGAAAATTGTAGAAATAAAGCAACATCTTCTTTAGCCGCCTTGGTAACTCAGTTGACAAAGCGCTCGCTTACGACGACCACGAACCCGAATTCAAATATCTGCGATGGCGGAGTTGTATTCGTGGTGGACAAAACCAAGTTTGTGAAGCTTTTCCTCTGGGTCTTCTCGTTTTTCCACCAACACTTTCCACAATAATTGTTCCCCTTAAATTATTATCTCCGTTTCGAGAAATAGGACATCTCCTGTGTTTGCGTGAAGCCAAATTGGCCGTCCGCCGCGGTAGATGTTCCTTGCTGTTTGTCGAAAGATTGGTAGATGGCAGTGGGTTCTAGTTGACTCAAAGATCTATAATAAGAGGCATCGAAACCCTTACGACCACCTGGGATGTGGTATATGGATTTCAAGGCAGGAGAGAAATGTGTACGGTGCGGACGGGGGAACTGACCTATCTGAGCAGCACTTTCGGCACGGAACTCATTTCATCACGGGTGCACAAAGAGCCTTTTTGGCCTTTTTATGCTAGAATGCTTAGAAGTGCTTAATGTCCCGCCCGATAAGCACCTATACCCATACCTATATATTCTTTTTATTAATAAATATTAATATTTTAAATAAAAAGATGGGATTATTGCATTATTTACCTGCATTACTCATCTCCGATTTGCACATAATTGTATTATATAAATAATCTTGTTCATATACCAGTACTGTCCACACCTGTGGAGTAACGATTAGCGCGTCTGGCCGCAAAACCAGGTGGCCAGGGTTCAATTGCCGGTCGGGGCATGTTACTGGTTGAGGTTTTTTCTGGGGTTTTCCCTCAACCCAATATGAGCAAATGCTGGGTAATTTTCGATGGTGGACTCCAGACTCATTTCACCTGCATTATCACTTTCATCTCATTCAGACGCTAAATAACCTAAGATGTTGATAAAGTGTCGTAAAATAACCTAATAAAATAAAAAATATACCAGTACTGTGCCAGAACATACATACAAATAGATAATTTTAAATCCGAGTTTACGTTGTTTATGGAATGAAAATGAACATCACAATGAAGCAGTATTTTGGTACAAATATTCTATTAAATATCTCTCTGCCTCTGTGCAACGTCACAGTTTTGCAGTGAGGGGCACGAGATATAGAAGTTCGCAATGCTTTTTGACGCTCTGACGTCCCCGACCAAGATCATCCACTTGAAATTTACCGCTCATTCACCGGCAGAGATATAATAAAAGAACTGTAATCTAGTAGCAATGCCCGTATGACAATGTGCTTGTCTACCTTATTAATGCGGGACTGTTTTCACATTTAACAAGTGATTGAATGGATTCAGTACTTGGGATATTCTCCAGCACAGGGATTGTATGTTTTATTTCTGTAAGCGTTTCAGTGTCTTCAAGATAGGACTTTGAAAAGTAATCGAGGTTAAGGAGCGATAATAATTATCTTGAGTAAAAAAAAAATCACGAGAAAATGTTTTCTATTTTGCATAGAAAGCATTATATGTGAAACTTAATATTTCACAGTAAGGTATATGCCATTTTTGTTTTATTTCGTCAATGAAAATATATCGTTTGTTCCTCATTAACAGGTGAAATTATTAACTTTTGTACTGTTTCTGCACATTTCACGTTTCCATCGGGTCTAGGATATTTCGTAACCGGAAATTTCGTCACCCTTATAGTTTGTCACCTATTTTTCGTCATTAGTTTTTTGGTCATAAAATACATTTTGTCATCATGTTTTTTTTGTCACTTTTCTTTTATACTGAGGTGCGTTCGTCATCAAAATAATACAGAAAATTACATTCAGGCTGTTTTTATTATGAGTCCAAAGTATCTGTATAATTATTTTAGTGCTCTGTATTAACATGGCTTTTAAATTGCATACATTCATCCTGTTTTTATGGAGATTCAACCAAAATTCCCACTGAAGTTGTGCTCTGTAGGTTCTTTTGTAGGTCTAATGGTTTTCTTATCTGAGGAAATAGTCATCAGTGAATTATAAATGTCGCGCTGATCACATCTCTATACAATCCCGATCTTCGTAATTTTGTGCTTTGTATGCATATGTCCATTATATGTCGATCAACTTATTTCTTGCTGCTCTATTACTTTTTATGAATCGCAATAATTCCGCCATACCTTAACTTGAAGATTTTGAAACCAATGAATCCTGTAACTTGAAGATTTCGAATCCAAAAAATCAATGTATCCAAACGAAATGAATGATATGAACGCAATGAATCCTGTAGGCCCTAACTTTAAGATTTCGAAACCAAAAAATGAATGTATCCTTGGAAACGAAATGAACAATGAAGTAGGAGGTTTTATATTACTCGTACGTATCATTTTATATAGGTATCATCAAGGAAAGCGATACGAAGGGGGGAAAAATTGTGGTGGCGAATAGTGATGAGGAAATTAAATTGGTGACAAAATATGGTGGTGATAAAAGTGATTTGGTGACAAAATATGGTGGTGACAAAACTGAATCGGTGACAAAATGTTGTAGTGACAAAATGCCATATGTGACGAAATCACCGGGTGAAGAAAAATCGGTGACGAAAATTCCGGATCCCGTTTCCATCAATATTGAAAATTTATTCTGTATCTCGAACTATGAATTTACTTTTGAAAAATAGCCGGTATATTTTGACTGGAGCGCTCTCTCTCAGATACAGAATTCTTTTATGTATCAGATATTCGATACACTCCTACCGCTTTACTCACTAAAATATGAAACAATATTAAAGGTTTTTATTATTGTTACAAAACCAGCGTTCATTGCCTGGTTCGAATTGACATGTGTATGACTTTGCGCTAGTGAGGCCTGAGATTTCCGTTCTCTATCCAACAATCTTCAAGAGAACTCGTTTGACAAGAAAGATGCTTTACAAACTTGGCTTGGCTACTTCTTTATGCAAATCGGCAGATTTCTTTAGAAGCGGAATTGAAAAACTACTTCGGCGTTTGGAAAGTGTAATAGATAATGTAGGAGAATATAATACTGATTCATTTCGGTCTTATATTCCTCTAAACTAAAATAATAACTTTTTCCACAGCGAAGAAAACGCTACGAAATTTTGCATCAACTCTATATAATGTATGGTGTGAATGCCGTTTTAAGAATGTAACATATGAAGATAGATAGAGTAAGTTAACTGCAAACATCTTTATTCCACGAACCGCCACTGACATGATAATGTAAGGAAACATAATCTTTAGGTACAACTGTACTTCAAGTTTAAATCACCATCTTGTGTCCCCGAGTGTACGTAACAGACTGTTGTATGGCTTAGCTTGGGTAGACTATAAAGTGTGTTGAATAGTAGAGGCAAGTTACTGCTAGCGCTGTTCTTCGCAGGTGTAAGTTTCATTCCCTGTTGATGACTGTGGTTCATAGTAATAAAAGGTCTCAATGTCCGTTACCGTGCGAAAGATAAAGTTTATGGAAGGAAGGGACAGAGCATTTTGCGCGTGTACACAAGATCTTTCCACTCTCCAACTTTTCCATGGAAACACCAAGTTCTTTCTTACTGCGAATTCTTCCCATAGCTTTTTATTTTATCTTACAGTTAAAGTTTTAGAATATTTATGAAAATTAGCGTAATGAATTAGTACAATTTTCTATAAATTTATGTAATTTAAGGTAAGTTATCGTTTAATTTGAAGGTAGTTGTTGTTTAGTCAACTATGCGAAGACAGGTCTGAACCTCACAAGCGATACTTTTATTCACTTTTGTATTTATATCTGCTTTCTGGCAGTAGGACACACTGAACAAATAATTAAAATTAGTGACCTGCTCAATAGTTCTATTGTTGATCGTTATTTTGCAGCCCATATATTCTTTCTCTATGGATGCTATTATTATCGTTTTTGTTTCAGAAATGTTTATATGGAATTTGTTTGCTATTTAGTTTAATTTATGGGCGGCCATTTGAAGATCTTTTTCTGAATTGCCAGAGACTGTCTGATCATCTGCAAGTAGAATAGTGTTTAAAATTTTATCGTTAACTTCAAAATTACTGGTTAAGTACAATTGTCCCACAATTACTGTATAGTTTAGAAGTGAATTCACGTGTTTACTGTTTTTTTTTCGGAAATTATAACTGATTCAAGTGGTAAAGGTTTATATGAATCATCCTGTATAACCAATTTTCAAAACGTTGTAAAATTATATTCTTTACCAGCAATGAGAAATGTCCAAGCCAGATTCTTCTGATCAATACACCATTGCTTTGTCCCTCATGTAGAACCATGAAGTAAAAATTTTAAATTTAATATGCTGAAAAACGTAAGCCAAACTCACGACATACCAAACATTTAACGCAGTCAGTAAGACTTTTTCTTAGTCTGAGGATAAAACTCCAGGGCGTCCTGTTGCAATTTCTGTTGTAGTTATAGCAGGTATTAAATCGTTTATGTCCATATGCTCATTCTTATTTACGCTGACTTTACTACAGAAAGTCGTAAAGGGTACAAGAGTTACTTCATTTCTTTCCGGCACAGACTTTTGTCCTCCTACAACGTATTTTATTGCTCGTTGCATGGAATTACTGCTCCATTGTATACTAGGCCTACGTTATTTTATTTTGTAGTATCTTACCATCTAAAACTGCGAACACAAATTCCATATGATGCAATTCTGAAGGAAGTGTGCTATCCGATTACTTCAAAATATGTTATGAAGTCCTGTGCTTCGGCAATAACCTATCGTGACATCATTTTGAAACAGATTTGTCAGTGCCGTCTTATTGAGGTTCAGATATATAGCTATTCTTTTTGTATTTTTCCAGGATATAGGGTAAACTGTATAGTGATTGACCACTTAAGCTAATGAATAATAAAAAAATGAAATAGCGAAAAACAATGGTAACTTATTGAGAGAATTTTAAATGCATTGGGTCAAGTGAAGATTCAGAAACAAATCAAAATCAATAAACGAAAGAAAAATTAAAATTTTAATGCAAAGATAAATTAAATAAACACAACAAGTCCACTTTTACAGTTATTGACCTTCTACTGCACAGTTATTGACCACACGCTTATTAGTGATTGACCGTCTACTGCACGGTTATTGAACACTCACTTATTAGTGATTGATCAACATATTTTCACATTTTTCACTTTTTTCTTGTCTGTTTCGTTTCTCTTGTTCTGATCTTTCTCATTAACAACTCTTCGCCACCGGCGTAGATCTGTCGGATAAGGCGTTTGCCTGCCCATCCGGAGTTTCGTTCGGGCACGGGTTCAATTCCCGCTTGGACTGATTACATGGTTGGGTTTTTTTCCAAGGTTTTGCCCAACCGTAAGGCAAATGTCAGGTAATCTATGACGAATCCTCGGCCTCATCTCGCCAAATACCATCTCACGATCATCAATCCTATCGACGCTAAATAACTTCGTAGTTGATACAGTGTCGTTAAATATCCAAGTTAAAAAAATAAAAAAGAACTCTTCTCGCTGCCTTTTCTCTCATCTCTTATTCGCTTCCTTTCTTCTCTTGCCTCTTCTTCCATTGTTCTCTTTTGTGCCTTATCAGAAGCAAGTGTGTGTCATTTCTCTGATGTTATTACAAATGGCTTCCCCAGCACTGGGCGAGGACCAAAGGACACTTTTCCTTCAACGGGATATTTGTTTCTGGACGCCAAGGTTGCTTTCAGGAAAGTTTTCTTGGCAGCTTCATTTAAATCAATTCCACTGCGGACAGGTTCTATAGCGTTTCGTAAAGCTTCCTCTGTATAATGCACTTTACCTGGCTTAGGCATTATAATATTGTATCAGTCCTGTAAAAATCCCCATCATTTAACCGATAACATGTATAGAATTGGAGCAAATTGGTCGTTATTCTAACAAATAATTTATAAACGACCAGTCGCTGTAGTTTGCGGACATTCACTTTATAGTGATTGACCACGGGGCATTTTTATGTCATATAAAAACTTTTACAAAATAATATTCTGTGGACGGAAACGTTATACCTTTTCTCACACTATGAGTGCGAAAACGAGCACCATAATTTATGTATTCTTTGCAGAATAAATAAATTATTGTGTGCATTATTCTTAGCAATTACTCTAGTTACTTACACTTGTTTACGTTCAGTTGCATTTCCAATCGATTTCAGTCCTCTCAGACAACAGACACTAACTCAGTGGGATGAACAGTGACAACTAGCCACAAATAAGGGTTGTTACTAGGGGTATATGCAGCAAAAAGTGAAATCACGATCGTGGTTTATTCACAGTATACTTGAAAAAAGGAAGCGGTCAATCACCGTATACTGGTCAATAACTACCTAGTTTACCCTATTCTTATTTTATAATGTTTACTTCTACGAAAAAGTACGACGTTAAATGCTATATAGAGTGTTCATTTAATATATAGAATACGAATCATAACTTCTTACGTTTTAATTTTGCAAAAGAAAAAGTCTATAAAAACTGTTGGAGATAAACCATACAATATGATACACGTGTTCAAAAAAGTAGTTATTCAGTCATACAGGGTATGATATTAGGCTTTAATTTTTTTAATGGCACCGTATTTTAAGATTTATATATTCCGAGTCACCATTAAATTTTACTTATGAATGCGTAGAAATTTTATCCGTTGTGCAAATCCAAGTCCACAGGCTAGTCTCCTCGTGTATGGACGAAAAGTATGAAGGCTTTTGGCCTTGAGACAACCTCCAGACTTCTATGCGAACTGCATTTGAAGCCCTTAGGAACAGATATCACGTGACTCAGTTTCGGGAACACAGCATACCTGAAAAAACCTTTGACGTTCTGTCAACCCACTTGAGGTATGTGGATATAAGGGGAAAATAGAGCCGAGCTTTACAAAGAGTTATACCCGAAAAAGCCAAATGTGTATGTCTTTACATACTTATTTGTCTCAAGTTTGAAGTCCATGAAACAAGAATAAAATAATATATACAGTGGATACAAAAAGTATTTGCACACCCATGTTTTTTTAATGTTCAAAGAAATAATAACGATGATTTTATGAATACAAGTTTAGTAAGTAGCAGCATGGAAAGAACAACTTATATAATCAATAACAATTGCATATAGTTACAAAATAAAATTACAAACTAAAAACTGCATTTTTAATCTTAAAAAAAGTATTTGCATAGCCAGTAAATTAAATGATAAACTCAAGCAAACTAGAGAAGTCTCTCTCAGTACTTTGTGTGAAATCCATTGGCTTCAACCACGGCTTCTAGTCTTCGTGGCATGGCGTGCACTAACTTCCTTGTTGTATCGGGAGGAATTTTAGTCCATTCTTCCATAAGAGCATTATGAAGATTTATCTTGTTTGATATGCGGTGTTTTCTGATTTCTTTGCCCAATAAGTGCTACAAATTCTCAATTGGATTCAGATCAGGTGATTGAGGTGGGGTCACAAGCCTTCTGGGTGTGTTATACAACAACCACATCTTTATTATTTGAGCATTGTGGTTGGGGTCGTTGTCTTGTTGGAAATAATAATTTTCAATTTTTCTGCGCTAAGTAAATTATGGCGCAACAGCTCGATATACAGTCTGTAATTCATTATTCCATGAATTATTGCTAAATTTCCCACTCCAGAGGATTCCATGCAACCCCAAACCAAGATATGACCGCTACCGTGTTTTACTTTGACTGTAAGATTTTCCTTTTTCAGTTCCTGATTATGTCTCCGCCATACTGACTTTCTTTCATCAGAACCAAATAGATTGTACTTGCCCTCGTCGGAAAAAATAAACTTGTCCCAAAATTCCAGGGGCTTACCTTTGTATTCTTTAGCGAAATCCAACTGTTTGTTCCTATTGGTTTCACTAAAGTAGGATTTTTTTTCTCGGAGTTCGGCCATGGAATTTAGTACTATGCAAAACATTCCTGATAGTCTGAAGACTAACCTGCTTGACCGACGTTGTAGAAATGTCAGCAGCTAGGGTTACAGCGCTTCGGAATGGATCTTTGATGACAGTGTGAATTATTTGACGTCTCTCCCTAAGTGTAAGAATTTTGGTCTTCCTGTTCGCGGTTTATTGACTGTTCGAGTCTCCTCGTACTTCTTGCACAAATAACACAGTATAAAAAGGCAGGAACAGATCTCTTCAAAATTTACGGCAATTCTGGCTTTGCCAAAGTTGAAAAACAGTTCTACCCCGCATGGACTCTGGTAACTCTAATGCTTTCGGACTCATGTCGCTTATTGGTGTTCTATCCTTCAATACACATACTAATCTCCACTATAACATCAAATATTTCATTTGATGTGATTTAGCCAATAAAATAGGACTTATGCATTGAGAGTTTTAATCTGCAAATACTTTTTTTACTACAATAAATTAAAGTTTTCAGATCCTTATTTCAATTTGTAGCTGTACGCAATTCTTATCAAGTACATAGCTCTTAATATTACTACTGTTACTTGTTACAATAGTATTTATAAAATTTTCCTTGATATTTATTTAAATATTAAGAAAAACAAGAGTGTGCAAATACTTTTTGTATCCACTGTACGTAGTTAAAAGACACGAAACGCGGGTGAATGAGTGAAAATTCTACGCATTCTAAAAATTTAATGGATATTCGGAATATGTAGATCTTAAAATAGGGTGCCATTACTTACTTACTTACTTACTTACTGGCTTTTAAGGAACCCGGAGGTTCATTGCCGCACTCACATAAGCCCGCCATTGGTCCCTATCCTGAGGTAGATTAATCCATTCTCTATCATCATATCCCACCTCCTTCAAATCCATTTTAATATTATCTTCCCATCTACGAATCGGCCTCCCTAAAGGTCTTTTTCCCTCCGGTCTCCCAATTAACACTCTATATACATTTCTGGATTCACCCATACGTGCTACATGCCCTGCCCATCTCAAAGTCTGGATTTAATGTTCCTAATTATGTCAGATGAAGAATACAATGTGTGCAGTTCTGTGTTGTGCAACTTTCTCCATTCTCCTGTAACTTCATCCCTCTTAGCCCCAAATATTTTCCTAAGCACCTTATTCTCAAACACCTTTAACCTATGTTCCTCTCTCAAAGTGAGAGTCCAAGTTTCACAACCATAAAGAACAACCGGTAATATAACTGTTTTATAAATTCTAACTTTCAGATTTTTTTACAACAGACTGGATGATAAAAGCTTCTCAACAGAATAATAACAGGCATTTCCCATATTTATTCTGTGTTTAATTTCCTCCCGAGTATCATTTACATTTGTTACTGTTGCTTCAAGATATTTGAACTTCTCCATCTCTTCAAAAGATAAATTTCCAATTTTTATATTTCCATTTCGTACAATATTCTCGTCACGAGACATAATCATATACTTTATCTTTTCGGGATTTACTTCCAAACCTATCTCTTTACTTGCTTCCAGTAAAATTCCCGTGTTGTCCCTAATCGTTTGTGGATTTTCTCCTAACATATTCATGTCATCCGCATAGACAAGCATCTGATGTAACCCGTTCAATTCCAAACCCTCTCTGTTATCTTGGACTTTCCTAATGGCATACTCTAGAGCAAAGTTAAAAAGTAAAGGTGATAATGCATCTCCTTGCTTAAGCCCACAGTGAATTGGAAACGCATCTGACAGAAACTGACCTATACGAACTCTGCTGTACGTTTCACTGAGACACATGTTAATTAATCGAACTAGTTTCTTGGGAATACCAAATTCAATAAGAATATCATATAAAGCTTCTCTCTTAACCGAGTCATATGCCTTTTTTAAATCTATGAATAACTGATGCACTGTACCCTTATACTCCCATTTTTTCTCCATTATCTGTCGAATACAAAATATCTGGTCAATAGGGTGCCATTAAAAAAATTAAGTTTACTGTCACATCATGTATGCCTGAATAACTTTCTTCGAACACTAGTATCATGTTGTATGGTTTATCTCAAATAGCTCTCCTATAAAACTTTTTTTTTTTTTGTAAAATTAAAATTTAAGAAGTAAAGAGTAATATTCCATACTTAATACTCTGTACAGATTCATAAACTGAACAATCGTCACACTGAGAAATCATAATTTTTTCCATCGATATGTGTTCGTCAAACACAGGGAATTAAGACTGTTAAAATAAAAAAACAGTGGCATACTGTCACTGTATCTAGTTTACGTAACTGTGCTTTATTCATTAGTGTAGTGCATTACATTCGCTATGTTCGGTTCACATTGTCAAGTATGGCGGCGAAGTTCGATATTCACTGATGCTCGGTCTACAGAAGGAAACCTGTCTTGTTTGTTCTACAGTAGAGCGTCTCGTTTAGGCACAGTGGAAACGTAAAGAAAGTGCAGGTAACGTGTGGGAGAGGACGAGCCGTACGATAAACACGAGGGATGCACAAGGTTTTAGTTACAACATTTATGGCGGAGCATTAAATTGAAATTATGTTTTCGAAAACACCCAAACCAAAAGAACACAAATTGCATAACTTTATCAATCATACACACATTTTAACAAACAAGCAATTGTAATGTTGAAATAATTCAATATAACAAATCAAATTTTGCTACTTATATGATATTGCTTTCATGAAGTATTTTTACGGTCATAAATTTCATTCTCTGTATGACTAACATAATATCACCGTCTTTTGTGGCCGAATTAACAATACTACAGTATATTGTTCTAAAGTGACAACACTATTTCCTACACATAATAATTATCCCTTCTCAAAGTTCAATTTATTTAGGTACAGTACAGAAGACGGTGATATTATGTTAGTCATACAAAGAATGAAATTCATGACCGTAAAAATGCTCCTTGAAAACAATATCATATAGACCAGAGGTCTCCAAAAAGCGTATCGTCATTCTTGCTCTCGATGCTGCCCGCCGAACACAGTGTGCTGTAGGACTAGAGAAGGGGAAGAGACTCGTACCTCAACAGATGGGAGCGGTCAGTGGGGGATCGCGGCAACGGTCTGCTTATGTTTACAAATAATAACATCAAAAGAATAAGAAATATCATACGTTTGTATATTATTTTGACATATTATGAAGCTGGAGCCCCGTCTGTTGCTATAGACACAAGCCATTGCAAATTCAACTTCGTCTGTTCTATGGTGTCTTTCAGTGCCTGGAAGAGATGTTCTCCAGTTGTACTTTGTAATTACATCTAGAAGACATTCAGACACAGTAAAATGTTCATTAACTCCTCGAATGAAAATGGCTAGGTTAGCTTCGTCATTTCTATCTGTGCTTTCGTTCAATGCAAGTGAATAAGCTACAAACTGGTTAATTGTGATTTCGACTTCAGATTCAATTACATTTACAATCTTAAAATTCCTTCTCTGAACTGTAATTGGAAACAATTTAATTTTCTTAAACTTTGACTTTGTTCTGAACACAGTATTTTAGTAACGTCCTGTATGCACGATTTTACAAATGATGCTTGTGTAAAGGGCTTCATTGATTTTCCAATATTCCAAGCTAGAACATAGCTAGCAAGAAGCTTTTTTGTTTAAGACTGAGAACACTTGTATGATTTGTGTTTGCATTTTCTTGTTTTATATTTATAAAATATTTGTAGGCCTAAGCATTTCACCTAAAATTAAACAAAAAACTATAAGTATGTCATGCGGAACTGAGTGCAAACGTATTGTAATATACTGATTATTATGTATAACCAACAGTTATACAGATAGCCCCAAAATAAATTATTTTCGCATGTCCAACATTCCTGTAATTGTGTGATATTCTTTGTGAAGAGTCGAGTAGTATCATCGCATGTTGAATTTTAACACATCCTTAAGAATTTTCTAACAAATTAAGGATTTCACATTCTCCCCACCAAGACAAAATATTTATCTTCCCTTTCATCCTTGAATGTACTACGTCCATGATTAGGAGACATTGTGAAACAGTGGAACACGCCGACCAACACAGTGATAATGGCAGTCCGCCACTGCTCTTCGTTTGCGCATAAACCTGAGTATAGTACAGGTTGGGATGGGTGAGGCGGAGCGCGCTCATTACATACTGGCTCGGTTCCGTTCAGGGGCTTACTCGCGAGTACGATTTTGGAGACGTCTGATATAGACTAAGTAGCAAAATTTGATTTGTTATATTGAATTATTTCAACATTACAATTCCTTGTTTGTTAAAATGTGTATATGATAATGTTATACAATTTGTGTTCTTTTATTTTGTGTGTTTTTGGAAAATATAATGTCAATTAATGTCAATTAATATAAAATTAATTGTTACTAAAACCTTGTGCATCCCTCGTGTTTATCGTACTGCTCGACGTCCCCCACACGTTACCTGCACTTTGTTTACGTTTCCACTGTGCCTAAACGAGACGCTCTACCGTACCTTGTTATAAAAGTATTCGATGTCCTCCATACCACTCCTTCTTGTTTTAACCGTATAAAGATTTCAGCACAGATCTTGCGTTTAGTTTTCCGTATGAAATAAAACGGAAATTTGTAATGTCTTGTTAGACTGTCTGATGTTCGAACGTTGCAGGACACTAATATTTACATCAAATTATTTTTCGTGTCTTTTTATTTTATTTTGTATTTTATGTTTCTGTGACCTTTCTTTATATTTCTTATTTATTAATTCCCATCAACTTTTATTCGCATCCCTTTTCTGTGTGTATTCCAGTCTATTTTTTATTTATGTTAATTTTGTATCTTTATTTCATTCGTTTTCTATCTTTTATTCCTATCTTTCTTTTTATTTTCTTCCTCCATTTTATTTGTTGCGATTTCTTCCTCTCTTTATACCTTTATACCTTTTCTGTTTTCAATTCATCAAAAAATGTGTTCTTTGTTAACATTCGCTACGTAGAAAGTAGGGTAAGCATTACGATACAGTGAGACTGTAAGTTATTGATGACGTGTTCCGGCAGTGGACAAGTTGATTAAATTCTGCTTCCGCTTGTGTTCACCGTCGGTCTTCCCAATACGACAAAGGAAAGCGTCCAGACATGTCATAGAATCAATCTCCTGATACAGGGTTGCCCATGCCATCATTAAGACCGATGTGTTTTCTTTAAACTTTCACCGACGAAGACTTTTCAAGGAGACTAAAGTTGACCTCTTGAAGTCCGTAGCGCTTACACAAAAGATACAGTGTACAGGCCGGAGGTATATGAAAGATAGAAGCTCATTAGCTTGTCTCTTTGTCTGTCAGCTACGTTATACGAAGCGGCTAAACGGCGTAAGTTTCGTACATACTATATAACTTAGCTAATCCACTATGAGACGGTTGCACCAACACAAGAAACATACATCCACACTAGTTCTTACACAATTCACTCCACGGTCGTCCTGGATATAATAGCGCCTGTCTGCACGAGCGTATCTGCCGGCAGCAATGATACCACGTGGCGGTATGGCGAATTTTTGCTCACTCTGTACATTCATATACAGATTACTATTGTTGTCTTGCTTTTTGGCCAATTCCTTTGCTAGGCGAGACGCAGAGAAAAATGTAGTGGGAAGAGCTAGGGAAGTCTTCTGCGCTTATGTGGCAGTTTACGACCACCCCTCCAGCACATCGGTCTGTGAATACATAGGCCTACAGTCTGATGCTTTGTTAATATGGGATATTTTATTTCAACAAACATGTTTTATCTTAATTCACAGAGAAGCTATGTACTTTCCATCAATTCCTGTAATCCCAAAACTGATAAATAAAAAGTAAGAACGCGTAGGATGGTTTAAGGCAATGTTTTCAGCTCAAATAATACCTTATCCCAACCTTTTTTGACTGACGACACACTTTACTGAACGCCTCTAATATAGCGACACACTTATTTGTTTAATAATAATAATAATAATAATAATAATAATAATAATAATAATAAAACAACAACCAGTGCTTTTCTTCTGGAGAATTTGTGTAGAATACTTGTATAGGTCTATTATAACGAACGGGAAGATGATTACTGTTCACTGCACGAGAATTTTGTCGTTTTTAACCTCCTTTTCGTCCAACTAAGACTTTCAAAGCCTAAGCGGAATTTAAAAATATATGTAATAATAAAAACACACATATTTTGGTTCAATGATGAAAAATGCAACAAAAAGGTACCGGAATGTCGTTGTAGCGCGTTCCGCCAGAAAAAAGCATTGATAACAACTTATATAAATAGTATCGGACATCCAGTGTTGTAGATAAGTCGATGTTAACACGCAATCGAAAATTCTATATAAAAAACAAGCAACAACTTGAGTGGAATTATAAAAAAAAAAACAATAGTATGTGTCAAAAATCCCCATCTATCTATGTCCGATAAAAGATTTTTATTATCGTTTTTAAAACTCGTCTATTTAAATTAATGTGAAGTCTGCGCTTGTTGGATTGCATAGAGTTTCTCTGTACTACGTAGTCTTATGGTTGACAGTCTAAGACGTAAATCATCTTCAGGATGTAATAGTCTATTCCTTTTTTTAGATTTCACTATTTTCATGGTAGAAAATGTTGATTTACACAAGTATGACGTTGAAAATTGGAGTTCTAAATGTCTTTTTAGTTTATGCGGCACCATCGACTGATTTGACAAAACATTTCCGCATATAAGACACTCGGGATTTTGTTTATATTCAAAGCCATGCCACGTAAATCCATATTGCAATTAGTACTCATCACTATATTTACGAAACGCAGTACGTTTTTGTGAACACTGAAGGGAATTTTCGCTCACATTATTTGAATTAGTACTGCTGTCATCTAACTCAGAAGTTGATTCAGATTGTCTTTTTCGAATTAAAAATGTTATCATGATAAAATCTAAATAAAGCACTTTTGGTAAAATAGTTGCACTATTACCCGCTCACCCTATATACAGAAAGTGACCAATATGTTCGGACGATTCTAAACTTAGTTTATTACTAAGTGGGAAGAGTAAACGAATTAGTAAGTATTGTTGCAGGTGTTCGATTTCATTCGAATTATCGCCAGGCAGAAAAATTAAACTGAGCATTGTTACAGTTATTCACGTTTCATTGATAAAGTCTGTCTCAAAATAAAATGCACCATATCAAAGACTTCGTTGTAAATTTAAAATTCTGTGCAAAGAGATTTTCTGGATGGTATAAAATTTATTTTTCAATTCCAAAATTTCGCGACACACTCCATGGGGCTGCGCGACACACCGGTTGGAAACCCCTGCCCTACCGTACGAGAAGCTGTAAAGTCCGATCGCTCATTTGATACCCTTTGCATTATTATTCATGTTTTCTAAAGGTTATCGCCGGCGATGAAAGGGAGGCGGGTTTTCTTTCAATAATAAACACAGTCGCGGAAATGGAAGTTTCTAGTTATGCGCTGTTGTCACGTCCCTTTCATTCATTGTTTTTGTAGTAGATTATTTTGCGACACTTTATCAACATCTTAGGTTATTTAGCGTCTGAATGAGATGAAAGTGATAATACCGGTGAAATGAGTCCGGGGTCCAGCACCGAAAGTTATCCAGCATTTGCTCATATTGGGTTGAGGGAAAACCCCGGAAAAAAACCTCGATCAGGTAACTTGCCCCGACCGGGAATCGAACCCGTGCCACCAGATGCGCTGACCGTTACTCCACAGATTGATGTGAACTCATTCATTGTTAAACAATAGAATCGAATGTGATTGATATATAAACAGAGCGCTAATAAAAGCTTAGACACAATCTGGCAACATGTAAATGACTCCACATGGACTTAGTTAACAACTGCCAATAAATAATAAGAGAACATGCCGAACGACGTAGCATATATGGAAAGTGATTCTACTGAATTTCTGCGTTAGTTACAAGCAATGGATGGACAATACGAGTATATTATGTCACGGCTTCCTTGCTACAAAATATACTACGACCAAATAGCTTTTCGATGAGAGCAGAATGAATCTAGTAGGCTGTGATCGGAAAAGAGAACTGCAAAGTTAAAACTTAGCCAACTTTTCGTTCCGGGCTCCGGCAAACTTCTCGTTAATTGTGAATGCTCACATTTAAGTACATTTATTAAAAAAAAAAATCCGTTCTCGTTTCCATTTCCGGTTTATTTTGAACAAGTCTTTATTCATAGCTTATTTCATTCCTTTCGTTAGAGTCACTAATCTTACATCAAATCGTATTTATTTATCCTAATTTCATAACCTTAATCCCTATAATAGACGTTATCACGCGATTATAGAAATTACCTCAAATCTCCCTTCAATTTTTTGTTTATCAAACCGTAACGATTTCGGTTTAATTTATTGTCCAGTATTAATCCCACAATTTTTAATTTTTTTTACTATTCTATTAACTGTTCTTCCATTGAGCTTAGTAATTCCTGAAAAACAAACGTTCCTGAAGTTCTTTACTGCTCTGGATAGCTGAGTGTTTTTTTCTGGAAAGAATTACAATAAATTAATATCTTTCATTCAGTAGTAAATCTCTAAGCCACTTTTCGGAAGTACACCCACACAAGCAACGAAATATTACTGAACTGAAGCTTATTGGTGGATTAACTCAGCGCCACTCAATCCGGTGTAGCGGCCCGCCTACACAATTTGTATTCCAACCTACAGAGGTTCGAAACAAATGAATGACACTGTATACAGGTGGAACCATAAGTAATGTCATTAATTTCAGGGAATTATACTTCGAGATATTTCTAACAAAAAAGTTAAATACAATTTTGCCCGTTTCTGTTTGCTTTTCGAGATTAAAATTGTTTTATATGAAACATTTTATAGCATATTGTTGTGATGTACCGAAGTACATATGATATTTCCGTCCAGGAATTCTGCGTTATCATATGATAGATGGGTGGAGCGGAGAAAAATTCTCTCCGGCATCGGGACTCGAACCCGGTTGTTCAGCTCTACGTGCTGACGCTTTATCCACTAAGACACACTGGATTCCAGTTCCGACGCCAGATTGAATCCTCTCGGTTTTCCTTTTGTGGTCAACCCTCATGCACTGTGTCACAGATGTGTGACAGTGGCACAATGTCCAACACACTATGTGCAGAGGTGCACTCATTACGAGTGACCAAGTGGCCAGGATCCGACGGAATGAGCGTCGTCTTAAAACTAAGAGATTCAATCCGTCATCTGAACTGGAATCCGGTGTGACTTAGTGGATAAAGCGTCAGCACGTATAGAGCTGAAAACCCGGGTTCGAGCCCCGGTGCCGGAGAGAATTTTTCTACGTTCCACCCATCCTTCATCATATTTTATAGCGTGTTTTTGGAAAGCCATTGATTTAATTCCCAATACGTTCAGTCAGTTTAAGAGAGTAGGGTCCACACCTGTGGAGTAACGGTTAGCACGGCTGGCCGCGAAACCAGGTGGCCCGGGTTCTAATCTCGGTCGGGGCAAGTTAACTGGTCGAGGTTTTTTCCGGGGTTTTCCCTCAACCTAATCTGAGCAAATGCTGGGTAACTTTCGGTGTTGGACCCCGGACTCATTTCACCGGCATTATCACCTTCATATCATTCAGACGCTAAATAACCTAAGATGTTGATACAGCGTCGTAAAATAACCTACTTAAAAATTAAGAGAGTAGGTTATTATTATAATAAATAATTGAAATAATTTTAGTTTTGTCCTTTAAATGTGGAGAAATTTGATATGAACAAATGTAACATTTTAAAATTCCTTTTCAGAACGAAAAGTTATATTCGTTCGGATCAAATTTCTGCATATTTAAAGAATAAAACAAAAATTCCTTCAATAATTTACTATCGTAATACACTGCTCTCTTAAATTGATTGAGCATATTGGAAATTAATTCAGTATATCTCTCAAAGTACGCTATGAAATGTTTAATATAAAACAATTTTTATCTCGAAAAGGAAGCAAAAACGAGCAAAGTAAAATTGTATTAAACTTTCTGTTTGAAATATTTCAAAGAATAGCCCTTTCAAATTAATGGCATTACTTACGGTTCACCCTGTATGTTTTTATTAATTAGTGCCGCACGATAGAGAAACATGATACTAAATTTGGCTATTCTATAGTGAGACACGGTAGTAGGCCTACTATAATTCACTGAATAAAAGACGAGCATTTTCATAAAAACGGTATGGGGTTTCGCATTGTCCTGTTTCGATTAACGAATGCCGGGTACCTCTCTCTCAAAACTTCATGAACTAGTTAAGCTGTCGATAATAAGATCCGCATCGACTGCACGTCCGTTTGGAACAAACTTCCAGTGAGTCACGGCTTTAAAATTCTGCCAGATACATAACGTTACTTTGGGGGCGAACCGATTTTTACGACTTTGGCAGACTGACAGGGATTGACCCACTGTTTTAAGGTGTCAGGGTTGCAGCGAGATACCCATTTTTCATCACATGTGATGGTCCTTCTCATGACTCTATCATTCATGCGATTAGCGGTAAGCTGACAACAGATATCCGCTCTGCATTGAGCCTGTTCAAATGTGAATTTATGAGGTGCTGATCTACAATTTCTGTGTGGTTTTCTAAGGGTCTTAGTGTAGCGATGTATTGTATCTTTTGAAGCACCATTTCTTCTGATAACCTAAGAGTACTTTTTTTTTTGGTAGATTTAGGCTACTTCCAAAACTCTGTGTTTCAATATTTCGTTGAGGAATTTCAAGCGCGGGCATATTGTACCTTGTATTGACAAGGAGTCTAGAGACGTTCCACTTAGGCCGACTGCATCCTGCATCCTGTCTCGGACAGGACGGTTTTGTCTCGGACCGTTCAATGTGACGATTATTACATACATTGTTTTGAAGTTGCAGCATTCTGCATCGGACATTCATCTCGGAACGACATACCTGCCTTAGGTCTTCCAGAAGGATGTAAAACTTTAATGTCTCCTTCTCCATTATTGAGGCGCAAGAATCATCATTGTGCTTTTGGGCATCAGTAGTACATGTCGAACGGAGTCGAACGTGATCTCCCTCCCTCCACACCCCTAGCTGGGGTACCTGTCCGACCGGTTGAAGCACTGGCGGTCAGCGGTGGATTTCACTAAAAAAAATGTCGCTCACTAAGGAAGCTCCTGAAGTAAAAAAGTGCAAAAATATTATTTCCACAAAGAATGGAAAAATGAATTCTTTTGTTGCGAAGAAGGGGAAAGCGTTAGGTGCTTATTATGCTACAAGATTTTACTAGCACATTGAGCGACATTATGAAAAGACTCGTTTTAATGGGACAATTTTTTTATTTTATTTTTTATAATAATAGTAGTCCACACCTGTGGAGTAACGGTTAGCGCGTCTGGCCGCGAAACCCCAAGTGCAAGTGCACAAATATGGCTGGTTTAGATGTATATAAGCTTAAACAACTTTGCAAAGTAAAATATTCACATCTTTGGAGTTATGTTATGAAAATTGCTTCTATGTTTGGCTCAACCTTTATTTGTGAACAGTTTTTTTTCTCAGTTGGCCATTGTAAAATCCAAATCAAGATCACGCATTTCAGACGAAAATTTATTCTATCAGCTCACAATTGCAATGTCTGACATAACTCCCAATTTTGAAACACTTGCTGATTTACGTGACGAAGAAAAACAAACGAATCCTTTCTTTTAAGGGCATGAGTCAATTGACGTAAATTGACAAAAACAACAAAGAACTACAGTAAGAAGTTAAAAAAATAGCCTAATTGTTGTTTTTCTGTTTCTTAGTAATCTGCTTGATATTTTGTTAAGAATCTATTTTTCCTTAGTTTCTTAATTTTATTTTGAAAGGATGCAAATTAGTGACTGATGCCCTTTCAAAACAAATAGGTTCAGATTATGGCATTCCTTTTTAACTGTTGTGGAATTTTACGTTTTATATCATTTTATAAGGTTTTTACAGTAATTGTTTAAATTAGAAATACAGTTATGTTTCAGCTTTTTGTAAAATAGTTTGTATTTGTTTTGGAAAATTTGTTTTCTTTCATTGTCATTATTCATAAAAATAACATTTGTAGAAAACTGTGTATCTTTTTGTCCTGCATAATTACTTAACGTTCCGTGTTTCAATAAACGCGATCCACCGCTGAGTATTACGTTAACAGGTGATGCGTGTTGCAGCAATCAGAGTAGTACGGCGCATCTCTTTAAATGCCCACGTCTAGTAAGAGCGTATTCCGAATCTCAGCGGTGAGCAATCTGATGGGATCACGGTGTTCCGAATTTCACCGATGGCGACACTGATGCTCCACCGGTGTCGCACCGGTGCCATCAGCTTGCAGAGGTAGTGGCAGTCCCCATCAGCCGCCATCAGTGAATCTGATTGGTTCTTGTATAGGGCGGGAATTAGCAGACGAATGACATCGTGCACTGTTGTGTCATGGCGGTGTGTTCTGCTTTGGTTCTGCTGTATTGTTTGTAATGAGCACAACGTAAAAACAGTATGTTAATGGCTTATGAGCGAACATGTCAAAGGACCAGTTATTACTAGTGGTTCAAGAAATAAATTGTTTATGCTCTCTTTTCTTTGAACGAAATGGCAGTACGGAAATTTCGCAAAATCTTACTAGCATAGCACAGACAACAACTTGTACAGTCGCCATGACAGCCATCGATCCTTCCAGCATTTTATTCCTATTTCGCTGCAGCGTGACGTCATTGTTGTCCACCGATCCGGTGAGATTCGGAATACGCTGCAAGAATCTTCACTATTCTTCGAGCCGCGGCAGCAGTTTTGTAATCTTGTTCGCAATAGTGCTTTAAAAAGACTCTAATCTCAAATTTTATCATCTCTATTTTATATTCTTTGTATTAACAATCAACGACTGTTACAAACTTACAATATGCAATAATGACCATAGCGTCAGGACTCTACAGTAAGTTACATTGCCCAACTAAAGACGGTGACGCTAATATAACCTCGGCAGTTGCGAGCGCCGTTAAATAAACCATGATTTAAATTTCTACCTACACCCTTCTGTCTCCATATTCATAACGGGATTGACATAAGCCCTGCTTACCTATAGTACACTAGACGAATGCACGGTGAGACTGCAGCGACGAGGGATCAGCGCGGTGCCGGGGATTTATCTAAACATTGACATCGGACTATCATTCATGCCTTACGCGAGAATCGAACTTATGACCCGGCTTCCAGCAAATGTTAAAACTGCAACTTAGCTGTTATCTACATCCTGCCGAGTATTGAGTGATACTACACAAATATAGACATATCTAATACTGAAATATGTTGCACTTATGCTATGACCGCGAGACATTCAAATTCTGATAGACGCCTGAAAGGACAGATCTTTCCAAAACCCACAACAAAGGGTTGTAGTAGCCCGCGTTTATTGCATTTACGATCCCTAGTGGCACTTGCACGGAACAAAAGCATTGCATTGCCGGTTACTGATCAGAATTTACATATTTTTTTATTGCAGTTGTAGTGGAAATTTTGCGTTTTGAGTGTTTGACGTACAACGCTTAGATTCAAAGCTAGCAGAGCGTGGGTGACTTGTTCAATGTAGTGTGTGAAATTGCCGCTTCACATTTCATGGCCGTTCAACGTTAGGTAAAGCCAATTTACTGATGCTGAAATATCTTGACTGCGAGCTGGATGCTTACCGTAATGTTTTGATGTGTGTGCTGGATCACATGTCATTTCATCAATCTGCATCAGTGTTCTTTTATCTAATGGCGGGCTCTTGACTTCCGTCATTAACCCATGCGTCCCCATCTGTGAGCGACGCACCGAAGATGTAGTTCTTTTAGCCTCCCTTAACTGTTGTCCTTAGTGTATCATGCTAAGCGAACTAAATACACTACCCAACAAAAAAACTTCTTTGTCATACCTCTGCGATAAAAACAGGCGATTCTTAACGAAAAAGTTGCGCTGATTTTGAAAATCGCCATAGAAATCTCCTATCACGTCAGGTTACAAAGATATAAACAGATTTAAAATCTCACATACGCCTTTTCAGATAAAATATTATGTTTGATTAATTCTTATGATATAATGACGTATTGATTCTAGGTTAAGATGAATTCACAAATGTAGTTTTATATACATGGGCCATATTTTGAGGAACATGCCTGTAAATTTGCTTAAGTGTTTGGTAGGCTAATATGCAGATGCTCCGTCAATCTTGTCTTCATTGGGGACAGTATATGCAATTGTTTAATAGCAAGTGTCATTTCAGACTCACTGCTTCATCTTCGCGTTGTTTTTCTTAAACAGTGTAATATATCTAGGCACAGGTTGGTCACTTTAACGTTTTATCGGTTGCAGACACAGTGATTGAGATCTTTTATTTTCCAACGTGGGGCACCCCTAAGGTGAAATTCATTGCTTTCTTCACATACAAAGTAAGTTGTTATTGGTTTGGTTTACCGACCTACGGCATGTAGACCGGCCGGCGCTAGTCTACCGTCTGCTGTCCACTGTGCTCCTGGTTTCCCTTCACTTTAGACGCGCCATGCGTGTTGTGCAATTGTGCGATTGTTGTGAGTGCAGTTTCATGTGAGATACCGCATTTATATGGCTTGCTATTTGACTCTAGAAGAAAATAGTATTTTTAGCTATAAAATGACCGTAAGCTAAAATTGAAATTAAAATTAGATTACTAACCTTTTCAGTCGTCATCAATCAACTCGAGATATGATGACGTTGTTTTATATTCCACGTGAAGTTGACATGCACATGTCATTGGTAGACATGTGCCGTCTTTTTTGTGATTGGAGCGGTATCTCAGAAGGCCTATCAAGAAAAACAACTCTTATCTCTTTAAAGCAACGCTTCCGATTTGTAAGCAACTGGATGTTAATTCACCAATGCAACTATACCAAAAATCTATTAACATAGTTTCGCAATCACGTTTTATTGATTTTAGTCCAGACTATGAAAGGACATTGTATGAACTGTTGGCTGTCATTATAGGCCAATTAAGTGGCACATAATTAATTTATCCGTCCCACCACTACGTTGATCACACTAGTTTTTATTGTGAATATTTTTTGTTTAAACTACCTATGGTATTGACAGCAACCAACAACTTCATATGTCAAAATATTCAGTTTTACAGGAGAGCGAAAAAACATTTTAATATCTTGATAACGAACAAATATCTGACATAAGAGAGTATTGAAATATCTTCTTCTAAAGTTTGTATTCATGCCTTGACATAAGATGTGCTAGCAGAAAATCCGAAAGACTTTTTTTGATAGAAATAAAGTGAAATCTCATTTTGTTATTTTATTTTTTACATACGAGGTTGCTGATCAATACTGTTGATATATAATTAGCTTCTTACTGTTTTAATATTTTTTATCTCATCTCTAAGTAGGTATATGATTAGAAGTTCTTACAACTCTACTACTTTGCATCGTATTTTCGTGTTCGAAACTCCTTCGAATTACAGGTGCAGCCGTTACTTCGTAAAACGTTACGAGCAATAAATTTCCGACCTATTATTCACATCCACACTTCTTCCCGAGGGAAGACGTGTTAACGATTTTATCGCCTTTAAAAATTCATCGCTCTTCGCTGAGTACAATGTCGAGCTCTCGATCTCGGAAGACGAACGTTCACTTGAGTAGCACATCTTGAAAGCAATTCCTTAAAATCCGTTTCTGCTTACACTATTATTTTAACACGTATACAGGCTAATCAGTAAGTTACAAATCGAAATAGCGACATATTTTTTTTTAAAGAGGAGCCTGAAGCTGTAACCTCTAGATGACAGTATTATCAAGGTGTCAAGATAATCGAAGTGCAAAGAAGCGGCACAAACGAAAATAAGAAGCAGCGGTTGCGAGATGGCGGCACCTCTTAACAAGTGTATTATTATCGAGTGGTGCTTCGTTGTGTGGGTTTTGAGGGCAAAAGATCTGTAGCAAATTATATTCATAAAGAAATGCTGTCCGTGTATGTTGAACTTTACTTGTCACGTGAAGTTGTGTACAGTTGGGTGTAGAAATTTTCTGAAGGATGAATCGAACACCGAGTCGGCCGGCTAGTGGAAATCGTCACGCCAAATGTGTAACAGATTGATGAATTGATTCGAGGAGGCAGGATTAAGGGAACGATATGCTAACCCGAATAGTCACAGATGACGAGTCTTGGGTCCATCACAAGCCTGACACAAAGCGTGCATCAATGTTCGGATCAAGTCGGCAGTGACACACTCGTGCAGAGGTGCGACCATTTTACGACTGTTGATTCTTTGTTTCTCTTGTGTGCACATCGAAAAAATGGATCATTCTGCCTCATCCCCTGATAGAGCCAGGTCCTACTTCGCGGACGAGTAACCTGATAAGCCCAGGGACCTCGAGCCCCAAGCCCTTCCTGCTGAGCCGACGCTGACAGGTGGGCCTCCTGCCTCAGCCCCTGATAGAGCCAGGTCCCGTCCGTATACGATTAGCCTGATAAGCTCCAAGCCCATTCCTATATCAGCATCGGAAACCCGTACGACCTCAAGACTTCACAGCAGCCTATTTTACTATTACAGATGATAGATGAAATGAGAGGGAGGTCGAGAGTGTTGGTGGAGTGACAGCGGAAATGGAAATTCCCCGAGAAAACCACTGTGCATCGTCCGCTTTGTCCACCACAAATTCCATCACGACCAGCTCGGGGATCGAACCCGGGCCGCCTGGATGGAAGATCAGTCCGCTAGCGCTTGAGTCACAGGGGCTATTAGAACTATACATTTAACATATAATTCAGTTGCGTCACAATAGTATATGCTTGAATTAGAGATGAACAACGATCGAGAAAGCAATACTAGCAGCGCCCACAAAGCCGAAAACCCGCACGACAGTGTTGTATACGTCGCGTCGTTGACGTAAAGACTGCTTGTGAGTGTTCCGAGACTCGAGATTGATCAGTCCCGAAGTCAAACAGCCTTGAATCGCCACAGTTGTTTATGCCTGACTGAACTTTTATCTACTCTGGCAACTGTTACATATCTATAAACAATCAAGTAGCCTATTTGAAACATCACCTCTGCCTTTCAGTGTATAATAATCCGTTCCCCAGTCTTTATTTAATTACTAGGCCCTTATTAAAAGACTAGGAATTTTCTTTTCATATGTTTGAGATCAAGTGTGCAATCTCAAGTAAAAAGATATTAACGTTATGTTTTATGTTTCTTAGAAATGAAAATTTATTTGAGAATTGTTTTTTTTTTCTATTTATATCACCATATGTAATATATAATAGAACCAGAACATTTTGATAACTAAGATACTGTTTTGTTTTGTCTTTTTGTCTCATTTAAACATTTATAATGTTATATTTCAATTATGTATGTTATTCAAAGTTACGAAATCTTTCCACGCCGACCAAATGCTATTTCGAGAAAGATGAGCGAGACTCGAAGCGCACGAGAACGACGAGACGAGACTAGAAAGACAAATGCAACGAACACAGCGAGCGAGAGCGGCAGTTAGTTTTGTTCATCTCTAGCTTGAATAGTCTCTTCCTCAAAACCACAGACGACTGGTGTCTTGTTTGTAGTTTAAACAAAGTGTCTCAGCCTCTTTTGACCTTACGCTATGTCAGTATCCTACATTCAGTGCGGTCTCTTGTCTCAGAATCGAACCATTTCCAGTCTTGGTAGAAGAATAGCACTCTTGGGATTAAAATAACAGTGGAATGAAATTTTCCTTTAGTGTCATTGCCTAGAGTCAACTAAGTTGTTATACCGTTTGTAAATGGGTTTAGTGGAAAGTTGTATCTTTTCCCTGTAGGATGAATAAACATTTATCTGTCTTATTGTTGCTGAGTATCTTGATAGGACGCAATTCTTACTACATTGCCAACGGCACGACTTTCCTTTGTCAGCGTGATGTGATGTGTTCTTCCACATTTTCAACTCATGGAAGTTCAACTCTTTACCTCTGACATGACGATGAAAGCACTCCGAAAGCGTAGGTTCAAATTATGTTAGAAAAAAATTTGCGCGTCGGTGGATATTATGATATTTAGCTCTTTAAGGAATTGGTTCTTATTTATAAGGATTGTGAATATGACTGAGAATGAAATAAATTTAATTCAATTTATGTGCTGTATTAATGATTATTTTTTCATTATTTATTTATTGACTATACAGCATGCTTCTGTACAAGTATTTACAAAGCAATTACTGTGTTTCATCTGAATTGGTTTATTGGGGAGCCGTTAGTATGGGTCTATGGTAAGATAAATAATAATTCATGTAAGGAAGTAAGTCTATCCGTCCAGCAAGCACCATATCCGTGCAATAATCTGACCCGTTGCTAAGCATATGCCGTTAGAATAGTGTAATATAACTCATACTTGCAATTAGTTACTTATGGCTTTTAAAAAACCCGGAGCTTCATTGCCGCCATCACATAAGCCCGCCTTCGGTCCCTATCCTGAGCAAGATTAATCCAGTCTCTACACTTATATCCTATCTCCCTCAAATCCATTTCAATATTATCCTCCCATCTATGTCTCGGCCTTCCCAAAGATCTTTTTCCCTCAGGCCTCGCAACTAACACTCTATATGCATTTCTGGATTCGCCCATACGTGCTACATGCCCTGCCCATCTTAAACATCTGGATTTAATGTTCTTAATTATGTTAGGCGAAGAATACAACGCGTGCAGTTCTGCGTGTGTAACTTTCTCCATTCTCCTATAACTTCATCCCTCTTAGCCCCAAATATTTTTCTAAGCATCTTATTCTCAAACACCTTTAACCTCTGTTCCTCTCTCAAAGTGAGAGTCCAAGTTTCACAACCATACAGAACAACCGATAATATAACTGTTTTATAAATTCTAACTTTCAACCTTTTTGAGAGCAGACTGTATGACAAAAGCTTCTCAGTCGAATAATAACAGACATTTCCCATATTTATTCTGCGTTTAATTCCCTCCCGAATGTCATTTATATTTGTTACTGTTGCTCCAAGATATTTGAATTTTTCCACCCCTTCAAAGAATAAATTTCCAATTTTTATATGTCCATTCAATATTCTGGTCACGAGACATAATCATATACTTTGTCTTTTCGGGATATACTTCAAAACATATCTCTTTACTTGCTTCAAGTAAACTTCCCGTGTTTTCCCTAATCGTTTGTGGATTTTCTCCGAACATATTCACGTAATCCGCATAGACAGTAAGTCATTGCCGTTGCTAAGCAAGTGACGTCAGATGTTGAAATTTCCGTAACGTTTTATCCGTTTGATCCCCAAGCATAAACATTTTACGTTAGAACTCATAGTAGGTAGATAGATAGGCAGATAGATAAAGTGACTGGGTTAGGTAAATAATATGTTACTAGCTATAATCTTTTCGCTGTAAGAAAAATCCTAATGTAAACAATAGCACGTGACTGAAGTGAGGCTTCATTGGCCGCTGTTTGACGCCATAGATTCTCAGTACGTGTTCCCGCCTACTGTTGTACACTCTGTTTCATGTTAAACAATTCCCGTTACTCGTCAAGTAGGCCTAACCTCACTACTATGCATTCGTTTGCTTAGGAAACATTTGCTTTATAATTACTGCAATTAAATTATTTTTAAGTCTTGTGTCTTCACAATGGACAGTTGAGGACACAGAACCATACTTCAATACCACGTGCTTACGTTGACAACTACGAGCTCAAGTGACGCCAGCTTGTTACAAGAACAGACTACCTCGGTATTACTGTTGGTATTCATCCGCGTTTATAGTACATAACAAAATATAAAAGTAGCTTTTCTTTTACATAGCGTTTTACACATGAATGAAGTTAAATGTTTCATCGTATTTAACAACTAGAATTCAATTTTTTATTTTCAAATAATACAAGATTGTGGTTTCCAAATACGAACTATATTTTCCTGCGTCATGTGAGTGTTTCGACTGGGAGCCAATCACGGGTATGACAGCAACGTGCTTATGTTTATATTAGGATTTTTCTTACAGCGAAAACAGTATAGGTGTATGGATAAATGGATGGATGGATGGATGACATATAAAGGCAGACAAATAGATAGGTAACGGGTAAAAGAAAACGGACAGACAGAATTACGGACGGACAGACAGACAGACAGACATGTCATGCAGTTCAATATGTAGGTTGGTAAGTTGATTAAATTATTGACAGTCGTCGAGCTTATTAAATAAGCCAGCTGGGCAAATCACATTCGCCACAGGAAAAGTTTTGTGTTATATAATACGGTTCGTGGATGAATAGGTACAGTGGACAATGTCGCTCGAAATTAATATTTTTCTTTTTAATTATTCTTTTGTTGCAAGTAGGCCATAGCTCTGGTCAACCAGCTCTCTATGACACGAATCCCTATTTACATTATAAATCATTTCATTCATCGATTTGTAATTTAAATGTCTGCCAAATATTGTAGTGTAAAAGCTATGAAGGGAAGATTCTTTTGTAATGAATTCGTTGATCAGAGCGCGTAATTTACGGTTTATCTGACTACCCCATTCTACATAGGAAAGGTACTGTATAACTGAGATATCGAGCTGATTGCAGCTATTATTCTTGCAGCACATTGGCTTCAAACTTGAGAACACGACGCCTTGTCAGAAACTTTAATAAATAGGTTCCACGTCGATAATACTTCGAGGCTTATAAGCGAGCCGTGTATAATATAACGAATGAGTGTTTTGTTGCTAGATTTATCGCCTTAGCCCATGCACTGTGACGCCATGACCTTCTTTGTGTAAGCCCCATACAAATTCTAGAGTTGGAAGGTAGGATGGTAGCAGAACTCCGTATTCCCAACTTCTTGGCTGAGAGACCCTGTGTATACTTAGGTTATTTTGTAGACTGGACATGCAGATAATTTTTCACTTTCTTAACCCATTAACAGCCAAATTATTTTTTTTCGTATAAATAATGTGAAATTTTAGGACTGAAACCGTGTTATTATTCTCTACATAATTTTATTGTGTTAGAAAGGAGATATAAACCTCTGTTCTCAAATGAGGACACTAGCCTTATGTGATTTACGAACTTTCAATAAACAAAAAATTGTTATAAATAATTTTCTGTTATACACAGACTACATTGTTGAATAATTTCAAGAGAAAAATTGTTCCTGGGCCGGGTATCGATCCCGGGACCCTTCGCTTAGCGCACGAATGCTCTACCGACTGAGCTACCCCAGGAACTATACACGATACCATCACAATTCTTCCCTTTATATCCACACAACTCAAATGGGATGACAAGACGTCAGAAACCCAATTCTGTGTGACTTAAATTGTGGCTTTCTGTTGACGTACTTTCAGTAACAAATATATTATGCAAATCTGACTTTCAGGTAGGAGCTCCCTGTGAAGCAGGCTTGAATAATTTCAAGGGAAAAATTGTTCCGGGGCCGGGTATCGATCCCGGAACCCTTCGCTTAGCGCACGAATGCTCTACCGACTGAGCTACCCCAGGAACTATACACGACACCGTGGATATAAAGGGTAGAATTGTGACGCTGTCGTATATAGTTCCTGAGGTAGCTCAGTCGGTAAAGCATTCGTACGCTAAGCGAAGAGTCCCGGGATCGAAACCCGGCCCCGGAACAATTTTTCCCTTCAAATTATTCAAGCCTTCTTCACAGGGATCTTCTACCTGAAAATCAGATTTGCAGACTACATTGTTGTTCTTATTTTACATTATAATGTTCGAAAACAACTAACACAATTTTACATTGTATTTCATGCAGTGGGTATTCCTTTACAATCAAGAAGGGACTTTAGAACTTTTTCGTGTGGATTTGCCAGTTCGTAAATAAAATTAACTCGCTCACTTAAAATAACATTTAAAGTAAATCTAATTTGTATCTCAACCCTAAGTTCGAACTAAAACCCACGAATGTGGTATGTTCGTACATGCACAAGTACCTTTCAGCACTACACTCATTTCGCTTAGTGATGGAGGAAATAAATTAAATACCGAAACCTAATTTCGATAAACAATATATATCGCAGAAATATATCGATATATCGAATGATTATGGATATATCGCTATTGCGTAAGCAAATTACATTTTCAGGCATACATTTACTGTATTACAATAAAATTACTTAAATTTTAATATTTCTTTTTACCATTGAAATTAACATCATAACAGTCAAAAGAATAAATGTAAAACTGTAACAATAAACAATAAATTTTCAATACCATATGATGTAGGTCCTAACCTAAATCAAAATTATGGTGGAGGCAAGGGAGCTTAAATGATAAAGTGGGAAAGAGTTAAGTGAACTCTACATGGTTGAGTATTTGATATTGGGACACAATTCAATTATTCTAATGTTATATAGGACTCAATTCAGGACACAGATACAATGCTCTTTTCTACCTAACAACGTAATGATTTTTAAATGTAAGTAAACAGAACTTGTAATTATTTTTAAATCTAAGTAAACCATACTTATAATGTTACAAGTTTTAACAAACTTCACAGTTGATTTGATACAATCCTTCTATAGTAAGTTCCCATTGCCAGTTAATGTTACACTCAAACAACAATGATGATGATTATAGGGATAGAATTTTTATGCACTAAAAGATATAATAAAAAAACAGAATGTCAGCACTAGGTTGTGCATAGAAATCATAGACATAAACAAATGTCATATCGGTATTAAATCCTTGTTTCTCTTTCCATTTCAGAATATAGAAATACAAGTTTTGATACCCGTTTTGAGGTCAAACGGTTCCCTTTCAGGGTGGAATTTGCTCTCCTGCCATGGAGAACATTAATAACAATAGTAAAACAGTAGTAGATAAACCTCCCGTCTGTCTCACGTTCGCACACGCTGTATTTTGAATTTGGTGCTGCATGTTAAACAGTTTGAATTCGAATTCCAGTCCAGCCAATTAGAACAAGGTATTGAGTGAGGTTGCACAATTATGTAACTGTCCACCTTCAGTAGCGCCATCTCTCGGGAATTATCGGAGTTGTCTAGTGTGGATTTTGTTGTTGATAATGATAATAATTCCACAAAAAAATCGATAAATTTATAAAAAAAACCGATATAATACGATATATCGAAACGAAAATATCGGTAATTCGTAAAAACCGATATATCGTTCCCATTTCTAATTCTCTCTCAACTCACTCACTGCACTGGAACTACGACACATTTCACTGATACTATTCTGATTTCACTATCAGTTCAAAAACCATAATCCCACATAAAATGAGGATGTTGAAAGAAGAATTAATAATTTAGTTTATATATTCCTACAGAAACCAGTAAATCCTAAAACGTCTCTTTTAATCATATAATCTCGAGGCCTTGATGACGGTTGCGGTGGAATTCAACTGTGTATGGTCATAGCAGTCTGTATGGAGTATTTAATTGAGCGGAAGGGCGTCGCTCGAGCGTCGTGTCGCTCTCTTTGGTGTGACGCCCTTGGCTATCGCACGCATAATCGATGGATCATGTAATCGACTCGCTATTGGAATTATTTGAATAACCTTTGATAGGCGTGTTTACTGAGTGACTCGTTCCTCTTACTCACTGTTTACCGTGCGTGCGGAAGGTGTTATTAATATTTATGCAGCTGATTGCTGTTTGCCTAGCTATGACGCCTCAGGTGGCTGATGCATTCCAATCAACACTCTTACAACTTTCTCCAGTCCCAGAAGTTTTGTTACATTGCTGTGCAAGTTCAGAGTTCTTTCCCATGCATCAACGTCCGTTCTTTGAGATGATAATCTAGTAATGCCAATTTTTAAAAAAGGAGATAGGAATGACTGTGAAAATTACAAAGCATTAGTCTTCTAAATTCAGGATATGATATGATATGGTATATTTCGTCACAGCATGTAATGGTGTACCTCACATTTCTGTATCCGGTGCCACCATTAACATATTATTATAATAACACATTTTTTGCAGTACACGTCTACACAAATATTCCCAATTACAGTATGTACTTTTTTGTTACTTGGTCAAACTCCCCTTCAGTATTTTTCCTACATTTCATTTACTATTCTCGTTGCTACAACATTCTGTTTTGAAATTACAACTCATTTCTGAGGAATACGGGATGGAAATTTCCAGTTAATAAAACTAAAGTAATGGGATTCATGGGAAAAAATAATCTCGTCAGCAAAGTTTCCCTTTGTAATAAACCTGTAGAACAGATCTCATGTTTTAAATATTTGGGTTATCATTTGAACATATGTATCTACAAAATACAATAATAAATAAATACACAAATAAATAATACTTTAAACTCTCCAGAAATATCCTTCATATTTGTGCCGTTTTTAGGCGTTTAATAATATTTACGTTCTATTAATTTGAGAAAAATTCGTTCCGTCACCGGATATCGAACCCGGGACCTCTCAGCTATGCGCGCTGAGCGCTCTTTCCAACTGAGCCATACCGGAACATGATCCACGGTGCCGACCGAACTCCTCTAATTGTATTGTATTACTAATGTTGTTGAAAATGGCCATAAAGTCATTTAAATATGCGCTCCTGCATACATGGCCTGAAAGCCTTAAATGCAGGTAGTAGGCTATTGATAATACAATACAATGAGAGGAGTTTGGCCGGCACCGTGGATCGTGTCCCGGTATGGCTCAGATGGAAAGAGCGCTCAGCGCGCACAGCTGAGAAGTCCCGGGTTTGATTCCCGGCGCCGGAACGAATTTTTCTCAAAATTAATATATATTTACAGTATGGCTACTTATAGTCATTGATTATTCAATAAGGATGTCTAGACCTCATATAAGAATATGTATGTATAAATATTTACGTTGTCAAAAATACTTAGGCGTGAACGTTTTGGTTTCGTTAACATAGAATATAATAGAACAGAATAGAATAGAATGTTTTATTTTCGCTGGCAGAGTTAAGGCCATAAGGCCTTCTCTTCCACTCAACCAGCCTTAATAAATACAATACAATACATATTTAAATTACGAATATTTACACTACACTTAAAAGATTCTCCAGCAATATTCTTCAATTAAGTTTTAACGACTAGTACATGTTTATTTAAATTTAGATGAACCTATAAGATAAAGTAATAACTTAATTTGAGCTAATTTAATTCAATCAATTATAATTGAGTTAAGATAGCTAGTAAAATGATGAGAATTAATTTAATATAAGTTTACTAGAACTATGTTATAGGGAGAAAAAATATAAATCTAAAATATATTTATATAATGAAAATATTAATGTAATGAAATTTTGCCATTAGAGGTTTTGTATTCTATTTAGAGAAATTAATGGTAATAATAAGAATGGACAGATGTTAGTTTCATTATATGTAATAAATATTAATCAGCAATTAATTTGTTAAGTAAGAATTTATGTAATTTTGACCTAAATGAAGTTATTGTCCAACAACCCCTTACATCACTCGGAAGCGAGTTCCAATTTCTAGCAACTGAAACTGTATAGGATGAAGAATATAAAGATGTCTTGTGATAGGGTATAATGAGTAAATTGTTATAATGAGATTTCCAATTTCTAGCAACTGAAACTGTATAGGATGAAGAATATAAAGATGTCTTGTGATAGGGTATAATGAGTAAATTGTTGTAATGAGATTTCCAATTTCTAGCAACTGAAACTGTATAGGATGAAGAATATAAAGATGTCTTGTGATAGGGTATAATGAGTAAATTATTATAATGAGATCTGGTACTTAGCTGATGATATGCGGATAAATTTTGAAAACGAGAAGCCAAATAGATTGAAGTAGCGGTGCGCAGAATTTGAAATAAGAGAATAAGAGAATGCAGGGCTCTTCGATCACTTAGCCTTAACCAAGACAGATTTTGGAAAGACGGGGAAACATGATCATACTTACGATATTGCAAATATAACGGACGTACGCATTATGCACACGTTGTTGCCTGCTGCTCAAATTTGCATTTCGGTTACTTAATATAATATCGCAGTAGTCGAAGTGTGGCATCACGAGTGTTTGTACAAATGTACAAGGATTAATTTTAATTTGCTTGGATAGTATAGCTAAGTTGATGATTTCCTATCTCAAAATCATCATATCTTTTATTAATATTTTAATTGCTTTAATTATTTTACTTGTGTTAATGTTTATCATTGTACGGCTAATGATTCTCGTCAAATGCATCTGCATTAAACAAATAATATTCTTGAGAGCTGTGCTATTTTACATATGAATTAACACTTCACAGGTTGAAGCATAGCATGTCCTTTTAAACTGCAAGATTTAGGGACTTATGAAAAAGTTTTCTCTCGAGTTATATGACAAAACAAAATGCGGTTCTTCTACTTTCTATTCAAGTATTCAAACGCAGTGGTTGAACAAAGAATTCAAGCCGAAGCAATTTTTTATTTTATTTTGAGCAGTTTCGCTTCGCCGCTGCCCAACCTAATTAATTACAGCCCCGACGATCGAACGGAATTAAAATTGTGAGCGCTGTAACCCAATTTTATGACATTCCTCATACTACAGTTCCTATAAATTGTTGCTGAATTCCAGAACCTTCATGCTAGAATTGATATGTGTTACTTTGACCATTTTGATTCGTACAGATAATTCACTTTGTAATATGAATTGCTTTTGTTGTACTGCACCCCATTGTGGTTATACGCCATACGGCATTCACAAGAACATAGTAGGCTGTTAATCTTTCTATACAATTGTGTAAGCTTTTTGTACGTCAAGAATAGAATTTCCTTTGTGACTTCTAAATAAACTCCAATTAAATTTCAATTAAAACGTACTGAAGCAAGCATTTTATCTTGCTATTAATTTGTTATACCGTCATTTCCCATAACTATGGTCCTGGAACACAACTATGATCCACGATACAACCATTCAAATTTTGTTTATCTATGCTTTTGCTGTACTGTAGTTTGAAATCAAGTCACTGCAGCTATCTACGATCGGTCTGTTACTTTTACAATGTTCTTTGAATGGTTGTATCGTGGACCATTGTTATGTTCCAGGACCATAGTTGTGGGAAATGACGGTACTTTCTTTTGTGACTACTTCCTTTTATTTGGGTTTTAACGAAAACTCAAAAAAAGAAAAAACAGAGTTTCAGACAATATTTTTCTCTGAATACACTGCATGTATTTCACCAAAACAATAAATTCAGGTTACGAAATATTCTTCTTCTTATATAAAATATTATACAGGATGATTCACAATACGAAACGCCATTTAACAAAATAATGTTACGTATTTATGTCTTCTTCCACACTATAATGTCATTTTTTGTAGCATTCATGATACACACATATTCTATATTTTTCAAATTTCTATGTTCTTTTTGCAACAGTGCACTCTTATTTTCGAATGATGAGATTCTGATAGCTAGATTTTTGTAGCTCAAGGCATAATACATTGTTTAGAATAGTGGTTTACAAACTTTTTGAAAGTGTGACTCATTTTTGGGGGAGACTTCTGTTTGAAATCTCCTACTACCGTACCGTTTCTTGACCCCATAAGAAAAATACAAATCCCTGTAAAATCGCAAACAATTGTAATTTTATTCAATAACAGTAAATACCACCCAAATTACGATCTTAATAAGCTATTTGATTATTTTCCGGAGAAACTCAAAACCATTACGATAGTCACAGATGGATACTGAATACATTTTTTAGGTAGTTGCGTTCAACTAGCTTAAATTAAAAAAAAAAAAAAAAAAATATATATATATATATATATATATATATATATATATATATATATATATAGCCTATATTAAGAAAAACTTAATTGAAATATGTACCTAATGATGGAATGTTGAAAATAGACCTTTTTCGCAGAGTACAGACCAGTTTTATATGAAAGAATACCTCGGGCTTGAAAAAGAAGCTCTTAAATTTGTGTTAGCATTTCGTCGTTATTCATGCAATAACTCCTATGTGACATATTTATCGATTTTCAGATTTTTGTTCTATTAAATAACTTAAATAGCGATACAGCAAATAATAAAATCTCCTATATGTAATTATATTTCTTTCTTTCGAAAATGTAAGAATTCACAATCTCCTATGTACGGCTGCATAGGATGAATAAATGTGTTTTTCCTCCTACTGAAAAAAATATATATATTGTACATAGGAGTTGTTGCAGGAACAACGACGATTTGCAACTTCGTACATGTTTATTTATGCAAAGTGAATTTTTCGTCTATGATTGTCATCAAAACAAAAGCAAAAAATCTCCTTGATCTCGAAAATAATTTCACTGTATGTGTATCGAATACTTAGTTCAGATTAGAGAAGCTATTTTCTGAAAAAGCAGACAAATTTACCACATTAATTAGTTTTTTTAAATTATTATTATTACTTTTTAAAATTGTTATGTTATCAGCTGTTACCATAAATACAGAATAAATGTATGCTAACAAGGCGTTTTTTGTTTTATTTTGTAACTCCTCTCGCGATCAGCTCTTTACACGACATCCCAAGAGGTCGCGACCCACACTTTGGGAACTACTGGTTTAGAATATGCGGAATTTTGGCGTATGTCACCTCTCAGTGAATTGTTATAGGCTATGTACTAAGCAACGTATTTCGTAGAAACGCTTTGTAACTGCGCGCTTTGTTTCTATACAATACCTGAAACTTTAGGGATGTTTCAACTCAGTAACAGTCCGTAAAATTCTGTACTCTTTAACTGCGATTTCTGTCTAGAGCTAGACATTGAGGCCATTGAATTGTTCCTAATTGACGTAGAAATGTTTGTACAATCGCGCACCGTTATTGGCCTTTACTTTGTCTGACATTAACCTTCTCCGTTTGATGCAGTTTCAGACAAAATTATCATAATTACACAATTCTGCTTGTTATCAAATCGCTTCTGTAGTTTGCTTTCATGTTACATGTACTATTTTTACTGGAAGCGCAGTTGTCACTCGACGGTCTCTGAGAAGTCCACATATTTTGTTAGTTTCCCATTATCTTTCTAACATTCTACTGAGATAAAAAAGAGCGTATTTTTCTTAGTTTTCAGTTTGTATATGTATGTATGTATGTATGTATGTATGTATGTATGTATGTATGTATGTATGTATGTATGTATGTATGTATGTATGTATGTATGTATGTATGTATGTATGTATGTATGTATGTGTGTGTGTGAGCGTGCGTGCGTGCGTGCATGCATGTATGTATGTATGTATGTATGAATGTGCGTTTGCTGCACAAAATAATAATATATAATTTGAACTTGTAATGGAAATTATGGGAAGACGGCTGAACGGATATTAATGAATGACCCTGCATTTTGAAGATTAATATCCAAGAATACGGGGAAAAATAATAGTTTTCAGTGGAACGTCAATTTTCCTACATAATTTTCCTGTTTTCCAAAAACCATCTGGGGCCAGTTCCTGGAACTAATGGCTTTGCAAAAGAAGACAAAGCATACCCTAAAATAAATATCACCTGCAGGATTGCCAAAATAATATTTATAACTCAGATTTTCTGACGTCATAATGCCAATAGGTCGATCTTCATTCCTGTAATTTTCTGAGAACGTCTCATTATTGGTTATTAAAAATTTTCAAAACTTAATGAGAACATTTTGCTTGTTATTTTTTTAATTCAAGTGGTCGGAATTATTAAGAATTTGTCAGTTTTATGTCTGGCGCAAAATGGCTGTTGACCAGTGTTATCGTTCTCAAAGAAATAAGTACCGATGATTCCATCCAAATGATGCCATTGCACACCAAACTGTGACTTTGACACTGTATAATGGTTCCTCATGCTTTTCATAAGGGTTAGTTGGTGACCTGTATCGAAAGATTTGTTTATTGACGTATCCAGAGAGATGAAAATGAGCTTCATCATTCATCAGCATTGGCCTATTGTGGACAGTGTCTTTGTTAACATTTAGATCGAAGAATTATTGGCAAAAACTCATGCGGTTTACTTTATCAGCACCTTTTAATGTCCGCACTACTTTTAATTTTGTATGGATGCATGTGTAAGTCCTTATGAAGAATTCTTCGAATACTGATGTTTCACAAACCCAGCGAAATTGCATGACGACGGGCAGAACATTTAGGACTACGGATTATAGCAACTCTTACGGCGTTGATGTTTTCTGGGGTACGTACAGACCTTTGCTTACCTGAAGACTAGACTTCTTCTTTAATGCAGAACCAGTTACTTCAAAGTTTTGAATCCAAATTTTTATTGCATGGGCTGATGGTATCGGATCATTGCGATGGAAATTGTAATGACGTCGAAATAGTCGTTGTGCAGTAAAAAACTATAATTATTTTTGTAATATGCCTTAATAGCAAAAGCACATTGTTCACCCATCCAACGATCCATTATAAACAAATGCTATCGAGTGAAGAATAGATTGTTGCATGTAACAATGAATTGTATAATAAAGATGGTGTATTAATTACGGACAAATTTGAAATAGCTCAGGAGTTTAATAATTATTTTTCAAATATTGGCATTCAAATTCCTTCTAGTATAAGAACTAGGAAGAGTGGTAATTTTTGTAATAATATGAAACAACTAGTCTTCTATGTTTTTGTTCCCTGTAACAGAAAATGAAATAATTAAACATATTTCCTCATTAAAAAATAACATAAGCCCTGGTGAAGATGCTATACCCTCGAAAATATTTAAACTGTTCAGTATTTTCTTGGCTAAACCGCTTGTTCATGTATTTAATTTGTGCTTCTTACATGCTAAATTTTCAGATAAATTGAAAAATCTATAATTGTCCCTATTTTCAAATCAGGAGATAAAAAATGCATGAACAATTACCGACCAATATCTTTACTCTCATGTATATCTAAACTCTTAGTGAAATGCATAAAAAGTCGTTTATTAAATTATTTTGACAAATACAACGTACTTTCTTCAAATCAATTCGGTTTTAGAAATAAACTTGGCACAGATGACGCTATTTCATGTGTTACAAACAAAATCATATGTGAGTTAGACCGAGGGAATAAATGCTTGGGTATATTTTTGGATATTCGAAAAGCATTGTTAACCATGATACTTTATTAGAGAAATTAAAATTGTTAGGCATTAATGGCCATGTTCTAAGTTTATTTAAGTCATATTTGAATAACAAAAATCAAGTAACTAAAATTGATAATGAATTTAGTTTTACTCAAAACATAAAAGTATGGGTCCCTCAGGGCACAGTTCTTGGTTCAATTTTATTCTTGATTTATATAAATGATTTGTTATTAACAGATTTACGCAAATATAATGGGGTTATATATTCATGATGATACCGTAATTCTTTTTGGTGAACAATCTTGGGAAGGCACTTATATTAATGCGAATAATGGATTACAGGTAATTAAAGAGTGGTTTGATTCAAACGCTCTTTCCTTAAACACATCCAAAACAACTGTTGTTCCATTTTCACTAAGGTCCAGTGGTCTTCAATCTCCTCAATCTTCCTTTAGGCTCAAAATTCATCATTCAGATTGTCCTTCTCAAAATTATGAATGTCCCATATTAACCGAATCCTCAGAAGTTAAGTATTTAGGCATTACGATCGACCAACACTTACGATGGAACAAATATATTACATATTTATGCAATAGATTACGTAAAACAATTTATATCTTTGTTATACTTCGGTCATATTTACCAATTAACATTTTACGTCTCATTTATTTAGCTTTATTTCAATCCATTCTCAGTATGGAATTTTAGGGTGGGGAAATGCTTGTAATTCTAATCTCACTCCACTAATACTTATTCAGAAAAGAATAATTAAAATATGCCTTAATAAACCAATTGATTACTCATCTGAGCTTTTGTTTACTGATTTTAATGTTTTGAAAATTAAACAGATTTATTATATTGCCTTATTAATCTTCATACATAAAAACCGTAATAAATTCAAATTGTATCATCATAAATATGGAACTAAAAGATCCGATTTTATACGACTAGAGGAACCAAAGTGTTTCACAAGCACAGCTCTGAGCCATGGTACCTACTTTGGTCCAAGGTTATGCAATAAAATAATTGATAAATACCCAAATTTGGAAAATTTTAGTATCAGGAATTTCAAAAATAGCGTTAGGAATTTAATTTTTAAAGAATATAATATATTGATTTAATATGTATATGTATTTGTATGACTTAAATTGTTAAAATTGAAATTGTATTTTTAAATTTAATTTATTCCTGTAATTTTTTTTTTGACCCAGTTTGTGTCAAAAAATTATCTTTGTGTTTATCTTTGTGTTTAGATATCTCCCTGAGCACAAGTTTTTTACTCCTTCAGGGAAGAACTAAGATTGTATTTCTGTCAATGTTATTTTATTAACAATAAACAATAAACAATTAAAATACCCGACAACAGCCGAAAAGACACGAATCTGAAAATCGCCCGTTTCATTGGCTCACCTTGTATTATTAGGTTTAAGTTCAAAAACAATAACTGAAAGAATGTATATAAGGACTAGCGTACTGAAGTGCATTGTAACAGGTCATGAGGTAATGGTGGCTTGCGGGAATTGTTGAACTTCTTTAAAGTTATTTTTACTTTTAAGAATTTGAAGAAACACGGTTCTAAATGACTGAGGACACCACAAACTGCTGGCGTTTCATACGTCATGTACGGTATATTATTGTTCAGGTACCAATTACAAGTAAAGACTCTTGATATAATCAAGTGAATATTATCGAAAATACCTTTTCTGGTCATGACGCTGTAAATCAGAGTCGGGAAAAATGTAAGGAGCAATTGATGCAGCCTGCATGACGACAAAATGATAAGGTGGGGAGAATAAGAAATAGGATACATTACTGTTCTCCAACCAGGAGATTAACCGTGAAAGGAATGTGCTTACTATTGCATTACCTATTGGAGCGAAGTAAATAGATAATATTACAGTTATAACGTCAGTTTAAAAAACATGCGCTCTCCTGCATACGTTATTTCCTGTATGGAGGGATTAAAAGACCAGGAGATTAACCGTGATCTAATTTTGTAACTAGAGTAGTATAAATGTGTGTATCAGTGTTATCGTTTGTGCTTTGAGAGTTAGCCAATGGAGATGCATGTACCCACGTGTGTGACCTTATGACATCTTATGACATCAACATTAATTCATAGCATTACCATTCTACGCATCATTCCCTTGAGACTTTTTCCTAGTTGGAGTACAGTAATGATTATCTACGGTTGGTTGGGAGGTTAGTCTGACTTCACGGCGATCACAGAGTTTGCTTTGTGTTGCCCGCCTGTGCTGTAAATAAAGGAAGTTTTAACTCTACCCACTCTATGGCTGAGAACAGTCCTTATTGTAACTATGGGGCGCAGTGCGGAGCTGTAAATTACCCAGGGACACTGCAGGACCGCACTCCGCTTGCATATCGGAAATTGAATTTGAAGAGGAAATCATCTTAACATAATCGGCTCTAATGTCGCTAATACATTATAATGTCGTGCAGCTTGTTGAGTTGTTTTTAATACTTTGTTTCGTTGTTCGTATCTCTGTTGCATATTTTGTTCACAACACCATTATCATAACACGATTACTTATGCAGACACATATACAGAAATATGGCTTGTAAATGTGGATGAAGAAGCTATAGATACTAAAATATACATTCTATAATGTGTTTGCTTTATGTGCATAGAAATTCCAGTTCATGTAAATTTAATGCTAGAGACTTTATGTCGATGCATTTACTTTGTTCTCTGCTCAGGATTAGGGTTTTGGATATTCTACCGTGTCTGGAACGTTATATTTTTGACGTCTCGGAACTAGAGTGCATACATTTTACCTTTCTACACTCGCATGTACGCAACTGTGCTGTACGCTACCGCGTCCACTATATCCGCGAGCGTAGAAAGATAAAATGTATACACTATAATACGAATTCAATTTAGTGGACTGCAAAGGAAATTTTCGCTCGTTCGTTTTCGTTCGAAGGTCCCGCACTGGAGGGCGTTTCCTTGGAGCGAAGAGCGCACTAAATCATGTTGCCGAGCGAACTATGCTCACGTGGAACGAGATTCATAGGAATCAACTGGGAATCATTAAAACATTTACTTGGAAGCGGACACAGCTTGCAGTACTTTTTACTATAGCCCAATGAGTTAGATAAATTCTGTAGGATAATGAAGGTTAGAAAAATAGAAAATAATACAGGGGATATCTTTTAACTGTCCCGGAGAGTTGGAATTTCCCGGTCGCGGCCGCATAAGCGACTGTCTCCCACTATGCATGCACTCACTGTTCGCCTGGCAGGCAAGAAATCAATGTACAGTTATTTGTACTTACCCAGCTCTTTAAGTGTCCCCCATCATAAATGCTAACCACACATACAGAGACATCAACACAGACATGGAAATTCTACACATCCAACCAAAAAGCCAGAAACTAAACACACTAGAACAATACGAAATATACAAACACACAAAAACACATCCAAATGAAATTGTCAACACACAACTCAATTTCAGAACATACACACTCTTTGACTCCACATTACACTATATAAACACACCCCCACATGAAACAAGACAAAAGGCGCCAAGACCAGCAATAACCAGTTCTGATGATGGCCAATAGCAGGCCGAAACATGTTAACAAGATAACACGTGAAAGACACATAATACGTTTTCCAAAGTGATATAATGTTAAAAGTTGTGTAATCAAGATGAATATCATTTTGTTGATGTTTAGTCAACTGTCCGAAGACAGGTCCGAACCTCACAAGTGATATCAATATGGCACCACTTATGAGGCAACTAGGCCAGGAGATAATGGGGTAGGGTGGCCAGTTCCTTTTCCCGTTCCATTGCATACATCACCGATTAGCTACATATTACACTAATCAGACTTCACATGCATACAAACAATTGCTCTTCCCCTGACATATCATCAAGTGAGATGTACTGTCTGATAATACTAGATGTAGGTTACATATCAGACAGAACCTCAATCAGAAATAGGTCACTCATTCTTTACAATAAAATTAAATAATCCTTAAATCACACCACTCGATCAGCCTATCAGGCTACCGTCACTTCACATAATATGCAACTGCAAAAGCAAAGTAATGTAAATATTTCAACAGTGAGCATTCTTAACTACGTCGCAGTACAGTTTGAAATATCTGTAAGGACGTTTTGGTTCACAATTTGATCGGGTATGTTAAATTAAACCGTAAGTGCAAGGCCAGTAACTGCTGTCAATCCCTCTCCTTCATGTTCCTAGAATATTAAAAATTCTATATTTTTTCTAAGTTAAATATTACATGCGCTCAGATAAAGTATTGTAGCCATGATGAAGATGAGACATATGAACTGGGTAGCATGAAAAGCACTATAGCTATTATTATTATTGTTATTATTAATACGCCTGTTATTATTATTATTATTATTATTATTATTATTATTATTATTATTATTACATACCGTAGTCGGCCTCGGTAGCGTAGTTGGTATAGCGCTGGCCTTCTATGCTCGAGGTTGCGGGTTCGATTCCGGTTCAGATAGATGCATTTAAGTATGTTTAAATGCGACAGGCTCACGTCAGTATATTTACTGACATGTAAAAGAAATCCTGCGGGACAAAATTCCGGCACACCGGCGACGCTGATATAACTTTTGCAGTTGCGAGCGTCATTAAATAAACCATATATTTTTTTAACATACTGTACTTGCTGATGCTTATAAGTATGGAGTAACTTACTGAAGTATAGATGTAGTACAGTCTTTTCAAAGTAGTGTTAGAGTGTTACAAAAGGCCGTATGGGCTTAACTCTGCCATATTAAATAAACCATTATTATTATTATTATTATTATTATTATTATTATTACTACTACTATTATTTTGTGAAACAACTTTTAACTCTAAGAGCATTTACTTTAGTAGTTCCTACTTTTAAGTAGGCCTACTAGTCCCAGGCCATATTTCCAACCATGAAATAACTAGCCTATATTACTTTTGCCAAACTTGACAATAAATCCTACATTAAGATTCTGTTGAGTGTGTCTGAGTCGACAAAAAATCTAATAAAATTTATAGTTAGTCATCACCTTGGTAATAAAATCCATGTCTTAACTTTGTAACCAGTTCTACTTATTCGTATCGTAGACGTCAAGGAAGTCTTTAATAAATCCGCAATGATTACTAGTCGCAGCTGGGTTTCGTGTCATGCAGACAGTAAAAACAGCCATTACAGAGGATCTCACTGGCTCGATAAATCGATGGTGGCAGGAATTAAATTGACTGAGAACCTGTCAGGAAAGACGCGCGTTAGGTCCTACACACTAACAACTTGCACCTGCCGCACCCGACTGTTTTGTGTAATGAGGTCAGCGGTGCGCAGAAATGCATCCCAGTAAATTGCCCTTAGAACACTCTTCATTTTCCTACATTTCGCCGAGGTGTGTTGGAGATGGAACAACTAAATAGTGATGGGCAGAATCCTGCACTGCGTGAATGCACTGTGCAAGACATACTGTATACAGGGTGTAACAAAAATAGTAGCCAAATGAATTCCTCATATGTGGAGAAGAAAAAAAGGTTATATGAACATGGGTCCGGAAATTCCTCGTTGCCGCGCTGGAGAGGTTATAAGGAGAATCATTGTACACTACAAAACTTAGGTATTGGTTGATTAATATTTCAGTATGTGTACAGTAGCGGAAAAAAAAAACCGGACCGACCCTTGTAGCTGATTTCAGAGCCTTGTTCACTCCAGAGCACGTTAGACTGGTAACTAAGACTTTCGTGGTTCGAATCCTGCCTGGGAAGGAAACTTTTTTTGTTCCTTATTCAAATTTATTGCCAATACTTTTCGATTGCTGGTAAAATTCATGTTCTGGGAATAATAAGTTAATTAAGTAGTAAAATATTGCTGCAATCGAAAAGTATTGGGAATAAATTTGAATAAGGAACAAAAAAAGTTTCCTTCCCAGGCAGGATTCGAACCACGAAAGTCTTAGTTACCAGTCTATCGTGCTCTGGAGTGAACAAGGCTCTGAAATCAGCTACAAGGGTCGGTCCGGTTTTTTTGCCACTACTGTACATTGTTTACAGGAACTGTTCAAAATGTCCACCTCCTGCCTGAATACAGGCCGCAGTTCGTCGCATTGACGTCCGGACCTGCTCACAAATTCCTGGCGTAACACGTATTGTCCGACAGTGTTGCTCAATTCCCAGGCGGAGAGTTTCCACATCGTTCACAGGAGTCGAATACACAAGCGACTTCAAGTGTCCCCACAAGTAGAAGTGCAGTGGGTTGAGATCTGGTGAGAGTGGAGGCCAAGAAGTTGTTCCACTTCGCCCTATCCATCGGCTAGGGAATGTTGCATTAACATGTCTACGTACATCCAGACTGAAATGTGTACGAATTAAGCAACGTTGTCGGACAATACGTGCTATGCCAGAAATTTGGGAGAAGGTCCGGACGTCAGTGCGACGACAAACTGCGGCCTGTATTCAGGCATGAGGTGGACATTTTGAACAGTTCCTGTAAACAAATGTACACAGACTGAAACATTAATCAACAATATCTAACTTCTGTAGTCCACAATGATCTTCCTTGTAACTCCTATAACGCGGCATTTCTAGACCTATGTTCATATAACCTTTTTTTCTTCTCTACATATGAGGAATCCACATCTGAAGTTTTTCTCGCACTTTATTAATTTATTTCAAGTTATTTTAAATAGTCTAGGTCACTCCTATCTTGAGAACGTAACAACCTGGTTAGACCAAGAGAAACGCTGGATTCAGACTGTGACAGACCATAATATGCCTGTAGTCTTAAGTAGTCTAAAACGTAAATGGGATGGACAACAACCTGCATGAAGTTCGACCATGTCGATGTATTCTGCTTGTTGGAACATACAATATTATATCCAATCTTATGCCGCTTGAATTTTGGTGTCACGAGTTTCAGAGATTCGAACCATGAATGATTACCAACGGTATGATTTGATTTTTATAGCTATTGCTGTGAAATATTCTGGTTCATATGATGTTTCGATCGATTACTCTGGCTAAGAGCCATGGACTACCTTGATAGATCCTCGTATGAGAAATGACTGTTTCTTTATTGAAACGCATTGTATGAATTAATATAGCTAGCAGTCAATCTAGCCATCTATGTCTAGTATTTTACCTGTTTTCAATTCGTTACTAAAACTAAATACAAGCACTGCAAGTTACAGAATTTCAGCGACGAAAAGTACAGTGTTCTTAATATATATGGCTGCCGCAGCACGGAACCTGGCTTCCGGTCGACAGGTGGAGCATCAGCCGGTAAAATGCTGCCTACAACGGCGGAAGCAGAAATTAATTATGGAATCTACGTATCTTACATAGATGTTGAAAGTGTCGTTCTTCCGCTCGTGTAGAAGCTTGATATCATGAGAATATGTTGTTACTCATTAGTCTAAGCCCATGAACTGAAATTCTTCTTATTTCATGCTCAGTATTAGCTTGGAGTTCCTCTGATATGTAAGAATTCGTGCGAAACACTTTGTCTTTCAATAAAAATCCTCTTCTGTCAGAAACGGCGGAAGCAGAAATTAATTATGGAATCTACGTATCTTACATAGATGTTGAAAGTGTCGTTCTTCCGCTCGTGTAGAAGCTTGATATCATGAGAATATGTTGTTACTCATTAGTCTAAGCCCATGAACTGAAATTCTTCTTAATTCATGCTCAGTATTAGCTTGGAGTTCCTCTGATATGTAAGAATTCGTGCGAAACACTTTGTCTTTCAATAAAAATCCTCTTCTGTCAGTTGCTGAAGTAATGGCTTTATGATTAGTGTCTGATACTGATCAGCATATTGCCTCACGATAAAATATAAAATATTGGAGCTCTTATTTTTATTGCACTTATTGCACACCACACCAATTTTCTGCTCATAATAGGGATCACGCGAATTACAGGTTTTTTCGGAAAGCCAATACCGATTATTATGTGAGTTCACACGCCCGTTTAGAAGAAACCGAGATTCGTCTAAATATAAAAGAAGTTGTGAAGTAATTTCACCACTCTGAACTGAATTCGGAAACCAATTGCAGTAAAGCACTCTTTGAACGGATCACCTTTTAGCAAAGTATGAATACGTTGATGAGTTCAGACGAATGACAACATATTGTCACATATTAAGCTTGTATACTAGCGGAAGGATGGCACTTTCAACGTCTACTGTGAAGTAGGTTTCATAATCCATTTCTGCTACCGCCGTTGTAGGCAGCATTTTACCGGCTGATACTCGACCTGTCGCCCGGAAGCCAGATTTCGTGCTACGGCAGCCATATAAATTAAGGACCCTGTGTTGTGTGTTCGCCCCTAGTCGTGTTGTGCGTGATGCCTAAAACTATTTATAAACTGTTTGAGTCAGACATCTGGTACAAAGCAGTTGTGTAGCAGGTTTTCCCTGAATACTTTATTTCTTGTGCTATTACAATTTAACTGCCGGATCATTATTTTATAGTCATCTCTGAATGGCACCTGCAGTTTAAAAATTATGTTTAGTAAAGATTACCAATATAAGACTTTCTCCTGAGGTGATATGCTGGAAGCACATATGAGGCTTGGAAAGATAAAATGGTACTTTCATCTGCTATCGCGAGGATCACTGTGCCAGTTTCTCCGCCGATTTCCCTTATTTTATTTTCTCATATTGTATTAGAGTTAGTAATGGGGCGGTCGATACGTAGGGACTTTGGGGATGAACAGCACTTCAGACTTGACCAAGTAATGTCTGAGTCTGGGAATTTAGATGTTAAGTGGAATACATTTCACCGACCGTGACTGAATCGACAAACGAGGAGCGGTTTAAGAGACATCTTCTTTAATTAAATGCGATGAAGCTATTTTCAAACAAAATTCATAGATTTTAATACAACTTTCTATCATCATCATCATCATCATCATCATCATCATCATCATCGCCATTGTCATCGTCATATTCCTATTTATGATTATACACGGTTACGTCTCCTAGAAGCTGGGAGTTTTATTCCTAACTTCTCGGAGATGTAAGGGTAGGCCTTTACAGGATGCGGCAAATTACTTTTAAAAGTTTTTGAGGTTGTAGACTGGATCAAAAGGGACATATTAAGGTAGGAAACCATGAATCAACAATGCGTATTAGTCCACTAAGGGCATAAATTCTATAACATCGATATTTTTTAGACATAGGCAACTTCTGATATGACATTCTACCAATAAGTGTGCAGTTACATGAATGACATAGCCAGCCAGTGGCATATTTAGCGATATAGGCCTAGTTAACATATTATGTGAACATTTTGTGAAAAAATCAACTTTTTCTTGTTCATAATATCTAATGTATTGGTACTTACGTCCCGCGCCATGGCGTCGTGGTCTAAGGCATCCTGCCCAGGACTCGCGTTACGGAATGCGCGCTGGTTCGAATCCTCATGGGGGAAGACATTTTCTCATGAAATTTCGGCCAGTGTATGGAACCGGTGGCCACCCAGCATCGTGATGCACTTGAGGAGCTACGATAGGTAGCGAAAATCCGGTTTCGCAAACCAGCTGTAACGACTGGGGGGATCGTCGTGCTAACCACACGATATCTCCATTCTGGTTGGATGGTCGTCCACCTCTGCTTCAGCATGTGGACATAAGGCCAGCAGCCGGATGGTCGATCTTGGCCTTTCATGGGCTGTAGCGCCACGGGTTTTTTTATTGGTACTTATACATTCTTAAATTTAACAATGTCTGATATAGAACGATATGTATGTATGTATGTATGTATGTATGTATGTATGTATGTATGTATGTATGTATGTATGTATGTATGTATCTGTATGTATGTATGTATGTATGTATGTATGTATGTATGTATGTATGTATGTAAAGTAAGTTTCAGTGATGTCAATGGCATTGGTACGCACTAGAAATTAGAGGAGAGCCAAAAGTGACAAAATAATACTAATTTCCCTAGAGTCATAATGCATTTCACAGTATTGAAGATCAACAAAATGTGGAAATTGTTTGTTATTAAATTATTTGGCCCTTATTATTATTATTATTATTATTATTATTATTATTATTATTATTATTACTATTTCAATATAAAGTAACACAACTAATGCTTATATATTTTATTGGTCTTTTGAAATTGAAGGGCGGACTCTGCTACTCTTCCGCAAAATCATATCAATACGAGCAGGTTGTTTTGTTTCATCAGTAATCTGTTTTGAATTTGGAAATTTAGAAAATAAAGTGTCACATACAGCTAGAAGGCACTCCATAACAATTTGCTTATCTATAAATGACAATTTCTGTTACGTGGTGCGGTGCTTTTGTTGTCAATTGGTTTTTATGTTCAGAGGAATACATTACTTTCTGTTCAGATATTACGGACTTTTTAACGTTTTCAGTTTTTCTATCCTTGATTGAGAATGTTTTGGATATTTGTTACCAAAAATTTGAATGCGCGCTATTGTAATTACTATTGAGATAGAAACGTTTATAACCTGTTATTATATCAAGACATACTAAGCACATAGACATGACATTACCATTTTTCAAAGAATGCAAATAGGTCTCCGTGTCATTGT